>NW_027362769.1:285101175-285701175 GCF_046119375.1 Phyllobates terribilis | reverse complement strand
AATTAATCCGGTATTTCATGTCTCTCTGTTAAAAAAAGCTGTTGTGTCGGATGGTGACGCCTCTGCCTCTGTTCCTCCGGTGGTGGAGGACGGGGAATATGAAATTTCTCGCATCCTTAACTCTAGACGGTATAGAGGTAGTTTGCAGTATCTTGTGGCCTGGAAAGGTTTCGGACCCGAGGATAACTCTTGGGTGAGGTAAGATGATGTTTCCGCGTCCAGACTTATCAGAGCGTTTCACAGGAGATTTCCTGATAAGCCTGGTCCTAGGGGATCCGGAGGATCCTCTTAGAAGGGGGGGTACTGTTAGAACCTTGCTCTTAGGTTTTTTCCTTTGCTGGTCACATGACCTTGTTGGCCTATTTAATCCTGCTCCGCCCTTCTGGCTTTGCTGGACTTCATTGTATAACTACTTTCTAGCTAGCCTGTGCTCTGTATCTAACTCTGTTAGTTTGCTTGGTCTACGGACCTCAGTGTTCTATATATTTTGTTTGTTTGTCTGTCTGCTACTATTTCTGTTAGGAGGTGTCCCATTTTCCTCCCAGTCCTTAGTACTTGTAGGGATTCCTTCCCCACATCTATAGGTCTCCGTACAGACTAGCTTAGGACTTTAGCAGGTCTGATCGCAGGATCAGGTCCCCTGTTACATCGTAGGGATAAAGCTGAGTTCTATCGTAGGGACAGATCTCCTCTCTTTCCTTAGCTCTGGTAGCAGAACATAACACCTATGGCCTCCGGACTGTTATTTCTGCGCCACACCGCGAGACGCGGTGCCCGTCTCCCTCTACTACTACCCCCATCCTCCTGTCCCTCTGCCCTGAGGCCTTGCTCCGCCATGCACCACAAGGTGGCGTAGTCGTTAATCAGCCACTCAACCCGGACAAGACCATACCATCTCTAATGTGACGGCCCTGAGCACGGGTCAGGCCCGGGCCACGGCTGCATCCCACCTCTCCATCACAGGGCCCGACACCGAGTCCCCCTAACACCCAGGGTAAAACACGGGCTTTACGAGTAGAGGCGTCACAACCTGGCATAGTCGGCAGGATCGCGTGCCCACAGCAAAGGAAGAAGTGCCCATTGCTACCGGGTACTGTGTGCCTTACACCTTGAACTGTTGTTTTACACTTAAAATGCCACCCGCCCAAGAAGAACAGACGCCATAATGCTGTAAAAAGACTGTCTTTGAACGCCTCCCATCGTGGGCTGGGCTCCCGCTTGGAGCCAAAAATGTGGACTGCCCCTTCCATCAGAGACTGTCCACGGGGTAATGCCCGTCAAACTGGATGGGCTGAACGAAGGCGGGCCTGTCGGCATTCTGCCCAGGAACCGCCCCGAAAGAGGAGGAAGAAGAAAAGCAACAAGGTGCGGCCATTGCAGTCGGAGCTTGGCAGTCAACGGAGGCAGACATGGATGCTTCTGGGGAACAAGACCACGCATCTACTGAACCCGGTTCAGGCCCTTCGGCAGAGAGCAAGGCGGCAGCGTGTTGACCTTGGGAGATATTGCATTTTTCCAGCAGGAAGCTCCGGAACTCTTAAGAAGGCAAAAAGAGGCCCAGGAGGCGGCGACGGCTGCGTGGCGGGAGGAGATGCTGCTGCGTATCCGGGACCGCCGCCAAGGAGTTGAGGTCCCAGGACAAGTCGACTCGGTGACAGAGGTCGAGAGCGGCCCAGCGGCGGGTGAGTGTGCAATCCCTACCCCGGCTGCAGAGCCTACCGTGACTATTCTGGACCTCATGGCGGAGTACCTAATTCACCACGCGGTCACCTGGGAGCAAGCGTTGGCTCCAGAGCTGCAATAGGCCGCTATGGGTGGGGACCTGCGATGCCGCCCAAACCCTGACACGGAGGTGCCTGAAGCTGTGGAGGAAACTACCGGCTCCAACCCGGACTGGTCCGCATCTATAGAGGACTCGCAGCAACCCGTTCTTACCCCGTTACCCAGACCAGCAGTAACCTGGCCCGAGGCTGAGGAATAGGCCTGGGAAAACCAGGGGGGCAACCTGATGGGCTTCCCCCGGGAGACCCGGGCTGAAGCACGGAGGAGGAGCCAGTGGTGCAGAGAACAAATATTCCAGCTCGCACGGGAGCAGCGTCAGCGGGAGCAGCACTGCGAGCACCTTGAGGTACGGGCCAAAGCTGCTAAATCTCGGGCGCGTCAGGACGAGGCCACTCGTCCCAGTCCCCGAATGGAAGGCTGAGTCGTCCGTTTTCACCATGAGGCGAGGTGGGTGTTCATCCGATGTACCCAGTACCAGGACGATGTCTTCATCAGCCGGCGGGACGTTGAGCCGCGCCTAAAGAAGGGACATCCTGGCCGGAACCTCTTCCCGGGTGACACAGTGACTTTCTCTCGCCACCAGGGGGAGCGTGGGTGGTGCGCCCTGGACGTACACAAAGTGTCCGGGAGCGAAGCCACCCCGCGCTCAGCCTCAAGGGACCGGCTAGCCTCCGTCGGGAGGAATGAGCCCTTTCCAAGAAGACAGCCCGAGGTTTAAAGCCGCCCCCGGCTGTAGTTGCAGTTTTTGTTCACAAGTTTTAATGTGTTGACTTTTGCTATTATGTTTGATTTCTTACCCGGTGTTTCTAGAGACACGTGTCCCTGCGGACTGGCAGCAGACAGACTCTTTCCCCATGTATATAGTTTGCATCTCTTTAGGTGCTCCATATTGGTTTTATACAAAACCGCGGATATTCTCTACCTTAAAACCTCAGAAGAAAAACCTGTCAGGGTGGCTCTCCGGGAGGTCCAACTCGGGATCTTCATGCCCTGCAGCCACCCCAGGGCCAACGTTGGGGGTTTAGGACAGGTCCCTCGTACTTCTGAACTGACTCTGCGTCCGTGCACTTTATCTGTCTGCCTGCAATAATGTCTCTGGAAAATGCTAGCACTTTTATATTTTATAATTTTATATTTTTATACTTTTATACTATATACCTTGTTATGCAACGTTTAAGGAATGTGCCTCCCATAAAGGGAAGATAGTTTTGTTATTATAAAAAGAAAATTTCCTGGGTGTTACTTCTTTTGCAGCCCGCGGACGTGCTGTGTTTTACCAGGGGGGAATGTGGCGCCCCTGAGGGTCCGACCGCCACAGGAATGCTGCAATTCTCTAATGGAGTGTAGTGTTCCTCCTCTGAGGTAAGGCCAGTGTGATAGTCGTGACCTAACCTTTTGCATCCAACACCACACTTCTCCACCAGAGGGAGCTAGTATGCACTAGGTGCTGCTCCCCTGGTTACAGGGAGACTGGGGAACACAAAGTGGTAGGAACCAGTTAGTGGGTGAGGGTGGAGGACTTACAAGTTAGTTACACTTTAAATTTCATATTTAATAGAAAGCCATCTCTGATCTTGGTCTCTGGTCTCTGGCAGTCTGTCTGTCAAGCGGTCTTGTTGCTAGTCTTTGGTGCATCTTGGCACAACCTGGCTAGTCTGCCTTGGTTGCTGTGTGCTGTCATGTACTGTGTGTTAATGTGACCTCCCTCCGGGAGCGCAGATCCTGTGTGGGCCTGCACCGGCAAGGGACACAGCCCTCGTACCCCAGCCTTGGGACGAGAGGTAGGTTGCAGACAAGGAATGTCTCAACCCGGCCAAGGACCAGGATCAAGAAGGCCCGGAGCTTAAGGGTGTGGCTCCGTAGCAAATGGATTCCAGGCAGGATGCAGACGGAGCGGTGTACGCCACCTGTCCTCGCCAATCCGATATATTCAGAGGGACTCCGGCTGCAAGAGGGGTACCGGCCCCCGACACCCGACCTTGTACTTCATGTCCTGGACGGGAAAGCCCGGTTAGGCCCAGAGGATCCAACCGGGTATCGGATGGAGAGGAATTGCCACCCGTACCCTTGTTCTGAGAGGAGCTCAGAGGGAGACCCGGCCTATTTGCACACACACGGACAGGACTGGATTCGGTCTGTAGTTCAGGAACACTCTGGTGTAAGGTCTCGACTGAATGCTGGACTTACTCGGAGGTTGTCGGACCCCCGTTCCTGGAGACCGCAGGACTCCGCGGGGAGCAGGGAGTCGCCTTCCTTTGCCATCTAAGTGAGTAAAGCCTTGGAAGTTCACCCCTATGGCCTCCGGACTGTTATTTCTGCACCACACCGCGAGACGCGGTGCCTGTCTCCCTCTACTACTACCCCCATCCTCCTGTCCCTCTGCCCTGAGGCCTTGCTCCGCCATGCACCACAGGTGGCATAGTCGTTAATCAGCCACTCAACCCGGACAAGCCCATACCATCTCTAATGTGACGGCCCTGAGCACGGGTCAGGCCCGGGCCACGGCTGCATCCCACCTCTCCATCACAGGGCCCGACACCGAGTCCCCCTAACACCCAGGGTAAAACACGGGCTTTACGAGTAGAGGCGTCACAACCTGGCGTAGTCGGCAGGATCGCGTGCCCACAGCAAAGGAAGAAGTGCCCATTGCTATCGGGTACTGTGTGCCTTACACCTTGAACTGTTGTTTTACACTTAAAATGCCACCCGCCCAAGAAGAACAGACGCCATAATGCTGTAAAAAGACTGTCTTTGAACGCCTCCCATCGTGGGTCTCCCGCTTGGCGCCAAAAATGTGGACTGCCCCTTCCATCAGAGACTGTCCACGGGGTAATGCCCGTCAAACTGGATGGGCTGAACGAAGGCGGGCCTGTCAGCATTCTGCCCAGGAACCGCCCCGAAAGAGGAGGAAGAAGAAAAGCAACAAGGTGCGGCCATTGCAGTCGGAGCTTGGCAGTCAACAGAGGCAGACATGGATGCTTCTGGGGAACAAGACCACGCATCTACTGAACCCGGTTCAGGCCCTTCGGCAGAGAGCAAGGCGGCAGCGTGTTGACCTTGGGAGATATTGCATTTTTCCAGCAGGAAGCTCCGGAACTCTTAAGAAGGCAAAAAGAGGCCCAGGAGGCGGAGACGGCTGCATGGCGGGAGGAGATGCTGCTGCGTATCCGGGACCGCCGCCAAGGAGTTGAGGTCCCAGGACAAGTCGACTCGGTGACAGAGGTCGAGAGCGGCCCAGCGGCGGGTGAGTGTGCAATCCCTACCCCGGCTGCAGAGCCTACCGTGACTATTCTGGACCTCATGGCGGAGTACCTAATTCCCCACGCGGTCACCTGGGAGCAAGCGTTGGCTCCAGAGCTGCAATAGGCCGCTATGGGTGGGGACCTGCGATGCCGCCCAAACCCTGACACGGAGGTGCCTGAAGCTGTGGAGGAAACTACCGGCTCCAACCCGGACTGGTCCGCATCTATAGAGGACTCGCAGCAACCCGTTCTTACCCCGTTACCCAGACCAGCAGTAACCTGGCCCGAGGCTGAGGAATAGGCCTGGGAAAACCAGGGGGGCAACCTGATGGGCTTCCCCCGGGAGACCCGGGCTGAAGCGCGGAGGAGGAGCCAGTGGTGCAGAGAACAAATATTCCAGCTCGCACGGGAGCAGCGTCAGCGGGAGCAGCACTGCGAGCACCTTGAGGTACGGGCCAAAGCTGCTAAATCTCGGGCGCGTCAGGACGAGGCCACTCGTCCCAGTCCCCGAATGGAAGGCCGAGTCGTCCGTTTTCACCATGAGGCGGGGTGGGGGTTCATCCGATGTACCCAGTACCAGGACGATGTCTTCATCAGCCAGCGGGACGTTGAGCCGCGCCTAAAGAAGGGACATCCTGGCCGGAACCTCTTCCCGGGTTACACAGTGACTTTCTCTCGCCACCAGGGGGAGCGTGGGTGGTGCGCCCTGGACGTACACAAAGTGTCCGGGAGCGAAGCCACCCCGCGCTCAGCCTCAGGGAACCGGCTAGCCTCCGTCGGGAGGAATGAGCCCTTTCCAAGAAGACAGCCCGAGGTTTAAAGCCGCCCCCGGCTGTAGTTGCAGTTTTTGTTCACAAGTTTTAATGTGTTGACTTTTGCTATTATGTTTGATTTCTTACCCGGTTTTTCTAGAGACACGTGTCCCTGCGGACTGGCAGCAGACAGACTCTTTCCCCATGTATATAGTTTGCATCTCTTTAGGTGCTCCATATTGGTTTTATACAAAACCGCGGATATTCTCTACCTTAAAACCTCAGAAGAAAAACCTGTCAGGGTGGCTCTCCGGGAGGTCCAACTCGGGATCTTCATGCCCTGCAGCCACCCCAGGGCCAACGTTGGGGGTTTAGGACAGGTCCCTCGTACTTCTGAACTGACTCTGCGTCCGTGCACTTTATCTGTCTGCCTGCAATAATGTCTCTGGAAAATGCTAGCACTTTTATATTTTATAATTTTATATTTTTATACTTTTATACTATATACCTTGTTATGCAACGTTTAAGGAATGTGCCTCCCATAAAGGGAAGATAGTTTTGTTATTATAAAAAGAAAATTTCCTGGGTGTTACTTCTTTTGCAGCCCGCGGATGTGCTGTGTTTTACCAGGGGGGAATGTGGCGCCCATGAGGGTCCGACCGCCACAGGAATGCTGCAATTCTCTAATGGAGTGTAGTGTTCCTCCTCTGAGGTAAGGCCAGTGTGATAGTCGTGACCTAACCTTTTGCATCCAACACCACACTTCTCCACCAGAGGGAGCTAGTATGCACTAGGTGCTGCTCCCCTGGTTACAGGGAGACTGGGGAACACAAAGTGGTAGGAACCAGTTAGTGGGTGAGGGTGGAGGACTTACAAGTTAGTTACACTTTAAATTTCATATTTAATAGAAAGCCATCTCTGATCTTGGTCTCTGGTCTCTGGCAGTCTGTCTGTCAAGCGGTCTTGTTGCTAGTCTTTGGTGCATCTTGGCACAACCTGGCTAGTCTGCCTTGGTTGCTGTGTGCTGTCATGTACTGTGTGTTAATGTGACCTCCGTCCGGGAGCGCAGATCCTGTGTGGGCCTGTACCGGCAAGGGACACAGCCCTCGTACCCCAGCCTTGGGACGAGAGGTAGGTTGCAGACAAGGAATGTCTCAACCCGGCCAAGGACCAGGATCAAGAAGGCCCGGAGCTTAAGGGTGTGGCTCCGTAGCAAATGGATCCCAGGCAGGATGCAGACGGAGCGGTGTACGCCACCTGTCCTCGCCAACCTGATATATTCAGAGGGACTCCGGCTGCAAGAGGGGTACCAGCCCCCGACACCCGACCTTGTACTTCATGTCCTGGACGGGAAAGCCCGGTTAGGCCCAGAGGATCCCACCAGGTATCGGATGGAGAGGAATTGCCACCCGTACCCTTGTTCTGAGAGGAGCTCAGAGGGAGACCCGGCCTATTTGCACACACACGGACAGGAAAGGATTCGGTCTGTAGTTCAGGAACACTCTGGTGTAAGGTCTCGACTGAATGCTGTACTTACTCGGAGGTTGTCGGACCCCGTTCCTGGTGACCGCAGGACTCCGCGGGGAGCAGGGAGTCGTCTTCCTTTGCCATCTAAGTGAGTAAAGCCTTGGAAGTTCACCCCTATGGCCTCCGGACTGTTATTTCTGCGCCACACCGCGAGACGCGGCGCCCGTCTCCCTCTACTACTACCCCCATCTTCCTGTCCCTCTGCTCTGAGGCCTTGCTCCGCCTGTGGGGAGCGGTGAGAACTTTGGCCGCCATGACACCGGGCCGCAGCGGACTGTAGCGGCGCTGGTGACCCTTCACCAGGCACCACAGGTGGCGTAGTCGTTAATCAGCCACTCAACCCGGACAAGCCCATAACATCTCTTTCTAATGTGATGGCCCTGAGCACGGGTCGGGCCCGGGCCACGGCTGCATCCCACCGCTCCATCACAGGGCCCGACACCGAGTCCCCCTAACACCCAGGGTAAAACACGGGCTTTACGAGTAGAGGCGTCACACCTGTCCGCTATTTCATCTTTCTTTGCTAGATTCCTAAAACTTAATATGGATAAAACTGAATTCATCATCTTTCCACCATCTCACTCAACCCCCCCAACTGACCTATCTATCAAAGTCAATGGCTGTCCACTCTCCCCAGTCCCGCAAGCTCGCTGCCTTGGCGTAACCCTGGACCTTTCCTTCAAACCTCATATTCAAGTCCTTTCCACTTCCTGCCGACTCCAGCTCAAAAATATTTCCCGGATCCGCACATTCCTCAACCACAAATCTGCAAAAACACTAGTGCATGCCCTCATCATCTCCCGCCTCGACTACTGCAACCTCCTGCTCTGTGGCCTCCCTTCTACGACTCTCGCACCCCTCCAATCTATCCTAAACTCTGCTGCTTGACCAATCAACCTGTCCCCCCACTATTCCCCGGCCTCTCCTCTCTGTCAATCCATTCACCGATTCACCATTGCCCAGAGACTCTAGTTCAAAACCCTAACCATGGCATATAAAGCCATCCACAACCTGTCTCCTCCATACATCTGTGACCTAGTCTCCCGGTACTTACCTGCACGCAACCTCTGATCCTCACAAGATCGTCTTCTCTACTCCCCTCTTATCTCCTCTTCCCAAAATCGCATACAAAATTTCTCCAGTGCATTCCCCCTACTCTGGAACTCTCTACCCCAAAGCATCAGACTCTCGCCTACCGTGGAAACCTTCAAAAGGAACCTGAAGACCCACCTGTTCCGACAAGCCTACAACCTGCAGTAACCCTCGCTCCACGACCAGCTCTACCCTCACCTACTGTATCCTCACCCATCCCTTGTAGATCGTGAGCACTCGCGGGCAGGGTCCTCTCTCCTCCTGTACCAGTCGCTGAATCGTTTTTGTTCAAATTATTGTACTTGTTGTATGCTATGTATACCCCTTTTAAACATGTAAAGCACCATGGCATTAATGGCGCTATAATAATAAATAATAATAATAATGTATCTGGATGTACATGTTTTTTTGTGATACTAATTCTCATATTTTTATTTATGTTTGGAGCATTAAAGGGGTTGTCCAAGTTTTTGATGAGTCTGCAGTCATTCTAAGTGACTGGTGACTTCTGAATTCTCACATTGCGCACTGCATGCTGTCAGGATTCTCTCATGCCGGTGATTTGCATACATGCAGTCACATGCCGACTAGACATGCGTGGCCTCAATGAAAATGAATTGAGAAGTATACAAATCGCATACTTGTGCAAGGGAGAATCCTAAAAGTGTGCAGTGCATTCGCTGTGAGAATTCAAAAGCCTGCAGTCACATAGAGTGACTACAGACTTCTATCTCAAACCTGGACGAGTCCTTTAATTATAAAATGAAGCCCTGTAGCCAATCTTAACAGCGTGTAATATACTCACTGTCAGGATTCAGCTCTGCTTGGAGGTTCCAGCAATCATCACATGGTCACTTCACTCATATGCGATTTTTATACGGTCAAGTGACAACGAGCTTCTCTTCCTGCTTCTCTGTTTTTCACTGAACATTGAGAGAATTAGGGAGAGCAGCTCGTCGGCAGTGAATAAGTGTGCAAATCACATATGTGCTGGGGGGTGCACAAACTGAATTCTTGCCCCGGATGCCATAAAACCTAGATACACCTCTGATTGTTGGTATCACTTAATATTGAGCAGAATTAAAGGGGTTGTCCACTTCTAGGGCAACCCCTTCTCATGCCTCATGTAAGGGTTAAAATAAAAGCACATATACTCTTCCAGCGGTGTCGTCACTCGCATTCCCGGGGCTCTTGTGCAGTTGATATGACACTAAGCCCTGTGTCCAATCAAATTTGGCGTCACTGTCCCCGCCTTCGAACAAATCGAACATTAAGAGGAAGTGAGAGCAGCCGCAGCCCTGACTTCCTGTTGATGTTCGATACATCCAAAGGTGGGGACAGTGACGCCAAAGCTAATTGGGCACAGGGCTCACGTGTCATACCAGCCTCACTGGAGTTCCGGGAACGCGAGTGCCGACACCGCTGGAACGCCGTCAGCGCGGGAGGTGAGTATAAGCTTTTTTGTTTTAATGGGGCCAAACTTAAGGAATAAGAAGGGGTTGTCCAAGTACTCACCTCCTTTTATATTGTATGAGCCCACACAGTTCTCTATATACAGTATGAACCCACACACAGCCCCTATATACAATATAAGCCCTTACATACCGCCCTGTATACAGTATGAGCCCTCACATAGCCTCCTATATACAATATGAGCCCCCACATAGCCCCCTGTATATAGTATGAGCCCTCACATAGCCCCCTGTATATAGTATAAGCCCCCCACATAGCCCCTATATACAGTATGAGCCCCCACATAGCCCCCTATATACAATATGAGCCCCCACATTGCCTCCTACATGCATACAAAAATCCCATACACATATTAAAATAAAACACCACATACTCACCTCGCTCAGTCTCTGATGCGCTGACTCTCCGCACAGCAGATGCAATGTAATGACGTCATTGCATCTGCTGTTTCACATGCTGATTGGTGGAAGAATGAGCTGGCGGTGCCGTCCTCCACCAATCACTGATGTCTGTATCTTGAGGATGCAGACAGCAATGACATCGGGAAGTAGGCGTCGGCAGATGGATGGGAAGCCTGCACAGATAGTAGAGTGAGTGGTGTTGGACCGGTTTCTGCACTGCCTACCGAGGCCAATACAGACTTGGGTTGCCCAGGGTGATCCCAGGAATGCCGATGAACTGATTGGACTGGTCGAGAGATACCAGGGGGTTGAGGGTTCCTTGAGAAGGCAGCCCACTCCATACTTGGGGGTCCCAACAGAGGGCGGAGGCCCAAAAGGGGATGGGGCGTCCAAGGTCCAAAGGGGCGAGGGAGGTAATGCCCAAGGTCCCTACGGGTGATGTCATTTGCTGGAGGTGCCAGGGCCCAGGCCACATAGATGCCCGTTGTCCCCGACCACCGAGTCCATGGACTGCAGCATAGGACGCTGCTGTTCGTATTATTCGTATCAGGCCTGCAGTGTGAACTGTCCACCCAGCGAGGGGCCACAAGCATGTTTCGTAAAGGTGAACTTTTGGCATGTAACTGGACTGCTAGACTCCGGGAGTCTGGTGACCCTTGTGAGGGCCACACTTCCTCTCCAACTGATCCCGGGGAAAAAAGTCAGTGTATGGAGCATACATGGTGATCCTAAGGACTACCCCATGGCCAGAGTGGACATTGAATCGGCCCACGAGGTCGGCATCATTCATGACTTGTTGCACCCTATTAATATAGGCCGGGACTTTTGTTTATTTTGGGATCTGTGGGGGAAGGCTTCAGGGTTCGGTGGCTCGGATAAGAAACCAGTTAACCCTGAAGAGGTATCACCACCCCCAGAGTCAGACGGGTTTTCCTTTTCTATCCTTGTGGGGGATGAGGATGTAGTGTGCCCTGAGTCTGAAGTTCCGGATTTAGGGATGACCAGAGAGAATTTTGGGTCTGCCCGACATAGGGACCTAACTCTGAGGGAAGCCTTTAATAATGTTACGGTCATAAATGGGATTGCACGGGAACCTGGGGCTGACACAAGATTTCCCTATTTTATGTTGAGTGGGGAGTTGTTGTACCATGTTACAAAAGTGAGGGAGGAGCTTGTGGAACAGTTATTGGTGCAGGGGCCCTATAGACGGAGTGTGTTAAACATGGCCTATTCACATATTTTGGGAGGACATCAGGGAGTTAAAAAAAAGCAGGAACGGATCGTGCTGAGGTTCTATTGGCCTGGATGTCACCGGGAAATATTAAAGTATTGCAGGTCCTGTCCTACGTGTCAGTTAACCGCCCCCACCTCTAACTTTCAAAGTCCTCTCATGCCATTGCCCAGCATTGATGTACCGTTCGAGAGAATTGCTATGGACTTGGTCGGTCCCTTAGTTAAGACTGCTCGTGGGCATCAATATATATTGGTCATCTTGGACTATGCCACCCGCTATCCTGAAGCGATCCCTCTGAGAAACTCCTCCGCCAAGATTATAGCTCGCAACTTGGTCCATGATTTCTCCCGGACAGGGTTGCCAAAGGAGATCCTGACCAACCAGGGAACACCCTTTATGAGTAAGGTGATGAGGGAATTGTGCAAAGTCCTGCAAATCTCCCAACTGAGAACATCAGTATACTATTCTCAGACAGATGGCCTCAAGGAAAGGTTCAACAAAACTCCAAAGAGTATGCTGAGGAAGGCCATAGAAAAGGAAAAGAGAGACTGGGAATGTCTACTGGCGTATCTGTTGTTCTCTGTCCGAGAGATTTCACAGGCCTCTACTGGGTTTTCGCTATTTGAACTCCTGTATGGCCGACATGAGCGGGGTCTCCTGGACGTAGCAAAGGAAACCTGGGAAGCCAAAGGTCACGCCCCACAGGAGCGTCATCGAGCACGTCGCCCTGATGCAGGAGAGGATTGCGAAGGTGATGCCCAGCGTAAAAGAACATCTCCTCCAGACAGAGGAGGTGCAGGCCAGGGTCTACAACCGGTCAGCCAGAGTGCGGCAGTTCAATCCTGGTGAAAGAGTCCTCGTGTTGATTCCTACCAAGGAAAGTAAGTTCATGGCCAAGTGGCAAGGGACGTATGAAGTGGTGGAAAAGGTTGGTGAAGTGAAATACAAGATTTGTCAACCAGGACTACGTAAGCCATACCAGATATACCACGTCAACCTCATCAAGCCGTGGCAAGACAGAGAGGCTGTTGAAGCTCCATGCTTGCTGGTCAAACGTGAAGGTGAGGTAGGAGGAGTCGCAATAGCGGAGACGCTTACGAAGGCCCAAAAATAGCAGTGTCGGGAATTGCTGCAGAAGAACAGGAATCTGTTCTCGGAATTACCAGGCTGTACAAGGGTCATAGAATACGAGGTTCTGATGGAACCACATGTGCGGGTGAACTTGAAGCCCTATCGGATACCTGAGGCCCGACAAGAGTTGATCTCCAAAGAGGTGGCTCGTATGCTGAAACTCGGGATCACTGAAGAATCTAAGAGCGGTTGGTCGAGCCCGATTGTTTTGGTCCCAAAGCCCGATAGTGAATGGAGATTCTGTAATGACTATTGGAAGTTGAATGAGGTCTCCAAATTCGAAGCATATCCCATGCCACGTGTCAATGAGCTGATCGAGAGACTTGGGCCAGCAAGGTACATAACCACCTTGGATTTGACGAAGGGATATTGGCAGATCCCCATGACACAGGGAGCCAAGGAGAAGACTGCGTTTTCTACGCCGGATGGATGCTTCCAGTATGTCCGGATGCCGTTTAGACTGCAGGGGCCCCTGCCACCTTCCAGAGAGCCATGGATCGAATCCCTGCACCCCATAAGAAATACGCCGCAGCATACCTAGATGAAATTGTTATCTTTAGCCCAGACTGGGAAAGTCATCTGAAAAAGGTCTAGGCAGTGTTAGATGCTCTAATGAAGGCGGGGTTTTCAATAAACCCGAAAAAATGTGCCATGGGCAAGGAAGAAGCCAAATACCTGGGATATGTAGTGGGTAGGGGCGAGATCAAACCCCAAATCACTAAAGTGGAAGCAATCCAGACTAGGCCAAGACCACTATCAAAAAGCAAGTCAGAGCCTTTCTAGGAATCGTGAGATACTACAGGAGGTTCATCCCAAACTTCACCATGATGGCCACACCCCTGACTGACCTCCTTAAGGGGACAAAATCAGCCATGGCCAAGTGGACGGCAGAGGTGGAGACGGCCTTTCAAGAAATGAAAGTGGCTGTGTGTAGGCAACCGGTTCTGGTTGCCCCGAACTTCAAGAAAGAGGTTATTCTCCAAACAGACGCCTCAGATGTCGGGTTCGGAGCAGTCCTTTCCCAGGAGATACACGGGGAGGAGCACCCTGTTCTCTGCCTGATTAGGAAGCTGTCATCATGTGAGAAGAATTATTCGGTCATAGAGAAGGAGTGCTTGGCCATAAAGTGGGCGGTGGACACGTTACGGTACTATCTGTTAGGATGGAAGTTTAGATTGTATCCGACCATGCCCCACTCAGGTGTATGAGGGAAACAAAAATGGAAAAATGTTATCCGCTGGTTCTTAGCGCTACAAGATTTCAACTTCCATGTAGAACATAGAGCAGGGAAGCTACATGGTAATGCCGATGCCCTCTCGAGAATCCCCTGTCTGGTAGTAGAAGGTGCCACACCCCACGGCTTTAGGCAGAGGGGGACGTATGTAAAGTGGCTAAAGGTCGCATAGTCGATGGGAGGTATGTATTACAGAGATGGCTGTCCTCTGTGATGTAACCCAGAGTGTTGCTCTAGTGCACGTAAGCACTAAGAGGACTAACTGGTGCACCTGGGACCAGGTTACGGGTAGTTTGGAGAGTTGGGCAGGTCCACCTAGCCATACCCCACCTCTGGGTGTGGTTTTCAACCTATAAAATGGAGGCCGTTTGTTTGGCACATGGTCTGTGTTTTTGGAGGGAGTAGGCCTCCTGTGTGTTGTTGTCTCCAGACCGAGACAGGATACTGGATGCTACCCAGCCGGTGTGCCCACAGGACGGGCTAAGCAGAGACTTGCTTAAAGGACACTTTACTTTGTTTGCCTGAACTAAAGGCTGTTTATTTTCCTTTTTTTTTTGCTTTTTTGGTTTATGAAGTAATAAATCGACATGGACATTTAAAGGAACATGCTTCCTGTTTGCCTCCCGTCGCACCCAAGTGAGTAAAAAAACCCACAGTTGTCTTAGTCCTTGGGTCAAACTGGAACAGCCAGAGGGTCGAATGTGGCCTGTGGGCCGCAGTTTGCCCAGCTCTGTTCTATACAGTACAGACCAGGTTAGAATGGAGTGATTAGAAGGAGGTCCTCCTCATGCAGTCAGTATTGTCTATATAGTACATAGCAGGCTACGATTGAGTGACTAGAAGGAGGTCCTCCACCTGCAGTTAGTATTGTCTGTACAGCACAGAGCAAGCTAGGATGGAGTGATTAGAAGGAGGTCCTTCGCCTGCTGTTAGTATTGTCTGTACAGTACAGAGTAGGCTAGGATGGAGTGATTAAAAAGAGGTCCTCCTCCTGCAGTTAGTATTGTCTGTACAGTACAGAGTAGGTTAGGATGGAGTGATTAGAAGGAGGTCCTCCACCTGTAGTCAGTATTGTCTGTACAGTACAGAGCGAGCTAGGATGGAGTGATTAGAAGGAGGTCCTCCTCCTGCAGTTAGTATTGTAGACTGTACAGTACAGAGTAGGTTAGGATGGATTGATTAGAAGGAGGTCCTCCTCCTGCAGTCAGTATTGTAGTCTGTACAGTACAGAGTAGGTTAGGATGGATTGATTAGATTAAGGTCCTCCGTCTGCAGTCAGTATTGTCTGTACAGTACAGGGGAGGCTAGGAGTGATTAGAAAGAGGTCCTCCACCTGTATTCTATATTGTAAGCCCCCCTGAAGCAAGAATAGAATGGGGGTCTCATGGTAACACAGGCCCTGTCAGTTTTATTTTAGAAATGATTGGTCAAAATTTATTTGAAGGAGTAATGGGATTTTTATGTCATGTTGATTATAATAAGGTCAAAAGGTCAAATGGTAAACTGTGAGCTGTCACGAGCAGGTTATAACCAGTATCAGCCAGATGTTTTAGCGGTTCTTTTTTCAGGAAGCGGATTGGCTATAAGAAAAAGTGCGGGAAAACGCTGGGAATATATACGAACAGCTGTTGAGGCTCCTGTATCATTGTGAGCTGCACAGAAGAGTGAAGATGGAAGCCTTATTGGAACAGCTTACTTGTCATGCTGAGGAGGAAGGTGGAATTGACTGGCTAAGAAGCTGTTTGGCGATGGAGAGACCTTCACCTCAAGAACATGAAGTTTTGAGTCTTACCAGTGTGTCAGTTGCTTTGTCTTGCCCTGAAGCGGCGCCATCATCTGGAAGGCGTAGCAGAAGTCTGCGGAGGAATAGAAGATCCCGGGTCGCTTACTCACCGCCTCCTCCTGTCAGAAAGAATGTGCCCAGCCTGAAGTCTGCTCCGCCTACACGCAAGTCCCGAAGTCCGGTGCGTGAACACCGACGTCATCAGTCGGCGTCGGTATCCGCGGCAGCTAGCGGTGAGGTCCAGGAAACATTTAGCCACCACTGACGTACAAGCGCAGCGGAGGCCCAGGGAGCTATCTTTGCTGAGCGGTCTGCGTCTACAGCCGCTTCTGGTGTTATTTTCCCACAGGCCTCAACGGCGGTAGCATCTTGGAGGGAGTCGTTGGACGCTGACAGAGCGCTGTTTCATCAAGCCACTTCATCATCTGAGCGGCCGGGTTCGCCCACCCCTATGAGTTTGAACCATGGCGACGTGGCGTCGCAGGAGGCATCATCAGGAATTAACGGAAGGGGTGAGACGATTCATGTACCCCTGTCTGTCTCTCATTTAGACATAAAATCCCTTTTTAAGGATGTTTTGCTGGAAATGTTTAATGGGTTAGGAAGTAGCACCAATCTTAATCCCCCCATTAATGCTAATAATGAGTAATTGGTTATGAGGACAGGGGTTTCTGAGCCCCTGTTAAAAGAGGCTTTATCCTGTGAAATTTCCCCTTTGGGATTTCATCTTACAGCAGGTGTAAAGCAGAAGATTTGGGATGGGGATTATATTGATTTATTTTCACTGCTACCTTATGCTAAAGATTTGAATAGTAGGGGTGATAAGAGGGATGACAAAGAAGGGGATGAAAAAAGGCATGGAGCTACAAAATCGTTCAATAATTGGCTCCAAGCTTTTGCAATCTATTCCTCTGTATTAGGGGAAAAAAACTCCCAGTCTCTGTAGTGGCCTCTTCCAGCATATAGACATAATCCTGGAAGCGTACCGCAATTTTGGGGGTATGGCATGGCTAAATTAAGATGAATCCTTCCGTCAAAAGATTGCTGTTCAAACAAATTTAAAATGGGGTTCCAAGGATGTCGGGCTGTGGATAAACCTTATGTTACCTCAGAGGGCCCCTTTTAATAGACTGGCATCTAACCCCCCTAGCAAAAAGGGGATCTGTTTTGCTTACAACTAATCAAGTTGTAAGTGGCAAAACAGTTGCAGGTTTCACCACGAATGCTCTTTCTGTGGCGGATCACACCCTATGGCAAAATGTTTTAAGAAAATGGCACAAGGACAGTGACGCGCCCCCAGGGCCGTGGGGTACTCGGCAGCTGGGCCTCTGGTTGCCGGGGGACATCACGGTGGCTGGCCCGGTCCGTGACCTAGGGCGGTCAGTGAAATGGGGAAACTTCTATTATTTGGGGTTTTTGGAATTATTCGTGACGCCACCTGTGGTGTCTGGTGAGGATCACCAGCGCTGCAACAGTCCTCTGAGGCAGATGTTAGGGCAGCAAATGATGGGACAGCTCCCCACAGGTGGAGCAGGCCTCAGGGCAGTGTAGGGGATGTACTGGGTGGTGGTGCAGGGGAGAGACGGCAGGTCAGTCCCGGAGGAAGGATGGACACTCACACAGGGGTCAGCTTCAGTACCTTTACTGGTGATGCTGCAGGCACGGTCCAGGGTACTCCAGGTGAAGGGCGCACTTCTGGACTCTCCCCAGTGAGCGGGTATAGGGCCTCCTGATCCGTTGCTTTACTCTCTAGGCTTCTAGCCTGCCTGGAGCTGGGCCTAGCTTGGTTACTGTCTCTTTCTGCACTTGCTGACCTGGTGGTAGGGCCTTCTCTTTGGAGATCACTCTCCCTGGACGCTGGGACCTCTGTGACTCCTAGCCCTGGTACTACAATCAGCTTTCGGTGGACCTGGGACCTGTAGTTCTCCAGGGGTTCCGGTGGTTCCTACTGGGCGTAGAGGGTCCCTGTAGGCACGGACCCGGTGGCTGGTATATATATATCAGGGTGAGCTTACTATGCTCCTCTGCCCCCTAAGTTCCACTCTCTCTTTCTCCTCGCCGTCGACAACAGTCGGGGCCCTTACTACTTGGCAGCTAGCGTGCTGCGTCTTCACCGCTCTCTGAGCGTCGGCACGCTCTCTGCTCACTCAGAGCTGTGTTCCTCTCTGAACACTAAACACAAATCTGAGCTGCCTGGCTCCACCTTCCCTTTATATATCCCTAACGGGCTCCCTCTGCTGGTTTGAGGTGGAAGGTGGAGGTGTATGAATGTAGTGAGGGCCTCTTGTGGAGAAATCCATCCATGCACCCTTCTGGGTTCTGTGGCACCAATGCGCAGCAGGGGCACCACAACAGCAATCAAGTATTAAAGAGTAATTTCCAAAAAGCATTGACTCCAGTGAAAATTCTAAGAATTGCTTCCATGGTTAGGTTCTATCCAATCCAGGAGAGTAGGAATGTATTAATGTCTGGTTTTATTTTTGGTTTTTCAGTTCCTCCATTTAAAGGAACGGGTTGTTATGTTCATGATAATTTAGCTTCAGCTTTGCAATTTAGTGATATTGTTCGTGACAAAGTGAATAAAGAACTGGATCTTGGTAGGATCTCTGGTCCATTTGATTCCCCTCCTTTTGAGAATTTCAGGGTTTCACCGTTAGGCATTGTTCCTAAAAAAGAACCAGGTACTTGATTCATCATTTATCCTTTCCCCCAGGCGCCTCTTTCAATGATGAAGTGGATAAGACTACATCATCAGTCAAATACGCTTCATTTGATTCAGCGGTTGAGTTAATAAAAAAATGTGGTCATAATGCCTTGTTGGCTAAATCAGACATAAAAGCAGCTTTCAGATTATTACTGGTTAATCCTTTGGGTTTTAATTCTTTGGGTTTTCACTTCGACAGTAAATTTTTCTTTGACAGGTGCCTCCCAATGGGTTTTTCTTTATCGTGTTTTTATTTTGAAACTTTTTCAACATTTCTTCAATGGGTGGTGAGGGAAGAATGTCAAGGCGGTGAAATATCTCATTATTTAGACGATTTTTTATTCATTGGTCCTAATGACTCTCCAATTTGTTCGAATTTATTAAATAAATTCTTGGATGTGTAATTATTTTGGGATCCCGATTGCTATGGAAAAACCCAGCTACCTACACATTGTTTAGAATTTCTAGGTATCCTGATAAATTCTGAAAGAATGGAATGTAGCCTTCCCATGGAAAAAGTTTCTAAAATATGTAATATGTTGTCGTATTGCTTACAAAAGGACAAAGTCACATTGAAAAAGCTGCAATCCCTATTGGGATTGCTGAACTTTGCATTGAAAATTATCCCAATGGGCAGAGCTTTTTCTAGGGGTTTATATTATGCGACTAAAGGTTTAACCTCCCCTAGTGCTCACATTAGATTGAACAAGGGTCTTAAAGAAGACATGAGAGTATGGCTCCAGTTTTTGGTTAATTTTAACGGTAAATCTTGCTGGCAGTCAGACTTTATAGATTCAGATTCTCTTTCTTTAATTATAGGTAGTAATGAACAAGGGGAATATGTAGTCCTTTTTAACAAGAACTGGTCAATGGGCTCATTTCCATGCGAGCAGTTGTTACTCAATCTCAGGAATAATAAGTTTGTTCTTGAACTTTTTTCAGTATTGGTAGCACTGGTATTATGGGGTCGGCATTTGAAGAATAAGAGGATCTTACTTCATTCCAATGATCAAGGGTTTTTGCTTGCAGTGAATACCCTTTCTTTAAAAAACAAATGGGCAGCCATAATTTTGAGGAGAATAGTTATTACTTGTTTAGAATTGAATATTTGGCTTAAAGCCTCATTGCCAGTCAGTAAATATGAATTAATTCTCAATGCCCTCTCTCACCGGCAGTGGCCCCTTTTTCATCATCTGGTGCCGGAGGCCGACGTAGAAGGGACGCCTTGCCCAGCGTGCCTTTGCAGCTTGATTGCAGAGTAATTCCATACTTTATCGAGAAGTCGTTGTACGAAAGAACATGGGCCGATTACTCGGCTGCATGGTATCATTGGGTTAATTTTTGTGCAAAAAATAACCTGGTTTATTATGAATCTAAAGTAGATGCTGCCTTACAATTTACTGAATCCCTAATTAAAAAGGGTTTATCTTATTCTGCAGTTAACAAAGAATTGGCAGGTGTGTCATTCTTTTTTAAATTGGCAGGTAAATCACCATTTAGTAATTTTTTTCCCATCAAACAATTACTAAAGGGTTACAGGAAGTTTAATGCAAAACCAGATGAGCGTTGTCCGATTACTTTGGATTTATTAAGAAATCTATGTTTGGCGCTAAAATCTGTTTGCAAAAACAAGTTTGAAACTTGCTTATTTAAATCAGCATTTTCTCTTGCATTTTTTGCAGCTCTGAGGATAGGTGAATTCGTTTCTTCATCCAAATCTAGTCCTTCTGGGCTTCATTTTAAGGATATTTTAATACGGGACTCTCAGATTAATTTATTCATACGTAAATCAAAGACAGATCAACTAGGTCGGGGAGTGTCTGTGAGTCTAAATTCCATTTTAGATAAAGAAATATGCCCGGAAGGTAATTTGAAGAAATGGTACCTTATTAGACCCATTGGATTAGGCCCGTTATTTATTCATGCCAATGGTGAATTTGTAACAAAATTCCAGTTCAATGCTGTTTTAAAGAAATGTCTTTGTTTGCTTGTATTAGAAACTTGTAGAATTTCATTCCACTCTTTTCGGATCGGAGCAGCTACAGAAGCAGCTCGTTTAGGGCTGAGTGCCGAAAAAATTATGCGAATTGGCAGATGGGAATCAAACAGGTTCAAACTCTATGTTAGGCTGAATTTAGCATTTTAAGCAATAGTGTTTATCTGTTTATTCTTTCAGGTCCAGTTATTGTTTGGATAGTCAGTCACTCTTTTGTTCACTGGGCAATGGTTCGAGCTATTGAAAGGCCATATACTACGAATCTTTCTTTTAATCCTGATTTAGTTCAAATTTTTTGGCACAGTGTAAGAGGTCTGAAGTGGAAAGACTTAGTTTCGGAAATCCAGAAGTTAGCAGTTAGTTGTCCTGCACCTGACCTCGTTATAGTTCATGCCGGTGGAAATGATATTGGAAAAAAACGTACTTTGGACTTATTGTCAGTTATGAAAAGTGATTTTTCTTTTCTTAAAATATGTTTTCCTAAGACGTCTTTTGTTTTTTCTGAAATAATTCCGAGACTTTTGTGGTCCAGGCCAAGCCTAAGCTTTATGGAAAAGATCCGTAAAAGAGTAAACAAAGGAATGGAAAAATTTATGCATTTACTGAATGGTTTTTCTTTCAGGCATAGAGATTTAGAAGGATTTATTATCGGTATGTACAGAAAAGACTGGGTACATTTGTCTGAAATAGGCTTGGACATTTTTAACCTCGACCTGCAAACGATTATCGAAAAATGGCTGTGATGTGGTGGGGGGGGCCATGCCTCTTCAAGGACTGGCCGTTTGGGAAAATTGCCTAGCTAAGCTGGGTGGATTAGTTCATTTATATGGTTTTAAATTAATATTTATTTGATATTTATTGAGTTGGTATCTTCGTTAATTGATTAAACTTCATGATACTCATAATAAACATCACGGCCTGTTTTATCCATTCATATTGTGTTGTTTTTATTTATTTATAAGTATTATGGCATGGGCTTTGTGTTACCATGTAGTCCGTACAGTACAGAGCAGGCTAGCATGGAGTGATTAGAAGGAGGTCCTCCGCCTGCAGTCAGTATTGTAGACTGTACAGTACAGAGCAGGCTAGGATGGAGTGATTAGAAGGAGGTCCTCCGCCTGCAGTCAGTATTGTAGTCTGTACAGTACAGAGCAGGCTAGGATGGAGTGATTAGAAGGAGGTCCTCCGCCTGCAGTCAGTATTGTAGTCTGTACAGCACAGAGCAGGCTAGCATGGAGTGATTAGAAGAAGGTCCTCCTCCTGCAGTCAGTATTGTCTGTACAGTACAGAGCAGGCTAGGATGGAGTGATTAGAAGGAGGTCCTCCGTCTGCAGTCAGTATTGTAGTCTGTACAGTACAGAGCAGGCTAGGATGGAGTGATTAGAAGAAGGTCCTCCTCCTGCAGTCAGTATTGTCTGTACAGTATAGAGCAGGCTAGGATGGAGAGATTAGAAGGAGGTCCTCCGCCTGCAGTCAGTATTGTAGACTGTACAGTACAGAGCAGGCTAGGATGGAGTGATTAGAAGGAGGTCCTCCGCCTGCAGTCAGTATTGTAGTCTGTACAGTACAGAGCAGGCTAGGATGGAGTGATTAGAAGAAGGTCCTCCTCCTGCAGTCAGTATTGTCTGT
The DNA here is from genome assembly GCF_046119375.1 of Phyllobates terribilis. NCBI lineage: Eukaryota > Metazoa > Chordata > Amphibia > Anura > Dendrobatidae > Phyllobates > Phyllobates terribilis. The sequence continues at coordinate 285,679,195 of NW_027362769.1, read as the reverse complement.
ACAGTACAGAGCAGGCTAGGATGGAGTGATTAGAAGGAGGTCCTCCGCCTGCAGTCAGTATTGTAGACTGTACAGTACAGAGCAGGCTAGGATGGAGTGATTAGAAGGAGGTCCTCCGCCTGCAGTCAGTATTGTAGTCTGTACAGTACAGAGCAGGCTAGGATGAAGTGATTAGAAGGAGGTCCTCCTCCTGCAGTCAGTATTGTCTGTACAGTACAGAGCAGGCTAGGATGGAGTGATTAGAAGGAGGTCCTCCGTCTGCAGTCAGTATTGTCTGTACAGTACAGAGCAGGCTAGGATGGAGTGATTAGAAGTGTGGCGCCCCAGAGGGTTCGGTCGCCACAGAGGTAGAGGGAGTGCTGCCCGGAACCCCAACACCTGCATCCAACACTACACTGCTCCAGGCCGGCTGGAAGGGCAACATGCATGTGCGCAGCTGCTGAGCCCTGTCTCTGGCTGGAGTGGGGGGAACCAAAGGTAGGGGGAACCAGTAGTGGGTGTGGGTGGAGGATGTAGATTAGGGGAGCACCATTGTAGGAGGTATATAAAGGGAAGCCATCTTAGGGTGGCAGAACAGAATGAGGAGTGTTCAGTAAGTGAGTGAGCAGTAAGGGGAGCAGAGTCTCTTTAGGAGCTCTGCTCCACAAGTAGGGCACAGTCCTAGAGGCCCAGGAGGGGAGTAGAGGAGTAGGCTCCGATCTAAAGAAGGGATCCTAGGTGGTACGGCGAGTGCAGGACGGCACCCGTACGCCCCGCATCTGTCAGAGGACAGAGGGATCGTAGGCCGCATGGAGGGGACCGGCCCCTGGTCCAGTCGTGTTACTCTAGGTCTCGGCTGGGAAAACCGGAGGCTTCTGGCTTATATAGTCAGTTGCCGAAGCCTCATTCTAATCCCCGTGAGGGTCAAGCAGGAACTCCAACAAGACAGGAGGGACTTCAGAGCACCCGAGCGGGATTGAGAGTGGGAAGCGCAGGGCAGGAGGGAGAAAGACCCAGCGTGAAGACGGTCTACCTAGGAGCACACGAAAGTGGGGTTCTGTCAGGTACTCCTAATCTGCCTGAGGAAGTGCTGAACCCCTGCCTGGTGAATGCAGCGTGACGTAGGAGGCTGACACCTGTACAGTGCACCAGTGGAACTGTCATAAGAACTGTTGAGTAAAAACTCAGATGACTGCACCGCACTGCCTCCGTCCCTTCTTTCACCTGCGCCATCTCTCCCTCCTGGCACTACAACGCCCAGCGCAACCTACACTTCCTACACTGCCCTGGAGCCAGCTCTGCCTGTGGAGAGCCACACCATCATTGCTGCCGTAACACCAGCTCCAGAGGACTGCTCCGCAGTGGCAGCACCCTTTAGCCGCAATCCGCAGGTGGCGTCACGAACACTTTCCAAATCCCATATAAATAATATCCCCCTTTTGATTGACCGCCCTGGGTCACGGACCGGGCCAGCCACCGTGATATCCCCCATACCGGCATCCCTAGGCCCGGCTGCTGAGTACCCCACGGCCCTGGGGGCGCGTCAGAAGGAGGTCCTCTTCCTGTAGTCAGTATTATCCGTACAGTACAGAGCAGGCTAGGATGGAATGATTAGAAGGAGATCCTCCGCCTGCAGTCAGTATTGTAGACTGACTCGCCCAGGGGGATATTCAGGGGAGACTCGGTACCCGGGCCTTTACCTTCTTGGGATGTCACGGCATTCTGCTCCCGGGCCCGTACACTGGGGTCACTCATTAAAAGGAGGTTTGTTAACAGTTTTTGTCTCGTGACGCCACCTGTGGCTCCTGGTAATGGGTACCAGCGCTGCTGCAGACCTCCAGGGATGATGGGATGGCAGCTGGGATGTTTCTGCTCCCCACAGGCGGAGCGGGCCCCCGGGGCAGGGTTGATGGAAGGGATGCAGGTGAGAGGTGGCCCGGTCGGGTCAGGGGGAATGATGGACATGCACACAGGGGATTCGCTTCAGTACCTTTACTGGTGTAACGGCAGGTATGGTCCAGGGTACCTATTAGGAGGGTGCACTTCAGGACTCTCCCCAGTGAGCGGCTAGAAGGCCTCCTGGTCCGTTTCTTCCTTTCTCTAAAGCTTCTGGCCAGCCTGGAACTAGGCCTAGCTTCTATGCTGTTTCACTCTCTCATCTGTCTGCTTGGTAATAGAACTTTTCTCCGGCTACCACTATCCCTGGACGCTGGGGCCTTCGTGGTTCCTAGTTCTGTAAATGATGGTAGCTTCAGGTTGACCAGGGGTCTGGAATCCTCCTGGTATGCCAGTTGTCCCTACTGGGTGTAGAGGACTCTCTAGGCGCGGACCTGGTGTTAGGCTTGTGTCCTGGGGTGAGCTTTAGATGCTCCTCTGCCCCCTTAACTCCTCTCTCCTTGCCTCCGGCCACACTCAGGGCCCTCAACACAGCAGCTAACAGGTGCTGCTTCTTCACTGGTCTCAGTGCCAGCACACTCTCCCCCTACCTAACTCCACCTTCCTTATATATATCCCTAAAAGGGCTCCCTCTGGTGGTATGAGGTGGAAGGGTGGAGGTGTCTGTTATGTAATGAGGGCCTCTTGTGGAGAAGTCCGTCCATGCAGCCTTTTGGGTTCTGTGGTACCTGTGGGTAGCAGGGTGCCACATTCCCCCCTAGTACAACTCAGTACTCCTGGACTGAAGCATTTTTTTTGTAAACAGGTAACAACAACAATTACAATCATAATAACAATAACACATAGCAAAGTTACAGTGAGTCCCATAACCAGGTGTCCATCTCACTGGTGAAGGTGCAACATGAGTAGCATGAGGGACCCGTCTGAAAACCCTCAACGTGATCCAGGTGTTGGACCACATCTTCGGCCACGCCAAACGGGTTTTTGTTCAGTGGTCTTTTGACATAAAACCAATAGGGGGCACTTTAATAAGTGCAACCATGTACAACGGACAGTTCTTTGGTTATTCACCGTCCATAACCTACAGTCTTTATACCCTCACGGGTAACTAAAGGCACACACATTATTTTCAGTTCTCACAAACTCATTTTAAATTTTTCCAGTTCATACACATAATCAAATTTTAAACTTTCCTGTACCCTTACGGGTAACTATTTATACTGTAGGCATTTTGTACCTTATTCCCTATACCTGGTAGGGATCTGGCCTTGTGTGCTGCGTGTGGATCTATGTAATGGGTTCGGGAGGCGGAACCTCTGAGCAACTATACAAGGGGGCGGTCCTTGTAAGGAAGCGGGTGGCTCCCAGGGAAGACGGGCAGGTAGTCACGGCAAGTGGCAGGGACAGTCTCTGGGTAGAAGGGCCGGTAGTCACGGCAAGTGACAGGGACAGTCTCTGGGTAGAAGGGCAGGTAGTCACGGCAAGTGACAGGGACAGTCTCCGAGTAGAAGGACGGGTACTCATGGCAAGTGACAGGGACAGTCTCTGGGTAGAAGGACAGCAGGCAGGTGGCTGGTGAGCGCTCCCAGGTGAGCGGGCGAGAGTCTTTGGACAGGCAGGTGGTCACGGCAAGTGACGGCAGAGCCTCCAGGTAGGCTAGCAGGCAGGTAGCAGGTGAGCGCTCCCAGGTGATCAGGCAAGAGTCTCTGGACAGGCAGGTGGTCACGGCAAGTGACGGCAGAGCCTCCAGGTAGGCTAGCAGGCAGGCAGCAGGTGAGCGCTCCCAGGTGAGCAGGCAAGAGTCTCTGGACAGGCAGGTGGTCACGGCAAGTGACGGCGGAGCCTCCAGGTAGGCTAGCAGGCAGGTAACAGATGAGCGCTCCCAGGTGAGCGGGCAGGCTGGTCCATAGACAGACTGACAGGTGTCGGAAGGCAGACCGTCGGACCGCAGGCTTGCAAGCAGGTAAACGGATATCAGGCAGGTATCAAGCAGGATTCTGGCAGGTGACTGGCAGGTAACAGGCAGGAATCTGGCAGGTGACTGGCAGGTAACAATCAGGAATCTGGCAGGTGACTGGCAGGTAACTGGTAACGGGACCTGAGGGCTGAAGCAGAGTGAAGGCTTTGCAACAATATTGCTCGGGCACCTCCATTTAGGAGGAGGTGCCTATTATATGGTGAGGTCCTCCGGCCATTGGCGCGCGCGGCCCCTTTAAGAGAGGGGCAGCGCGCGCGCGCACACGCCCTAAGCACAATGGCCGGGAAGCAGCGCGCGCTGCCAGCAGAGCGGGAGGAGGACGCCGGGCACGGAGTGGAGAGGTGAGGGGAACAGCGTCCCTGCCTAGCAGGAGGCAGGGACGCCGACGCTACAATCTACGTAGCACTGGGGTGATACTGGTGTCTGTGCATGCACTATCCGCTAACCTATCAGGTCTAAGTGCGGGTAAGTTATAGAACTGCCTCAACATCTCTATAGGACTGGCAAGTGCACTGTTTACTGGACCCTCAGGTTCTGCTTCAACTGGCGATCCTTCTCTTACTGGGGACTCTTCCTGTTCTTGAGTAGGTTCTTCTAGGGTGCTCACAGGTTCTTCTTGTGGTGGAGGTTCTTCTGGTTGCTGGCAGAAGTGTATCACTGGTATGATAACTGCTCCATCGAGTTGAGGCCAGTCCGCGTGGAAGTCTCCTAGGACTATATGAACTACATCTTCCTTGGGTTTTTCCGGTATTATAAGAGGTACTTCTTCCTCCTGTGTCTTCAGTAGACCTGGGCACAATTTCAAGTGGTCTCTTGAGACTGTTGTGGTTGTCCTACCTCCATCCTTGCTGATCAGGCAGGTTTTGGTATTGTCAAATCTGGAATTTAACACGGTGTAGGGCTCTCTTTCCCACTGGTCATCGAGCTTGTGACCTCTTCTTTTCCGCTTTAGCACTATTTCTCCGGGTGCCAAGGGTTCTGCTGGTGCATGCTTGTTATATTGGCCTTCTTGTCTTTCCCTGACTTTGTTTAGGCTGTCTTCAACACAGGCCTGTACTTACCTGTACTTCTCTTGTCGATTTGTGTCCCAGTCTTCAATGGACATATCTGCAGCAGGTTCTACCACTCCGAGCTCCAGGTCCATGGGCAATTTTCCAGGTCTTGCTCTCATGAGGTACGCTGGGGTACAATTAGTAGAACTCACAGGTATGTGGTTATACGGGTCCACTAGGTCAGGTAGCTTTTCTGGCCACTGGTTCCTCTCTTCCAAAGGTAGGGTTTTTAACAGGTCAATGATGATGTTATTCATTTTCTTGAGCATACTGTTGGTCTGAGGATGATAAGGTGTAGTCCGAATCTTCTTGCATCCATACCGGTGACAGAATTCTTTAAACAGCTCAGCTTCAAAGGCAGGACCTTGATCTGTTAGCACCTTGTCCGCGTATCCGTGGGGCCTGCAGAAGTAGGTTTGGAATGTTCTTGCTGCAGTTTCTGCTGTCATCCTTGACAGGGGCTACCATCAGTAGCCGGGAATAGTGATCCATCATGATCAGGGCATAGGAATAGCCTGATCTGCTGGGCGACAGTTTGACGTGATCCAGAGTGACAATATCCAGGGGTTGGGTTGTTTTGATGGACTGCAAGGGTGCTTTCTGACTTCCGTAGTCTTTCCTTCTGAGGCTACATGGCCCACAATTCCGGCACCACCTTTCTATGGAACTCCGCATTCCAACCCAATAGAACGGGTCCTTCAGCAGGGTTTCCACCTTCTTCCAGCCAAAATGGCCTGCTTGGTCATGGCAGGCCTCTAGCACCATCTGGATATCCGTCCTGGGCACTACAATCTGCCACACCATTTCATGGGTTCTAGGATTGACGTACCTCCTGCACAGATTTTCTCTGTAGATGAACAGCCGGCTTCTCTCATTCCGCAGGTGTTTGGCTTGTGGAGGATCATCCTTCTCCAGGTGAGAACCTTCTTGGGTTATCAGTCCTTTGATGAGGCTGACAACCAGGTCACTGTCCTGGGTCTCCTTCCAGCTGTGATGAGGTAAAGGGTTTATCGTCTTACCATGACGTCTTCTGGAGGTGTGTTGCTCGTGGACCATTCCATTTCTGTGGAAAGCAGGTAATTCAATTTCTTCTAGGTCATCCACTTCATCCTCGACCGACTGGTGGGGCATTCTTGACAGGGCATCAGCATTGGTGTTCTTGTGACCAGCCCGGTACTTGATTGTGAACTGGTAATTCGACAATCTCGCCACCCAACGCTGTTCCATGGCTCCCAACCTGGCTGTCTCCAGGTGTGTCAAGGGGTTATTGTCGGTAAAGGCTGTGTATTTAGTTGAGGCTAGGTAATGCTTGAATCTTTCAGTGATAGCCCAGACCAAGGCCAGGAACTCCAGCTTGAAGGAACTGTAATTCTCCGGGTTCCTCTCAGTAGGGCGAAGCTTCCTACTGGCATAGGCAATTACCTTTTCTCTGCCGTTTTGCTTCTGGGACAACACAGCTCCCAGTCCCTCATTGCTGGCATCTGTGTATAACAGGAAAGGTTGGCTGTAGTCGGGGTAAGCCAGGATTTCCTCACCGGTTAGGGCTTCCTTCATTAATGCAAAGGACTCAGTCTGTTCTTTGCCCCACGGGAATGGGGGACTTTTACCTCTTTTGGACTGTCCTACTAGGAGATCTTGTAAAGGTGCTGCCTTTTTGGTGTAGTCCATAATGAACCTCCTGAAGTACCTGACCAGTCCCAGAAATTGACGTACTTCTTTGAGGTTCCTTGGTTCAGGCCACTTCTGGATGGCAGTGACCTTCTCCGGGTCTGGTGCTACCCCCTCTGAGCTGACTACGTGTCCCAGGTACTGAACCTTCCGTTTGAGCTGGTGGCTCTTGGAAGGTTTTAGTTTCATCCCATACCGGGACAATGCCTCAAATACCTCCACCAGGTGCTTTAGATGGTCTTCATACGTCCTCGAGTACACAATAACGTCATCCAGGTATAGCAGCACTGTCTCAAAGTTCCGGTGTCCCAAGCAACACTCCATCAACCTCTGGAACGTTCCGGGTGCATTGCAGAGTCCTAATGGCATGCTGTTGAATTCGCATCGTGGTGGTGAAGGCTGTCTTCTCCCGGCCTTTCTCAGCAACAGAGACTTGCCAGTACCCGCTAGTGAGATCCAATGTAGAGAAATAATTGGCAGATTTTAGTGCAGCCAGGGATTCCTCTATACGGGGCAAAGGGTATGCATCCTTATGTGTTATTCGATTAATTTGTCTATAATCTACACACATCCTCATGCTACCGTCCTTCTTTCTGACTAGTGTGGCGCCCCTGAGGGTTCGACCGCCACAGGAATGCTGCACTTCTCCAATGGAGTGTGGTGTTCCTCCTCTGAGGTAAGGCCAGTGTGATGGTTGTGACCTAGCCTTTTGCATCCAACACCACATTCCCACCAGAGGGAGCTAGTATGCACTAGGTGCTGCTCCCCTGGTTACAGGGAGACTGGGGAACACAAAGTGGTAGGAACCAGTTAGTGGGTGTGGGTGGAGGAACAACTAGTAGGTTACACTTCAAATCTAGTACTTAATAGAATGCCATCTTTGATCTTGGTTCTTCTCTGGTTCATCAGTCTAGCCTTTGCTAGTCTGTCGGCTGTCACTGTGCTGTCAAATTACTGTGTGTAATGCGACTTCCCTCCGGGAGCGCAGATCCTGTGTGGGCCTGCACCGGCAAGGGACACAGCCCTCGTAACCTGGCCATGGGACGAGAGGTAGGTTGCAGACAAGGAATGTCTCAACCCGGACGAGGACCAGGATCAAGAAGGCCCGGGAGCTTTAGAGTGTGGCTCCCTAGCAAATGGGTCCGGGGAGGATGCAGACGGAGCGGAGCACGCCACCTGTCCTCGCCTACCTGATCTATTCAGAGGGATTCCGGCTGCAAGAGGGGTACCTGCCCCCCGACCTTGTACTCTACGTCCAGGACGGGAAAGCCCGGTTAGGCCCCGAGGATCCCGCCGGGCGTCGGATGGAGAGGAATTGCCACCCGAGCCCTACACCTGAGAGGAGCTCAGAGGGAGACCCGGCCTATCCACACACGCACAGACGGGAAAGGGTGAAGTCTGTAGTGCAGGAACACTCTGGTCTAGGGTCGCTACCGAACACTGGACTTCCTCGGAGGTAGTCGGACCCCCGTCCCTGGTGGCCGCAGGACTCCGAGAGAAGCAGGGAGTCGCCTTCCCGCTAACGTCTCTGAGTGAGTAAAGCCTTGGAAGTTCACCCCTATGGCCTCCGGACTGCTCATTACGCGCCATACCACGCGTCGCGGTGCCCGTACTCCCCGCGCTACTGCTACCCCCCTTCATCCTGTCTTGCCGGCCCTGAGGCCCTGCTCCGCCTGTGGGGAGCAGTGAGAACTTTAGCCGCCATGACACCGGGCCTCAGCGGACTGCTAGCGGCGCTGGTGGCCCTTCACCAGACACCACAGGTGGCGTAGTCGTTAATTAGCCACTCAACCCGGAATAGCCCACACCATCTCTTTCTAATGTGACGGCCCTGAGCACGGGTCGGGCCTGGGCCACGGCTGCATCCCATCTCTTCAACACAGGGCCCGACACAGAGTCCCCCAACACCCAGGGTAAAACACGGGCTTTCTGAGTAGAGGCGTCACACTAGGACCAGGGGAGCAGCCCAGGGTCTACAGCTATCCCTTACTACCCCTGCCTTTTTCATGTCATGCAACATTTCTTTTGCCTTTTGGTAATGTGCTGGTGGTATGGGTCTGTAACGCTCCTTAATGGGTGGATGGTTGCCTGTGGGTATGTGGTGTTGTACCCCTTTGACCCTTCCAAAATCAAGTGAATGTTTACTAAACGCCTGTTCATATTCCTGAACCACTCTGTAAACACCGTGTTTTTGATGGACAGGATTGGCGTCAGTTCCAACATGGAGCTGTTGACACCATTCCTCCAGCTGGGTCTTGGAGTCATTGTCCTCCACTGTATCTGGTGGGGTCAAGGATTCCACTGTGTGTATGGCATTATTATTCACAGTATACAGTCTGGCAACAGTGGCGTATCTTGGCAATTTGACTTCCTCCTCCCCACAATTTAGGAGGCGTACGGGTACCCTTCCATTGCACACATCAACTACCCCTCTAGCAGTTAGGATTATAGGTCTCTGCTCTGAGTTAACGGACTCTACTACCGCCTGGTAGTTCTGTCCCTTGAGACCTATTGCTGCCGTACACCAAATCAGCATTTCACTCATTGGCGGAATCACAATGGGTATCGGGTCTGTCACCCGTACATTACCAATCTCACCACCTGTTAGCTTTACCTGTTGCTGGTACAAGAGGGCTCAAATCTCTCTCTGGAGCACCTTCCTCTGCCCTGGTTTGGCACTGTCAGCAATCTGTTGGAGTAAAAACAACACTTCTCCCAAACAGTTACCAACAACATTTGTGCCAAGTATCATATATGGGTTTGTATCACCAGGGTTAGACTCTATTACAATCAGTCCTTGGTCCTTTAGTTCCACTCTTCCCACCTTCACTGTCACGTCCTTAACCCCGACTAGATTAAGAGGAAGGCCATTGGAGGCATACACAGAGAGGTTTGGGGCTGGCGGGTGGAGTTCATCTATGGACCAGTACCTTTTGTAAAGGACATCAGGTATGATGGTTACCTGTGACCCGGTGTCCAGTAGTGCAGGTGTTGATATGCCATCCAGCACAATGGACAGGAAAGGCCTTCCTCCTACAAACCGGTCATACCAGCTCGATGGGCCTGGTTGATCTACTCCTGGGTGTCGGCCCTTGGCCCCAGGGTTTGCCCGTTTAAAAGACAGATCCGTGTGGTGTGGCCTGCCTTGTGGCAATGGTAGCAAACGAGTTCACCTGGAGGGCGAGGTCGGTCGCTGGTCCTCCCACGGGGTGGCATTGTCCTCCCTCTTCTCCTCATCCAGGGGACATCCTCAGGACTGTCGGTGAGTAGGATCCTTCCATCCGGCTCGGGTTCCGTCTGTAGCTGCAGGGCGCTCAGGACAGCAGCCAGGGTTTTACTTAGCTGACTCACTTCAGAGCGCAGGCTGTCTAGCTCGCTAGGGGACGCTGCTTGCACTTTTGCCTCAGCCGCTAATGAAGGAGCAGTGAGTGCTGTGGGCATTGGGATGGCCCCACCCTGGTAACGCTGGATAGCAGTATCTGATGTTTCCAGGGGCTGAAGGCCCTTAATAGGCATGTCCTTCAGGGCGTCAAAGGTGGCATTTGGATGATCTAAGGCCCACCACCGTACAGTTCTGCTCTCCTCCTGGGACCTTAACTCCCGGATGAATTGTTCTATCAGCATTTTGTCTTCATCATGTATGCTGGCTGGACTAACCTGTTTCAGGGCCCGCAGGGTCTCTTGTAAACACCAGGCATAGTCCCGGATACTGTCCTCAGGTTTCTGGGTACAGTGGTAGAACCTCATCCGAAGATCTGTCTCAGTGTGGTTTTCAAAGACAGTTTGCAGTCTCTTAAATATGATAGATACTGATTCCTGGTCTGCGGCTGGCCAGGTTTCCACTTCCTGCTCTGCGGCACCAGCCGATTGTCCTAGCACAACCGCGGCTCTCTGTTTACCAGTCATTGAGTACATGTCCAATACACCGCATATTTTCCTTTTGAAGCCAGACAGGGTGTCTGGTTTGCCATCATACTGGGTAAGCCATTTCGCTCCGGGGACGTACGGCAGGGCCATGGGTATCACTGGAGTCACGACCCCTGCTGGTGGGGCAGGCGCTCCGGCCTGAGCAGCGCCGGGCGCGAGTTGAGCATCAAGAGCGTTAACCGGTGCTCCGGCGTCTTGCTGGTCGTCGGCCATGATTGCGCCCCCCTAGTAAACCGTAGCCTACCTTCTTTACTTTTATCAGGTAGGCCGCAGCTCCAAGGTCACGGTCTCCTTCAAGGACCTGACGCTTCCTGGCGCTGCGTCAGAGTGCGAGGCGGGACTTGAGCTTCGCGCTCTACCAACGGTCACGCCTCTCTGGTTCCCGCGGTTAAGCCCCTCTTCTTCCCGCGCGGCGACGCGGTAATGGTGGCGATGTTCACCACAGTTCAAACACAGTTCAAATACGGCACACAGTACATGGTGGTAACGGGCATGAAATCCTGTTCGTGACGCCAGAAAGAGATGACTCGCCCAGGGGGATATGGGCGGAGACTCGGTACCTGGGCCTTTACCTTCTTGGGATGTCACGGCAGTCGGCTCCCAGGCCCATACCCTGGGGTCACTCTTTAAAAGGGGGCTTGTTAACAGTTTTTGTCTCGTGACGCCACCTGTGGCTCCTGGTAATGGGTACCAGTGCTGCTGCAGACCTCCGGGGATGATGGGATGGCAGCTGGGATTTTTCTCCTCCCCACGGGCAGAGCGGGCCCCCGGGGCAGGGTTGATGGAAGGGATAAAGGTGAGAGATGGCCCGGTCAGGTCAGGGGGAATGACGGACATGCACACAGTGGATTCGTTTCAGTACCTTTACTGGTGTAACGGCAGGTATGGTCCAGGGCACCTATTAGGAGGGTGCACTTCAGGACTCTGCCCAGTGAGCGGCTAGTAGGCTTCCTGGTCTGTTTCTTCTTTCTAAAGCTTCTGGCCAGCCTGGAACTAGGCCTAGCTTCTATGCTATTTCACTCTCTCACCTGTCTGCTTGGTAATAGAACTTTTCTCCGGCTACCACTATCCCTGGATGCTTGGGCCTTCGTGGTTCCTAGTTCTGTAAATGATGGAAGCTTCAGGTTGACCAGGGGTCTAGAATCCTCCTGGTACGCCAGTTGTCCCTATTGGGTGTAGAGGACCCTGTAGGCGCGGACCTGGTGTCCGGCTTGTGTCCTGGGGTGAGCTTTAGATGCTCCTCTGCCCCCTTAACGCCTCTCTCCTTGCCTCCGGCCACACTCGGGGCCCTCAACACAGCAGCTAACAGGTGCTGCTTCTTCACTGGTCTCAGTGCCAGCACACTCTCCCCCTACCTAACTCCACCTTCCGTATATATATATCCTTAACAAGGCTCCCTCTGGTGGTATGAGGTAGAAGGGTGGAGGTGTCTGTTATGTAATGAGGGCCTCTTGTGGAGAAGTCCGTCCATGCAGCCTTTTGGGTTCTGTGGTACCTGTGGGTAGCAGGGTGCCACAAGACTGTACAGCATAGAGCAGGCAAGGACGGAGCGATTAGAAGGAGATCCTCCGCCTGCAGTCAGTATTGTAGTATTGTAGACTGTACAGTACAGAGCAGGCAGGATTGGAGTGATTAGAAGGAGGTCCTCCGCCGGTAGTTAGTATTGTAGTCTATACCGTATAGAGCAGTCTAGGATGCAGCGATTAGAAGGAGGTCCTCCACATGTAGTCAGTATTGTCTGTAAAGTATAGAGCAAGCTAGGATGGAGTGATTAGAAGGAGGTCCTCCGCCTGCAGTCAGTATTGTAGTCTGTACAGTACAGAGCAGGCTAGGATGGAGTGATTAGAAGGAGGTCCTCCGCTTGCAGTCAGTATTGTAGACTGTACAGTACAGGGCAGGCTAGGATGCAGCGATTAGAAGGAGGTCCTCGGCTTGCAGTCAGTAATGTAGACTGTACAGTACAGGGCATGCTAGGATGGAGTGATTAGAAGGAGGTCCTCCGCCTGCAGTCAGTATTGTAGACTGTACAGTACAGAGCAGGCAAGAGTGGAGTGATTAGAAGGAGGTCCTCCGCCTGTAGTTAGTATTGTAGTCTATACCGTATAGAGCAGGCTAGGATGCAGCGATTAGAAGGAGGTCCTCGGCTTACAGTCAGTATTGTAGACTGTACAGTACAGGGCAGGCTAGGATGGAGTGATTAGAAGGAGGTCCTCTGCCTGCAGTCAGTATTGTAGACTGTACAGTACAGAGCAGATTAGGATGGAGTGATTAGAAGGAGGTCCTCCGCCTGCAGTCAGTATTGTCTCTACAGCACAGAGCAGGCTAGGATGGAGTGATTAGAAGGAGGTCCTCTACCTGTACTCAGTATTGTCTGTACAGTACAGAGCAGGCTAGGATGGAGTGATTAGAAGGAGGTCCTCCGCCTGCAGTCAGTATTGTAGTCTTTACAGTATAGAGCAGGCTAGGATGGAGTGATTAGAAGGAGGTCCTCCACCTGCAGTCAGTATTGTACACTGTACAGCATAGAGCAGGCTAGGATGGAGTGATTAGAAGGAGGTCCTCCACCTGCAGTCAGTATTGTAGACTGTACAGCACAGAGCAGGCTAGGATGGAGTGATTAAAAGGAGGTCCTCTGCCTGCAGTCAGTATTGTCTCTACAGCACAGAGCAGGCTAGGATGGAGTGATTAGAAGGAGGTCCTCTGCCTGCAGTCAGTATTGTAGACTGTACAGTACAGAGCAGTTTAGGATGGAGTGATTAGAAGGAGGTCCTCCGCCTGCAGTCAGTATTGTCTCTACAGCACAGAGCAGGCTAGGATGGAGTGATTAGAAGGAGGTCCTCTACCTGTACTCAGTATTGTCTGTACAGTACAGAGCAGGCTAGGATGGAGTGATTAGAAGGAGGTCCTCCGCCTGCAGTCAGTATTGTAGACTGTACAGCACAGAGCAGGCTAGGATGGAGTGATTAAAAGGAGGTCCTCTGCCTGCAGTCAGTATTGTCTCTACAGCACAGAGCAGGCTAGGATGGAGTGATTAGAAGGAGGTCCTCTGCCTGCAGTCAGTATTGTAGACTGTACAGTACAGAGCAGTTTAGGATGGAGTGATTAGAAGGAGGTCCTCCGCCTGCAGTCAGTATTGTCTCTACAGCACAGAGCAGGCTAGGATGGAGTGATTAGAAGGAGGTCCTCTACCTGTACTCAGTATTGTCTGTACAGTACAGAGCAGGCTAGGATGGAGTGATTAGAAGGAGGTCCTCCGCCTGCAGTCAGTATTATTTGTACAGTACAGAGCAGGCTAGGATGGAGTGATTAGAAGGATGTCCTCCACCTGCAGTCACTATTGTCTGTACAGTATAGAGCAGGGTAGGATGAAAGTGATTAGAAGGAGGACCTCCTCCTTTAGTCAGTATTGTAGACTGTACAGTACAGAGCAGGCAAGATTGGAGTGATTAGAAGGAGGTCCTCCGCCTGTAGTTAGTATTGTAGTCTATACCGTATAGAGCAGGCTAGGATGGAGTGATTAGAAGGAGGTCCTCTACCTGTACTCAGTATTGTCTGTACAGTGCAGAGCAAGCTAGGATGGAGTGATTAGAAGGAGGTCCTCCGCCTGCAGTCAGTATTGTAGACTATACAGTACAGGGCAGGCTAGGATGGAGTGATTAGAAGGAGGTCCTCCGCCTGCAGTCAGTATTGTAAACTGTACAGTACAGAGCAGGCTAGGATGGAGTGATTAGAAGGAGGTCCTCCGCCTGCAGTCAGTATTGTAAACTGTACAGTACAGAGCAGGCTAGGATGGAGTGATTAGAAGGAGGTCCTCCGCCTGCAGTCAGTATTGTAGTCTGTACAGAATAGAGCAGGCTAGGATGGAGTGATTAGATGGAGGTCCTCCTCCTGTAGTCAGTATTGTAGTCTGTACAGTACAGAGCAGGCTAGGATGGAGTGATTAGAAGGAGGTCCTCCGCCTGCAGTCAGTATTGTAGTCTGTACAGAATAGAGCAGGCTAGGATGGAGTGATTAGATGGAGGTCCTCCTCCTGCAGTCAGTATTGTAGACTGTACAGTACAGAGCAGGCTAGGATGGAGTGATTAGAAGGAGGTCCTCCACCTGCAGTCAGTATTGTAGACTGTACAGTATAAAGCAGGTTAGGATGGAGTGATTAGAAGGAGATCCTCCGCCTGCAGTCAGTATTATCTGTACAGTACAGAGCAGTTTAGGATGGAGTGATTAGAAGGAGGTCCTCTACCTGTACTCAATATTGTCTGTACAGTGCAGAGCAGGCTAGGATGGAGTGATTAGAAGGAGGTCCTCTACCTGTACTCAGCATTGTCTATACAGTACAGAGCAGGCCACGATGGAGTGATTAGAAGGAGGTCCTCCACCTGCAGTCAGTATTGTCTGTACAGTATAGAGCAGAGTAGGATGGAGTGATTAGAAGGAGGTCCTCCTCCTGTAGTCAGTATTGTAGAGTGTACAGTACAGAGTAGGCTAAGATGGAGTGATTAGAAGGAGGTCCTCCACCTGCAGTCAGTATTGTAATCTGTACAGTATAGCGCAGACTAGGATGGAGTGATTAGAAGGAGGTCCTCCTCCTACTGTCAGTATTGTAGACTGTACAGTACAGAGCAGGCTAGGATGGAGTGATTAGAAGGAGGTCCTCTGCCTGTAGTTAGTATTGTAGTCTGTACAGTATAGAGCAGGTTAGGATGGAGTGATTAGAAGGAGGTCCTCTGCCTGTAGTTAGTATTGTAGTCTGTACAGTATAGAGCAGGCTAGGATGGAGTGATTAGAAGGAGGTCCTCCGCCTCCATTCAGTATTTTAGTCTGTACAGTATAGAGCAGGCTAGGATGGAGTGATTAGAAGGAGGTCCTCCGTCAGCAGTCAGTATTGTAGACTGTACAGTATTGAGCAGGCTTGGATGGAGTGATTAGAAGGAGGTCCTCCGCCTGCAGTCAGTATTGTAGTCTGTACAGCATAGAGCAGGCTAGGATGGAGTGATTAGAAGGAGGTCCTCCGCCTGCAGTCAGTATTGTAGTCTGTACAGTACAGAGCAGGCTAGGATGCAGTGATTAGAAAGAGGTCCTCCGCCTGTAGTCAGTATTGTCTGTACAGTATAAAGCAGGCTAGGATGGAGTGATTAGAAGGAGGTCCTCCGCCTCCATTCAGTATTTTAGTCTGTACAGTATAGAGCAGGTAAAAAACACCAATCATGAGTGGGTAGTATAGATCACACAGCGTGTGTAGATATAGGTATATAATGTGTGTAATATAATGTGTGCCTCCTATTTGTTACTACCCTATATGGACTAAATGCGACTCCATCGCCAAAATATAGAACAACTACCAGAGAAAAGAAGCGAAAACGGAATCCACAATTCTATAGCAAAAAGTAGTCAATATTTATTATGATAAAAAGATCAGACATACACAGAGATCAGTGCAGCAACACAAAAGGGCAATAAAATCAACAACAACCCTCTCCACATGTAACCCCAATAAAGGACCCATTATGAAAGTTATCCAAAGCAAACACAGATCCTATATATTTATTACATTGTATCTGATGTGTAGATTACAAGTGCAGCATTGAAGTAAATCACTATATAGGCTGACTACCCTCACTGGTGTATGATGGATACATATATGAATCATCCACCATGTTACACTCCTATTTACCACTGCTGTTTGCCACGTGCGGTGCGCTAAGTAAATACAGGGAGCATAGATGTCACCACTGTATGCTTACCACAGCTCTCCAGTTTCCACATACGATCCACAGAGGGCAGTGAAGCTACTAGGGGTCCATTTAGAGGAGGCACATGTTGAGAGAGTATAGAGCAGGCTAAGATGGAGTGATTAGAAGGAGGTCCTCCGTCTGCAGTCAGTATTGTAGTCTGTACAGCACAGAGCAGGCTAAGATGGAGTGATTAGAAGGAGGTCCTCCGTCTGCAGTCAGTATTGTAGACTGTACAGTACAGAGCAGGCTAGATTGGAGTGATTAGAAGGAGGTCCTCCGCCTGCAGTCAGTATTGTAGACTGTACAGTATAGAGCAGGCTAGGATGGATTGATTAGAAGGACGTCCTCCGCCTGTAGTCAGTATTGTAGTCTATACCGTATAGAGCAGGCTAGGATGCAGCGATTAGAAGGAAGTCCTCCGCTTGCAGTCAGTATTGTAGACTATACAGTACAGGGCAGGCTAGGATGGAGTGATTAGAAGGAGGTCCTCCGCCTGTCGTCAGTATTGTAGACTGTACAGTACAGAGCAGTTTAGGATGGAGTGATTAGAAGGAGGTCTTCCGCCTGCAGTCAGTATTGTAGACTGTACAGTACAGAGCAGTTTAGGATGGAGTGATTAGAAGGAGGTCTTCCACCTGCAGTCAGTATTGTAAACTGTACAGTATAGAGCAGGCTAGGATGGAGTGATTAGAAGGAGGTCCTCTACTTGTACTCAGTATTGTCTGTACAGTGCAGAGCAGGATAGGATGGAGTGATTAGAAGGAGGTCCTCCGTCTGCAGTCAGTATTGTAGTCTTTACAGTATAGAGCAGGCTAGGATGGAGTGATTAGAAGGAGGTCCTCCACCTGCAGTCAGTATTGTAGACTGTACAGTATAGAGCAGGCTAGGATGGAGTGATTAGAAGGAGGTCCTCCGCCTGCAGTCAGTATTGTAGTCTGTACAGTACAGAGCAGGCTAGAATGGAGTGATTAGAAAGAGGTCCTCCGCCTGCAGTCAGTATTATCCGTTCAGTACAGAGCAGGCTAGGATGGAGTGATTAGAAGGAGGTCCTCCACCTGCAGTCAGTATTGTCTGTACATTATAGAGCAGGTTTGGATGGAGTGATTAGAAGGAGGTCCTCCACCTGCAGTCAGTATTGTCTGTACAGTATAGAGCAGGGTTGGATGGAGTGATTAGAAGGAGGTCCTCCTCCTGTAGTCAGTATTGTAGAGTGTACAGTACAGAGCAGGCTAGGATGGAGTGATTAGAAGGAGGTCCTCCACCTGCAGTCAGTATTGTCTGTACAGTATAGAGCAGGGTTGGATGGAGTGATTAGAAGGAGGTCCTCCACCTGCAGTCAGTATTGTCTGTACAGTACAGAGCAGGCTAGGATGGAGTGATTAGAAGGAGGTCCTCCCCCTGCAGTCAGTATTGTAATCTGTACAGTATAGCGCAGACTAGGATGGAGTGATTAGAAGGAGGTCCTCCTCCTACTGTCAGTATTGTAGACTGTATAGTACAAAGCAGGCTAGGATGGAGTGATTAGAAGGAGGTCCTCTGCCTGTAGTCAGTATTGTAGTCTGTACAGTATAGAGCAGGTTAGGATGGAGTGATTAGAAGGAAGTCCTCCGCCTCCAGTCAGTATTTTAGTCTGTACAGTATAGAGCAGGCTAGGATGGAGTGATTAGAAGGAGGTCCTCCGCCAGCAGTCAGTATTGTAGACTGTACAGTATAGAGCAGGCTTGGATGGAGTGATTAGAAGGAGGTCCTCCGCCTGCAGTCAGTATTGTAGTCTGTACAGCATAGAGCAGGCTAGGATGCAGTGATTAGAAGGAGGTCCTCTGCCTGTAGTCAGTATTGTCAGTACAGTATAGAGCAGGCTAGGATGGAGTGATAAGAAGGAGGTCCTCTGCTTGCAGTCAGTATTGTAGTCTGTACAGTACAGAGCAGGATAGGATGGAGTGATTAGAAGGAGGTCCTCTGCCTGTAGTTAGTTTTGTAGTCTATACAGTATAGAGCAGGCTAGGATGTAGTGATTAGAAGGAGGTCCTCCACCTGCAGTCAGTGTGGCGCCCCTGAGGTTTCAGTCGCCACTGAGGTACTGCACCTCACCCAGAGGTGTGGTGTCTCCTTCTCTCAGGTAAGCAGGGAGTGCTGCCCGGAACCCCAACACTCACATTCAACACTACACTGCTCCAGGCCAGCTGGAAGGGCAAGATGCAATGTGTTTCCTGCTGAGCCCTGTCCCTGGCTGGAGTAGGGGGAATCCAAAGGTAGGGGGAACCAGTAGTGGGTGCGGGTGGAGGAAGCAGTTTAGGGGTGCACCATAGTAGTAGGTATATAAAGGGAAGCCATCTTAGGGTGGCAGTGGAGTAAGAGGAGTCAGTGGAGAACAGTCCGGGAGCAGAGTCTCAGTAGGAGCTCTGCTCCACAAGTAGGGCCCAGTCCTAGAGGCCCAGGTGGGGAGCAGAGGAGTAGGCTCCGTTCTAAGAAGGGATCCTAGGGGGTACGGCGAGTGCAGGAAGGCACCCGTACGTCCCGCATCTGTCAGAAGACAGAGGGATCGTAGGCCGCAAGAAGGGGACCGGCCCCTGGTCCAGCCGTGCTACTCTACGTCTCGGCTGGGAAAACCGGAGGCTTCTGGCTTCTATAGCCAGTTGCTGAAGCCGCATTCTAATCATCAGGAGGGTCAAAAAGGTCCGGGAACTCCGACGCACAGGAGGGACTTCAGAGCACCCGAGCGGGATTGAGAGTGGGCAGCGCAGGGCAGGAGGGAGAAAGACCCAGCGTGAAGTCGGTCTAGCTAGGAACACAAGAATGTGGGGTTCTGTCCGGTACTCCTAATCTGCCTACCAAAGTGCTCCCCCTAACTATTTCCTCCACCCACACCCACTACTGGTTCCCCCTACCTTTGGGTTCCCCCCACTCCAGCCAGGGTCAGGGCTCAGCAGAAACATACATTGCGTCTTGTCCTTCCAGCTGGCCTGGAGCAGTGTAGTGTTGGATGCAGGTGTTGGGGCTCCGGGCAGCACTCCCTCCTTACCTGAGAGGAGACACCACACCTCTGGGTGAGATGCAGTACCTCTGTGGCGACTGAACCCTCAGGGGCGCCACACTCCCCCCAGGTAAAACACAGCACGTCCGCGAGCTGGAACAGAGCAAAACAGGGATATATTATTGACATGCAAATTTTTTTAAGAATGCATTCGCATATAAGATTAGGAAACACAACATTTCTTTCCTTTATGGGAGGCACTTTTCTTCAACGTTACAGGTTATATTTATCAAACATTATAGACATTTTTCAATAAACGTTTATTGTAACAGGTTACAGTTCATGCTGTAACCGGGTGTCCATTTTGCTTTTAAACAGGTGAAACAAGTAGCAGCATGAGGGACCCGTCCGCAAACCCTCAACGTAGGCCCTGGGCGTGGCTGCAGGGCATAGGTGATCCTGGTGGTGGACCACGTCTTCCGCCAGGTCAAACGGGTTTTTCTTCTGAGGTCATGTGATCGTATTTATAAAACCAATAGGGTGCACTTTAAGAAGTGCTGAACTATTTACAACACCAGTTTCTGGCTGTTCACAGTCCCCAGCCTGGAATCTGTATACCCTGACGGGTAATCATATAAACACACACTGCAAATTAAACATTATTAAACTTTCACACTGTAACCTTACGGGTGATTATTTACAGTTTCAGTCCCACTTGCTAAACTAATAGTGGGGTCCCCGCCTGGGGTACGGCTAATTTTTACCTGACCCAGCCGAGTCATACGGTATGTCCTGCAGGCTAGGATGGAGTGATTAGAAGGAGGTCCTCCTCCTGCAGTCAGTATTGTCTGTACAGTACACAGCAGGCTAGGATGCAGTGATTAGAAGGAGGTCCTCCTCCTGCAGTCAGTATTGTAGTCTGTACAGTATAGAGCAGGTTAGGATGGAGTGATTAGAAGGAGGTCCTCCTCCTGCAGTCAGTATTGTCTGTACAGTACACAGCAGGCTAGGATGCAGTGATTAGAAGGAGGTCCTCCTCCTGCAGTCAGTATTGTAGTATGTACATGTAGTAGAGGCGAGAGAGCTTGTAAGAGAACTCCTACATGGTGTTTCAAAGATGGAGAGAGACTGCCATCTGCTGGCCAGACACAGTCAAGCGGAACCAAGATATGCAAGGGAAGTTGAAGAGAGAGCAGATTTAGAGGCTGGACCCGATCAGGTGACTTCCAGGAAGGAGTTCCGGGAGATAAAAGGCCAGCGCGCCAAGCCTGAGCAGTTTTTGGCGCCAAGCAGCAGAAAGGAGCAGACGTGTTCCCTGCATGCTGAGAAGCCCCGCGTGGCAGGCCTAAGCCAGAGGCCTGTGAGGTGCCACAGCCGGGCACCGGTAGAAGAGCTCCGGATCCCTCACAGATGTGACCTGAGTGCTGTGCCTGCTGAGGAGACTCGGAACCTACTTTCGGTGCTGAGTGAGTTCGCGGAACCCGACGTCGCCCGCCGACAGACGAGGTCTGGACCCCCCTACCCAAGGCTCGAGAGATTGGCTCCAACAGCCAAGCAGAGAGGAGTTGAGAGACTGCTGCCCCAGGAAAGTCACGCCAGCGGAAGCAGAGGGGCTGCATACGTGAACAGGGCCATCACTTCTACTGTTCACTCACGGTACTGGGGCCATTGGGTTTAGGTACTCAGGTTGGGAGGGGAACGGTTGGGGCTAAAGAAGCTCAACGTGATCTAATTGAATTTATCCTGAAAAGACTTTCGGCCTAGCGGGAATAACCGGTGACCCCCGCTAGGGCCATATGCACAGTTAAAGAACTCACGTGGTGTCTCCCATGATTGAGGGCACCACCGTACTTTGAGAGACTTCGTATTTTGCTACTATTTCAAATTATTGTTCATTTCCCTTGTTGCCAATCCCTTGTTCAGAATACCTGTTATATATATATATAAACTGTTTATATTCATCTCTGACTGTTCTCGCCTTGTGTCTCTGTGCGTTGCATTCCGGCACCTGCATTACATTTGGCGTAGTCGGCAGGATGCAACATTCAGACGCAGAGATGGCGGAGCAGCCTGTGACTGGGTCCGGCCGGAGCCATATACCCCTGGGGGCTATGCTCAGCCATCTTCCCAAGTTCACGGGGGATGGCATGTCACTGTGGGACTGGGTAGAAAGACTGAGAAGTATGCTACGTATGTATCCCCTCAATCCCCTAGCCCAGACGGAACTGGCCCTCCTAACCCTTGATGGAGAGGCCCGGCAGACTGTGATGTACCGCCCACCTGGGGACCGTGACACCGTGAACAAAGTGATAAAAATTCTAGAGGACATGCACGGTGACACCATAGATCTAAGACACTTGCGTCTACGGTTGTTTCAGCGGGTCCAAGGGTAAAAAGAGACCATAAATCAGAATGTTAATGCATTACAGGAAGTGACGTCCCATATCACTAAGAAGGCTCGAGATGGGAACCGAGGACTGGGACCATTGGATAAAGTGTTGCGTGACCAACTGATTGCTGGCTTGAAAGACCCTTCCCTGAGGCAGATCTTGAAGGAGCGGCTGCAATTGAGCCCTGATCTGGGCTTCCTGGAGGTAGGGGCTGAAGCTAGAGTCCTGGAGAGAGAAGTTCCTGTTCTCAAAGCCACAGTTAGAAGTCATGAGGCAATTGCCCCTGGATTCACCAACAAAGAGCCTGATTGGGTACGGGAAATACGTCAGGAAATTCGAGATGTTCGGGGTGAGTTGAACGCTATTAGAAAGACCCCTGCTGCCCCTTGCCGATGGACCATACTGCCCAATGCGGACGGAGACCAGAGCGAGAAAGACGTTCCTACCCGGCCCCAGCACGGCATGTACCCGACCTATCGGTAGAACGAGGACCAGAGTGTTGGACCTGCGGCGGTAGGGGGCATATCTCCAGAGACGGTCCCAACCGAGAAAGGAGGAGGAGGGGGCAGCCGTTAAACTAAAATGCCCCACTGTTGTGGAGCATACCGTGGGGTCTCGAGCTTCAGAGAGTGGAAGAGGGAGCTCTGAAGACATTGTCTCCGAAAGGCCCATTATCTGGGCTGAATTTAATGGGCAGCGGATCCGCTGTCTAATGGACACCGGGTCTCAAGTGACCACTATGCCTGAGACGTATTTCCAAAGTCACTTTCCTGAAGTTGCTCGTTCCTGGCGGGAACCCACTGTCAAACTGGTGGCGGCTAATCAACTACCTATCCCAGTAGCGGGAGTAGTATGGATGTCCGTTCGGGCATGTGGAAAGGACGTCGGTCGGAAAGGGATCGTACTGACCACAGGGCCCGGAGGCGATGGGCCCATTGTAACCCTGGGCATGAATGTGCTGAAGGAGGTCAGACAGTTCCTGGCTGAGGGCTGTAACAAAAACAACTGGACCCCCGCGCCACTCGAGACCCAGCTAACAAGAGAGTATTCCAGCATCTCGTGCGGGTCAGTCAAATTCAAAAATTGCCCGCTACCTCTCAGTACCTTGGTAAGGTATCGATACCACCCGAAGCCACAATGACACTGCCAGTGGGACAGACTGTACTCACTTTACCGGTGCTGGCACATGTGTCCTTAGAGGGCGTGGACATTCAAATTGAACCAATGGAGGCTAATCTTACTGAGTTTTCTGCTGGACAAGTAAGGCAGATCGAACAACTTCTACAGCAATATCAGGGAGTGTTTGCACAACATGAAGACGATTTCGGGTGCACTCGGGACATTCAGCATGAAATACCCACCGGAAATACTGCTCCCATCAAAGAAAGATATCGGCAGATCCCACCTCAAATGTACCAGGAGGTGAAAGAGCTGTTGGCCCACATGTTGCGGAAAGGCGTGATCCGTGAAAGTCAGAGTCCTTGGGCGGCTCCGATCGTGCTGGTCCGGAAGAAGGATAGTACCCTGAGATTCTGCGTAGACTATCGGAAGCTGAATGCCTGTACAGTACGGGACTCCTATCCACTCCCCCGAATTGAAGAGTCTCTATCTGAGCTAGGAAGCGCCAAGTTCTTCTCTTCCCTCGACCTGGCCAGTGGCTATTGGCAGGTCCCAGTAGCTGAGAAGGATCGTCCGAAGACAGCTTTTGTTCTCCCTATGGGCCTGTTTGAGTTCAATCGGATGCCGTTCGGGCTAAGGAATGCGCCGGGAACCTTCCAAAGACTGATGGAGAGATGCTTGGGGGACCTCAACTTTGAAGCCACTTTAATATATCTGGACGATATAATTATCTATTCTGCTACGTTTGAAGAGCATCTCCGCCGACTGGAACAAGTGTTAGAACGACTTCAAAGGCACGGCCTGAAAATTAAGTCTCGTAAGTGTCGTCTCTTCAAGCAAGAAATTGAGTATCTGGGGCACACTGTGTCCAGTGCAGGAGTGCACCCCACTGCTGAGAAAGTAGCTACCGTGCAGAAGTGGCCCACACCCGCCAATCTAAGAGAACTGAGGGCGTTCCTGGGGCTCGCTGGATACTACCGCAGATTCATTAAAGACTTCGCTAAGATTGCGATCCCGCTCAATGAATTGCTGAGAGGAACGGCTGGGGGAGCCAAGCGGCAGCCCATTCAGTGGGGCCCACGACAAGAAGAGGCATTCCGAGCATTGAAAATGGTGGTAACGGATGCCCCAATTTTGGCCTACACTGACTTTTCGCAGCCTTTTATGTTGTACACATAGAAAAGGAGGAAAAGAGCGGGTGATCGTGACGCGCCCCCTGGGCCTGTGTTGTGCAGGGGAACCCGGAACCGGGCCTGTTGTAGAATGCTGGGGGTTGTAGTCTCCGTGTGGCGGTGACCCGGTCCGTGCCCAGGGTGGTCAAACCAGTGGCAGTCTTAATGTATAGCAAATGTCCGACTACGCCACCCGTGGATTGCGGTCAGTGGGGACCGCCGCTGCGCTGCCGACCGCTGAGGCTGATGCAATTTGCGCAGCTGAGTATGGGATAACTCCCCACGGGAGAAGTATTGCCTCAGGGCAACTAATGTGAGAGATGATGGGAGTGATGGTGTGAGGGTCCCAATGCTAATGGTGCTGGTGCGGCAAGGAATCTCAGAGACGTGAGGTGCAGTTCAGGGTCTTTACTGATGGTACAAGGCAGACCCTCCCGGGAGTACTGACTAGTATAAGGGGCCTGGTCAGTCTGCGAGCAAGCAGGAGTTCCCCTGGCTAGGTGGAGTTGTAGGCCTCCCCGTTTATCTGCACTCTTCCTGGCTACCTTGCTGTCAGCGGTTACAAGTAGCCCATGTCCCTGAGTATACCGTGTGGTGCTCACCCGTATGGCTGGTGACTTGGGGCCTTCTGTTAGCCTCCGCTCCTGGATGGCGGCGCTGGTCCCTTCTTTGTGACTGAGCCTCTGGGCTTCTATGGCCAGAGGACCTTTAATCCCCTGCCGGCTGGTTTCTGCTGCTGGGTATATATCAGTCCCCACAGCCTCGGACTCCTGTGTCCGGTTTTAGTAACTTCAGCCAGGGCGAGCTATATCTCTGCTCACAGCCCCTGGCCTTCAGCCTCTGCTCCTACAGAGCTCCTGATGTATCTTTTCCTGTGTCTGCAGCTTCACTCTAGGCTCTGACTGCTCTGCTTGTTCTGCAGGCTCTGTCTCCGTCTAACCTAATCCCGCCCCAGACCCAGTTTATAAGGGCAGATTCTTCCCTTCCCAGGTCTGGGTGGGCCGTGTTGCATGCTTAGGGCTCCTGACCAGAGAAACCTCCCACTTGCTCTCAGACATAATATCTCTATTACTGTGGCAACCAGACCCCTGGGGTGTCACATTCCCCCCTAGTAAATTTTAGTACTCCGGGACTAAACACATTTTTAAAACATAATAACAGGGTATAAACAATAATACGATAACATATTTACAAGAAGCTTTAGTTCTTTAAAGGTCACGGCGTGTCCGCAACCGGGTGTCCATATCACCCAAGGTGAAGCTTTAAGCGAAGTAGGGGACCTGTCCAAAGCAAACCCCTTGCGTTGTCCTTGGGCGTGGCTGCAAGGGTAGACTAACTACTTTGGGCCGCAAGGAGGCCACGCCAGGTTGCCACAATCGCGTATGCCAGCAGGTTGCTCCGAGATACGGAGAAGAATCCGGACAACTACAGTTTGTTTAAGCTGGAGCTACTGGCACTGGTGTGGGCCATGACCGAGAAATTTGCTGAGTACTTGTCAGGGTCAGAAGTGCAAGTGCGGACAGATAACAACCCTTTGGCCCACTTGGAGAACGCCAAACTGGGCGCATTAGAGCAGCGGTGGGTCGCAAGGATGTCCAAATATCAGTATAAAATCGCCTATCGGTCCAAGGCCCTGAACACTCATGCAGATGCCCTGTCCCAGGTCACTCAGATGGGGCCGAAGAGGGACAGAGATGAGGAGCTGTGGTCGACGCCCAGGAGACCAGAGAGGAGCCGAGGCCCACTCAAATTCTGGGCCGCTCAAGAGACGAATGGATACATCTGCAGCAATCCGACCCAGAGTTGGCAAAACTGAGAGAATGGGTCGCCCTTGGTCAAAGACCTGACCAGGAAGCCAGAGCCGCTTCACTTCCAACTACCCTACAAATCCTAGGCCAGTGGGAGAGGCTCTTCCTGAAGGATGGCTTGCTATGCCGAAGAATCCAGCTGCCTCGAGAGTTTGATGTTACCTGGCAGGTAGTAGTTCCAGGAGCGCTGGTAACACAGCTAGCCCAGGAAGCTCATAGAAGAGGTGCTCACTTTGGTGCAGAGAAGACCTTTCGGTGGTTGCAGCGGCTGGTGTATTGGCCTCAACTGCGGCAAGAAGTCGAGGGGGTCTGCCGAACATGTCGCCAGTGTGAATTGAACAAGCCCCCGGAACAAAGAGCTCCCATTCAGACCATCCGAACTTCTGCCCCCTTGGATGTCCTGATGATTGACTATCTCATGATAGGAAATTCATACAATGGTTATGGACACTGTTTAGTTATGACTGATCACTTCACCAAGTTCGCAGTAGTGACGCCTACCAAAGACCAGACAGCAGAAGCCGCAGCTAAGGCCATCTGTCAGGATTTCATCCGGATTTATGGGTGCACAAAGTGAATACATTCTGACCAGTGGGCCTGCTTCCAAGGACGAGTGATGGATGAGCTATACCGCATCTATGGGATCGACCGATCCCGAACAACGCCCTACCACCCTCAAGGAAACGGCGCATGCGAGCGCTTCAACTGAACCCTGTTGCAAATGTTGCGAACGCTGGAAGCGGACAAAAAGATGAACTGGCCCGAATTTGTGTCCGAGCTGGTGTGGGTGTATAATAAACGAGTTCATGCGACTACTGGCTACACCCCTTACATGTTGCTGTTTGGAAGAAGTGGGCGAGAAATTACTGAACTGGAGCTAGACTCAGAAGACTCCGGCCCAGGCAGTAGCCTTAGTACCTGGATTTGAGAACACCAGCGCCGGCTCCATACAGTGAGAAGATTGGTTGCTCAGAAGTTTCAGGAAGTAGAGCATGCAGATAGGCCCCCGACCGCAGGTGGATCACTCCAGCCAGGAGACTGTGTACTGGTAAGAGTCAAACGATTTGGGAGTAAACTGGACCATCGTTGGGAGGCGATACCATATCGGGTGGTGAAGAAGGTTCACCCAGACAACCCAGTCTACGAGGTTAGGCCCGAAGGAGATGACGCCACGACACCCAGGGTGTTGCACCGCAATATGCTGCGACCTTGCTCCTCTGAAGCAGAAGCCTGTAACGGGGATGGGCCCTCAAACGAATTGGCTGAAGTGCCACATACAGGAACCTTGGGGGATGAAGAAGGATGGGCCACAATGCAGTTGGGCCCATCAGAACCGTCGATGCCAACCCCGAGTGGAACCCAGAATGAGTCGAGAAGTGACTTGCAATCCCCAGTGGTTGATTCATCGGATATCCCGGAGTCACCTCCGCAGGAGGAGCCCCGCAGAACTGAGCGGGCTAATGCCGGAATTCCTCCTAACCGGTATGCTCAAGAAGAGTTTATCTGGTCTCAAATCCAACAGAAAACGCAGGAGTGTGCCCAACTCCTGTCTGAACTTGCACTGCCTGGAAAGAGGCATCAATTCTGCAAGAAATCCACTCGCCCGAGGACTGGCGAGCAAAAAGGAGGGAGGAAAGTAGTAGAGGCGAGAGAGCTTGTAAGAGAACTTGACTCGCCCAGGGTGATGGGGATGACTCGGTACCCGGGCCTTTGCCTGGCCTTCGGGATGTCGCGGTGGTTGGCTCCCGGGCCCGTACCCTGGGGTCACTCTTTAAAAAGGGGGTAGTTTGTTTATTTTTATAAAAGTTCGTGACGCCACCTGTGGTATCTGGTGAGAAGCACCAGCGCTGCGGCAGCCCGCTGAGGCCGATGATAAGGCAGCTTGATGGTATAGCTCCCCACAGGTGGAGCTAGGACTCAGGGCAGCGTATGGAAAAGGGGATGCAGGACAGGCGAGACCCAGCCGGGTCAGAGCAAGAACGGGGATGGACACGGAAGTCACTTCAGTACCTTTTACTGATGGAAAATCAGGCACATCCCGGAGCACTGTAGGGTGAAGGGTGCATATCAGGATCCTCCCCAATGAGCGGGTGTAGGGCCTCCTGTTACTTTCCTCTGCGTAGTAAGTTTCTGACCTGCCTGTAGCTAGGCCTAACTTTGTCTCTGTCCTGCGGTGGCTGACTTTGTGGTAGGGCCTTTTCTTGAAGTACACGCTCCTCAGCTTGCGGGCCTATGTGTCTCCCGGCTCTGTTACGTATCAGCACTTTAGCGATCCTGGGACTTGTAGATCTCCATGGATTCCGGTTATACCTTTCTGGGTCATAGAGATCCTAGTAAGCTTCGGACCCGGTGTCCGGTAAATGCTTCGGGGTGAGCTAGTTAAGCTCCTCTGCCCCCTATGTACTAACTCTCCACTCTCCTTCGGCCTACTCGGGCCCTCACTAGGCTATACACACTAACGGCAGCTTGCCGCGCTTCACCGATCCTATGGCGCCGGTACACCTAAAGCTCACTACTTTGAGCTACACTGAGTCTAGACTGTTCTCCACTGCAGACTCACCTCTCTCGGGCTTCTCTACTGCAGGAACTCTCTCAACAGGCTTGGCTCTCTGTCGACTCCAGACTGAACTGCTGCCTGGCTCCACCTTCCCTATATATCTCCCTAACGGGCTCCCTCTGATGGTCTGAGGTGGAAGGTGGAGATGTGTGAATGTTTATGGGGGCCTCTTGTGGAGGAATCCATCAATGCACTCTTCTAGGATCTGTGATACCAAGCGCAGCTGGGCGTCACATTCCCCCCTAGCAAAGCTCAGCACTCCCGGGCTGGAGTACATTTTATAACAACAATAACAGGAAACATGAACAATGCAATAACAATCTTCCCTTTATGGGAGGCACATTTCTTAAATGTTGCATAACAATATAACTAAATACAAAGTGTCCTCAGAATTCAAGTCTCTTATGGTGAAGTTCCCAGGAAGGATGTCCATCTCACAGTGTAGAGTACTTGGTGGTTTGAGGGACCTGTCCCAAACCCTCAACGTAGGCCCTGGGGTGGCTGCAGGGCATGAAGATCCCGAGTTGGACCTCCAAGAGAGCCACTCCAGACAGGTTTTCCTTCTGAGGTCACCTAGAAGGGGCACTCCAGGGAGCGCAATTATACACAAATAGCAGTTTTTGGGCTGCACATAGTCCTCAGCCACGCAGTTCTTTATGCCATTAAGAAATTTATGAGGTAAAGCACAAATTAATAAAGACATATATTTAAGAAAGCACACAATTAATACAACACATTACGATTTAATACCCCAGGGGTAGCTATCTACATTTTCAGAAATTTGACCATTTACTGAGTGTACCTAACAGAGGTTTTACCTCTCGTGCTACTTGCTGATCTGCGTTGTACCGGGATGTGTGAAGTACTAGTAGGTGCACTACTTCCCAATGTGTCAGGACTAGGTGTGGAGGGGCTGCATAACTGTATTGAGCTCTCTACTGGACTAGCAAGCATACCATTGGCTGGGCCTTCTTGCTCTGCTCCTACCGGGGATCCTTCTTCCGGGGATTCTGCTTGAGCAGGCACTTCTGCAGCACTTCTAGGTTCTTCTTGCTGTGGGTAGAAGGTAATTACAGGGATGACTACTGCTCCTCCTAGTTGAGGCCAATCTGCCGGGAAATCTCCTAAATCAGTGTGGATCACTGTTTCTTTAGGCTCCTCCTGTTTGGTGAGAGGCGCTTCTTCTTGGGGTTTCAGTAAGTCTGGACACAACTTTAGGTGGTCCCTGGACACTGTAACAGATGTTCTTCCTCCATCTCGACTGATTATGCAGGTCTTCTTATTATCAAATCTTGACGGTAACACAGTGTAGGGTTCTTTTTCCCACCGTTCGTCAAGTTTGTGGTTGCGTATTTTCCTTTTCAATACTGTTTCACCAGGTGTGAATGGTTCTGCGGGTGCGTTTTTGTTGTAGTGCGCCTCCTGCTTTTCTCTCACCCGAGTGAGACTGTCCTCGACACAGGCTTGTACTCTCCTGTACTGCTCCTGTCTGGTTGTGTCCCAGTCCTCAGTGATCATATCAGCTTCAGGCTCAACAACACCAAGCTCCAGGTCCATGGGCAGCTTTCCTGGCCTTGCCCGCATGAGATATGCCGGAGTGCAGTTGGTGGAACTTACTGGTATATGATTATACAGATCCACTAGGTCAGGTAGTAGGTCTGGCCACTGATTTCTCTCCTCAAGTGGTATGGTCTTTAGCAGGTCGATGATGATGTTGTTCATCTTCTTACAACCGTACAAATGGCAGAACTCCTTGAACAACTCAGCCTCAAAGGCCGGGCCTTTGTCCGTCAGCACCTGCTCAGGATAACCATGGGGTCTACAGAAATACGCTTGGAACATCTTTTCTGCTGTCTCTGCCGTCAGGTCTTTGACGGGGGTGACCACTAGGAAACGTGAGTAGTGATCCACCATAGTCAGAGCATAAGAATATCCTGACCTGCTGGGGGACAACTTGACATGGTCCAGGGCCACGATCTCCAGAGGTCGAGTCGTCTTGATGGGTTGCAGGGGTGCCTTCTGGCTGCTGTAGTCTTTTCTTCTTAGGCCACAGGGTCCACAGTCCCGGCACCACCTCTCAATGGAGCTGCGCATTCCTACCCAGTAGAATCGACACTTCAGCAGGGTCTCCAGCTTTTTCCAGCCAAAGTGCCCCGCCTGATCGTGGTAAGCTTCTAATACCATCTGGATGTCTGTCTTCGGGACCACTATCTGCCATACCATCTCATGGGTTTTTGGATTGACATACCTCCGGCACAGCTTCTCACGGTAAATAAACAGCCGGCTTCTCTCGTTCCACAGCTGCTTTGCTTGCAGAGATGCTTCTTTCTCCAGGGAGGAACCTTCTTGGGTTATCAGCTCCTTGATGCGGCAGACAACCGGGTCACTGTCCTGGGTCTCTTTCCAGCTGTGGTGAGGCAGGGGGTTTAACGTCTTTCCACACTGCCTCCTGGAGACTCGTTGCTCGTTTATTATCCCATTCCGGTGAAAGGCAGGTAGCTCTATCTCTTCCAGGTCATCCACTTCTTCTTCTGTGTCCGACTCGTGAGGCATCCTGGACAGGGCATCGGCATTGGCGTTCTTGCGACCCGCCCGGTATTTAATTGTAAATTGGTAATTTGACATCCGAGCCATCCATCGCTGTTCCAGTGCCCCGAGCTCAGCTGTTTCAAGATGGGTCAAGGGGTTGTTATCAGTGAAGGCAGTGAACTTGCTGGAGGCCAGGTAGTGCTTAAACCTTTCAGTGATGGCCCAGACCAAGGCCAGGAACTCCAACTTGAAGCTGCTATAGTTCTCTGGGTTCCTCTCGGTCGGACGGAGCTTCCTGCTTGCGTATGCGATTACCTTATCTTGGCCATTCTGCTTCTGACTTAAGACAGCGCCCAGTCCTTCGTTGCTGGCTTCTGTATACAGCAGGAACGGTTGGCTGTAGTCAGGGTAGGCTAGGATCTCATCGCCTGTCAGGATCTCCTTCATGTCCTGAAATAACTCGGCTTGCTCCTTACCCCAGTGGAATGGGGGATTTCTGCCTTTGGGGGACTGCCCTACCAGGAGGTCTGGCAGAGGAGCTGCTTTCTTAGTGTAGTCTTTTACAAACCTCCGGTAGTATCCTACTAGTCCCAAAAACTGACGCACCTCCTTGAGGTTCTTTGGCTCCGGCCACTTCAGGATGGCTGTGACCTTCTCCGGGTCTGGTGCTACCCCTTCTGGACTAACAATGTGCCCCAGGTACTGTACCTTTCTCTTGAGCAGGTGGCACTTTGAGGGCTTCAACTTCATCCCTTATCGGGACAGTGACTCAAATACCTCTGCCAGGTGTTTCAAGTGGTCCTCGTACATTCTGGAGTACACTATCACGTCGTCCAGGTAAAGTAACACAGTCTCGAAGTTGCGGTGTCCCAGGCAGCACTCCATCAATCTCCGGAACTTCCCGGGGGCATTGCAGAGTCCAACAATCTCTGGAACTTCCCGGGGGCATTGCAGAGTCCAAACGGCATACTGTTGAACTCGCAGAGTCCCATCGTTGTAGTGAAGGCCATCTTCTCCCGATCCTCCTCAGCCACAGCTACTTGCCAGTACCCACTAGTGAGGTCAAGGGTGGAAAAGTAATTTGCAGACTTTAAGGCAGCTAGGGACTCCTCTATGCGTGGTAAAGGGTATGCATCTTTATGTGTAATGCGATTTACTTGTCGGTAATCCACACACATTCTCATGCTCCCGTCCTTTTTCCTAACTAGCACTAGGGGAGCTGCCCAGGGACTACAACTATCCCTTACTATCCCCGCCTTTTTCATGTCGGGTAGCATTTCCTTAGCCTTCTGGTAGTGAGCTGGTGGTATACGCCTGTATCGTTCTTTGATTGGGGGATGGTCGCCTGTGGGGATATGATGTTGAACCCCTTTAATCCTCCCGAAGTCAAGTGGATGCTTACTGAACACCTGCGAGTATTCTTGTACCACCCGGTGTACACCCTGTTTTTGATGGGCAGGAGTGGTGTCTGTCCCAACATGGAGCTGTTGACACCAATCCTCCACCTGGGTTGCAGGGTCATTATCCTCCACTTCATCTGGTGAGGTTAAGGACTCCTCCTTGTGAATGCAGTTGTTATTTACAGCATGCAATTTGGCAACAATGGCATAACGTGGCAATCTGACCTCGTCTTCCCCACAATTGAGAAGACGGACGGGCACCCTCCCATTGCGTATATCTACCACTCCCCTGGGGGTTAAGAGCGTGGGTCTGTGCTCGGAGCAAAGGGGTTCTACTACCGCCTGGTAGCTCTGTACTCTAAGACCTATAGCAGCTCTACACCAGATGAGCATTTCACTCATTGGGGGAATGACAATGGGTATTGGGTCCATCATCCGCACATTACCGATTTCACCATCTGTTAACCTTACTTGCTGTTGATACATCAGGACTCGGATCTCCCTCTGCAGTGCCCTCCTCTGTCTTGGTCTAGCAGTGTCGGCTATCTGTTGGAGCAAGAACACAACCTCTCCCAAACAGTTACCAACAATGTTAGTGCCTAGTACCATATACGGATTGGTGTCATCAGGATTAGTCTCTACTACAATTAGCCCCTGGTCCTTCAGCTCCACTCTCCCCACCTTTACAGTCACATTCTTAACCCCGAGTAGGTTAAAGGGGTGTCCGTTAGAGGCATAAACAGAAGGATTTGGAGCTGGCGGACGTAGGTTATCCATGGACCAGAACCTCTTGTAGAGGACGTCAGGCATGATGGTTAGCTGAGATCCCGTGTCCAGCAGGGCATGCGTCGGGATCCCGTCCAGTACAATGGACAGGAAAGGTCTTTCTCCGACGAACCTGTCGTACCAGTCTGATGGGCCTGGTGCGCTTATTCCTGGGTGTCGGCCCTCGGACCCAGGGTTTTCTCGTTTAAAGGACAATTCTGGGCGATGTGTCCGGTCTTGCGGCAGCAGTAGCAGGTAGGGTCCTTCTGTGGACGGCGCTGGTCACTGGTTCTCGAAGAGGGTGATGTTGGCCTCCTCCTTCTTCGCATCCAGGGGACATCCCCAGGGCTATCGGCTAACAGGATTTTCCCTCCTTCCTCGGGCTCCGTCCGCAGCTGCAGAGCACTCAGCACAGTGGTCAGGGTTTTGCTCAACTGACCCACCTCAGAGTGCAAACTGTCCAGTTCTCTAGGGGACGTTGCTGGAACTTTAACTTCAGCAGCCACTGGATGGCATTTGTTTCCAGGGGCTGCAGTCCTTTTATAGCCATGTCCTTAAGATTATCAAAGGTGGGATCTGGATGGTCCAGGGACCACCAACGCACAGTCCTGCTCTCGTCTGGAGACCTCAGTCCCCAGACAAACTGTTCCTTTAGCATTTTATTTTCGTTTTCAATTCTGGTCGGACTAACCTGTTTCAGAGCCCCCAGGGCCCCCTGTAGACGCCAGGCGTAGTCCCGAACATTGTCCTCCGACTGTTGGGAACAGTTGTAGAACCTCATCCGGAGGTCCGCCTCAGTAAGATCCTAAAAGACTGTCTGTAGCTTTTGAAATATTGCGGACACTGACTCCTGGTCTGCGGCCGACCATGTTTCCATTTCCCGTTCCGCAGCAACGGTCAGTTGTCCCAATACAACAGCGGCTCTTTGTTTACCTGTCATGGAATACATGTCCAAAATACCACATATCTTCCGTTTGAATCCAGACAGGGTATCTGGTTTGTCGTTGTACTGGGGGAGCCACTTTGCTACAGGAATGTACGGCAGAGTCATGGGAATGACAGGGGTTACAGGCGCTGCTGGTGGCGCGGCCGCTTCGGCCTGCTCATCATCGGGCGCGGGTTGAACCTCAGGGACGTTGGCCGGTATTCCGGCGTTGTGTTGTTCGTCGGACATTCTGGCGCCCCCCTAGCTAACCGTGGCCTATCTTCTAGTTTTTCTTCCGGTAGGCCGCAGCTCCGCAGGTGATGGTCGTCTTCAGGACCTTGCGTCGCTTGCATCCTACGTCAGAGCGTTCAGCGACGCTCCTTACAGGACCTGGCGCTTCCTGGTTTGACGTCTAGGTGTGGGGCGTGTCCGGGGCTTCGCGCTCTTTTGCAGGTACGCCCCTCAGTTTCCCGCGGTTACGCCCTTCTTCTCGCTCGGAGGCCCAGCAATGGCGGCTGTCTTCACCACAGTCAAATATACAGTTCACTTCAATAAAGGCGCACAGTACCCGGTGGCAACGGGCGCAACACTGAGGCGTTGCAGCGGGCACGTGATCCTGTTCGTGACGCCAGAAGAGATGACTCGCCCAGGATGATGGGGATGACTCAGTACCCGGGCCTTTGCCTGGCCTTGGGGATGTCACGGTGGTCGGCTCCCGGGCCCGTACCCTGGGGTCACTCTTTAAAAAGGGGGTAGTTTGTTTCTTTTTATAAAAGTTCGTGACGCCACCTGTGGTATCTGGTGAGAAGCACCAGCGCTGCGGCAGCCCGCTGAGGCCGGTGATAAGGCAGCTTGATGGTATAGCTCCCCACAGGTGGAGCTAGGCCTCAGGGCAGCGTATGGAAAAGGGGATGCAGGACAGGCGAGACCCAGCCGGGTCAGAGCAAGAACGGGGATGGACACGGAAGTCACTTCAGTACCTTTTACTGATGGAAAATCAGGCACATCCCGGAGCACTGTAGGGTGAAGGGTGCATATCAGGATCCTCCCCAATGAGCGGGTGTAGGGCCTCCTGTTACTTGCCTCTGCGTAGTAAGTTTCTGACCTGCCTGGAGCTAGGCCTAAATTTGTCTCTGTCCTGCGCTGGCTGACTTTGTGGTAGGGCCTTTTCTTGAAGTACACGCTCCTCAGCTTGCGGGCCTATGTGTCTCCCGCCTCTGTTACGTATCAGCACTTTAGAGATCCTGGGACTTGTAGTTCTCCAGGGATTCCGGTTATACCTTACTGGGTCATAGAGATCCCGGTAAGCTTCGGACCCGGTGTCCGGTAAATGCTTCGGGGTGAGCTAGTTAAGCTCCTCTGCCCCCTATGTACTAACTATCCACTCACCTTCGGCCTACTCGGGCCCTCACTAGGCTATACACACTAATGGCAGCTTGCCGCGCTTCACCGATCTTATGGTGCCGGCACACCTAAAGCTCACTACTCTGAGCTACACTGAGTCTGGACTGTGCTCCACTGCAGACTCATCTTTCTTAGGCTTCTCTACTGCAGGAACTCTCTCAACAGGCTTGGCTGTCTGTTGACTCCAGACTGAACTGCTGCTTGGCTCCACCTTCCCTATATATCTCCCTAACGGGCTCCCTCTGATGGTCTGAGGTGGAAGGTGGAGATGTGTGAATGTTTATGGGGGCCTCTTGTGGAGGAATCCGTCAATGCACTCTTCTAGGATCTGTGATACCAAGCGCAGCTGGGCGTCACATTCCCCCCTAGCAAACAAACTCCTACATGGTGTTTCAAAGATGGAGAGAGACTGCCATCTGCTGGCCAGACACAGTCAAGCGGAACCAAGATATGCAAGGGAAGTTGAAGAGAGAGCAGATTTATAGGCTGGACCCGATCAGGTGACTTCCCGGAAGGAGTTCCGGGAGATAAGAAGCCAGCGCGCCAAGCCTAAGCAGTTTTTGGCGCCAAGCAGCAGAAAGGAGCAGACGTGTTCCCTGCGTGCTGAGAAGACCCGCGTGGCAGGCCTAAGCCAGAGGCCTGTGAGGTGCCACAGCCGGGCAGCGGTAGAAGAGCTCCGGATCCCTCACAGATGTGACCCGAGTGCTGTGCCTGCTGAGGAGACTCGGAACCTACTTTCGGTGGTGAGTGAGTTCGCGGAACCCGACGTCGCCTGCCGACAGACGAGGTCTGGACCCCCCTACCCAAGGCTCGAGAGATAGCCTCCAACAGCCAAGCAGAGAGGAGTTGAGAGACTGCTGCCCCAGGAAAGTCATGCCAGCGGAAGCAGAGGAGCTGCATACGTGAACAGGGCCGTCACTTCTACTGTTCACTCACGGTACTGGGGTCAATTGGGTTTAGGTACTCAGGTTGGGAGGGGAACGGTTGGGGCTAAAGAAGCTCAACGTGATCTAATTGAATTTATCCGGAAAAGACTTTCGGCCTAGCGGGAATAACCGGTGACCCCCGCTAGGGCCATATGCACAGTTAAAGAACTCACGTGGTGTCTCCCATGATTGAGGGCACCACCGTACTTTGAGAGACTTCGTATTTTGCTATTATTTCAAATTATTGTTCATTACTCTTGTTGCCAATCCCTTGTTCAGAATACCTGTTATATATATACTAGCTATTGAACCAGTTCTACGCCCGGGTGGCGAGCATTTTTATTGGTATATGGTCTCCCATGCTGGTATGTGCTGCCCCCCTCCTTGTATTTGTGCTGCCCCCATCCTGTCCCCACCATCCAATCCTGGTATGCGTGACACCCCTCACCCCCAATCCTGGTATGCGTGGCACCTCTCACCCCCAATCCTGGTATGCGTGGCACCCCTCACCCCCAATCCTGGTATGCGTGGTACCCCTCACCCCCAATCCTGGTATGCGTGGCACCCCTCACCCCCAATCCTGGTATGCGTGGCACCCCTCACCCCCAATCCTGGTATGCGTGGCACCCCTCACCCCTAACCTGGTGTGTATGGTATCCCTCATCCTGGTATGCATGGCACCCTATCCCTCACTCCCAATCCCGGTATGCGTGGCACCCCTCACCCCAAATCCCGGTATGCGTGGCACCCCTCATCCCGGTATGTGTTGCTCCCCTCACCCCCAATACCGGTATGCGTGGCACCCCTCACCCCCAATCCCGGTATGCGTGGCACCCCTCATCCTTATCCTGGTGTGTATGGTATCCCTCATCCTGGTATGCATGGTACCCCATTCCTATCCTGGTGTGTATGGTATCCCTCATCCTGGTATGCATGGCACCCCATCCCTCATTCCCAATCCCGGTATGCGTGGCACCCCTCATCCCCAATCCCGGTATGCATGGCACCCCTCATCCCCAATCCCAGTATGCCTGGCACCCCTCACCCCCAATCCCGGTATGCGTGGCACCCCTCACCCCCCAATCCTGGTATGCGTGGTACCCCTCACCCCCCAATCCTGGTATGCGTGGCACCCCTCACCCCCCAATCCTGGTATGCTTGGCACCCCTCACCCCCAATCCTGGTATGCGTGGCACCCCTCACCCCCAATCCTGGTATACGTGGCACCCCTCATCCCTATCCTGGTGTTTATGGTATCCCTCATCCTGGTTTGCATGGCACCCTATCCCTCACTCCCAATCCCGGTATGCGTGGCACCCCTCACCCCCAATCCCGGTATGCGTGGCACCCCTCATCCCGGTATGTGTGGCTCCTCTCACCCCCAATCCCGGTATGCGTGGCACCCCTCACCCCCAATCCCGGTATGCATGGCACTCCTCACCCCCAATCCCGGTATGCGTGGCACCCCTCATCCTTATCCTGGTGTGTATGGTATCCCTCACCCTGGTATGCATGGTACCCCATCCCTATCCTGGTGTGTATGGTATCCCTCATCCTGGTATGCATGGCACCCCATCCCTCATTCCCAATCCCGGTATGCGTGGCACCCCTCATCCCCAATCCCGGTATGCATGGCACCCCTCATCCCCAATCCCAGTATGCCTGGCACCCCTCACCCCCAATCCCGGTATGCGTGGCACCCCTCACCCCCCAATCCTGGTATGCGTGGTACCCCTCACCCCCCAATCCTGGTATGCGTGGTACGCCACGCCTCACCCCCAATCCTGGTATGCGTGGTACCCCTCACCCCCAATACTGGTATGTGTGGTACCCCTCACCCCCAGTCCTGGTATGTGTGGTACCCCTCACCCC
The DNA here is from genome assembly GCF_046119375.1 of Phyllobates terribilis. Taxonomy (NCBI): domain Eukaryota; kingdom Metazoa; phylum Chordata; class Amphibia; order Anura; family Dendrobatidae; genus Phyllobates; species Phyllobates terribilis. The sequence goes on along the minus strand of NW_027362769.1, from coordinate 285,641,122 downwards.
CCAATCCTGGAATGTGTGGTAACCCTCACCCCCCAATCCTGATATATGCATGGTCCCCTCACCCCTTTCACACTGTACACAAATACGAAAAAAATAAACAGTTCTACTCACCTTTCTTCTCTGTGCTCCAGCGCTGCTGTGTCCTCTTCTGCCGGAGGCCGGGGGAGGAGTGCGGCGCCGGAGCACCGCGCTGTCCAGCGCCATTTTGCTGAAGACACACTGTAAATGTGTCTTCAGTAAAATGGCGCCGGATAGCGCTATGCGCACGCGCCGGTCCGACGCCTTCACTTCGCCCCCGGTCTTCAGCGAAGAGAGGCGCCGCGGGAACGCTCCTCCCGGTCAGGTAAGTATGTAAGTATGGCGCCAGAGATCGCAGTATGCGTTCAGTGTCTACGCATACCGCGCGATCTCCGGCGCCATACACCTCCTCTTACCTGTAACGGCTGGATGCGTGCTTCTCTCTGGAGCCAGACTGCGCGTCACGCATGCGCAGTCTATCGAGGCTTCGGACAGAAACACGCATCCCCGGTTATATTATAGATATAAACTGTTTATATTCATCTCTGACTGTTCTCGCCTTGTGTCTCTGTGCGTTGCATTCCGGCACCTGCATTACATACAGTATAGAGCAGGCTAGGATGGAGTGATTAGAAGGAGGTCCTCCTCCTGCAGTCAGTATTGTCAGTACAGTACACAGCAGGCTAGGATGGAGTGATTAGAAGGAGGTCCTCCACCTGCAGTCAGTATTGTAATCTGTACAGTACAGAGCAGGCTAGGATGGAGTGATTAGAAGGAGGTCCTCCGCCTGCAGTCAGTATTGTAGTCTGCACAGTACAGAGCATAGTAGGATGGAGTTATTAGAAGGAAGTCCTCCTCCTGCAGTCAGTATTGTAGTCTGTATAGTACAGAGCTGACTATGATGGAGTGATTAGAAGGAGGTCCTCCGCCTGCAGTTCGCATTGTCTGTACAGTACAGAGCAGGCTAGGATGGAGTGATTAGAAGGAGGTCCTCTGCCTGCAGTCAGTATTGTAGACTGTACAGTACAGAGCAGGCTAGGATGAAGTGATTAGAAGGAGGTCCTCCGCCTGCACTCAGTATTGTAGTCTATAGCACAGAGCAGGCTAGGATGGAGTGATTAGAAGGAGGTCTTCCTCCTACAGTCAGTATTGTAGTCTGCACAGTACAGAGCAGACTAGGATGGAGTGATTAGAAGGAAGTCCTCCGCTTGCAATCAGTATTGTAATCTGTACAGTACAGAGCAGGCTTGGATGGAGTGATTAGAAGGAAGTCCTCCTCCTGCAGTCAGTATTGTAGACCAGTGATTTTCAACCTTTTTTGAGCCGCGGCACACTTTTTATACTTAGAAAATCCTGGGGCACACCACCAACCAAAATAGCACAAAATGACACTAAAACAGTCATATTATACATATAGTTAATAACATAGATTCTAAATTTATTTTACTCACTCAGTGTGAAACCTGGGCCTGTTTCGATAAACACAAAAGGGATATCCTGGCAGGAATGGTGGAAAGACACACACGAAGCTCTTCCTCAACAGTTCTCAGTTTCTCCCTGTATTTAGTTTTTATCGCAGTCAAGCTTGAGAAGCCCAGCTCACATAGATATGTGGTTGAAAATGGGAGCAATGTCAAAATAGCTTTGTTGGCCAGAATGGGGAACTCCTTGGCAACAGATAACCAAAAACTGTCCAAAGGAAGATCAGCAAACTTTAGCTTTAAACCGCGATCTTGCTTCAGTTCAACGAGTTCCTCTTGCTCCTTTAAAGTCATGTCCTTTCCAGCAACGGATAATGAGCTGTATGGGTCCCTAACCCAGTCAAGGCATTCTGTGAAGGCTGAAGAGAAATAGAACGATAACTTCTCCTCAAGAGTTTTCAAATGTCTGCCAATCACTTCGCACATTGCAGCAGTATTGTCATCATGCAGTTTCTCGGTGAGTGGGAACATCTGAAGGTTGCCACCCTGCACATGTTGTTGCCAGAGCTGCACCTTTAAACGGAATCCGTTCATTTTATCAGTGCTTGTAAGCAGGTTTTCATTTCAACCTTGCATCCGTGTGTTTAGTTCATTCAGATATTGAAATATATCAGCCAGGTATGCCAGCTTTGCACACCACTCATCACTTGCAAGCAGCTTTGAATAATCGGACCTCTCGTTTGTAAGAAATATTTTAAGTTCCTCTCGCAACTCATACACACGGGCCAGCACTTTGCCGGTGACAGCCACCTGACCTCCGTGTGGAGCAATAAGATTTTATGTTCCGCTCCCATTTCTGTACACAAAGACGCAAATAAGCGACATCTCAAAGGTCGCGTCTTCACAAAGTTCACTATGCGCACAACATCATCCAACACAGGAGCTAGATCTGCTGGTAAGGTCTCTGCAACGAGGGCCTCACGGTGCAAGAAACAGTGGGTAGAAAGAACATCTGGGTTTCTTTCTTTAACCCTACTTACAAAGCCTTTGATGCGCCCGACCATGGCTGCGGCTCCATCAGTGCAGACACCTGTGCAGTTTTCCCATGTAAGTCCACTTTTATCAAGATATTCCGATGTGACTTGGAATATTGCCTCTCCTGTTGATTTTTCTGTCAGTGCCTTGCAAAATAGGAAGTTTTCTCTAATGGCTTCACCATCCACAAAACGCACATTGGCCAACAACTGACAATGTCCACTGATATCCGTCGACTCATCAAGTTGCAAGGCAAATTTCTTACTGATGCGCACCTTTTCCAAAACAACTGTTTCAATGTCCGCAGACAAGTCATCAATCCGTCTGGCAATTGTGTTATCAGAGAGAGGCACTTTAGCTATCTCTTTAGCTGCTTCAGGGCCAAGCATCTCATTTACAATTGCTTTACAAGCTGGTAGTATTAATGTTTCTGCCACAGTGTGGGACTTTTTTGATTTAGCTATGAGTTCAGCAACAAGGTAGCTAGCTTTGAGGGCTCTCTCATTTACCTTTGTGCTTTTTCTCAAAAAAGTTGCCCCTTTCTCATTGTTTGTACGTAAGCGTACAAAATACTCCATCGGTTTATTTTGAACGGAAGGGTGTTTCGTTTGGAGATGGCGTTTAAGTTTGCTTGGCACCATAGCGCTATTGGAAAGCTTCTCACCACACACCAAGCACAGTGGTGTTGGTGCTGTCGCATCCCCAGTGAAAGTAAATCCAAATGAAAGATAGCTTTCACTGTATTGCCTTGAGCTCACCGTCTTGTCTTTTTTCTTTTGTCGAACTCTCATACTAGGGCCTTCATTTGGGTTAGAATTGTGTCCAGGGTCCTGTTCGGCATTTGCCTTTTCCATTCTCAAATACTTCTCCATCACTGCTGAGATAGTGTGAGCAGCCACACACTAAAATAGAAGAGTATTACATTATCTGCCACACTTAAAGGAACTCTGCTAGGCATATTTCATTCCTGAGGGCTTAAAAAGCAGCTCTCGTGGTGACAAGAAGCTGATTTAAACCCCCCAAGAGTGAACTTCGCGAGAGCTGTATGTGTGTGATAATAACTTATATTACTACGGTCTGCATTTCCTGCTTGAATTGACACTAGTGACGTAGCACTCAGCTTTCTCTATAAGTAGAATAGAGCCGGCTGCCAAGTGCTACGCCACTAGAGTCAATTCAAGCAGGACATGACTGCTGAAGAACGGTACTAATATCATTTATTATTCCATACATACAACTCTCACGGAGTTCACTCTTGGGGGTTTTAAATCAGCTTCTTACCACCACAAGAGCTACTTTTTTAGCCCTCAAGAGTGAAATATGCCTGGCAGAGGTCCTTTCAATAAATTATTTATTTAAAAAAAGTGAAATAAAAAAGGATAACCCCCTCATATATTCAATCCCATGTAACCTCATAAATACAGTCCCACGTATATGAGCACATGATTATCAGCATCATATACTGTGGTGATGTGCACTGTACAGCGCCACAGTATATGGTGCTGATTATTATGTGGCTCATATACTGCAATATAAAGGGGTACAATGAGAAGTACTATGGCCATGAGGCCAGAGTACAAGTGCCAGCTCATATACTCAGCATATGAGCTGGTACTTGTAGTACTCCAGCCTCATGACTATAGTATTTCTCATTTTACATTTCTCATTGTTATATGCAGTATACTGCTGGAGTACTAAAAGTACCAGCTCATATGCTGAGTATTCTGCCAACAGTTCATATACTCAGGCAAAAGCTCATATAGTCAGCATTATTGGCGGGCATTACCTTGGCGGCGGGCAAATGCGAGAGTCTCTCCGCTCTCAGGATGACGCGCCGGCCTCGGTGACGTCATTAAGTCGCGCGAGGTTCAAATCTTGCGCATGTGTTATTGTACACGTCTCCTACATTGTAAGAAGGCGTGACTGCGCATCGAGCGCATTGCCGGGAAACAAAACACAGGGGGCACCATAGTTTGGGGAACTTTCCCCTCGGCACACCCGACCATGTGTCGCGGCAGTGTGCAGCGGAACACTGGTTGAAAATCACTGTTGTAGACTGTACAGTACAGAGCAGGCTAGGATGGAGTGATTAGAAGGAGGTCCTCCGCCTGCAGTCAGTGTTGTATTCTGTACAGTACAGAGCAGGCTAGGATGGAGTGATTAGAAGGAGGTCCTCCGCTTGCAGTCAGTATTGTAGACTGTACAGTACAGAGCAGGCTAGGATGGAGTGATTAGATGGAGGTCCTCCATATGCAGTCAGTATTGTAGTCTGTACAGTATAGAGCAGGTTAGGATGGAGTGATTAGAAGGAGGTCCTCCGCCTGCAGTCAGTATTGTAGTCTGTACAGTATAGAGCAGGTTAGCATGGAGTGATTAGAAGGAGGTCCTCCGCCTGCAGTCAGTATTGTCTGTACAGTATAGAGCAGGTTAGGATGGAGTGATTAGAAGGAGGTCCTCCACCTGCAGTCAGTATTGTCTGTACAGTATAGAGCAGGTTAGGATGGAGTGATTAGAAGGAGGTCCTCCGCCTGTAGTCAGTATTGTCTGTACAGTATAGAGCAGGTTAGGATGGAGTGATTAGAAGGAGGTCCTCCACCTGCAGTCAGTATTGTCTGTACAGTATAGAGCAGGTTTGGATGGAGTGATTAGAAGGAGGTCCTCCACCTGTAGTCAGTATTGTCTGTACAGTATAGAGCAGGCTAGGATGGGTTGATTAAAAGGAGGTTCTCCTCCTGCAGTCAGTATTGTAGACTGTACAGTATAGAGCAGGCTAGGATGGACGGATTAGAAGGAGGTCCTCCGCCTGCAGTCAGTATTGTAGACTGTACAGTACAGAGCAGGCTAGGATGCAGCAATTAGAAGGAGGTCCTCCGCTTGCAGTCAGTATTGTAGACTGTACAGTACAGGGCAGGCTAGGATGGAGTGATTAGAAGGAGGTCCTCTGCCTGCAGTCAGTATTGTCTGTACAGTATAGAGCAGGCTAGGATGGGTTGATTAAAAGGAGGTTCTCCTCCTGCAGTCAGTATTGTAGACTGTACAGTATAGAGCAGGCTAGGATGGAGTGATTAGAAGGAGGTCCTCCACCTGCAGTTAGTATTGTCTGTACATTATAGAGCAGGTTTGGATGGAGTGATTAGAAGGAGGTCCTCCACCTGTAGTCAGTATTGTCTGTACAGTATAGAGCAGGCTAGGATGGGTTGATTAAAAGGAGGTTCTCCTCCTGCAGTCAGTATTGTAGACTGTACAGTATAGAGCAGGCTAGGATGGAGTGATTAGAAGGAGGTCCTCCGCTTGCAGTCAGTATTGTAGACTGTACAGTACAGAGCAGGCTAGGATGCAGCAATTAGAAGGAGGTCCTCCGCTTGCAGTCAGTATTGTAGACTGTACAGTATAGAGCAGGCTAGGATGGAGTGATTAGAAGGAGGTCCTCCGCCTGCAGTCAGTATTGTAGACTGTACAGTATAGAGCAGGCTAGGATGGAGTGATTAGAAGGAGGTCCTCCGCTTGCAGTCAGTATTGTAGACTGTACAGTACAGAGCAGGCTAGGATGCAGCAATTAGAAGGAGGTCCTCCGCTTGCAGTCAGTATTGTAGACTGTACAGTACAGGGCAGGCTAGGATGGAGTGATTAGAAGGAGGTCCTCCACCTGCAGTTAGTATTGTCTGTACAGTATAGAGCAGGTTAGGATGGAGTGATTAGAAGGAGGTCCTCCACCTGCAGTTAGTATTGTCTGTACAGTATAGAGCAGGCTAGGATGGAGTGATTAGAAGGAGGTCCTCCGACTGTAGTCAGTATTAATCGTACAATACAGAGCAGGTTAGGATGGAGTGATTAGAAGGAGGTCCTCCGCCTGCTGTCAGTATTGTAATCTGTACAGTATAGCGCAGACTAGGATGGAGTTATTAGAAGGAGGTCCTCCTCCTACAGTCAGTATTGTAGACTGTACAGCATAGAGCAGGCTAGGATGGGTTGATTAGAAGTAGGTCCTCTCCTTGCAGTCAGTTTTGTAGTGTGTACAGTACAGAGCAGGCAAGGATTGAGTGATTAGAAGGAAGTCCTCCACCTGCAGTCAGTATTGTCTGTACAGTATAGAGCAGGCTAGGATGGAGTGATTAGAAGCAGGTCCTCCACCTGTAGTCAGTATTGTAGTCTGTACAGTACAGAGCAGACAAGGATTGAGTGATTAGAAGGAGGTCCTCTACCTGCAGTCAGTATTGTCTGTACAGTATAGAGCAGGCTAGGATGGAGTGATTAGAAGGAGGTCCTCCGAATGTAGTCAGTATTGTAGTCTGTACAGTACAGAGCAGACAAGGATTGAGTGATTAGAAGGAGGTCCTCTACCTGCAGTCAGTATTGTTTGTACAGTATAGAGCAGGCTAGGGTGGAGTGATTAGAAGGAGGTCCTCCGCCTGTCGTCAGTGTTGTAGACTGTACAGTATAGAGCAGGCTAGGATGGGGTGATTAGAAAGAGGTCCTCCACCTGCATTCAGTATTGTAGTCTGTACAGTACAGAGCAGGCTAGGATGGATTGATTAGAAGGAGGTCCTCCTCTTGCAGTCAGTATTGTAGTCTGTACAGCATAGAGCAGGCTAGGATGGAGTGATTAGAAGGAAGTCCTCCGCCTGTAGTCAGTATTGTAGTCTGTGCAGTTCAGAGCAGGCTAAGATGGAGTGATTAGAAGGAGGTCCTCTACCTGCAGTCAGTATTGTAGACTGTAGAGCACAGAGCAGGCTAGGATGGAGTGATTAGAAGGAGGTCCTCTGCCTGCAGTCAATATTGTAGACTGTACAGTACAGAGCAGGCTAGGATGGAGTGATTAGAAGGAGGTCCTCCGCCTGCAGTCAGTATTGTAGACTGTACAGTACAGAGCAGGCTAGGATGGGGTGATTAGAAGGAGGTCCTCCGCCTGCAGTCAGTATTGTAGTCTGTACAGCATAGAGCAGGCTAGGATGGAGTGATTATAAGGAGGTCCTCTGCCTGCAGTCAGTATTGTAGACTGTACAGTACAGAGCAGGCTAGGATGGGGTGATTAGAAGGAGGTCCTCCGCCTGCAGTCAGTATTGTAGTCTGTACAGTACAGAGCAGGCTAGGATGGAGTGATTAGAAGGAGGTCCTCTGCCTGCAGTCAGTATTGTAGTCTGTACAGTACAGAGCAGGCTAGGATGGAGTGATTAGAAGGAGGTCCCCTCCCTGCAGTCAGTATTGTAGTCTGTACAGTACAGAGCAGACAAGGATTGAGTGATTAGAAGGAGGTCCTCCGCCTGCAGTCAGTATTGTAGTCTATAGCACAGAGCAGGCTAGGATGGAGTGATTAGAAGGAGGTCCACCTCCTACAGTCAGTATTGTAGTCTGTACAGTACAGAGCAGACTAGGATGGAGTGATTAGAAGGAAGTCCTCCGCTTGCAGTCAGTACTGTAATCTGTACAGTACAGAGCAGGCTAGGATGGAGTAATGAGAAGGAGGTCCTCCTCCTGCAGTCAGTATTGTAGACTGTACAGTATAGAGCAGGCTAGGATGGAGTGATTAGAAGGAGGTCCTCCGCCTGCAGTCAGTATTGTAGTCTGTACAGTATAGAGCAGGTTAGGATGGAGTGATTAGAAGGAGGTCCTCCTCCTGCAGTCAGTATTGTAGACTGTACAGTACAGAGCAGGCTAGGATGGAGTGATTAGAAGGAGGTCCTCCGCCTGCAGTCAGTATTGTAGTCTGTACAGTACAGAGCAGGCTAGGATGGAGTGATTAGAAGGAGGTCCTCTACCTGCAGTCAGTATTGTCTGTACAGTATAGAGCATGCTAGGGTGGAGTGATTAGAAGGAGGTTCTCCGCCTGTAGTCAGTATTGTAGACTGTACAGTATAGAGCAGGCTACGATGGGGTGATTAGAAAGAGGTCCTCCACCTGCATTCAGTATTGTAGTCTGTACAGTACAGAGCAGGCTAGGATGGATTGATTAGAAGGAGGTCCTCCTCTTGCAGTCAGTATTGTAGTCTGTGCAGTTCAGAGCAGGCTAAGATGGAGTGATTAGAAGGAGGTCCTCTACCTGCAGTCAGTATTGTAGACTGTAGAGCACAGAGCAGGCTAGGATGGAGTGATTAGAAGGAGGTCCTCTGCCTGCAGTCAATATTGTAGACTGTACAGTACAGAGCAGGCTAGGATGGAGTGATTAGAAGGAGGTCCTCCACCTGCAGTCAGTATTGTAGTCTGTACAGCATAGAGCAGGCTAGGATGGAGTGATTATAAGGAGGTCCTCTGCCTGCAGTCAGTATTGTAGACTGTACAGTACAGAGCAGGCTAGGATGGGGTGATTAGAAGGAGGTCCTCCGCCTGCAGTCAGTATTGTAGTCTGTACAGTACAGAGCAGGCTAGGATGGAGTGATTAGAAGGAGGTCCTCTGCCTGCAGTCAGTATTGTAGTCTGTACAGTACAGAGCAGGCTAGGATGGAGTGATTAGAAGGAGGTCCCCTCCCTGCAGTCAGTATTGTAGTCTGTACAGTACAGAGCAGACTAGGATGGAGTGATTAGAAGGAAGTCCTCCGCTTGCAGTCAGTACTGTAATCTGTACAGTACAGAGCAGGCTAGGATGGAGTAATGAGAAGGAGGTCCTCCTCCTGCAGTCAGTATTGTAGACTGTACAGTATAGAGCAGGCTAGGATGGAGTGATTAGAAGGAGGTCCTCCGCCTGCAGTCAGTATTGTAGTCTGTACAGTATAGAGCAGGTTAGGATGGAGTGATTAGAAGGAGGTCCTCCTCCTGCAGTCAGTATTGTAGACTGTACAGTACAGAGCAGACAAGGATTGAGTGATTAGAAGGAGGTCCTCCGCCTGCAGTCAGTATTGTAGTCTATAGCACAGAGCAGGCTAGGATGGAGTGATTAGAAGGAGGTCCACCTCCTACAGTCAGTATTGTAGTCTGTACAGTACAGAGCAGACTAGGATGGAGTGATTAGAAGGAAGTCCTCCGCTTGCAGTCAGTACTGTAATCTGTACAGTACAGAGCAGGCTAGGATGGAGTAATGAGAAGGAGGTCCTCCTCCTGCAGTCAGTATTGTAGACTGTACAGTATAGAGCAGGCTAGGATGGAGTGATTAGAAGGAGGTCCTCCGCCTGCAGTCAGTATTGTAGTCTGTACAGTATAGAGCAGGTTAGGATGGAGTGATTAGAAGGAGGTCCTCCTCCTGCAGTCAGTATTGTAGACTGTACAGTACAGAGCAGGCTAGGATGGAGTGATTAGAAGGAGGTCCTCCGCCTGCAGTCAGTATTGTAGTCTGTACAGTACAGAGCAGGCTAGGATGGAGTGATTAGAAGGAGGTCCTCTACCTGCAGTCAGTATTGTAGACTATACAGCATAGAACAGGCTAGGATGGAGTGATTAGAAGTACGTCCTCCGCCTGAAGTCAGTATTGTAGACTGTACAGTACAGAGCAGGCTAGGATGGAGTGATTAGAAGGAGGTCCTCCGCCTGCAGTCAGTATTGTAGACTGTACAGTTCAGAGCAGGCTAGGGTGGAGTGATTAGAAGGAGGTCCTCCGCCTGCAGTCAGTATTGTCTGTACAGTATAGAGCAGGTTAGGATGGAGTGATTAGAAGGAGGTCCTCCACCTGCAGTCAGTATTGTCTGTACAGTATAGAGCAGGTTTGGATGGAGTGATTAGAAGGAGGTCCTCCACCTGTAGTCAGTATTGTCTGTACAGTATAGAGCAGGCTATTATGGGTTGATTAAAAGGAGGTTCTCCTCCTGCAGTCAGTATTGTAGACTGTACAGCATAGAGCAGGCTAGGATGGAGTGATTAGAAGGAGGTCCTCCGCCTGCAGTCAGTATTGTAGACTGTACAGTACAGAGCAGGCTACGATGGAGTGATTAGAAGGAGGTCCTCCGCTTGCAGTCAGTATTGTAGACTGTACAGTACAGAGCAGGCTAGGATGCAGCAATTAGAAGGAGGTCCTCCGCTTGCAGTCAGTATTGTAGACTGTACAGTACAGGGCAGGCTAGGATGGAGTGATTAGAAGGAGGTCCTCCACCTGCAGTTAGTATTGTCTGTACAGTATAGAGCAGGCTAGGATGGAATGATTAGAAGGAGGTCCTTCACCTGTAGGCAGTATTGTCTGTACAGTATAGAGCAGGCTAGGATGGGTTGATTAAAAGGAGGTCCTCCTCCTGCAGTCAGTATTGTAGACTGTACAGTATAGAGGAGGCTAGGATGGAGTGATTAGAAGGAGGTCCTCCGCCTGCAGTCAGTATTGTAGACTGTACAGTACAGAGCAGGCTAGGATGGAGTGATTAGAAGGAGGTCCTCCGCTTGCAGTCAGTATTGTAGACTATACAGTACAGAGCAGGCTAGGATGCAGCAATTAGAAGGAGGTCCTCCGCTTGCAGTCAGTATTGTAGACTGTACAGTACAGGGCAGGCTAGGATGGAGTGATTAGAAGGAGGTCCTCCACCTTCAGTTAGTATTGTCTGTACAGTATAGAGCAGGTTAGGATGGAGTGATTAGAAGGAGGTCCTCCACCTGCAGTTAGTGTTGTCTGTATAGTATAGAGCAGGCTAGGATGGAGTGATTAGAAGGAGATCCTCCGCCTGTAGTCAGTATTAATCGTACAATACAGAGCAGGCTAGGATGGAGTGATTAGAAAGAGGTCCTCCGTCTGCAGTTCGCATTGTCTGTACAGAACACAGCAGGCTAGGATGGAGTGATTAGAAGGAGGTCCTCCGCCTGCTGTTAGTATTGTAATCTGTACAGTATAGCGCAGACTAGGATGGAGTTATTAGAAGGAGGTCCTCCTCCTACAGTCAGTATTGTAGACTGTACAATACAGAGCAGGCTAGGATGGAGTTATTAGAAGGAGGTCCTCCTCCTACAGTCAGTATTTTAGTCGGTACAGTATAGAGCAGGCTAGGATGGAGTGATTAGAAGGAGGTCCTCTGCCTGTAGTCAGTATTAATCATACAATACAGAGCAGGCTAGGATGGAGTGATTAGAAGGAGGTCCTCCGTCTGCAGTTCGCATTGTCTGTACAGAAAACAGCAGGCTAGGATGGAGTGATTAGAAGGAGGTCCTCCGCCTGCTGTTAGTATTGTCTGTACAGTATAGAGCAGGTTAGGATGGAGTGATTAGAAGGAGGTCCTCCGCCTGCAGTCAGTATTGTAGACTGTACAGTACAGAGCAGGCTAGGATGGAGTGATTAGAAGGAGGTCCTCCGCCTGCAGTCAGTATTGTAGACTGTACAGTACAGAGCAGGCTAGGATGGAGTTATTAGAAGGAGGTCCTCCTCCTACAGTCAGTATTTTAGTCTGTACAGTATAGAGCAGGCTAGGATGGAGTGATTAGAGGTAGGTCCTCTCCCTGCAGTCAGTTTTGTAGTGTGTACAGTACAAAGCAGACAAGGATTGAGTGATTAGAAGGAAGTCCTCCGCCTGCAGTCAGTATTGACTGTACAGTATAGAGCAGGCTAGGATGGAGTGATTAGAAGCAGGTCCTCCACCTGTAGTCAGTATTGTCTGTACAGTATAGAGCAGGCTAGGGTGGAATGATTAGAAGGAGGTCCTCCGCCTGCAGTCAGTATTGTAGACTGTACAGTATAGAGCAGGCTAGGATGGATTGATTAGAAGGAGGTCCTCCTCTTGCAGTCAGTATTGTCTGTACAACATAGAGCAGGCTAGGATGGAGTGATTAGAAGGAGGTCCTCCGCCTGTAGTCAGTATTGTACACTGTACAGCATAGAGCAGGCTAGGATGGAGTGATTAGAAGGAGGTCCTCCACCTGCAGTCAGCATTGTAGACTGTAGAGCACAGAGCAGGCTAGGATGGAGTGATTAGAAGGAGGTCCTCCGCCTGTAGTCAGTATTGTAGTCTGTACAGTATAGAGCAGGCTAGGATGGAGTGATTAGAAGGAGGTCCTCTCCCTGCAGTCAGTATTGTAGTCTGTACAGTACAGAGCAGACAAGGATTGAGTGATTAGAAGGAGGTCCTCCGCCTGCAGTCAGTATTGTAGTCTGTACAGTATAGAGCAGGCTAGGGTGGAGTGATTAGAAGGAGGCTCTCCGCCTGTAGTCAGTATTGTCTGTACAGTATAGAGCAGGTTAGGGTGGAGTGATTAGAAGGAGGTTCTCCGCCTGTAGTCAGTATTAATCGTACAATACAGAGCAGGCTAGGATAGAGTGATTAGAAGGAGGTCCTCCGTCTGCAGTTCGCATTGTCTGTACAGAACACAGCAGGCTAGGATGGAGTGATTAGAAGGAGGTCCTCCGCCTGTAGGCAGTATTGTCTGTACAGTATAGAGCAGGCTAGGATGGGTTGATTAAAAGGAGGTTCTCCTCCTGCAGTCAGTATTGTAGACTGTACAGTATAGAGGAGGCTAGGATGGAGTGATTAGAAGGAGGTACTCCGCCTGCAGTCAGTATTGTAGACTGTACAGTACAGAGCAGGCTAGGATGGAGTGATTAGAAGGAGGTCCTCCGCTTGCAGTCAGTATTGTAGACTGTACAGTACAGGGCAGGCTAGGATGGAGTGATTAGAAGGAGGTCCTCCACCTGCAGTTAGTATTGTCTGTACAGTATAGAGCAGGTTAGGATGGAGTGATTAGAAGGAGGTCCTCCACCTGCAGTTAGTGTTGTCTGTACAGTATAGAGCAGGCTAGGATGGAGTGATTTGAAGGAGGTCCTCCGCCTGTAGTCAGTATTAATCGTACAATACAGAGCAGGCTAGGATGGAGTGATTAGAAGGAGGTCCTCCGTCTGCAGTTCGCATTGTCTGTACAGAACACAGCAGGCTAGGATGGAGTGATTAGAAGGAGGTCCTCCGCCTGCTGTTAGTATTGTAATCTGTACAGTATAGCGCAGACTAGGATGGAGTTATTAGAAGGAGGTCCTCCTCCTACAGTCAGTATTGTAGACTGTACAGTACAGAGCAGGCTAGGATGGAGTGATTAGAAGGAGGTCCTCCTCCTACAGTCAGTATTTTAGTCTGTACAATATAGAGCAGGCTAGGATGGAGTGATTAGAAGGAGGTCCTCTGCCTGTAGTCAGTATTGTATTCTGTACAATACAGAGCAGGTTAGGATGGAGTGATTAGAAGGAGGTCCTCCGTCCGCAGTTCGCATTGTCTGTACAGAACACAGCAGGCTAGGATGGAGTGATTAGAAGGAGGTCCTCCGCCTGCTGTTAGTATTGTAATCTGTACAGTATAGCGCAGACTAGGATGCAGCGATTAGAAGGAAGTCCTCCTACAGTGTCAGTATTCTAGACTGTACAGCACAGAGCAGGCTAGGATGGAGTGATTAGAAGGAGGTCCTCCTTCTACAGTCAGTATTTTAGTCTGTACAGTATAGAGCAGGCTAGGAAGGGGTGATTAGAAGTAGGTCCTCTCCCTGCAGTCAGTTTTGTAGTGTGTACAGTACAGAGCAGACAAGGATTGAGTGATTAGAAGGAAGTCATCCGCCTGCAGTCAGTATTGTCTGTACAGTACAGAGCAGGCTAGGATGGAGTGATTAGAAGCAGGTCCTCCACCTGTAGTCAGTATTGTCTGTACAGTATAGAGCAGGCTAGGGTGGAATGATTAGAAGGAGGTTCTCCGCCTGTAGTCAGTATTGTAGACTGTACAGTACAGAGCAGGCTAGGATGGGGTGATTAGAAAGAGGTCCTCCACCTGCATTCAGTATTGTAGTCTGTACAGTACAGAGCAGGCTACGATGGATTGATTAGAAGGAGGTCCTCCTCTTGCAGTCAGTATTGTCTGTACAACATAGAGCAGGCTAGGATGGAGTGATTAGAAGGAGGTCCTCCGCCTGTAGTCAGTATTGTACTCTGTACAATATAGAGTAGGTTAGGATGGAGTGATTAGAAGGAGGTCCTCCACCTGCAGTCAGCATTGTAGACTGTAGAGCACAGAGCAGGCTAGGATGGAGTGATTAGAAGGAGGTCCTCTGCCTGCAGTCAGTATTGTCTGTACAGTATAGAGCAGACAAGGATTGAGTGATTAGAAGGAAGTCCTCCGCCTGCAGTCAGTATTGTCTGTACAGTATAGAGCAGGCTAGGGTGGAGTGATTAGAAGGAGGTTCTCCGCCTGTAGTCAGTATTAATCGTACAATACAGAGCAGGTTAGGATGGAGTTAGTAGAAGGAGGTCCTCCTCCTACAGTCAGTATTTTAGTCTGTACAATATAGAGCAGGCTAGGATGGAGTGATTAGAAGGAGGTCCTCTGCCTGTAGTCAGTATTAATCGTACAATACAGAGCAGGTTAGGATGGAGTGATTAGAAGGAGGTCCTCCGTCTGCAGTTCGCATTTTCTGTACAGGACACAGCAGGCTAGGATGGAGTGATTAGAAGGAGGTCCTCCGCCTGCTGTTAGTATTGTAATCTGTACAGTATAGCGCAGACTAGGATGGAGTTATTAGAAGGAGGTCCTCCTCCTACAGTCAGTATTGTATTCTGTACAGTACAGAGCAGGCTAGGATGGAGTTATTAGAAGGAGGTCCTCCGCCTACAGTCAGTATTTTAGTCTGTACAGTATAGAGCAGGCTAGGAAGGGGTGATTAGAAGTAGGTCCTCTCCCTGCAGTCAGTTTTGTAGTGTGTACAGTACAGAGCAGACAAGGATTGAGTGATTAGAAGGAAGTCCTCCGCCTGCAGTCAGTATTGTCTGTACAGTATAGAGTAGGCTAGGATGGAGTGATTAGAAGCAGGTCCTCCACCTGTAGTCAGTATTGTCTGTACAGTATAGAGCAGGCTAGGGTGGAGTGATTAGAAGGAGGTTCTCCGCCTGTAGTCAGTATTGTAGACTGTACAGTATAGAGCAGGCTAGGATGGAGTGATTAGAAGGAGGTCCTCCACCTGCATTCAGTATTGTAGTCTGTACAGTACAGAGCAGGCTAGGATGGATTGATTAGAAGGAGGTCCTCCTCTTGCAGTCAGTATTGTCTGTACAGCATAGAGCAGGCTAGGATGGAGTGATTAGAAGGAGGTCCTCCTCCTGCAGTCAATATTGTAGACTGTACAGTACAGAGCAGGCTAGGATGGAATGATTAGAAGGAAGTCCTCCGCCTGCAGTCAGTGTTGTACACTGTACAGCATAGAGCAGGCTAGGATGGAGTGATTAGAAGGAGGTCCCCCTCCTGCAGTCAATATTGTACACTGTACAGCATAGAGCAGGCTAGGATGGAGAGATTAGAAGGAGGTCCTCCTCCCTGCAGTCAGTATTGTAGACTGTACAGTACAGAGCAGGCTAGGATGGAGTGATTAGAAGGAGGTCCTCCCCCTACAGTCAGTATTGTAGTCTGTACAGTACAGAGCAGGCTAGGATGGAGTGATTAGAAGGAGGTCCCCCTCCTGCAGTCAATATTGTACACTGTACAGCATAGAGCAGGCTAGGATGGAGTGATTAGAAGGAGGTCCTCCGCCTGCAGTCAGTATTGTAGACTGTACAGTACAGAGCAGGCTAGGATGGAGTGATTAGAAGTAGGTCCTCCACCTGCAGTCAGTATTGTAGACTGTAGAGCACAGAGCAGGCTAGGATGGAGTGATTAGAAGGAGGTCCTCCACCTGCAGTCAGTATTGTAGTCTGTACAGTACAGAGCAGGCTAGGATGGAGTGATTAGAAGGAGGTCCTCTACCTGCAGTCAGTATTGTAGTCTGTACAGTACAGAGCAGGCTAGGATGGAGTGATTAGAAGGAGATCCTCCACCTGCAGTTAGTATTGTCTATACAGTCCAGAGCAGGCTAGGATGGAGTGATTAGAAAGAGGTCCTCCGCCTGTAGTCAGTATTGTCTGTACAGTATAGAGCAGGCTAGGATGGAGTGATTAGAAAGAAGTCCTCCGCCTGTAGTCAGTATTGTCTGTACAGTATAGAGCAGGTTAGGATGGAGTGATTAGAAGGAGGTCCTCCACCTGTAGTCAGTATTGTCTGTACAGTATAGAGCAGGTTAGGATGGAGTGATTAGAAGGAGGTCCTCCACCTGTTGTCAGTATTGTCTGTACAGTATAGAGCAGGCTAGGATGGAGTGATTAGAAGGAGGTCCTCCACCTGCAGTTAGTATTGTCTGCACTGTACAGAGCAGGCCAGGATAGAGTGATTAGAAGGAGATTTTCCCCCTGCATTCAGTATAGTAGTCTGTATAGTACAGAGTAGCCAACATGGAGTGATTAGAAGGAGGTCCGTCTCCTACAGTTAGCATTGTCTGTACAGTATAGAGCAGGCTAGGATGGAGTGATGAGAAGGAAGTCCTCTGTCTGCAGTCAGTATTGTAGTCTGTACAGTATAGAGCAGGCTAGCATGGTGTGATTAGAAGGAGACCCTGCCCGCAGTCAGTATTGTAGTCTGTATAGTGATGCGCCCAGGGGATGGGGACGATTCGGCGCCCGGGCCTTGTTGTTGCCTGATCTTGGGGGATGTCGCGTTGGTTGGCTCCCGGGCCCGTACCCTGGGGTCACTCTTAAAAGAAAGGGGAAGTTATGTGGGATATGGAATGTTCGTGACGCCACCTGTGGTGTCTGGTGAGGATCACCAGCGCTGCAACAGTCCTCTGAGGCCAGTGTTCAGGCAGCTTAGTTGGTGCGGCTCCCCACAGGTGGAGCGGGGCCTCAGGGCAGCATAAGTGTAGGGATGCAGGACAGTGGGGACCCAGCCGGGTCAGAGGAAGAATAGGCACACACACAACAGTTCACTTCAGTACCTTTACTGGTGGTGTTTCTGGCACGGTCCAGGGTACTTCAGGGTGATGGGTGCATATCAGGACTCTCCCCAGTGAGCGGGTGTGGGGCCTCCTGTTCCTTGCCTTTCCTTAATAAGTTTCTGACCTGCCTGGAGCTAGGCCTAACTTGGTCTCTGTCTTGCACCTGCTGACATGGTGGTAGAGCCTTCTGTTGGAGATCACACTCCCTGGTCTCTTGGGCCTCCGTGACTCCTGGCCCTGGTACAATAGTCAGCTTCTGGTGAGCCTGGGACGTAAAGTTCTCCAGGGGTTCCGGTTATTCCTGCTGGGGATATAGGCCCCCTGTAGGCGCGGACCCAGTGTCCAGTAAATGGTTTTGGGGTGAGCTGGTTAAGCTCCTCTGCCCCCTATGTTGCTTGCTTACTCCACTCGCCTTCGGCCACGCTTGGGGCCCTCACTAGGCTTCACACGGGTAGTAGGCCTCGCTACTCTTCGCCGCTCTCTGAGCGTCGGCACGCTCCTGGCTCACTAATCCTAGCTCACTGAGTCTGAACTCTCTCTTGAGGAACTGGCTGAGCTCCACTGCAGACTGACCTCTCTCAGGCTCATGCCCTGCAGGAACTGGAACTAACTCTGTCCCCTGAGGAAACTGATCTCTAGACCGCCTGCCTAACTCCACCCTCCAGTATATATATCCCTATCCGGGCTCCCTCTGGTGGTCTGAGGTGGTAGGGTGGAGGTGTGTGAATGCTATGAGGGCCTCTTGTGGAGAATTCCATCCATGCACCCCTCTGGGATCTGTGGCACCAATGCACAGCAGGGCGCCACAATAGCACAGAGCAAGCTAGGATGGAGTGATTAGAAGGAGGTCATCCTCCAGTAGTCAGTATTGTTTGTACAGTACAGAGCAGGTTAGGATGGAGTGATTAGAAGGAGGTCCTCCTCCTGCAGTCAATATTGTCTGTACAGTATAGAGCAGGCTAGGATGGAGTGATTAGAAGGAGGTCCACCGCCTGTAGTCAGTATTGTCTGTACAGTACAGAGCAGGCTAGGATGGAGTGATTAGAAGGAGGTCCTCTGCCTGCAGTCAGTATTGTAGTCTGTACAGCATAGAGAAGGCTAGGATGGAGTGATTAGAAGGAAGTCCTCCGTCTGCAGTCAGTATTGTAGTCTGTACAGTATAGAGCAGGCTAGGATGGAGTGATTAGAAGGAGACCCAGCCCGCAGTCAGTATTGTAGTCTGTACAGCATAGAGCAGGCTAGGATGGGGTGATTAGAAGGAGGTCCTCCTCCTGTAGTCAGTATTATTTGTACAGTACAGAGCAGGCTAGGATGGAGTGATTAGAAGGAGGTCCTCCACCAGTAGTCAGTATTGTCTGTACAGTGCAGAGCAGGCTAGGATGGAGTGATTAGAAGGAGGTCCTCTGCCTGCAGTCAGTATTGTAGTCTGTATAGCGCAGAGCAAGCTAGGATAGAGTGATTAGAAGGAGGTCCTCCGCCTGTAGTCAGTATTATTTGTACAGTACAGAGCAGGCTAGGATGGAGTGATTAGAAGGAGGTCCTCCACCTGTAGTGAGTATTGTCTGTACATTACAGAGCAGGCTAGGATGGAGTGATTAGAAGGAGGTCCTCTGCCTGCAGTCAGTATTGTAGTCTGTACAGCATAGAGCAGGCTAGGATGGAGTGATTAGAAGGAAGTCCTCCGTCTGCAGTCAGTATTGTAGTCTGTACAGTATAGAGCAGGCTAGGATGGAGTGATTAGAAGGAGACCCTGCCCGCAGTCAGTATTGTAGTCTGTACAGCATAGAGCAGGCTAGGATGGAGTGATTAGAAGGAGGTCCTCCTCCTGTAGTCAGTATTGTCTGTACAGTGCAGAGCAGGCTAGGATGGAGTGATTAGAAGGAGGTCCTCTGCCTGCAGTCAGTATTGTAGTCTGTATAGCACAGAGCAAGCTAGGATTGAGTGATTAGAAGGAGGTCCTCCTCCAGTAGTCAGTATTGTCTGTACAGCACAGAGCAGGCTAGGATGGAGTGATTAGAAGGAGGTCCTCCTCCTGCAGTCAGTATTGTTTGTACAGTACAGAGCAGGATAGGATGGAGTGATTAGAAGGTCCTCTGCCTGCAATTACTATTGTCTATTTCGTGTTTATTAAAATATACAAAAGATATTACAAAAGTGGACAAAACAATACAGTGTATACAATCACACAAAATACATCAAAATAAACAAAAGAAAATAACTAGTCCTAATGTCATGGAAATGACGCCGGTCTTTATAGAGGGGAGCGCTCTGATTGGAATATGGACAATCCTATAGAAAGCTGTATCTCCCAGCACTGAACAATGGCAATAATTCAGAATCTGCTTTTATCAGATAAGATTCACACTCACATACCTCACCTTGGTGATCTCAGATACAGCTGGTCAATGGGATGCGGCTCAGGCCCCAAAAAATTAGGAGAACCCCAACCACCAGGATATCGGTCTTCCTGGAGGTCCCAGGTGGGAGATATTAATACCTTCCAAAAATACCTTCCCCACACACTCAGTATAGTATGCCCGCAGTGAATCCCCTCTCTACACAGGTTCACCCTATATGTACAGTATAGAACGCAAGGACTCCACAGTGCCTCCAGCAAAGTATGAGGCCCCATACTGCCCCCAACACTGTATAATTTCCCTACAGCATGATGCCCCTAAAGTGCCCCATTATAGTGTGATATCCCCATAGTCCTGCCCACACACAGTATCATCCCCCCCACACAGTATCAGGTCCCCTACAACCCCCCACACAGAATAAGGTCCCCCATAGTCCCAGTATATTGGCCCCCTCAGTCCCTCACACAGTATAATGGCCCACGCAACTCTCCACTCAATATGATGGTCCCCACAACCCACCACTCAGAATAAGGATACCATAGCCCCTCTCACAGTGTTAGGACCACATAGCCCTCCACACAGAATGAGGACCCAACTCAGTATTGAGGCCCTCACAATTCCCAACAGCCCCTCACATCGTATTATAGTTCCCACAGCCTCCCATTCAGTAACATTGGTTTCCACAATTCCTCCATTCAATATCGTTAGCCCCAACCAGCTCACATAGTATAATTTGCTGCCACAGCTCCGTATTCAGTATGATGGCCCCCACCAGCCCCCCATTCAGTATAATTAGCCCACCCACGCAGTCTGAATGGTTGATTATGGAGCCTTTGGCTCACTTATCCACCATTCTATTCAACGGTATCTGTGTCCTGAGGATGCGAATACCACTGAAATTGTGATAAGAGGAGGAGAGAGGTCCCGGTGCAGAGTGGCACCGGGTTCCCCCCAATTCACAGGCCCCATAGTGGGCTGCCACTATGGATGGTACGCCCCTGTTCATACAATTAAATTGTATATGACTGGAGCTGACCTGATGTCGCAAATGATCACTGTACTAAGCTTGGCGCTATATTCATATACTGATAGTTGTACTGGTGCTATATTGTTTTACTTATGATGCTGCTGGTTTTGTATTCATGTACTGATGTTTATCTGGTGCTGTATTCATGCAATGATGATGGTTCTGGTGATATATTCATGTACTGATGATAGTTCTGGTGTTATATTCAAATATTGTTAGAGGGTATGGCGCTGGAATGCTGTGTTCATGTACTGATGATGGTTCTGGTACTGTATCCATGTACTTATGGTTGTTCTGGTACTGTATTTTTTACTGATTTTTCTGGTGCTAAATTCAGAAGCAGCACAGGGAGGAAAAGAAGGGGGGAGCAAGTGGGTAAAGGTGTTCAGGCATGAGATTTTATGATCATGGACCCAGTTTTCCCCGATCAGGACCAAATATTCAGCAGAAGATCGATATGCAAATTGCCTCTTCAGAGAAAAAGAGGACTTGAATTCTATAGCGCCACCTATTGGAAGCAGCAATCCTACAAGTAACAATCAACCCTTTAATGAGTCGTGCAATATGACTTAGGATAAAAACCAAATCAGAATTTAAATTTGCAGACACGGTGTTTCGGGCTGTTGGCCCATGTCAGAGCAAAGTATGAGAACTGATTTGGCTAGATGAGAGGCTCTGGACTGAGGTCCAAGGGGTAACATTTCTCCTTGTGGAGAATGACACGCAGAAGATCTAAATTCTAACCGGTAAAACCAGGTCTTGTAGAAATGCTCATAGAAATTAGAGACAGTAGAGGGGAGTTCCTCTATCAACATCACTTCATTCATTTTAGAAAAAAACAGAAGGAGACTGTTGGAATGGCCTTGCTCCTCACACAATCGAATCAGCACAGCTTTTTTTGGCTTCTTATAAGCAGCTGCCATCTTAGCAATCACTCGCTAAAAAAAAAAATAGAACAGAAAACAAGAGAGGGGGTGTAGTATCGGTGTCTCTGCCCCCTGACAGGCAGAGACTCCGACCCCCTTATCGCCGCGCTCCAGGCCCGGCGTCTTCTGGCTCTCCTGCCGCTGCCGGCGCGTGCAGCTTCCTGGGCACTGTGCTTAGGGCGCGCGCGCTCCCTCCCTCTTAAATCGGCCGCGCGCGCGCGCGGTCCTAAGGAGTCCCCGGCCAATGGCCGGAGGACCTCTCATACAAGAGGCACCTCCTCCAAATTGGAGGTGCCCGTGCAAGGTTGTAGCTTTGTGTCCTAAACTCTGCTTCAGCCCTCAGGTCCCACTGCTAGCCTGACTACCAGTTCAGTCCGCCAGCCTGACTACCAGTCCTGTCCGCCAGCCTGACTACCAGTCCAGTCCGCCAGCCTGACTACCAGTCCAGTCCGCCAGCCTGACTACCAGTCCAGTCCGCCAGCCTGATTACCAGTCCTGTCCGCCAGCCTGACTACAAAGTGTACTCTCCAGCTCGACGGTCTGCCTACGATCCAAACCCGCCAGTCTGTCTATGGGCCTGGCTTGCCTGCCTACCCGGAGAACGTACCAGTTACCTGCTGTGCCTATCAGCCAGCCTACCTGGAGGCTCCTACCAGTTACCTGCTGTGCCTATCAGTCAGCCTACCTGGAGGCTCCTACCAGTTACCTGCCGTGCCTACCCGGAGGCTCCTGCCAGTTACCCATGGGAGTCACCTGCTCTCATACAAGGACAGGCCCAGAGTAGCACCTGGTCCCTCTGCTCGGTCCTTCCCTGGTTCACAGAGTCGATTGAGCCGCTGTGCGACCTTGGTCAGTCCGATTTGATACCTAGTTACGCCCCTCTGGTCCCTCCTTGCACCGCAGCACAGAGGTTCCACCACCCGGATCCGTAACAGTTTGCATGGGCCATGGAACCCGGTGGCCCCCAGGCTCCTTCACTTGCTGACCTGTACCAGGAGGTTTCTCGTCAGAGATCCCAACAGGAAACCATCCTGACCTTCCTGCGGTCTGTCAACTCTCGCCTGGACACGCTGTCTGTTGCACCTGTGCCCGTCTCTAGCCGAGCGACACCCGCTCCGGCGGCGCCGCTGCCTACCAATACAACGGCATCCAGCCTAGGACCCTGGCTTTCTGCGCCTCCTTGTTTTGGGGGTGACCCGGTCTTATGTTGAGGTTTTCTGAACCAGTTCACGCTGCACTTTGAACTTCTGGCACATCGGTTTCCCTCTGACCGGGCCAAGGTGGCGTTCATCATGTCTCACCTCACCGGGGAAGCATTGGCATGGCTAAACCCTCTATGGGAGAGAGGGGATTCCCTGGTGTCCGATCTTCCGGCTTTCCTCACTGCCTTCCGGAGGGTCTTCGATGAGCCCAGACGAAGGACTTCTACTCCTCCTCATTGCTCCGTCTCCGCCAAGGGAGTCTCACCGTGGAACAGTATGCCATACAGTTCCGTACCCTCGCTTCTGAGCTTGCCTGGGACAATGAGGCCCTGGTGTCCACCTTCTGGGAGGGTCTTTCCGGTCGGATTAAGGACGAGCTAGTCGGCCGGGACATTCCTACCACCCTGGATGACCTGGTGTCACTAGCTACCCGGACTGACATCTGTTTCCTAGAACGTGCTAAGGAAACTACCCGGGAGAGAAGATTTCCTCGTCTTGCTCCTGTTTTCCAGAAACCTGCCTCCCAACCAGCAACTCCCCGGGCACGCTCGCCCGAACCCATGCAGATCGACCAGACCAAAATGGTCAAGTCTCGGCAAGAAACACGCCGAGCCGAGGGGAGCTGTTTCTACTGTGGTAGTAAGGAGCACCTGATCCGTTCCTGTCCGGTGTAGCTGGGAAACTCCAGTGTCTTGGACCGCTCGGAGAGGTCGTCCTAGGCAAGAGTAAATCCTCTCCGTTCTTGACTTTATCCGTCTCTATTTCCTGTGGAGAGAACCGCTTCTTTGAAACCACCCATCTGGATTCCGAAGCCGCTGGGAATCTCATTTCCCAGTCCCTTGTAGAGACGTATCAGATTCCTACCAAACCTCTGGCTGAACCATTGGCAGTCGCTTCCGTGGATGGAAGACTCCTTCCGGTGACCATCTTGCTCGTCACTGAGCCCGTAACCCTTCAGGTGGGAATGCTGCACTCAGAGAGGATCTCCTTCCATGTGCTTTCCGGACTCTCTCACTCTCTTTTGCTAAGTCTACCCTGGCTACAGAGACACGAACCCGTTCTGAATTGGCAATCCGGTGAGGTGCTCTGTTGGGGGCAGGATTGCTATGAGACCTGCCTGGTCCCGGTTCGCCTGGCTCGACCTCCGTCTACTCCAGCTAATTTACCTGGTCTACCGGCACCTTACTGGTCCTATGCAGATGTCTTCGACAAGAAGGAAGCAGAGACACCTCCACCTCATAGGCCATATGATTGCCCTATCGACCTGGTACCCGGTGCCACTCCACCCCGTGGGCGTATTTACCCGTTGTCGTTGGCCGAAACCTGGGCCATGTCGGAGTACATCGAAGAAAATCTGGCTAGGGGATTCATCCAGAAATCTACCTCCCCGGCTGGAGCTGGATTCTTCTTCGTAAAAAAGAAAGACGGTTCACTACGCCCCTGTATCTATTATAGAGGACTCAACCAGATTACTATCAAAAACAAATACCCCCTGCCGCTCATCTCTGAGCTGTTCGACCGCCTTAAAGGCGCAAAGATCTTCACCAAGCTCGATCTTCGTGGGGCGTATAACTTGGTCCAGATCCGCCAAGGAGATGAGTGGAAGACGGCATTCAATACCCGGGACTGCCACTATGAATACCATGCGATGCCCTTCGGCCTCTGTAATGCTCCAGCCGTCTTCCAAGAATTAGTTAACAACATCTTCTGTGACCTCTTATATTCTTGCATGGTGGTGTACCTGGACGACATCTTGGTCTTCTCTCCGAATCTTCCAAAACACCGGAGGGATGTTCGTCAGGTTCTGCTTAGGCTCAGGCAGAATCACCTATACGCAAAATTTGAGAAATGCCTCTTCGAGCAGACCTCTCTTCCATTCCTGGGCTATATTATCTCTAAGACAGGTCTACGGATGGACCCGGAGAAGGTCTCTGCCGTCTTAAAGTGGCCCCGTCCAGAGGGGTTGAAGGAGATTCAGCGATTCCTGGGTTTCTCCAACTATTACTGTCTCTTCATCCCACATTTCTGTTCCTGGACTGCTCCCATCTCTGTGCTAACCCGTAAGGGAGCAAATCCTAAGGAATGGCTACCCGAAGCGGAGGAGGCCTTCCTCTCCTTAAAACAAGCCTTCTCTTCTGCCCCAGTGCTGCACCGTCCGGATTGCAACAAACAGTTCTTTCTGGAGGATGATGCTTCCTCTTCCGGAGCCGGAGCGGTGCTCACCCAGAAATCTCCATCCGGGAGAATGGTAACCTGCGGCTTATTCTCCAAGCTGTTCTCCTCGTCCGAGCGCAACTACTCCATAGAAGACCGAGAACTGCTAGCCATTAAATTGGCGCTGGAGGAGTGGCGTTACCTGCTTGAGGGGGCTCTGCACCCGGTGGTCATCTACACTGACCACTAAAACCTGGCATATCTACAGAATGCCCAAAGACTCAATCCGCATCAGGCACGGTGGTCTTTGTTCTTCGCCCGCTTCAACTTTACCCTACATTACCGCTCTGCGGACAAGAACGTTGAAGCCGACGCCTTGTCCCGATCCTTCCTGTCTTCCAATCAAGAGGAGGAGCCTATGCATATCATCGATCCCTCCAAAGTGATGAATGTGGCCCCCCTGGAACTGTCTCGTCTCCCACCCGGTAAGACGTTTGTAGCAGTTCCGGATCGTAAGAAGGTTCTTCACTGGGGTCATTCATCTAAACTAGCCGGCCATGCTGGCCAGAGGAAGACCTTCCTGCTCATTAACTGGCATTACTGGTGGCCTACCCTGCGCAAGGATGTGGTAGACTTCGTCACGACCTGTTCGTCCTGTGCCCACAACAAGGTTCCCAGACATCTTCCAGACGGCCGTCTCCTGCCTCTTCCCGTACCTGCTGCCCCGTGAGAACACATTGCTATGGACTTTATTACTGATCTCCCTGTTTCTGCCGGTTGTACTGTCATTTGGGTGATCGCTGACCGCTTTTCTAAAATGGCCCACTTCATCCCTCTGCCTGGTCTCCCGTCTGCATCTGTGCTGGCTAAGGATTTCATCCATCACATCTTTCATCTCCACGGCCTACGCCTCCACATTGTGTCTGATCGCAGGGTCCAGTTTACTTTGCGTTTCTGGAGAGATTCGTGTAAGCTGCTGGATGTCACCCTGGATTTCTCCTCTGCTTACCATCTGCAGTCCATTGGCCAAGTGGAACGTATCAACCAGATCCTTACCAGCTACCTCCGGCACTTCGTCAACGCTCACCATACCGATTGGGTAGAGCTCCTACCATGGGCCGAGTTCTCCTATAACAACCATGAGTGCGAATCTTCTTCCAAGTCCCCGTTCTTTGTGGTCTACGGTCAACATCCCCGGATTCCGTTTCCCGTCTCTGCTTCAGTGGACAACCCTGCCGCGGAGTCTCTGGTCAGCGAATTTTCCACCATTTGGGAGGACACTAGTTCCTCACTTCTTCAACCCTCCGAGCGAATGAAGAAACATGCTGATAAGAGACGCCTGGACCCACCTCCGGGAGACAAGGTTTGGCTCTCCTCCAAACATGTTCGTCTCAAAATACCCTCCTATAAGTTGGGTCCACTGTTCATCGGTCCATTTGAAGTCCTCAAGCAAATCAACCCAGTAGCCTACAAGTTAAAACTCCTGGCCACCTTACGGATTCCCAACTCCTTCCACGTATCTCTCCTCAAACCAGTTGTGCTTAATTCTTATTCCGACAATCCAGGTACCTCCCCAGCTCCGGTCTCCGTTGAGGACGTCTATGAGGTAGAGAACATTCTGGCCACCAAGAGGGTAAGAGGAAAAAACTTTTTTTCTGGTGGATTGGAAGGGGTTTGGCCCAGAGAAGAGAACTTGGGAACCCAAGGAGAACATCCACGCCCCGCTTCTCCTTAAAAACATTTTTTACGGCCTAAAAAAGAGGGGGCGTAAAGGGGGGGTACTGTAGTATCGGCGTCTCTGCCTGTCAGGGGGCAGAGACGCCGTCCCCCTTACCGCCGCGCTCCCGGCCCGGCGTCTTCTGGCTCTCCTGCTCTTATATAAGAGGCACCTCCTCCAAAATGGAGGTGCCCATGCAAGGTTGTAGCTTTGTGTCCTAAACTCTGCTTCAGCTCTCAGGTCCCGCTGCTAGCCTGACTACCAGTCCAGTCCGCCAGCCTGACTACCAGTCCAGTCCGCCAGCCTGACTACCAGTCCAGTCCGCCAGCCTGACTACTGGTCCAGTCCAGCCAGCCTGACTACCAGTCCTGTCCGCCAACCTGACTACCTGTCTCCGCCAGTCAAGTGTACTCTCCAGCCCGACGGTCTGCCTACGATCCAAACCCGCCAGTCTGTCTATGGGCCTGGCTTGCCTGCCTACCCGGAGAACGTACCAGTTACCTGCCGTGCCTATCAGCCAGCCTACCTGGAGACTCCTACCAGTTACCTGCTGTGCCTATCAGTCAGCCTACCTGGAGGCTCCTACCAGTTACCTGCCGTGCCTACCCGGAGGCTCCTGCCAGTTACCCATGGGAGTCACCTGCTCTCATACAAGGACAGGCCCAGAGTAGCACCTGGTCCCTCTGCTCGGTCCTTCCCTGGTTCACGGAGTCGATTGAGCCGTCGTGCGACCTTGGTCAGTCCGAGTTGATACCTAATTACGCCCCTCTGGTCCCTCCTTGCACCGCAGCACAGAGGTTCCACCTCCCGGATCCGTAACAGGGGGAGGGATGTAATTGCTACACTTAGGCTCCGTGACCACTATGCGTTTTTCAAGCATTTTTGCCACGGAATTTCTGCAGCGAAAACGCTTAAAAAACGCTTGGTATTACGTGCCCCATGGTCCCCAATGATAATCCGCATGTGCTGTGCACATGCTGCGGAAATTTCCGCTGCGGATTATCATTGCAGAAAAATATGCAGCATGTCCATTAATTTTGCAGACACGCAGCGTAGTTGCCACCATTGACTTGCATTGAACCGCATAATATCCATATGAACACATTTGCACAAGCGGATATCATACGGTTCAATGTGCGGATGGTACCCGGGTTTGGAGAAGAAGAGACTCTCCTCCAGACTCGGGTACCATAGAACCTGTTCAAAAAAGAATTTAAAATAAAAAATAAAGATTATACTTACCTTCCGATGTCCCCCGGTCTCCACAGCGATGCGTCCGTACTGTTATATGGCTTGCGCTGGTGTGAAAGGACCTGCCATGACGTAATTTAGTCATGTGACAGGTCACAAGACCGCTGACGTCAGCGGTCGTGTGACCTGTCACATGACTAATTGACGTCATGGCAGGTCCTTTCACACCAGCGCAACCCATACAACGAACGGACGTAGCGGAGAAAACTCCGGGGGCCATCGGAAGGTAAGTATAATCTTTATTTTTTATTTTTTACCATTCTTATTCTTTTTTTTTAACTATTACTTGGTCACACTATATAAATCCATGCCGGTTGCATGGATTTATATAGTGTGACCAAGTTGTCAAGCACTTTTCCAAGTGATGCTAAAATCGCTTGGAAAAGTGCTTGCTAACCCGCATGCAGAAATGCATGCAAAAACGCTTGACAAACGCTTCTACCTGGCAGGAAAAACGCATGTAAAATCCGCATGCGTTTTTCCTGCCAGGAGAAGCAGAAAAAATATGCAGCATTTCTGCATCGTGGGCACTTAGCCTTACAGTATTGTCCCAGGTATAAGTAAACACTAAGTCAGATCCTTAAAACTCTGCACAGAATCCTCACAGGGACCGTGCAAGTTTTTAGTGACAGGGATGATTGCTCACCACAGATCACTAAGGCTCTGTGTCCCACCTCTTGCAACTAGTTTGTCAGGGAGGACACCATAGAGATCACGCAGATCCCACCGCTGCCTCCATTTTATCAAGAATAAGAGCAGGGGAAGTTGCACAGATCCCACTGCTGCCACCAATTTGTCAGGGAGACGCAACTCTGCTGACAAATAATTGTCAGGATAATTGCGCATTTGACTGACGAGTGATGGATGAAGCAGCCGCTGCTTCCACTAGTAGGCCAGTTATTGGGGAACTCAGAGTGAGCATATGGTATATACAGAACACCTCCAGTTGCAACGCATGAAATATATATATACCCCGGTACAGTCACTGCCAGCTCCACAATAACAAAAGGAACTACTAGCATTTACAGAGCAAGAGGAACAGAGCTATTAAATTTTAAAGGTAGGCAATGTTTATAAAAAAATATACAAAGATATTACGAAATGGGAACAAAACAATATGGTATATACAATTAAATACAGTAAAAGGGATAACGAAAGAGAAGTACTAAACTTGATGTTGCAGGAATGGCTCTTATCTTTATGAAGGGAAGCACTCAGATTAGGAAAATAGAACACTCTCACAGCGAACCGTGTTTTCCAGAGATGAACAATGACAGAAACCCAAACTTTGATTTTTATTAGATCAAGGTTACGTCCACATACCTCCCCTTAGTGAACTCGTATTGGGGCTGGTCGTGAGATGTATTAGTTTTTTTAAGAGTTTTATGAAACCCCCAACTTTCAGGATATCTTCGCCCCTGAGGTCGCAGGCGAGAGATAGCATGGTCATGTTTCCTATCACGATTTTACCTTTCTATAGAGATGAAGCATGGCATGGATAGCATCATCCATCTATCCGATATTACGTTGGATGTGTTCGACTGACCTTGCAGTGATGTGAGTGACTGTGTTATGTTTGTCCCTTTGCTATGATGCCAAAAATATATCTCCCGTAAATATCAGATTGATACAAACCCTAATATTCATCACTGGCTCCAGAACGTTTTTGACCCATCCTTTGAACAGAGGAAGCTCTTGCCTCAAAAGTGTACTTCTCCACCTCTGAGTATACGAATTCTAGGCTTAGTGTCATTTCTCAGAAGAGATCTGTGCTGTATTTACCTGGTCACTGCAGGGGGGTGTACTTCAATGGAGGTTGAAGTCTCAGCTCTCTCTCACTTCCCCAGTTATAATTAATCCCATATGTTCAGGGTGATATGTCCACTCTCTGGAGAGGTCTTTATGGATTTTAATTTTTCTCTGCAACAGAATGTCTATATGTTTTTAGGGGAATGTTGCAGTGATGGAAAAGGAGAAGAGTTGGCTTTAGTTCAAAAGTGAAATCTGTAATCTTATGTATCACTAATTGCACTTTTTCCCAAAATGAGTGAGAAGCCTGCATGACCAAAATATATGTAATGGATCACCTTCCTCATCTCCACATTTCCAACACATTGAATTGACTTTTGGGAAGATAGAGTTTAGACGAGTTGGTACTCTATACCACCAAGATAGCAATTTATAGCCCGTCTCATGAAAGCAAAAGCAAATAGATGATTTATGCACTAAAGTGAAGACACGCTTCCACTGTTCCTTCGATATTGAGATACCCAAATCGCATTCCCCCATTGGATTTGAAAATAGGTGGCTGGTTGGTCTGGGAGTTCAATCAGGAAGGAGTAAGAAAAGGATAGAATATGTCTTACAGGACCTTAACCCAGGGGCAGACATACTGCCGGTACAGCTGCACCGGGGCCCGGAGGTAGAGTAGGGCCCTTACAGGTTGGTAATAATGAGGGCAATCTGGCAATCTGACACAGGCACGCACGGCTTGATGACATCAGCATGCAGCGCGGGCCTGTGTCAGAGAGAAAGTTGCCGGCAGCGACGATGCTGCGGAAGAGGTGAGTGTTGTTTTTTTTGTTTGTTTTTTTCCAATACACTGGGGAGAGGTCCAGGACAATGATGAAGGTGGGGGAGAACAATGATGATTGGGGTAAGGAGAACAATGATGATGGTGGTAGGGGAGAACAATGATGATGGTGGTAGGGGAGAACAATGATTGAGGTGGGAGAGAACAATGATGGATGTGGGGGAGAGGACAATGATGGGGATGTAGAGAACAATGATGGATGTGGAGGAGAGGGCAATTATGGAGATGGGGGAGATGACAATGATGGGAATGAGGGAGAACCATGATGAATGTGGGGGAGAGTACAATGATGGAGGTGGGGGAAAACAATGATGGAGGTGGAGGATAACAATGATGGGGGATGGGGAGAACAATGATGGATGTGGGGGAGAGGATAATGATGGAGATGGGGGAGATAACAATGATGGGGATGGGGAGAACAATGATGGATATGGAGGAGAGCACAATGATGGAGGTGGGGGAGAAAAATGATGGAGATGGGGGAACAATGATGGATGTGGGGGAGAGGACAATGCTGGAGATGGGGGAGATGACAATGATGGATGTGGAGGAGAGGACAATGATGGAGGTGGGGGAAAACAATGATGGAGAGGTGGGAGATGACAATGATTGAGGTGGGGGAGATGACAATGATGGATGTGGGGGAGAACAATGATGGGGATGAGGGAGAACAATGATGGATGTGAGGAGAGGACAATGATGGAGATGGGGGAGATGACCAATGATGGAGGTGGTTTGAGTAACAATGGAGGTGGGAGAGAAGACCATTATGGAGGTGGGGGAGATGACAATGATGGAGGTGGGGGAGAGGACAATGGTGGGAATGGGGAAAACAATGATAGGGATGGGGGAGAGCAATGATGGGGATGGGGGAGATGAAAATGATGGAGGTGGGGGAGATGACAATGATGGGGATGGGGAAGAACAATTACGGATGTGGAGGAGAGGAAAATGATGGATATATTTTGATTGAAGTGTGGCTAATAGTATATTAATGGTGGGATACATGTCTGTATTCAGGGGTGCAGTGCGGGGAGACACATGTATATACACAATACATGTTATTTTTAGGGCTGTGGTGATCATTGTGACAAGACGAGTTGTGGCAGGGAGATGTCGACATAAAGGTCTGACCAGATGGATAATAAGCAGCAGAACATGACACTAATCAGATGAGACGTCAGCGGTAAGTTCCTGGATCCTGGATGTAAATATTATTCAATATCTACACTGTGTGACTTGGAGTGATAATGTTGTCTGTAAAATCCCTTAGGCTGCATTCTAAAATTTGTGTGAAATGTCCGTGTGCTGTCACACGGACTCGTAGAGTTTTCTAGACCAAAAAAAAATGGCTGACAGCACCATTAGCTTATCAGGGACGACCATTCAATAGACCAAGGAACTCACTTGGAACATATCAGCAATACAGGAACAAAAGATCAGCGTTGAATCAAGGGTGATGAATATAAGTCTTGCATTTATTATCGTAGAGTTTTCTAGGTCCATTCACACATCTGTGAAAATCATGGATCTGAGAATGAGATCTGTGAGAATCAGAGACTGTCCTATTCTGATTCGATTTTGAGGATCAGAATATGACATGCTCAATACATCTGTAAAAACAGGCAGCACACAGACACTGCACACGGATACAGGAATGTCGCCTTATTATATATAGCACAGTCCCTTAGTATATCGTGTTCTCACTTGTGTATAGAGCCGTCCTTAGTTACATAGTTTCGCCAGAGGTAGCCTGACTGCCATTAGGTACCGAGATGAGATCCTCAGACCCCTTGTGAGACCATATGCTGGTGCGGTTGGTCCTGGGTTCCTCCTATTGCAGGACAATGCCAGACCTCATGTGGCTGGAGTGTGTCAGCAGTTCCTGCAAGATGAAGGCATTGAAGCTATGGACTGGCCCGCCGTTCCCCAGACCTGAATCCGATTGAGCACATCTGGGACATCATGTTTCGTTCCATCCACCAACGTCATGTTGCACCACGGACTGTCCAGGAGTTGGCGGAAGCTTTAGTCCAGGTCTGGGAGGAGATCTCACAGGAGACCATTCGCAACATCATCAGGAGCATGCCCAGGCGTTGTAGGGAGGTCATACAGGCTCAATACTGAGCCTCATTTTGACTTGTTTTAAAGACATTACATCAAAGTTGGATTAGCCTGTAGTGTGTTTTTCCTCTTTAATTTTGGGGGTGACTCCAAATCCAGGCCTCCATTGGTTAATAAATTTGATTTCCATTGATGATTTTTGTGTGATTTTGTTGTCAGCACATTCAACTTCGTACAGAACAAAGTATTCAATGAGAATATTTCATTCATTCAGATCTAGGATGTGTTATTTGAGTGTTCCCTTTATTTTTTTGAGCAGTGTATATCTAAAAAACAGGGCACTATGTAATCTGATATATAAGGAACGGTGCTGTACATAACAAGAGAGGGCACTGTGTAATAAGGGACAGTTTTACTTATAATATACAGGTGCACCTCACAAAATTAGAGTATCATCAAAAAGTTAATTTATTTCAGTTCTTCAATCCAAAAAGTGAAACTCATATATTATATAGAGTCATTACAAATACTGTAGAGTTATCTATTACAAGTGTTTATTTCTGTTAATGTTGATGATTATGGCTTACAGCCAATGAAAACACAAAAGTCATTATTTCAGTAAATTAGAATACCTTATAACACCAGCTTGAAAAATGATTTTAAAATCCGAAATGTTGGCCTGCTGAAATGTATGTTCAGTAAATGCACTCAATACTTGGTCGGGGCTTCTTTTGCATCAATTACTGCATCAATTCGGCGTGGCATGGAGGCGATCAGCCTGTGGCACTGCTGAGGTGTTATGGAAGCCAGGTTGCTTTGATAGCAGCCTTCAGCTAGTCTGCATTGTTGGGTCTGGTGTTCCTCATCTTCCTCTTGACAATACCCCATAGATTCTCAGGTCAGGCGAGTTTGCTGGACAATCAAGCACAGTGATACTGTTGTTTGTAAACCAGGCATTGGTACTGTTGGCAGTGTGGACAGGTGCCAAGTCCTGCTGGAGAATTAAATTTCCATCTCCAAAAAGCTTGTCAGCAGAGGGAAGCATGAAGTGCTCTAAAATTTCTTGGTAGACAGCTGCGCTGATCTTAATAAAACACAGTGGACCTACACCAGCAAATGATATGGCTCCCCAAACCATCACTGATTGTGGAAACTTCACACTAGAGCTCAAGCAGCTTGGATTGTGTGCCTCTCCACTCTTCCTCCAGACTCTGGGACCTTGATTTCCAAATGAAATGCAAAGTTTACTTTCATCTGAAAACAACACCTTGGACAACTGAGCAACAGTCCAAGTCTTTTTCTCCTTGGCCAAGGTAAGATGCTTGTGGCGTTGTCTATTGGTCATGAGTGACTTGACACAAGGAATGCGACACTTGTAGCCCATGTCCTGGATACGTCTGTGTGTGGTGGTGTTACGCAAGGTGTGGGAACGACTTGGTGCAACACAAAGGGAAGGGGGAAAGGGAGCCCAGACTCTAGGGAAAGGGGGAAGTGGAGACCTCCTAGGCTGATCTGATATCACCCTGTCTCCACTAACGTCCCTATATTAGTTCTTCACCAATCATCGCACGAGAACCTAAACCCTGTATTTTCCTAGCGCTTGGCCTTGTAGAGGGAAGGGGAAGAATGAGCGCTAGTCAGTTCCCAATAAACACTAAAGACAGCAAGGTGAGACAGACACTGGGGGGAAGTAGGTTAGCTTTAGCCGAATTCAGAGAGATAACTCCAAGCGTCCTCCAGCACCATAGAGGAAGAAAGCAGTCTGAGAGCTCCAACCATTCACAAGGAAACGTGAATATCACCGGCTCCTTCCTGCTGCAAAGTGAAACTATTTAAACACCCAGCCCAGGGTGTCAATTAGCAGGAAGGAGGTAGCCGCTGGGTCCTAGAGTGAAACAGCTAAGAAGGTGTCTGTAATGCAACCAACTGCAGGGCGACTGTCACTTCTGACACACTCGTGACAGGTGGCTCTTGAAGCAATGACTCCAGCAGGAGTCCACTCTTTGTGAATCTCCCCCAAATGTTTGAATGGCCTTTTCATAACAATCCTTTCAAGGCTGCAGTTATCCCGGTTGCTTGTGCACCTTTTTCTACCACACTTTTTCCTTTCACTCAACTTTCCATTAGTATGCTGGGATACAGCACTCTGTGAACAGCCAGCTTCTTTAGCAATGACCTTTTGTAGATTACCCTCCTTGTGGGGTGTGTCAATGACTGCCCTCGGGACATCTGTCAAGTCAGCAGTCTTCCCCATGATCGTGGAGCCTACTGAAACAGGCTAAGGGACCTTTTTAAACACTTAGGAAGCCTTTGCAGGTGTTTTTGCTAATTATTCTAATTTAGTGAGCTAATGACTTTTGTGTTTTCATTGGCTGTAAGCCATATTCATCAACATTAACAGAAATAAACACTTGAAATAGATCACTCTGTTTGTAATGACTCTATATAATATATGAGTTTCACTTTTTGTATTGAACAACTGAAATAAATTAACCTTTTGATGATATTCTAATTTTGTGAGAAGCACCTGTATATATAATACACTACCGATTTCGCAAGTTTTCCCACCTACAAAGAAAGGAGAGGTCTGTAATTTTTATCGTAGGTACACTTCACCTGTGAGAGACAGAATCTAAAAAAAAAACAGAAAATCACATTGTATGATTTTTACATAATTAATTAGCATTTTATTGCATGAAATAAGTGTTATGCACACGCCCGGGCTAAGCGGCGTGTGCGTGTGATTGTAGTGATTCCACTGGACCGTGCCGGAGAGTGAATGCCTGGAGGGGCGTGACGAAGTATTCACCCGATCCGACCAGGGTCGCACGACGGCATACGACGCCAGTGCACCAAGGAGGAACCGAGCAGAGGGACCAGGTGCTACTCCAGGACAGACCCCGGACACGGCTGTTGACCCACACAGGGGAATACAGGAACAGGCTGGTAGGCTGGCACACAGACTGGTGGGTATAGGCAGGCACGACTGGTATGCAGGCAGGCGGGTATGCAGGCAGGGGGGTAAAGGCAAGCACAGCTAGAGTGCAGACAGGGAGGCACTAGCAGGTAGGAACACAGGCGGGATAGGACCCAGTACACACCGGGACTCAGGAACAATACAGGCAGAGGGTTACAGGCAAGCACAGCTAGAGTGCAGACAAGGCTGAGCAGGGAGGACAGGGCTCTGTTCACACGGAACAGACAGGAAGGGAAAGACAGAGCCAGATACTCACACAGTACTTGCAGAGACAACAAGCAGGAGTTAGGTACGAGTTCAGACTCTGCAGAAAAAGGAAGGGAACGGACATAGAGGCAAAACAGGTAAAGGACAGGAGAGAGTTCAGACTGGAACTGAGTGTACGGAGGAGACCGACACTGCAGAGGGATACAGGAGCGGGTCTGGGAATACGGCCCCCAGAGAGGCGGAACGAACAGGCAAGGAGCGTGTTCAGACAGGACAGACCAGACGCAGGAGCGGGTCTAGGAAATCGGCCACTAGAAGGCGGAACGAACAGGCAAGGAGCGTGTTCAGACAGGACAGACCAGAGAACACAAAAAGGACACAGTTCAGACACGGGAGCTGATACCGCAAAGCAGGAGACATACAGGACTCAGTTCAGACACGGGAGCTGAAACCGCAAAGCAGGAGACATACAGGACTCAGTTCAGACACGGGAGCTGATACCGCAAAGCAGGAGACATACAGGACACAGTTCAGACACGGGAGCTGATACCGCAAAGCAGGAGACATACAGGACTCAGTTCAGACACGGGAACTGATACAAAAAGCAGGAGACAAGAGACGGGACCTGGCACCTTCAGAGTGCAAGCACACACTGAAGGAAACACTATGCTCAGGCAGGGATAGAAGGGAGCTGCTGAGCTATATACCAAGTGACAGACAGCAATAGGCTGAGGACGCACAAGGGGTGTGACCCACAGCAGGTACAAAAGGCAGGAAGTGATCGGGCGCCGCCCTTAAGCAGCAGAAACAGACACAAACAGACAGCATGGAGGGAAGCCAGAGAGACATTCTGGACAGGAGATCAAGTGCGCCCTCTTGCACAGTGGGAGATGGACCACCATGCAAGGACGCCGCCAGGTATGTTACAGTACCTCCCCCCTTACGCCCCCTCTTCTTCAGGCCTGCCAGAATCTTCCGCAGGGAATTCGAGGACCAGTCGTTCACTGGGTTGGAGGGGGACAGAGACTTAAGGGTAATCTCTGCTTCGAGGTACATCTTGTCAAGCTCACAGGAAGAAATAGACGGGTTATCAGGTACATAATGAGGAAAAGTCACTGTCTCTTTGTTATCTGGTGGTATCCCGGAGGATTCAGGAAACAACTGGAGGTCCTCCGCCGGGTCAGAAGAGTGCAGAGGCTCAGAGAAAACAACTGCTTCAGAGTACACTAGGTCGGACTCACTGGAGGAAGCAGGCGAGGTATCGGGTACCGAGTATAGGAAAGACTCTGTCCATTCACCACCAGGTGGCACCCCGAAGGGTTCT
Organism: Phyllobates terribilis; assembly: GCF_046119375.1. Classification (NCBI taxonomy): domain Eukaryota; kingdom Metazoa; phylum Chordata; class Amphibia; order Anura; family Dendrobatidae; genus Phyllobates; species Phyllobates terribilis. The sequence goes on along the minus strand of NW_027362769.1, from coordinate 285,604,191 downwards.
GGAGACAGCTGGCGGACCTCCGCCTGGTCAGAGGGGTGTAGAGACTCACGGGTAACCTCTGCTTCAGAGTACACTAGGTCGGACTCACTGGAGGAAGCAGGCGAGGTATCGGGTACCGAGTATAGGAAAGTCTCTGTCCATTCACCACCAGGTGGCACCCCGAAGGGTTCTGGAGACAGCTGGCGGTCCTCCGCCTGGTCAGAGGGGTGTAGAGACTCGGAGGTAACTACCACTTTGGGGTACCCATTGTCAGGCTCACAGGACGAAGCGGACAAAGTATTGAGTACCGGGTGTAGAGAAGTCTCTCTCCATTTGTCATCGAGTGGTATCCCGGAGGGTTCAGGAGGCAACAGGGGATCCTCCGCCAGGTAGTAGAGGTGCACAGACTCTGAGGTAACCACAGCTTTGGAGCATCCTTGGACATGCACACCGGTTAAAGAGAAAGAAGCATCTGATGCCGGGTGCAGGAAGTTCTCCTGTGTGGAGTCTGGATGGGCAGAAGTCTCTTCGGCCAGGAGAACTGGTGCACTACCCACGCACATTACCCATTGGGGTTTCTCCGGGATACAGGGAGATGAAGCTTCAGTAGGGACTTCAAGGTTGGGGTCAGGAGGTCTCAGGGAGGACAGACCCTGGCGTGACGGCTTGCCTCTAAGTCTAGCACGTCTGGACTGCCTCTTGAGGTTGAGAGAAGTATTCCGGAAAGCGTAGTCACCCTGTGAGGATTCTGGGTGGGCAGTAGTCTCATTGGGCTGGAGGACTATTGCGCTACCCACACACATTACCCGTCGGGGCTGCTCCGGGATATTGGGAAGTGAAGCTTCAGCAGGGGCTTCAGAGTTAGGGTCCTCGAAGACCATACGAAAGGCCACCAGGAAGGCCTGCAGGTCAAGGATGACAGGATCCCATGCTTCCCATAGGGGGGTGACCCATTTCAAGGCATCACCCGCTAGGTAGTCAATCATAAAGGCCACTTTAGCCCAATCGGAAGGAAAATAGAGAGGGTAGGCCTTAAAGTGTAGCATGCATTGCCCCACAAATGCACGACACTGTCTTGGATCCCCATAGTAACGTGGCGGATCCGCAGGAACGAGGGCTGATAGATCCATCTGGACGGGTGCGTAATTCGCCTGGAACTCAGCTAAAGGGGGGAAAAAATTTATTTATTTTATTTTAATGCATGTATTCGCTGGAAAAACTTCTCAAAGAGCGAAGGCCGTGGGGCTCAACGGGAACCATGGCCTTAGCATGCTGTTATGCACACGCCCGGGCTAAGCGGCGTGTGCGTGTGATTGTAGTGATTCCACTGGACCGTGCCGGAGAGTGAATGCCTGGAGGGGCGTGACGAAGTATTCACCCGATCCGACCAGGGTCGCACGACGGCATACGACGCCAGTGCACCAAGGAGGAACCGAGCAGAGGGACCAGGTGCTACTCCAGGACAGACCCCGGACACGGCTGTTGACCCACACAGGGGAATACAGGAACAGGCTGGTAGGCTGGCACACAGACTGGTGGGTATAGGCAGGCACGACTGGTATGCAGGCAGGCGGGTATGCAGGCAGGGGGGTAAAGGCAAGCACAGCTAGAGTGCAGACAGGGAGGCACTAGCAGGTAGGAACACAGGCGGGATAGGACCCAGTACACACCGGGACTCAGGAACAATACAGGCAGAGGGTTACAGGCAAGCACAGCTAGAGTGCAGACAAGGCTGAGCAGGGAGGACAGGGCTCTGTTCACACGGAACAGACAGGAAGGGAAAGACAGAGCCAGATACTCACACAGTACTTGCAGAGACAACAAGCAGGAGTTAGGTACGAGTTCAGACTCTGCAGAAAAAGGAAGGGAACGGACATAGAGGCAAAACAGGTAAAGGACAGGAGAGAGTTCAGACTGGAACTGAGTGTACGGAGGAGACCGACACTGCAGAGGGATACAGGAGCGGGTCTGGGAATACGGCCCCCAGAGAGGCGGAACGAACAGGCAAGGAGCGTGTTCAGACAGGACAGACCAGACGCAGGAGCGGGTCTAGGAAATCGGCCACTAGAAGGCGGAACGAACAGGCAAGGAGCGTGTTCAGACAGGACAGACCAGAGAACACAAAAAGGACACAGTTCAGACACGGGAGCTGATACCGCAAAGCAGGAGACATACAGGACTCAGTTCAGACACGGGAGCTGAAACCGCAAAGCAGGAGACATACAGGACTCAGTTCAGACACGGGAGCTGATACCGCAAAGCAGGAGACATACAGGACACAGTTCAGACACGGGAGCTGATACCGCAAAGCAGGAGACATACAGGACTCAGTTCAGACACGGGAACTGATACAAAAAGCAGGAGACAAGAGACGGGACCTGGCACCTTCAGAGTGCAAGCACACACTGAAGGAAACACTATGCTCAGGCAGGGATAGAAGGGAGCTGCTGAGCTATATACCAAGTGACAGACAGCAATAGGCTGAGGACGCACAAGGGGTGTGACCCACAGCAGGTACAAAAGGCAGGAAGTGATCGGGCGCCGCCCTTAAGCAGCAGAAACAGACACAAACAGACAGCATGGAGGGAAGCCAGAGAGACATTCTGGACAGGAGATCAAGTGCGCCCTCTTGCACAGTGGGAGATGGACCACCATGCAAGGACGCCGCCAGGTATGTTACAATAAGTATTTGATACAATAGAAAAACAGAACTTAATATTTGGTACACAAACCTTTGTTTGCAATTACAGAGGTCAGATGTTTCCCGTAGTTATTGACCAAGTTTGCACACACTGCAGCAGAGATTTTGGCTCACTCCTCCATACAGATCTTCTCCAGATCTTTCAGGTTTTGGGGCTGTCGCTGGGCAACATTGAGTTTCAGCTCCCGCCAAGATTTTCTATTGGGTTCAGGTCTGGAGACTGGCTAGGCCACTCCAGGACCTTGCAATGCTTCTTGCAGAGCCACTCTTTAGTTGCTGTCATGTTGGAAGACCCAGCATGTCATGCTGGAAGACCAAGCCACAACCCATCTTCAATGCTCTTACAGACAGAAGGAGGTTGTTGGCCAAAATCTCGCGATACATAACCCCATCCATCCTTCCTTAAATATGGTGCCATCGTCCTGTCCCCTTTGCAGAAAAGCACCCCAAAAGTATGATGTTTCCCCACCATGCTTCAAGGTTGGGATAGTGTTCTTGGAGTTGTACTCATCCTTCTTCTTCCTCCAAACACTGCGAATGGAGTTGATACCAACAAGTTCTATTTTGGTCTCATCTGATCATATGAACTTCTCCCATGCCTCCTTTGGATCATCCATGGTCACTGTTGAACTTAATACGGGTCTGGACATGTCCTGGCTTGAGCAGGGGGACCTTGCATGCTCTGAGGATTTTAATCCATGACGGCATAGTGTGTTACTAAAGGTAATGTTTGATACTGTGGTCTCAGCTGTCTTCAGGTCATTAACCAGGTCCTCCTGTGTAGTACTGGGCTGATTCCTGATCATTCTCAGAATCATCCTTACCCAACGAGGCGATATCTTGCATGGAGCCCCAGGCTGAGGTTGACAGTCTTCTTGTTTTTCTTGCATTTTCTAATAACAGTTGTTGCCTTCTCACCAAGCTGCCTATTGTCCTGTAGCCCATCCCAACCTTGTGCAGGTCTTCAATTTTGTCCCTGGTGTCCTTAGACAGCTCTTTTGTCTTGGCCATGGTGGAGAGTTTGGAGTGTGATTGAGTGTGAGGACAGGTGTCTTTTATACAGGTAACAAGTTCAAAAGATGCAATTAAAACAGGAAATGAGTGTGTAGTAGGAGGGCTTCTTAAAGAAAAACTAACAGATCTGTGAGAGCCAGAAATGCTGGTTGGTAGGTGATCAAATACTTATTTCATACAATAAAATGCAATTTAATTTTTTAAAAATCATACAATGTGATTTTCTGTTTTTTTTTTATTTTTAGATTCTGTCTCTCACAGTTGAAGTGTACCTACAATAAAAATCACAGACCTCTCCATTCTTTGTAGGTGGAAAACTTGCAAAATCGGCAGTGTACCAAATAATTACTTTCCGCACTGTGTGTGTAGATATATACCGTATATACTCATGTATAAGCAGACTTTTTCAGTACATCTTTTAGGCTGAAAAAGCCCCCCTTGGCTTATACTCCAGTAAATACTTTTTGTATGTTGTCAGAAAAATATTAAGAATTTCTCCCTCCCAGACCCCTCTTCTTCCCCCCCACTCCCCTGTAGTATTTGTCAGAAGAGAAGAGCTGGCAATCTACCATCTGTCTGTATGCAAATTAACACACACATGAGAAATGCCTTGTAATCAAATGTTAGCCCAAAAGGTGTTACCAAACCCAATTAACACAGGCTTGTGATAAATTTACAGGTAGCTGAGAAGGTTGTATTCCCAAAGCTTCAAATGGAATTAATAGAGGTCTGTAGTCGGGCCAGAGCCGACCAAAATATGGTATAACTAAAGTTCCATACATCCGATAATAATGGGGCCCATATTTTTAGTGACATGGTCAGCTAAGGGACAATGTGCTTATTTTTTCGTAGCCCTAAGCCCCTCTGGTGAGCTGTGGCGCAATAGTAACAAAATAACAGACCACGGCTATATCGTGTGTGGTCTCTGGAGAAAGGTAAATTCATAACGGAAAATATGGTATCATTTTCAGGCTGCTGCGGTCAACCAGAGAGAAATTATCCCAGAACTGGTACCCGAGCGAGTGCAAATCCCACTGCGCCACCGGCGGGAGCAGCGCTGTGTACGGCCAGATCACAGCGCTGCTCCCGCCGGCGGCGCAGTGGGATTTGCACTCGCTCACTATCCGTCCACTGCTGCGATACTCGGGCCCAGCTCAGCGCCCAGAGCGGCCTGCACCTCTCCGTGCAGCCTCTCGTTCTCCTTCCCTCCCTTCCCCGCTTGTTGTTGCACAGTTGGAAATAAGACTCACCTGCCGGAGAAGAAGGAGCTGCAGCAGCGCCGGAGAGCAGAAGCGGCCGCCTCTCAGGCAGTGGTGGTGATGAGCAGCAGTGTCTTTCGGCCTTGAACAGACGGTCTCATCATTCCCCTTCCCCCAGCCCCCATGGGGGACATGAAAGGAGCAGAGCATAGGCAGCGGCTGGGGCAAATGAAGGGTTTATGAATGAAATGTCAATAAGGGGAGGAGAATGCCAGGTGGCAGGCAGAGTTAGCCTGGGACTGAGCTCGTAACACCCCCCTCTCGCTCTTGCTTTTACGTCCAACAGCTTGTATATAAAAACATAATAGGTATATAAAAACATGTGTGTATTTGAATGCAACATTGTGTGAAAATTTGAAAGCAATTAGTGAAGAACTTTCCGAGATTTAAGATTTTGAACAAACGAACATTTACATTTTTATTTATATTTATATATATATATATATATATATATATATATATATATATATATATATATACATATGTCAGGACCATGAGGAACGACACCGCGGAGATCACAAGATATCCCATCGCTACCACCAATTTGTCAGGACAGTCGGTGATGACACCAGGGAGATCACACAATATCCCACTGCTGCCGTCACTATGTCAGGAACTCACAGGATTGAGCAGGGATTCGCGAGCACACAATCCCGATTGCTCACTACGTAGCTATCAGCAAGCGAGCAGAAGGCGTATTGCGTCAAACCTCCGGATTCCAACGCATGGAATACGTGTATACGCCCCGCACGTTTACTGCTAACTTCACGATAGCCCAATTATTATTATTCGCTGCCACCACCAGCCAGTTTGAAATATCATAGAGGCCTGGTCGGACGCCTGCGTTCTGGTAGAGTGTATGGCTTTGGGGGAGGGAACGATTACAGGACAAAAGAAACAGAACTATTATATTTTATATTTAATCAAAAAGGGAGGCAGTGTTTAGGAAAAATATACAAAGATTTTACAAATGGAGACAATACAGTACAGAATATGCAGTTACACAAAATAAACAGGATTAAAAAGGAAACTTACTTTACAGTTCTCAGGGACGACTCAGTACAGCTGGAGGGGAGCTCTCCTATGACCGTTCAGCAAACGCGACCCATTGCTTATGATACATATACTCCCGGCAATGAGTACTGATCCATCCTCAGTGGTACTAGGGAACTGCATAACTAGCAGCCCCTGACATGAACGGCTCCATTGTGACACCTGACAGAAAGTACCAACCTCTTTAGTGACCTGTGCAGAGTACAGGCCTGCAGGGGTCACAGGGTACAGGCTGCCACCATGCCTGCCTAATGGGCACAACTATCAACAGTGCCAGCATTGCCCCATCTGATATATACAGTATATATCTATATAAACAAAAATGTAAGTCTATATAAATATAAATGAGCGTTGCATTCGAATACATGCATGTTTTTATATACCTACTATATTTTTAGATACCAGCTGTTGGACATAAAAGCAACACACGCTATACCCATCTGTTGGACGTAAAAGCAACACACGCTATACCCATCTATTGGTCGTAAAAGCAACACACGTTATACTAAATATTTTACGATTCCATTTCAATGTTTCCAATTTGCGATCCATTTACAATTTACAAATTTCCAATTTTACGATTTCATTTCAATGTTTCCGATTGCATTGTCAAATTGAATTTTCATAGATTTCGATATATTTTCATTTTGATTTAATTTAATTATTTTGTGTGACATTGCGTTGGAATTGAGCTGTGTTGTTTACCATAGCGTTGAACCATAGCATATCAACAAATCTCAGGACCAATCTTTAAAATTGTGCGGTTTAAATCTAGACACGGATTGCTTCTCACATGGACTACCCCTCTGAGGAAGCTAGAAATGCGAAACACGCAGTAGGGGCACCTTGTGGATCATTTGTCCTGACCTTTGGGTAATTATTAATGACTATAAATGATTTGATTGATATCTATGCACTTTAACTGGCACAATTCTTATTCATGTGGATGGCAAAGGTTTTTTTTTCTGGTTTACACCCTATGATAGGATGATAAGCGTTTGCTACTAGTATCAGTGATGGTGTGACATTTGGGCATCTTAATACGTGGAGCCATCCATTACTCAGTACTCATATGTGATTTAATTACTCTTTCTGATGCCCTGTTGCGTTCATTTGCTATCTCTATAAATTGCCCATACTTACCCACCACAAGCAGTATTATATATGTGACTCTCCAGTTACATTTACCTTTTGATATAGTACATATGCCCTTTAGATCAGGGTCTTATTTCTGGTACAACTGCTCTGTTTGTTTTTAATGTCTATATTTTTATCACCTCTACTTAATAAAATTTGTTATTTTATCTTTATTGGGCTGTATACTCCTAATTTTTCTATATAGGATTTATGTTTGGCATATAGGAAGGCCTTGGATTGGTTGGTCTTATATCGGCATGGACAATTATATGTTGCATGTTCTAGAGTCGGCAAGCCAGACAATCTCTATATCTACACAGACAATGGAACAACAAAAAATATTGTATACCAACAAGCATTATGAAATTAAATATTTTAGAAACGTGTGCTTTCTCTTTTCTTTCTTTTCCATTTAACCAGACTGAGCCACAGCAACGCGTGGCCGGGTACAGCTAGTATATACAGTACAGACCAAAAGTTTGGACACACCTTCTCATTTAAAGATTTTCTGTATTTTCATGACTTTGAAAATTGTACATGCACACTGAAGGCATCAAAACTATGAATTAACACATGTGGAATTATATACTTAACAAAAAAATGTGAAACAACGGAAAATATGTCTTATATTCTAGGTTCTTCAAAGTAGCCACCTTTTGCTTTGATGACTGCTTTGCACACTCTTGGCATTCTCTTGATGAGCTTCAAGAGAATGGTACTGAAGCTTACCCCCGTGTGAGTGTCTGTCTTTCCTCCGGGACCGTCCTGCCATCTCTCCCCTGCACCACCATCCATTACACCCCACGCTGCCCTGGAGCTAGCTCTACCTGTGGAGAGCCACACCATCCCTGCTGCCGTAACACCAGCTCCAGAGGACTGCTCCGCAGTGGCGGCACCCCTTAGCCGTATTCCACATGTGGCGTCACGAACTGTCCAAATCTCCCATATCTATCCCACTTTTACTGACCGCCCTGGGTCACAGACCGGGCCAGCTACCGTGATATCCCCCAGCAGCCAGAGGCCCGGCTGCCGAGTACCCCGCGACCCAGGGGGCGCGTCAGCTTTGGCGTCACAAACAGGATTCCGTGCCCGTTGCCACCGGGTACTGTGCGCCTTTATTGAACTGAACTGTGTGTTAAACTGCGGTGAGGATTGCCGCCATTATCACGCTGCAGCGCGGGAAGAAGAGGCACGTAACCACGGGAACCTGGGAGGCGTAATTGCTAAAGTGCGCGAAGCCTAAGACACGCCCCGCGCCTGACGTCGAACCAGGAAGCGTCAGGTCCTGGAAGGAGCCAGGAGGACGCTCTGACGTCAGACGTGAGCGACGCAAGGTCCTGGAAGAAGACCGTCGCCCGCGGAGCTGCGGCCTACCTGGTAAAGAAAGTGAAGAAGGTAGGCTCCGGTTCACTAGGGTGGTGCAACAATGGCCGACAACCAGCAAGCCGCCGGAGAATCGGTTAACGCTCCTGATGCCCAACTTGCGCCCGGCGCTGCACAGGCCGGAGCGGCCGCTCCACCAACATGGGTTGTGACCCCGTTATTACCTATGGCCCTGCCGTATATCCCGGGAGCGAAGTGGCTCCCCCAGTATAACGGCAAACTGGACACCCTGTCCGGATTCAAGAGAAGAATATGTGGTGTGCTAGATATGTATTCTTTGACTGGCAAACAGAGAGCTGCTGTCGTGTTGGGACAATTGACTGGTGCCGCAGAGCGGGAAGTTGAAACCTGGCCAGCCGCAGACCAGGAATCGGTATCCATCATCTTTAAGAGACTGCAAACTGTGTTTGAAAACCGCACTGAGACAGATCTCCAGATGAGGTTCTACCACTGTGTCCAGAAACCTGAGGACAGTGTCCGGGACTACGCCTGGCGCTTACAGGAAGCCCTGCGGGCCCTGAAACAGGTTAGTCCAGCCAGCATACAGAATGAAAATAAAATGCTGACGGAACAGTTCATCCGGGGGTTGAGGTCCCAGGAAGAGAGCAGAACTGTACAGCAGTGGGCCCTAGATCATCCAGATGCCACCTTTGACACCCTTAAGGACATGGCTATAAATGGTCTGCAACCCCTGGAAACATCAGATACTGCTATCCAGCGTTACCAGGGTGGGGCCACCCCAGTGCCTGCAGCACCCACCGCTCCTTCATTAACGGCTGAAACAAAGATGCAAATGTGGCACCCCAGGAGTCTGGTTTCCACAGTAACAGCAGTGTTATGTCTGAGAGCAGGTGGGAGGTCTCTTGGTCAGGAATCCTATGCATGCCACACCTCCTGCCCAGTCCTGGGAGGGGAAGGACTTCCCCTATATAAACCTGGGGCTGAGGCAGGGTTAGTGAGAAGAGTAGAGAGAAGAAGAGAAGCAGTAATAGGAAAGAAAGATCAGGAGCTCTGTGGGAGTCGTGCTAAGAGGAGGTCAGGGCTGGAAGCTGTAGAGCTCGCCCTGATTGAAGATTTCTTACCGGACCCGGAGTCCGAGGCTGTGGGGACTAACTCCTACCCAGCAGCAGAAAACGACCGGCAGGGGATTTCAGGTCCTCTGGCCCAGAAACCCGAAGGCTCGGTCACACGTGTGGGACCAGCACCGCAGTCGTGGAGCGGAAGCTACTAGAAGGCCCCGAGTCACCGGCCATACGGGTGAGCACCACACGGTACACTCAGGGACGTGGGCTACCTTTACCCGCCTCTAGCAAGGTAGCCAGAAGAGTACAATTAGTTGGGGGGGCCTACAACTCCGCCTGGCCAAGGGGGATCCCATCTGCTCAAGGACTGACCAGGCCCCGACCGCTAGCCAGTACTCCGGGAGGGTCTATCTTTGTCACCAGTAAAGACCCTGAACTACACCGTATCGTCTCTGAGTGATTCCTGCTACCCCCATCATCCACGTCGGCTGCCCTGAGGCCATACCCCTCCCGTTGGGGGTTATACCATCCACGCTGCACCATCCTCCCACCGGCCTCAGCGGTTTGCCCTGCAGCGGCAGCTCCATAGCTGCATTCAACGGGTGGCGTAGTCGTCCTACATCTACTGCTAATATACCGCCACTTAGTCTGACTTCCTGGGCATGGACCGGGTCACCGCCACGAGACTACTACCCCTATCAGATCCGGCTCCGGGTAGTCCCTGCGTGCGCAACGCTACATCACATAGGCCCAGGGCGCGTCACAAACAGTGCTTCCTAGCGAGCTGGACAGCCTACGCTCTGAAGTGCGCCAGTTAAGTAAAACCCTGGCCACTGTCCTGAGCACCCTGCAGCTACAGGAGGAGCCCGAGCCGGAAGGAAGGATACTACTCGCCGACAGCCCTGAGGTTGTCCCCTGGATGAGAAGAAGAAGGAGGACAACGTCACCCCGTAGGAGGACAACGCCGCCCTGGAGGAGGACAACGCCACCCCGTGGGAGGACCAACGTCACCCTCCAGGAGAATTCATCTGCTACCGCTGCCAGAAGGCAGGCCACACAGTGCGGAACTGTCCTTTAAATGAGCAAACCCTGTGGCCGAGGGCCGACACCCAGGAGTAAATCAAGCAGGCCCATCAAACTGGTACCATCGGTTCGTGGGAGGAAGACCTTTCCTGTCCATTGTGCTGGACGGCATCGCGACACCTGCCCTGCTGGACACTGGATCTCAGGTAACCATCATGCCAGATGTCCTCTACAAAAGGTTCTGGTCCATAGACGAACTTCACCCGCCAGCTCCAAACCTTTCCGTGTATGCCTCCAATGGACTTACCCTTAACCTAGTCGGGGTTAAGGATGTGGCAGTAAAGGTGGGAAGAGTTGAACTGAAGGACCAGGGACTATTTGTAGTAGAGACTAATCCTGATGATACAGACTTGTATATGGTACTTGGCACAAATATTGTCGGTAACTGTTTGGGAGAAGTGTTGTTTTTGCTCCAACAGATGGCCGACACTGCCAAACTAGGGCAGAGGAGGGTGCTCCAGAGAGAGATTCGAGCCCTTATGTACCAGCAACAGGTAAAGCTAACAGTTGGTGAAATTGGTAATGTACGGGTGACAGACCCGAAACCCATTGTGATCCCCCCAATGAGCGAGATGCTGATTTGGTGTAGAGCAGCAATAGGTCTCAAAGAACGGAGCTACCAGGCGGTAGTAGAGCCCCTTAACTCGGAGCATAGACCTACACTCTTGACTGCCAGAGGGGTAGTGGATGTACGCAATGGGAGGGTGCCTGTACGCCTCCTAAACTATGGGAAGGATGAGGTTAGATTACCACGATACGCCACTGTTGCCAAACTGTATACAGTAGATAACAACTCCATAAACACAGCGGAGTCCTTAACCTCACCAGACGAAGTGGAGGATAAAGACCTGGGAACCCAGGTGGAGGATTGGTGTCAACAGCTCCATGTTGGGACAGACACCACTCCTGCCCATCAGAAACAGGGTGTACACCGAGTGGTTCAGGAATACGAGCAGGTATTCAGTAAACACCCGCTTGAGTTTGGGAGGATTAAAGGGGTACAATACTATATACCCACAGGTGACTGTTACGGGTCTGGGTGGTGGAACCTCTGTGCCGAGGTGCAAGGAGGGACCCAGAGGGGCGTGACTAAGTATCAACTTGAACCGACCCTGGCCGGACGGCAGCAACCGACACCGTGACCAGGGAGGATCCGGGCTGAGGGACCAGGTGCTACTCTGGGGACGACCTTGTAAGAGAGCAGGTGGCTCCCACGGGTCAGATGGCTGGGACTGACCGGTATGACGGATGGACACGGCAAGCAGGCAGAAGTCTCTGGTAGCTGACAGGTGGTCACGGTACGTGACAGCAGAGGAGGTAGTAGTCTCTAGGTTTACCAGGCAGGTGGTCACAGCAAGTGACGGCAGGGCCTTCAGGCAGGCTGGCAGGAAACAGGCGGGCGCTCCCAGGTGAGCGGGCTGACGGACACAGCAGGTAACAGGCGGGTGCTCCCAGGTGAGCAGTATGACAGACACAGCAGGTAACAGGTGAGCGCTCCCAGGTGAGCGGGCTGACGGACTCTGCAGGTAACAGACGGATGCTCCCAGGTGAGCGGACAGACAGACAGGGCAGGTAACAGGCGGATGCTCCCAGGTGAGCGGACTGGCCGACAGGGCAGGTAACAGGCAGGTAACAGGCAGGTAACAGGTGAGCGCTCCAGGTGAACAGGCTGGCAGGCTCGACAGGTAACAGCAGATAACAGGCTGGCAGGCAGGACGAGGAGTCAGGCTAGCAGCGGGACCTGAGGGCTGAAGCAGAGATCAGAAACTGTGCAACAACTTTGTTCAGGCACCTCCATTTTGGAGGAGGTGCCCTATATATGGGAGGACCCTCGAGTATTGGCCGGGGACTCCTTAGGACGGCGCGCGCGGTCCCTTTAAGAGGGGGGGGGAGCGCGCGGTCGCCCTAAGCACGGTGCCCAGGGGACTGCGCACGCCGACAGCAGGCTGAGAAGGAGAGCGGGGAGCGTGGTGAGAGGGATGGCGTCTCTGCCTGGAAGAAGGCAGAGACGCCGATGCTACAGTCCCCCCCCCTTTACGCCCCCCCTTTTTTAGGCCAGAAAGGAATTTTTCAAGGAGAAGCGGGGCGTGGATGTTCTCCCTGGGTTCCCAAGTTCTCTCCTCAGGGCCAAACCCCTTCCAATCCACCAGAAAAAAAGTTCTCCCTCTTACCCTCTTAGTGGCCAGAATACTCTCTACCTCAAAGACGTCCTCAGCGGAAACCGGAGCAGGGGAAGTACCTGGATTGTTGGAAAAAGAGTTAAAGATAACGGGTTTGAGGAGAGATACGTGGAAGGAGTTGGGAATCCGTAAGGTGGCCGGGAGTTTTAAGTTGTAGGCCACTGGATTCATTTGCTTGAGGATTTCGAAAGGGCCGATGAAGCGAGGACCTAACTTGTAGGAGGGTATCTTGAGCCGCACATGTTTGGAGGAGAGCCAAACCTTGTCTCCCGGACGGAATTGAGGCGGATCCAGACATCTCTTATCAGCATATCTCTTCATCCGCTCGGAGGACTGAAGAAGTGCGGACCTAGTACTCTCCCAAATGGTAGAAAACTCGCTGACAAGAGACTCAGCGGCAGGGTTGTCCACAGAAGCAGAGATGAGAAACGGAATCCGGGGGTGTTGGCCATAGACAATAAAGAACGGGGACTTGGAAGAGGATTCGCTCTCGTGGTTATTATAAGAGAATTCGGCCCAAGGAAGGAGGTCCACCCAGTCAGAATGGTGGGCATTAACAAAGTGCCGGAGGTAGCTGGTAAGGATCTGATTGATCCACTCCACTTGACCACTGGACTGAGGGTGGTAAGCGGAGGAGAAATCCAGGGTGACATCCAGCAGTTTACATGTGGCTCTCCAGAAGCGTGAGGTGAACTGAACCCCTCGATCCGACACGATGTGGAGGGGTAGGCCATGGAGATGGAAGATATGGCGGATAAAGTCCTTAGCCAGCTCAGGTGCAGATGGGAGACCAGGCAGGGGAATGAAGTGGGCCATTTTAGAAAAGCAGTCCGCGACCACCCAAATGACAGTACACCCGGCAGAAACAGGGAGATCGGTAATGAAGTCCATAGCGATGTGTTGCCACGGGGCAACAGGTATGGGAAGCGGCAGGAGATGACCGGCTGGTAAGTGTCTGTGAACTTTGTTGCGGCCACAAGATGAACAGGCAGAGACGAAGTCTACCACATCCTTGCGCAGGGTAGACCACCAGTAATGCCGGGAAATGAGCAGGAAGGTCTTCTTTTGGCCGGCATGGCCAGCTAGTTTAGAAGAATTACCCCAGCGAAGAACCTTCTCACGGTCAGGAACCGCTACGAACGTCTTGCCGGGTGGAAGACGAGTCAAATCCAAGGGGGCCACATTCATTACCCTGGAGGGGTCGATAATGTGCATAGGCTCCTCCTCTTGATCGGAGGACAGGAAGGATCGGGACAAGGCATCAGCTTTGACATTCTTGTCCGCCGGGCGGAAATGAAGGATGAAATCGAAGCGGGCAAAAAACAAAGACCACAGGGCCTGACGTGGATTAAGTCTCTGGGCATTTTGGAGATATGCCAGATTTTTGTGATCTGTGTAGATGATCACCGGGTATAGAGCCCCTTCAAGCAGATAGCGCCACTCCTCCAGCGCCAATTTGACGGCTAGCAATTCTCGGTCTCCTATGGAGTAATTGCGCTCAGAGGAGGAGAAGATTTTGGAGAAAAAGCCGCAGGTTACCATTCTCCCGGATGAAGACTTGTGGGTGAGCATCGCTCCGGCTCCAGAGGAGGAAGCATCAACCTCCAGGTAGAACTGTTTGTTGCAGTCCAGACGGTGCAGCACAGGGGCAGAGGAGAAGGCTTGCTTCAGGGAAAGGAAGGCCTCCTCAGCTTCGGGTGGCCATACCTTGGGATTTGCTCCCTTATGGGTGAGCGCAGATATGGGAGCAGTCCGAGACGAGAAGTGTGGTATGAAGAGACGATAGTAATTAGCGAAGCCCAGGAATCGCTGTATCGCCTTCAAGCCCTCCGGACGGGGCCACTTTAGGACAGCTGAGAGCTTCTCGGGATCCATACGCAAGCCTGTCTGGGAGATAACATAGCCCAGGAATGGAAGAGAGGTCTGCTCAAAAAGGCTCTTCTCGTATTTAGCATAGAGGTGGTTCTGCCTGAGCCTAAGCAGGACCTGACGAACATCCCTCCGGTGTGTGGGAAGATCCGGAGAGAAGACCAAGATGTCGTCCAGGTATACCACCACGCAGGAGTAAAGAAGGTCACAGAAGATGTCGTTGACCAGTTCTTGGAAGATGTCGGGAGCATTGCAGAGGCCAAAGGGCATCACACGGTACTCATAGTGTCCGTCCCGAGTATTAAATGCCGTTTTCCACTCGTCTCCTTGACGGATACGGACCAGGTTATACGCTCCACGTAGATCCAGCTTGGAAAAGATCCTGGCGTTATCTGATTGAGTCCTCTATAATCAATACAGGGGCGTAGCGAGCCATCTGTAACATACCTGGCGGCGTCCTTGCATGGTGGTCCATCTCCCACTGTGCAAGAGGGCGCACTTGATCTCCTGTCCAGAATGTCTCTCTGGCTTCCCTCCATGCTGTCTGTTTGTGTCTGTTTCTGCTGCTTAAGGGCGGCGCCCGATCACTTCCTGCCTTTTGTACCTGCTGTGGGTCACACCCCTTGTGCGTCCTCAGCCTATTGCTGTCTGTCACTTGGTATATAGCTCAGCAGCTCCCTTCTATCCCTGCCTGAGCATAGTGTTTCCTTCAGTGTGTGCTTGCACTCTGAAGGTGCCAGGTCCCGTCTCTTGTCTCCTGCTTTTTGTATCAGTTCCCGTGTCTGAACTGAGTCCTGTATGTCTCCTGCTTTGCGGTATCAGCTCCCGTGTCTGAACTGAGTCCTGTATGTCTCCTGCTTTGCGGTATCAGCTCCCGTGTCTGAACTGTGTCCTGTATGTCTCCTGCTTTGCGGTATCAGCTCCCGTGTCTGAACTGAGTCCTGTATGTCTCCTGCTTTGCGGTATCAGCTCCCGTGTCTGAACTGAGTCCTGTATGTCTCCTGCTTTGCGGTATCAGCTCCCGTGTCTGAACTGACTCCTTTCTGTGTTCTCTTGTCTGTCCTGTCTGAACACGCTCCTTGCCTGTTCATTCCGCCTTCTAGTGGCCGATTTCCTAGACCCGCTCCTGCGTCTGGTCTGTCCTGTCTGAACACGCTCCTTGCCTGTTCGTTCCGCCTCTCTGGGGGCCGTATTCCCAGACCCGCTCCTGTATCCCTCTGCAGTGTCGGTCTCCTCCGTACACTCAGTTCCAGTCTGAACTCTCTCCTGTCCTTTACCTGTTTTGCCTCTATGTCCGTTCCCTTCCTTTTTCTGCAGAGTCTGAACTCGTACCTAACTCCTGCTTGTTGTCTCTGCAAGTACTGTGTGAGTATCTGGCTCTGTCTTTCCCTTCCTGTCTGTTCCGTGTGAACAGAGCCCTGTCCTCCCTGCTCAGCCTTGTCTGCACTCTAGCTGTGCTTGCCTGTAACCCTCTGCCTGTATTGTTCCTGAGTCCCGGTGTGTACTGGGTCCTATCCCGCCTGTGTTCCTACCTGCTAGTGCCTCCCTGTCTGCACTCTAGCTGTGCTTGCCTTTACCCCCCTGCCTGCATACCCGCCTGCCTGCATACCAGTCGTGCCTGCCTATACCCTCCAGTCTGTGTGCCAGCCTACCAGCCTGTTCCTGTATTCCCCTGTGTGGGTCAACAGCCGTGTCCGGGGTCTGTCCTGGAGTAGCACCTGGTCCCTCTGCTCGGTTCCTCCTTGGTGCACTGGCGTCGTATGCCGTCGTGCGACCCTGGTCGGATCGGGTGAATACTTAGTCACGCCCCTCCAGGCATTCACTCTCCGGCACGGTCCAGTGGAATCACTACCAATCACACGCACACGCCGCTTAGCCCGGGCGTGTGCATAACAGCATGCTCAGGCCATGGTTCCCGTTGAGCCCCACGGCCTTCGCTCTTTGAGAAGTTTTTCCAGCGAATACATGCATTAAAATAAATAAATAAATTTTTTTCCCCCTTTAGCTGAGTTCCAGGCGAATTACGCACCCGTCCAGATGGATCTATCTGCTCTCGTTCCTGCGGATCCGCCACGTTACTATGGGGATCCAAGACAGTGTCGTGCATTTGTGGAGCAATGCATGCTACACTTTAAGGCCTACCCTCTCTATTTTCCTTCCGATTGGGCTAAAGTGGCCTTTATGATTGACTACCTAGCGGGTGATGCCTTGAAATGGGTCACCCCCCTATGGGAAGCATGGGATCCTGTCATCCTTGACCTGCAGGCCTTCCTGGTGGCCTTTCGTATGGTCTTCGAGGACCCTAACTCTGAAGCCCCTGCTGAAGCTTCACTTCCCAATATCCCGGAGCAGCCCCGACGGGTAATGTGTGTGGGTAGCGCAATAGTCCTCCAGCCCAATGAGACTACTGCCCACCCAGAATCCTCACAGGGTGACTACGCTTTCCGGAATACTTCTCTCAACCTCAAGAGGCAGTCCAGACGTGCTAGACTTAGAGGCAAGCCGTCACGCCAGGGTCTGTCCTCCCTGAGACCTCCTGACCCCAACCTTGAAGTCCCTACTGAAGCTTCATCTCCCTGTATCCCGGAGAAACCCCAATGGGTAATGTGCGTGGGTAGTGCACCAGTTCTCCTGGCCGAAGAGACTTCTGCCCATCCAGACTCCACACAGGAGAACTTCCTGCACCCGGCATCAGATGCTTCTTTCTCTTTAACCGGTGTGCATGTCCAAGGATGCTCCAAAGCTGTGGTTACCTCAGAGTCTGTGCACCTCTACTACCTGGCGGAGGATCCCCTGTTGCCTCCTGAACCCTCCGGGATACCACTCGATGACAAATGGAGAGAGACTTCTCTACACCCGGTACTCAATACTTTGTCCGCTTCGTCCTGTGAGCCTGACAATGGGTACCCCAAAGTGGTAGTTACCTCCGAGTCTCTACACCCCTCCGACCAGGCGGAGGATCTCCAGTTGTCTCCTGAACCCTTCGGGGTGCTACCTGGTAGCGAAAGGACAGAGACTCTCCTATACTCTGTACCTGATACCTCGCTCGCTTCGTCCAGTGAGTCCAACCTAGTGTACTCCGAAGCAGAGGTTACTCCTGAGTCTCTACACCCCTCCGACCAGGCGGAGGACCTCCAGTTGTGTTCAGAATCCTTCGGGGTGCCACCTGGTGGTGAATGGACAGAGACTTTCCTATATCCTGGATCTGATACCTCGCTTGCTTCGTCCAGTGAGTCCGACCTAGTGTACTCTGAAGCAGAGGTTACCCGTGAGTCTCTACACCCCTCTGACCAGGCGGAGGACCGCCAGCTGTCTCCAGAACCCTTCGGGGTGCCACCTGGTGGTGAATGGACAGAGACTTTCCTATACTCGGTACCCGATACCTCGCCTGCTTCCTCCAGTGAGTCCGACCTAGTGTACTCTGAAGCAGTTGTTTTCTCTGAGCCTCTGCACTCTTCTGACCCGGCGGAGGACCTCCAGTTGTTTCCTGAATCCTCCGGGATACCACCAGATAACAAAGAGACAGTGACTTTTCCTCATTATGTACCTGATAACCCGTCTATTTCTTCCTGTGAGCTTGACAAGATGTACCTCGAAGCAGAGATTACCCTTAAGTCTCTGTCCCCCTCCAACCCAGTGAACGACTGGCCCTCGAATTCCCTGCGGAAGATTCTGGCAGGCCTGAAGAAGAGGGGGCGTAAGGGGGGAGGTACTGTAACATACCTGGCGGCGTCCTTGCATGGTGGTCCATCTCCCACTGTGCAAGAGGGCGCACTTGATCTCCTGTCCAGAATGTCTCTCTGGCTTCCCTCCATGCTGTCTGTTTGTGTCTGTTTCTGCTGCTTAAGGGCGGCGCCCGATCACTTCCTGCCTTTTGTACCTGCTGTGGGTCACACCCCTTGTGCGTCCTCAGCCTATTGCTGTCTGTCACTTGGTATATAGCTCAGCAGCTCCCTTCTATCCCTGCCTGAGCATAGTGTTTCCTTCAGTGTGTGCTTGCACTCTGAAGGTGCCAGGTCCCGTCTCTTGTCTCCTGCTTTTTGTATCAGTTCCCGTGTCTGAACTGAGTCCTGTATGTCTCCTGCTTTGCGGTATCAGCTCCCGTGTCTGAACTGAGTCCTGTATGTCTCCTGCTTTGCGGTATCAGCTCCCGTGTCTGAACTGTGTCCTGTATGTCTCCTGCTTTGCGGTATCAGCTCCCGTGTCTGAACTGAGTCCTGTATGTCTCCTGCTTTGCGGTATCAGCTCCCGTGTCTGAACTGAGTCCTGTATGTCTCCTGCTTTGCGGTATCAGCTCCCGTGTCTGAACTGACTCCTTTCTGTGTTCTCTTGTCTGTCCTGTCTGAACACGCTCCTTGCCTGTTCATTCCGCCTTCTAGTGGCCGATTTCCTAGACCCGCTCCTGCGTCTGGTCTGTCCTGTCTGAACACGCTCCTTGCCTGTTCGTTCCGCCTCTCTGGGGGCCGTATTCCCAGACCCGCTCCTGTATCCCTCTGCAGTGTCGGTCTCCTCCGTACACTCAGTTCCAGTCTGAACTCTCTCCTGTCCTTTACCTGTTTTGCCTCTATGTCCGTTCCCTTCCTTTTTCTGCAGAGTCTGAACTCGTACCTAACTCCTGCTTGTTGTCTCTGCAAGTACTGTGTGAGTATCTGGCTCTGTCTTTCCCTTCCTGTCTGTTCCGTGTGAACAGAGCCCTGTCCTCCCTGCTCAGCCTTGTCTGCACTCTAGCTGTGCTTGCCTGTAACCCTCTGCCTGTATTGTTCCTGAGTCCCGGTGTGTACTGGGTCCTATCCCGCCTGTGTTCCTACCTGCTAGTGCCTCCCTGTCTGCACTCTAGCTGTGCTTGCCTTTACCCCCCTGCCTGCATACCCGCCTGCCTGCATACCAGTCGTGCCTGCCTATACCCTCCAGTCTGTGTGCCAGCCTACCAGCCTGTTCCTGTATTCCCCTGTGTGGGTCAACAGCCGTGTCCGGGGTCTGTCCTGGAGTAGCACCTGGTCCCTCTGCTCGGTTCCTCCTTGGTGCACTGGCGTCGTATGCCGTCGTGCGACCCTGGTCGGATCGGGTGAATACTTAGTCACGCCCCTCCAGGCATTCACTCTCCGGCACGGTCCAGTGGAATCACTACCAATCACACGCACACGCCGCTTAGCCCGGGCGTGTGCATAACACCATCCTTTTTTTTGACAAAGAAGAATCCGGCTCCAGCCGGGGAAGTAGACTTCCGGATGAATCCCCTAGCCAGATTCTCCTCTATGTACTCAGACATGGCCCGGGTTTCAGCCGCAGACAACGGATAAATACGCCCACGGGGTGGAGTGTCGCCAGGTACCAGGTCGATCGGGCAATCATATGGCCTATGAGGTGGCAATGTCTCTGCTTCCTTTTTACCAAAGACGTCAGCATAGGGCCAGTAAGGAGCCGGAAGACCGGGTAAATAAGCTGGGGTAGGTGGTGGATGAACTGGACGAACCGGAACCAGGCAGGTCTTATGGCAGGCCGGCCCCCACTGGAGTACTTCACCTGATTGCCAGTTCAACACGGGTTCATGTGTCTGGAGCCAAGGTAGGACTAGCAATAGGGAGTGGGAGAGTCCGGGTAGCACATGGAAGGAGATTACCTCAGAGTGCAGCATTCCCACCTGCAGGGTTATGGGTTCCGTGACGAGCAGGATGGTCACCGGAAGGAGTCTTCCATCCACGGAGGCGACTGACAATGGTTCAGCCAGAGACTTGGTGGGAATCCAGTATTTCTCAACCAGGGACTGGGAAATGAGGTTTCCAGTGGCTCCAGAATCCAGGTGGGCGAGTTCGAAGTGATGGTTCTCTCCCCAGGAGATAAAGACAGACAAAGTCAGGGATGGAGAGGGCTTACTTTTGTCTAGGGCGACCTCTCCGAACGGTCCTAGACACTGGAGTTTCCCGGCCTCTCCGGGCAGGAAGGGATCAGGTGCTCCTTACTGCCACAATAGAAGCCGCTCCCCTCGGCTCGGCGTGACTCTTGGCGAGATTTGACCATCTTGGTCTGGTCGATCTGCATGGGCTCGGGTGAGTGCGCCCGGGGAGTGACAGAAGAGGAGACAGGTCTCTGGAAAGTAGGAGCAAGGCGGGGAAACCTTCTCTCACGGGTGGTCTCTTTGGTGCACTCTTGAAACCGGATGTCAATCCGGGTAGCCAGTGACACCAGGTCATCCAGGGTGGTGGGAATGTCCCGACCGGCGAGCTCGTCTTTAATCCGACTGGAAAGGCCCTCCCAGAAGACGGACACCAGGGCCTCATTATCCCAGGCAAGCTCAGAAGCGGGGGTGCGGAACCGTATGGCATATTGGCCCACGGTGAGACTCCTTTGGCAGAGACGTAGCAGAGAGGAGGCTGATGAGGTCTTACGTCCCGGTTCATCGAAGACTCTCCGGAAAGCAGTGAGGAAAGACGACAGGTCGAACACCAGGGGGTCCCCTTTCTCCCACAGGGGGTTAAGCCAAGCCAGTGCCTCCCCAGTGAGATGGGACATGATGAATGCCACTTTGGCCCGGTCGGAGATAAACTGATGAGGCAAGAGTTCAAAGTGCAGGGTGCACTGGTTTATGAAGCCCCGAGCTAGAGCGGGGTCGCCTCCGAAACGAGGAGGTGCAGAAAGCCGGGGTCCGGGGCAGGATGACAGACACAGCAGGTAACAGGTGAGCGCTCCCAGGTGAGCGGGCTGACGGACTCTGCAGGTAACAGACGGATGCTCCCAGGTGAGCGGACAGACAGACAGGGCCGGTAACAGGCGGATGCTCCCAGGTGAGCGGACTGGCCGACAGGGCAGGTAACAGGCAGGTAACAGGCAGGTAACAGGTGAGCGCTCCAGGTGAACAGGCTGGCAGGCTCGACAGGTAACAGCAGTTAACAGGCTGGCAGGCAGGACGAGGAGTCAGGCTAGCAGCGGGACCTGAGGGCTGAAGCAGAGATCAGAAACTGTGCAACAACTTTGTTCGGGCACCTCCATTTTGGAGGAGGTGCCCTATATATGGGAGGACCCTCGGGTGTTGGCCGGGGACTCCTTAGGACGGCGCGCGCGGTCCCTTTAAGAGGGGGGGAGCGCGCGGTCGCCCTAAGCACGGTGCCCGGGGGACTGCGCGCGCCGACAGCAGGCTGAGAAGGACAGCGGGGAGCGTGGTGAGAGGGATGGCGTCTCTGCCTGGAAGAAGGCAGAGACGCCGATGCTACAGTCCCCCCCCCCCTTTACGCCCCCCCTTTTTTAGGCCAGAAAGGAATTTTTCAAGGAGAAGCGGGGCGTGGATGTTCTCCCTGGGTTCCCAAGTTCTCTCCTCAGGGCCAAACCCCTTCCAATCCACCAGAAAAAAAGTTCTCCCTCTTACCCTCTTAGTGGCCAGAATACTCTCTACCTCAAAGACGTCCTCAGCGGAAACCGGAGCAGGGGAAGTACCTGGATTGTTGGAAAAAGAGTTAAAGACAACGGGTTTGAGGAGAGATACGTGGAAGGAGTTGGGAATCCGTAAGGTGGCCGGGAGTTTTAAGTTGTAGGCCACTGGATTCATTTGCTTGAGGATTTCGAAAGGGCCGATGAAGCGAGGACCTAACTTGTAGGAGGGTATCTTGAGCCGCACATGTTTGGAGGAGAGCCAAACCTTGTCTCCCGGACGGAAATGAGGCGGATCCAGACATCTCTTATCAGCATATCTCTTCATCCGCTCGGAGGACTGAAGAAGTGCGGACCTAGTACTCTCCCAAATGGTAGAAAACTCGCTGACAAGAGACTCAGCGGCAGGGTTGTCCACAGAAGCAGAGATGGGAAACGGAATCCGGGGGTGTTGGCCATAGACAAAAAAGAACGGGGACTTGGAAGAGGATTCGCTCTCGTGGTTATTATAAGAGAATTCGGCCCAAGGAAGGAGGTCCACCCAGTCAGAATGGTGGGCATTAACAAAGTGCCGGAGGTAGCTGGTAAGGATCTGATTGATCCACTCCACTTGACCACTGGACTGAGGGTGGTAAGCGGAGGAGAAATCCAGGGTGACATCCAGCAGTTTACATGTGGCTCTCCAGAAGCGTGAGGTGAACTGAACCCCTCGATCCGACACGATGTGGAGGGGTAGGCCATGGAGATGGAAGATATGGCGGATAAAGTCCTTAGCCAGCTCAGGTGCAGATGGGAGACCAGGCAGGGGAATGAAGTGGGCCATTTTAGAAAAGCAGTCCGCGACCACCCAAATGACAGTACACCCGGCAGAAACAGGGAGATCGGTAATGAAGTCCATAGCGATGTGTTGCCACGGGGCAACAGGTATGGGAAGCGGCAGGAGATGACCGGCTGGTAAGTGTCTGTGAACTTTGTTGCGGCCACAAGATGAACAGGCAGAGACGAAGTCTACCACATCCTTGCGCAGGGTAGACCACCAGTAATGCCGGGAAATGAGCAGGAAGGTCTTCTTTTGGCCGGCATGGCCAGCTAGTTTAGAAGAATTACCCCAGCGAAGAACCTTCTCACGGTCAGGAACCGCTACGAACGTCTTGCCGGGTGGAAGACGAGTCAAATCCAAGGGGGCCACATTCATTACCCTGGAGGGGTCGATAATGTGCATAGGCTCCTCCTCTTGATCGGAGGACAGGAAGGATCGGGACAAGGCATCAGCTTTGACATTCTTGTCCGCCGGGCGGAAATGAAGGATGAAATCGAAGCGGGCAAAAAACAAAGACCACCGGGCCTGACGTGGATTAAGTCTCTGGGCATTTTGGAGATATGCCAGATTTTTGTGATCTGTGTAGATGATCACCGGGTATAGAGCCCCTTCAAGCAGATAGCGCCACTCCTCCAGCGCCAATTTGACGGCTAGCAATTCTCGGTCTCCTATGGAGTAATTGCGCTCAGAGGAGTAGAAGATTTTGGAGAAAAAGCCGCAGGTTACCATTCTCCCGGATGAAGACTTGTGGGTGAGCATCGCTCCGGCTCCAGAGGAGGAAGCATCAACCTCCAGGTAGAACTGTTTGTTGCAGTCCGGACGGTGCAGCACAGGGGCAGAGGAGAAGGCTTGCTTCAGGGAAAGGAAGGCCTCCTCAGCTTCGGGTGGCCATACCTTGGGATTTGCTCCCTTACGGGTGAGCGCAGATATGGGAGCAGTCCGAGACGAGAAGTGTGGTATGAAGAGACGATAGTAATTAGCGAAGCCCAGGAATCGCTGTATCGCCTTCAAGCCCTCCGGACGGGGCCACTTTAGGACAGCTGAGAGCTTCTCGGGATCCATACGCAAGCCTGTCTGGGAGATAACATAGCCCAGGAATGGAAGAGAGGTCTGCTCAAAAAGGCTCTTCTCGTATTTAGCATAGAGGTGGTTCTGCCTGAGCCTAAGCAGGACCTGACGAACATCCCTCCGGTGTGTGGGAAGATCCGGAGAGAAGACCAAGATGTCGTCCAGGTATACCACCACGCAGGAGTAAAGAAGGTCACAGAAGATGTCGTTGACCAGTTCTTGGAAGATGTCGGGAGCATTGCAGAGGCCAAAGGGCATCACACGGTACTCATAGTGTCCGTCCCGAGTATTAAATGCCGTTTTCCACTCGTCTCCTTGACGGATACAGACCAGGTTATACGCTCCACGTAGATCCAGCTTGGAAAAGATCCTGGCGTTATCTGATTGAGTCCTCTATAATCAATACAGGGGCGTAGCGAGCCATCCTTTTTTTTGACAAAGAAGAATCCGGCTCCAGCCGGGGAAGTAGACTTCCGGATGAATCCCCTAGCCAGATTCTCCTCTATGTACTCAGACATGGCCCGGGTTTCAGCCGCAGACAACGGATAAATACGCCCACGGGGTGGAGTGTCGCCAGGTACCAGGTCGATCGGGCAATCATATGGCCTATGAGGTGGCAATGTCTCTGCTTCCTTTTTACCAAAGACGTCAGCATAGGGCCAGTAAGGAGCCGGAAGACCGGGTAAATAAGCTGGGGTAGGTGGTGGATGAACTGGACGAACCGGAACCAGGCAGGTCTTATGGCAGGCCGGCCCCCACTGGAGTATTTCACCTGATTGCCAGTTCAACACGGGTTCATGTGTCTGGAGCCAAGGTAGGACTAGCAATAGGGAGTGGGAGAGTCCGGGTAGCACATGGAAGGAGATTACCTCAGAGTGCAGCATTCCCACCTGCAGGGTTATGGGTTCCGTGACGAGCAGGATGGTCACCGGAAGGAGTCTTCCATCCACGGAGGCGACTGACAATGGTTCAGCCAGAGACTTGGTGGGAATCCGGTATTTCTCAACCAGGGACTGGGAAATGAGGTTTCCAGTGGCTCCAGAATCCAGGTGGGCGAGTTCGAAGTGATGGTTCTCTCCCCAGGAGATAAAGACAGACAAAGTCAGGGATGGAGAGGGCTTACTTTTGTCTAGGGCGACCTCTCCGAACGGTCCTAGACACTGGAGTTTCCCAGCCTCTCCGGGCAGGAAGGGATCAGGTGCTCCTTACTGCCACAATAGAAGCCGCTCCCCTCGGCTCGGCGTGACTCTTGGCGAGATTTGACCATCTTGGTCTGGTCGATCTGCATGGGCTCGGGTGAGTGCGCCCGGGGAGTGACAGAAGAGGAGACAGGTCTCTGGAAAGTAGGAGCAAGGCGGGGAAACCTTCTCTCACGGGTGGTCTTTTTGGTGCACTCTTGAAACCGGATGTCAATCTGGGTAGCCAGCGACACCAGGTCATCCAGGGTGGTGGGAATGTCCCGACCGGCGAGCTCGTCTTTAATCCGACTGGAAAGGCCCTCCCAGAAGACGGACACCAGGGCCTCATTATCCCAGGCAAGCTCAGAAGCGGGGGTGCGGAACCGTATGGCATATTGGCCCACGGTGAGACTCCTTTGGCAGAGACGTAGCAGAGAGGAGGCTGATGAGATCTTACGTCCCGGTTCATCGAAGACTCTCCGGAAAGCAGTGAGGAAAGACGACAGGTCGAACACCAGGGGGTCCCCTTTCTCCCACAGGGGGTTAAGCCAAGCCAGTGCCTCCCCAGTGAGATGGGACATGATGAATGCCACTTTGGCCCGGTCGGAGATAAACTGATGAGGCAAGAGTTCAAAGTGCAGGGTGCACTGGTTTATGAAGCCCCGAGCTAGAGCGGGGTCGCCTCCGAAACGAGGAGGTGCAGAAAGCCGGGGTCCGGTGCAGGATGCCATGGTATTGGTGGGCAGCGGCGCTGCCGGAGTGCGAGTCGTGCGACTAGCGGTGGTTACTGGTGGAGCAGTCAGTGTGTCCAGGCGGGAGTTGACACTCCGCAGGTGGTTCAGGATGGATTCCTGTTGGGATCTCTGACGGGAGACTTTGTGGTATAGGTCAGAGAGCGAGGGAGCTTGGGTGCTACCGGGTTCCATGGCCCGAGCAAACTGTTACGGGTCCGGGTGGTGGAACCTCTGTGCTGAGGTGCAAGGAGGGACCCAGAGGGGCGTGACTAAGTATCAACCCGAACTGACCCTGGCCGGACAGCAGCAACCGACACCGTGACCAGGGAGGATCCGGGCTGAGGGACCAGGTGCTACTCTGGGGACGACCTTGTAAGAGAGCAGGTGGCTCCCACGGGTCAGATGGCGTGGACTGACCGGTATGACGGATGGACACGGCAAGCAGGCAGAAGTCTCTGGTAGCTGATAGGTGGTCACGGTACGTGACAGCAGAGCAGGTAGTAGTCTCTAGGTTTACCAGGCAGGTGGTCACAGCAAGTGACGGCAGGGCCTTCAGGCAGGCTGGCAGGAAACAGGCGAGCGCTACTAGGTGAGCGGGCTGTCGGACACAGCAGGTAACAGGCGGGTGCTCCCAGGTGAGCGATATGACAGACACAGCAGGTAACAGGTGAGCGCTCCCAGGTGAGCGGGCTGACGGACTCTTCTGGTAACAGGCGGATGCTCCCAGGTGAGCGGACTGGCAGACAGGGCAGGTAACAGGTAGGTAACAGGTGAGCGCTCCAGGTGAGCAGGCTGGCAGGCTCGGCAGGTAACGGCAGATAACAGGCTGGCAGGCAGGACGAGGAGTCAGGCTAGCAGCGGTACCTGAGGGCTGAAGCAGAGATCAGAAACTGTGCAACAACTTTGCTCGGGCACCTCCATTTTGGAGGAGGTGCCCTATATATGGGAGGACATTCGTCTATTGGCCGGGGACTCCTTAGGACGGAGCGCGCGCCCCCTTTAAGAGGGGGGGAGCGCGCGCGCGCCCTAAGCACGGTGCCCGGGGGACTGCGCGCGCCGACAGCAGGCTGAGAAGGAGAGCGGGGAGCGAGGAGGTGAGAGGGACGGCGTCTCTGCCTGGAAAAAGGCAGAGACGCCGATGCTACAGAGACCATCCACCCATCAAAGAACGTTACAGGCCAATCCCACCAGCACACTACCAGAAGGCAAAGGAGATGTCGCACGACATG
The DNA here is from genome assembly GCF_046119375.1 of Phyllobates terribilis. Taxonomy (NCBI): domain Eukaryota; kingdom Metazoa; phylum Chordata; class Amphibia; order Anura; family Dendrobatidae; genus Phyllobates; species Phyllobates terribilis. The sequence continues at coordinate 285,577,120 of NW_027362769.1, read as the reverse complement.
AAGAAGGCAGGGGTAGTAAGGAATAGCTGTAGTCCCTGGGCAGCTCCCCTGGTCCTAGTCAGGAAAAAGGATGGAAGCATGATAATGTCTGTAGATTACAGACAGGTAAATCGCATAACACACAAAGACGCATACCCTTTGCCCCGTATAGAGGAATCCCTGGCTGCATTAAAGTCTGCAAATTACTTCTCCACCCTTGACCTCACTAGTGGGTACTGGCAAGTAGCTGTTGTGGAGGAGGATTGGGAGAAGACGGCCTTTACTACCCCGATGGGACTGTGCGAGTTCAACAGTATGCCGTTCGGACTCTGCAACGCCCCCGGAACATTCCAGATATTGATGAAGTGCTGCCTGGGACACCGCAACTTCGAGACTGTACTGCTATACCTGGATGACGTGATAGTGTACTCCAAAACGAACGAGGACCATTTGAAGCACCTGGCAGAGGTATTTGAGTCGCTGTCCCGGTATGGGATGAATCTCAAGCCCTCTAAGTGCCACCTGCTCAAGCGAAAGGTACAGTACCTGGGGCACATCGTCAGTCCAGAAGGAGTAGCACCAGACCCGGAGAAGGTCACTGCCATCCAGAAATGGCTGGAGCCGAAGAGCCTCAAGGAGGTACGTCAGTTCCTGGGATTAGTCGGGTATTACCGGAGGTTTGTGAAGGACTATACTAAGAAAGCGGCGCCTTTGCAAGATCTCCTGGTAGGACAGTCCGGGAGAGGCAGAAACCCCCCGTTCCAGTGGGGAAAGGAGCAAGCTGAATCCTTTGAGGTGATGAAGGAGATCCTGACCGGCGAAGGGATCCTAGCCTACCCTGACTACAGCCAACCGTTCCTGCTGTACACTGATGCCAGCAACGAGGGATTAGGAGCTGTGTTAAGTCAGAAGCAGAATGGCCGAAAGAAGGTGATCGCCTATGCAAGCAGGAAGCTCCGCCTGACCGAGAGGAACCCAGAGAACTATAGCTTCAAGTTGGAGTTCCTGGCCCTGGTGTGGGCCATCACCGAGCGGTTCAAGCACTACCTAGCCTCCAGTAAGTTCACTGCCTACACTGATAATAACCCCTTGACTCATCTGGAAACAGCCAAGTTAGGAGCCATGGAACAATGATGGATGGCTCGGCTGTCAAACTACCAGTTCACCATTAAGTACCGGGCAGGCCGCAAGAATGCCAACGCCGATGCCCTGTCCAGGATGCCTCACCAGTCGGACACTGAAGAAGAAGTGGATGACCTGGAAGAGATTGAGCTACCTGCCTTCCACAGAAATGGGATGGTCCACGAGCAACGAGCCTCCAGGAGGCATCGTGGTAAGACGTTAAACCCTTTGCCTCACCACAGCTGGAAGGAGACCCAGGACAGTGAACCGGTTGTCAGCTGTATCAAAGAACTAATAACCCAGGAAGGTTCCTCCCTGGAGAAGGACGCGTCTCCACAAGCCAAGCAACTATGGAATGAGAGAAGCCGGCTATTCATCTATAGGGATAAGCTGTGCCGAAGGTACGTCAACCCGAGGACCCATGAGATGGTATGCAGATCGTAGTGCCTAGGGCGGACATCCAGATGGTGTTGGAGGCCTACCACGATCAAGCGGGGCACTTTGGCTGGAAGAAACTAGAAACCCTGCTGAAAGGTCGGTTTTATTGGGTAGGAATGCGCAGCTCCATAGAAAGATGGTGCCGGGATTGTGGACCCTGTAGCCTCAGAAGAAAAGACTACAGCAGCCAGAAGGCAACCCTGCAACCCATCAAGACAACCCGACCCTCAGAGATCGTGGCCCTGGATCATGTCAACCTGTCAACCAGCAGGTCAGGATATTCCTATGCCCTGACCATAGTGGATCACTACCCCCGGTTCCTGGTGGTCGCCCCCGTCAAGGATCTGACGGCAAAAACTGCGGCGAAGACGTTTCAGGCGTACTTCTGCAGGCCCCATGGATACCCGGAGCAGGTGCTGACAGATCAAGGCACTGCTTTCGAAGCCGAATTGTTCAAGGAGTTTAACCATCTGTACGGGTGTACCACCCCCAAACCAATGGGTTATGTTAAAAGATGAGTAACATCGTCATCGACCTGTTAAAGACCTTACCGCTAGAAGAAAGAAACCAGTGGCCAGACAAACTACCTGACCTGGTAGATCTGAACAACCACATACCTGTGAGTTCCACCAATTGTACTCCAGAATATCTCATGTGAGCAAGACCCGGAAAGTTGCCCATGGACCTGGAGCTTGGTGTAGTAGAACCCGAAGCAGATATGTCCACTGAAGACTGGGACACGACGCGACAGGAACAGTACAGGAGAGTACAAGCCTGTGTCGAAGACAGTCTGAATAGGGTAAGAGACAAGCAGGAAGCACAGTACAACAAGAGTGCACCAGCAGAACCCTTTACACCTGGAGAAGTTGTGCTAAAGAGAAAAAGAAGAAACCACAAACTTGATGACCAGTGGGAGAGGGAACCCTACACTGTGTTAAATTCAAGATTTGATAACAGGAAGACCTGTTTAATTACCAAGGACAGAGGAAGAACGACTGCAACAGTATCTAGAGACCATCTGAAGTTGTGTCCAGGTCTGCTAAAGCCCCAGGAAGAAGTGCCTCTCATCGTACCGGAGGAGCCTAAAGAAGCAGTAATACATACTGAATTAGGAGATTTCCTGGCAGATTGGCCCCAACTAGGAGGAGCAGTGATAATACATGTTATCCACTTCTACCAACAGCCAGAAGACCCTCCACAGCAAGTAGAACCTGTAGGTGCCCCAGAAGAGCCTGCTCAGGAAGAATCCCAGGAAGAAGGATCCCCGGTTGGAGCAGAGTGAGAAGGCCCAGCCAATGGTACACTTGCGAGTCCCGTAGAGAGGTTAAGGCAGGCTTGCAGTCCCTCCACACCTAGAACTGACAGAATGGGAGGTAGTACAAACACCAGTACCACACGCATCCCAGTACTACGTAGGTCAACACGTAGCACGCAAGGTCAGACCCCTGTCAGATACAGAGAGTAGGAAGAGAAACTCTGATAGTATAAATAGTTGCCCCTTGGGGTATGCTATTCTTGTGGAATTTTCATGTATGAATTGATGTATTTTTGCCTTAAAATGGACAATTTAGGTGACATGGACACTTTTCTTGTTGCATTTAGTTACCCGTAAGGGTATATATAAAGGGCTCGGTGGCTGAGGACTGTTTGCAGCCTAAAAACTGTTTATTTGTCCATAATTGCACTCCCTGGAGTGCCCCTTTTAGGTAACCACTGAACAAAAACCTGTTTGGCGTGGCGGAAGACGTGGTCCAACTCCGGATCACCTATGCCCTGCAGCCACGCCCAGGGCCTACATGTAGGGTTTACGGACAGGTCCCACAAGCTCCCTTGTACTTTGCAGTGAAATGGACACCCCGTTAGGGGACTCACTGTCAATTGCTCAAAAACTTTAACTATTATACATATATTGATTATTTATTATGTTTTGTTACCTTTAACGTTCAAGCAAAGTGCCTCCCGTAAAGGGAAGAAAAGTTGTTATCTGTTTAACCTGTTTTGAAAAAAATGCTTCAGTCCAGGAGTACTGAGTTTTAGTAGGGGGGAATGTGGTGCCCTGCTGTGCATTGGTGCCACAGAACCCAGAAGGGTGCATGGATGGTCTTCTCCACAAGAGGCCCTCACACATTCACACACCTCCACCCAACCACCTGAGACCACCAGAGGGAGCCCGTTAGGGACATATATAGGGAGGGTGGAGCTAGGCAGCTCAGTGAGTTCTCAGTCAGTGTTCAGAGAGAGAGAGGAACACAGCTCAGAGTTGAGCAGAGAGCGTGCTGACGCTCAGAAAGCAGTGAAGAGGCAGCGAGCTGGCTGCTGTGCTTTGGCGAGCCAAGGCCTACAGCACGTGTGAAGGCCTAGTGAGGGCCTTGAGTGGGCCGAAGGCGAGAGGAGAAGGAATAAGTAGTGAGGGGGCAGAGGAGCATACCAGGCTCACCCCGATATATATACCGGACACCGGGTCCTACAGGGACATTTGTACTCAGTAGGAACCATCGGAACCCCTGGAGGACTACAGGTCCCAGGTTCACCAAACACTGGCTACAGTACCAGGGCAAGGAGTCATGGAGGTCCCAGCGTCCAGGGAGAGTGATCTCCAAAGAGAAGGCCCTACCACCATGTCAGCAGGTGCTAAGAGAGACAGTAACCAAGCTAGGCCTAGCTCCAGGCAGGTCAGAAGCTTAGAGAAGAAAGCAACGGATCAAGAGGCCCTATACCCGCTCACTGGGGAGAGTCCAAAAGTGCGCCCTTCACCTGGAGTACCCTGGACCGTGCCTGCAGCATCACCAGTAAAGGTAATGAAGCTTACCCCCGTGTGAGTGTCCGTCTTTCCTCCGGGACCGTCCTGCCGTCTCTCCCCTGCACCACCATCCATTACACCCCACGCTGCCCTGGAACTAGCTCTACCTGTGGAGAGACACACCATTCCTGCTGCCGTAACACCAGCTCCAGAGGACTGCTCCGCAGCGGCGGCACCCCTTAGCCGTATTCCACAGGTGGCGTCACGAACTGTCCAAATCCCCCATATCTATCCCCCTTTTCACTGACCGCCCTGGGTCACGGACCGGGCCAGCCACCGTGATATCCCCCAGCAACCAGAGGCCCAGCTGCTGAGTACCCCATGGCCCAGGGGGCGCGTCACTTGCATATGTTTTAAGATCTACGTTTAGTAGAAAAATCGGTCTGTAATTGCTACAGATTTCTGGATCCTTGCCTTCCTTATAAATAAGGGAAATATGGGCTTCCAGAGTTTGGGGAGGGAAAGGTTCACCTTGGAGTACCTTGTTGCACATTTTTGTGAAATGAGGTTCTAAGATTTTGGAGAAGGTTTTGTAGTATAAGATAGGTAGGCCATCTGGGCCAGGAGCTTTTCCCTTGGGGCTGTTTGACAGAACGGAGCGGACCTCTTTAATGTCTAATGGTTTGGATAGAAAAGCCTGTTGTTCCGGAGATAGTTTAGGCAAATTAAGTCTAGTTAAAAAGGATTGTACATCTGAGCGTTTTCTCTCTATGTTTAGGAGAGGTTCGTCTGGGTGAAGATTGTACAGGTTTGAGTAATATTTTAAGAATTCTGAGGAAATCTTATTGTAGTCTGTTGTACTTTGGCCACTAGAGGTTTTTAAAGAGTGAATATAGGTTTTAGCTTGTCTTGATTTGATTAACGACATCATAAGTTTAGAAGTCTTATCGCCATGCACAAACATGCGGTTTTTCCAGTTAAAGAACATTTTTGCAGACTGCTTATTTAACATGTTAAGGATCCGGGTGGTGGAACCTCTGTGCTGCGGTGCAAGGAGGGACCCAGAGGGGCGTAACTAAGTATCAACCTGGACCGACCCTGGTCATACAGTGGCTAACGACTCCGTGACCAGGGAGGGACCGAGCAGAGGGACCAGATGCTACTCTGGGGACGACCTTGTAAGAGAGCAGGTGACTCCCACGGGTCAGATGGCTGAGACTGACCGAAACTGCAGGTGGGCACAGCAGGCAGGCTGAAGAGAGGTCCGGGTAGATGAACTGGCAGAGACAGCAGGTGACAGGCGGGAGCCTCTAGGTAGGCTGTCAGATGGTCACGGCAAGTGACAGGCAGGAGCCTCCGGGTAGGCAGACAGGTGGTCACGGCAAGTGACAGGCAGGAGCCTCCGGGTAGGCAGACCGGAGGTCACGGCAAGTGACAGGCAGGAGCCTCCAGGTAGGCTGACAGGTAACAGGCAGGTGCTTCCAGGTAAGCAGGCGGGTGAGGCCCATAGACAGACTGGCGGACTGAATGGAAGTCAGACTGTCGGGCTGGAGAGTAGTCAGGCTGGCGGACTGGACTAGAAGTCAGGCTAGCAGCGGGACCTGAGGGCTGAAGCAGAGGTTAGAACACTGTGCATCAACTATTGCTCGAGCACCTCCATTTTGGAGGAGGTGCCTTAAATATGGGAGGACCTCCGGCAATTGGCCGGGGACTCCTTAGGGCGGCGCGCGCGGCCCCTTTAAGAGGAAGGGAGCGCCGGCAGCCGAAGCAGGAAGAGGAGTGCTGGAGGACGCGGGGCAGGGAGCGCGGCAGTGAGAGGGATGGCGTCTCTGCCTGGCAGAGGGCAGAGACGCCGATGCTACAGTACCCCCCCTTACGTCCCCTCTTTTTTAGGCCAGAAATAAATTTTTTCAAGAAGAAGCAGGGCATGAATGTTCTCCCTGGGTTCCCAAGTTCTCTATCTGGGCCAAACCCCTTCCAATCCACCAGAAAAAAGGTTTTTCCTCTTACCCTCTTGGTGGCCAGAATGTTCCCTACCTCAAAAAAGTCCTCAGCGGAAACTGGAGCAGGGGGAGTACCTGGGTTGTTGGAAAAAGAATTAAACACAACAGGTTTGAGGAGAGATACATGGAAGGAGTTGGGAATCCGTAAGGTGGCCGGGAGTTTTAACTTGTAGGCCACTGGGTTGATTTGTTTGAGGACTTCAAATGGGCCGATGAACCGAGGACCTAACTTGTAGGAGGGTATTTTGAGCCGAACATGTTTGGAGGAGAGCCAAACCTTGTCGCCCGGACAGAATTGAGGCGGATCCAGACGTCTCTTGTCAGCATATCTCTTCATCCGCTCGGAGGACTGAAGAAGTGCGGACCTAGTATTCTCCCAAATGGTGGAAAATTCGCTGACCAGAGATTCCGTGGCAGGGTTGTCCACAGAAGCGGAGACGGGAAACGGAATCCGGGGATGTTGACCATAGACTACAAAGAACGGGGACTTGGAAGTCGATTCGCTCTCATAGTTGTTGTAGGAGAATTCGGCCCATGGTAGGAGGTCCACCCAATCGGTATGGTGAGCATTAACAAAGTGCCGGAGGTAGCTGGTAAGGATCTGGTTGATACGCTCCACTTGGCCATTGGACTGTGGATGGTAAGCGGAGGAGAAATCCAGGGTGACATCCAGCAGCTTACACGTAGCTCTCCAGAAGCGTGAGGTGAACTGAACCCCTCGATCCGACACAATGTGGAGGGGTAGGCCATGGAGACGGAAAATGTGAAGGAAGAAGTCCTTAGCCAGCTCTGATTCAGACGGGAGACCAGGCAGAGGAATGAAGTGGGCCATTTTAGAAAAGAGGTCGGCGACCACCCAAATGACTGTACAGCCGGCAGAAACAGGGAGATCTGTAATAAAGTCCATAGCAATGTGTTGCCAAGGGCAGCAGGTACGGGAAGAGGCAGGAGGTGACCGGCTGGAAGATGTCTGGAAACTTTGTTGCGGGCACAAGACAAAGAGGCCGAGACAAAGTCAACTACATCCTTGCGCAGGGTGGGCCACCAGTAATGCAGGGTAATGAGCAGGAAAGTCTTCTTCTGACCGGCATGGCCGGCTAGTTTAGATGAATGACCCCAGTGAAGAATCTTCTCCCGATCAGGAACTGCTACAAACGTCTTACCGAGTGGGAGACGAGTCAGATCTAAGGGGGCCATACTCATTACTTTGGAGGGGTCGATGATGTGCGTTGGCTCCTCCTCTAGATCGGAGGAAAGGAAGGATCAGGACAAGGCATCAGCTTTAACATTCTTGTCCTCCGGGCGGAAATGCAGAATAAAGTCGAAGCGAGCAAAGAACAAAGACCACCGGGCCTGACGCGGATTGAGTCTTTGGGCATTCTGGAGATATGCAAGATTTTTGTGATCCGTATAGATGATCACTGGGTATAGAGCCCCTTCAAGCAGGTAACGCCACTCCTCCAGCGCCAATTTGATGGCTAGCTGTTGGAGGCCAACAGGTACAATATATATATATATCATAGGAATGACTGAACTCTGCATTAAATTTGAGTGCTGGATATTTCCAGGACTCTATCAAGTGATACTAGGTACAAGGTTGTGAATCTGCTAGGCGAGAAGGCCGGTGTTCTTTGTGTGATGTCCTTTGTTTTAGTGATGAAGTAAAGGTCGCATCTACATATGGAATGAGTTTAGGCCCTCCAGCCTCCTGGGTGATACAGGTACACACACCTTCTGTGGTGAACGTGAATACAGATCCTGTTTGTCACCTAGTGTAATCTACATATGTGCACTGCCCCTGTGGATTTGGATTGTATACCATTGCTCCTGAGATAGACATCCTGTCTCCAGCCTATGGATATGTATATTGGTGCACAATGCTTTTGATGAACATCTTGGAGCCAGCCCAAATGGAGTTGAACCTACACAAGGACTTTCTTCCAGAAGTACAAGAGTGCCATCTGCAGGAAGGTGTTGACCAATGCAGCCAATGACAATGCTCATACTACCCTGAAGATGATTGGATATTTGCCACAGAAGATACCGGAGAAGAAGGGCGGAGTCGTGGGTTGTATGTGGGTGTGGATGTGAAATTTTTAGTATAAATGAAGTAGAGTCAAGACTATCTCTCTCTCTCTCTGCCATGAAGGATCATTGCTAAGTATACTTATGATTGTATTTGTATTTTATCTAATTAGAGGACATTGAAGAAAGGTTCGATTGTAAATTGTTAATTGAATTGCCTTATTATTATCTTGTTTTTCTTGTTATTAAACATTTGTATTATTTTCCCAAACTTGAGTTATTGATTATATAGGAAAGGTTCAGGACAGGAAATAGAAAGGGAAATCACCACCTACATTTGGCACCCCAGTGGATCGTGGAAAAACAACATTCTACGCAGAACCTAGAAGTTCCCAACTGTTTCAACCAAGTGCCTGAGAAAATCCGGTTCCTAGACCAGGCAAGAAAACCTCTTCTTCAAGGAGACAGACTGAAGGAGAATATCTTATCGGTGGACAAGTGACACGCGGGTTCGTGGAAACTGAAACGCCTAAGATATTAACTGGAAGTTCTGTGATATTCTTCATCTGGTAAGCATACATTCCTTTAATTAGATTTTATACATTCATTATATTTTATGTTGATCAATATCTTTCTGCTAGGTTCAGGCCTGTTTGTCTATTTGTTTAGTGGATTGTTTATTTGTTTGTTGAATTGTTGCCGGTAAAGTTAGGGTAGCACCCTGTTCATTGAAGTTCTCATAAGATCTAAAGGGTAAAACCAGACATCTCTGAGAAGAAAGTGAGGTAGAGGTTAAAAGTCTAAATCTCATGTTAAGGGGAAGTAGCCCTATGCTTCAATAGGAGATCACTCTTGGCCTGGATCTTGGATCTGTAGTTGATGAAGGGCATGAGACACTGTCGGTCAGATATAGGTAAAGTCACAAGACTGTGGCAGTAATTGCCTAAGGGAAAAGATTATATTCAATCTTGAGTCCCTGTTTTAGTGAAGTGATATTCACTGGTTTCTGTATTGTGTTTAGTTAATTTGTAATTTTTGTTTGGAAAGCAGATTTGTTTATTTTTGTTGTCTTCTGTGAAAATAGTTGGACGTAATTAACATGGAAATAGTCAGTAAATTTATTGAAAAATATGCCTCTGCTCAGTTCAGTACTTGTGCAGATGATGCATTGACACATCAGTTTAATGACCTTATGAAACAATGTGAAGGGCAGAATGATAACAAAAGTAAATTGTTGAAAAAGAAAGCAAAGAAAGAGAAGTTAGCAAATGTTTTGTGTATGTTGTTGAAGATGAAAGGAATTGCAGAGCAAAAGGAATTGCACTGGTATTTAGAGAAAGCTCAATTAAGAGGTGAAGTGGACAAAATTGAACAGGAAGTCAGTCTGGCTATTGCTAGTGCTGAAGATCATAATTGTGAGTGTGAAGATCTAAGGGATGAGGTAGACAATATGAATTACCAAAATTGTGAATTAGAAGATAAGCTGGAGGAGTATAAGGAGAGATGTAAACTTAGGGAACAGCGTATTGCTTTGCTAGAAGGAAAGGAAGCAGAGTATAATGACGATATGACAATACTTAGGAACCAGTTGCATGATGCTAATGTAAAATTGGAGCTAAAAGAACATTGTATTATGTCCTTGAAATCACAAGAATGTACTAGAGGGAATAACCATTGTTATTGTAATCAAATGTGCAAGTCTGCTGATCAGAAGGAAAGAGATTGGAAAAGAGGGGAGGAGCAGCCTGTGTGCACGGCTGATAACCCTGAGGATAACCCAGATCATAGTTCCTCTCTCTTTACTCCTGAGTCAGGAGGAAGCAGACAAAGGAGAGACAATTTGCTTAGTAACAGCAACAATTTAGTCCAATCCACAACACTATCCATACAGGATAAGACAAATCTATGCCAGATATTAGGAAAATTTAATACAAGTGCCTCAGCCATTAGTCTTTCCAATAAGTTAGAGGCAGTAGTGACTCAATACAGTCTGGGTAATAGAGCTGCATGTGCCTTACTTCGGGTATGGCTCCCATCTCAACTTTGTGAAAAACTGCAGCCCCCTGTAGGAGCTCACAGAGGATTATCTGCAGATCTTGAATGTAATTGGGGAAATGCTAGTGACAGAGTACAGGAATTAAAGAGAGTTATGGGGGGACGAGATATGAGAGGTACTAATGCCTTAGAAAATGCAAAATTAAATAGAGGAGATGATCAAATTATTTTTTGCAGTGAATATTTGACATTATATCGTTCTACCTATAACTGCCCTGACCTGTCTCCTGATGATAGCAGTTTTCTATATTCAATGGCTAACAAATGCACTTTTGTTGATTATCCAACAAAGGTTGCCTTGAGGAATGCAAATTCCTATCAAGCCTTTGTAAATATATTAAAGGATTGGATTCAGGATACAAGTCATGACAACAAGCCCCAAAAGAGGATATCAGAGGTAGTCAAAAATGAAGGCAAAGTAAGGTTTGTTGGAAAATGTTATAAATGTGGTTACACAGGTCACACTATGAAAGAATGTAGAAGTAGTAGAAGAGTTATCAATAATAGACCTTTTAATAATAGGAAGCAAAGACAAGAACCAAATAATGCAAGGGATGGAGAGCATAGTCTTCCTGAAGTTACATTATATGGCCCACTTCTGGATGAACTGAGGAAGATTGGGAAGGCAATGGCAGAAAAGCCAGAGGAATTAAAGACCCCACCTCCAACAAATCCTTATGTAAAACAATAGGGATGTCAGGCCCCAGTGTTGTCCCTAGTGAGTCAGCTTAGCAGGGACAAGGGCGGGAGACCCCGTATTCAGGGTACGGTAGGGGGCCATCGTACAAACATTTTACTGGATACAGGGGCTGCTGTCAGTTTGACTAATCTGGATTTGATTAAAGACCCTGGTGGTAAACACATTTTTCTGAGAGGGTTTGGAGGACAGTTAGTATCTTCAGAACAATCTTTACCAGTGACAATAAACCTGGGAGATCTATGTGTTGAGCATGGCTTATATCTTTCACCAACACATGAAGGTACCATTATTGGGTCAGATGTTATGAAGGAATATGGACTTATTCTTGATTTATGCAACTGGATGTTGTGGAGAGGATCACGGTATAAAGGCTGTTTAAAAATGGTTACTGACAATTATGGTATTGATTCCATCAAAGGTGCTCAATCTTTAGATCCAGCCATGATATTGAGAACAGATGATGAAATATTGGCTGACATCTTGTGGCAACATAACAGTGTGTGGGCAAATTCAAAAACCCAATGTGGCAAAGTGTCCAACATGGTAGTAATGGTAGAGGGTCTTGATCCCCCACCCCAAAGGCAGTATAAAATACCACCAGAGTCAGTCCCCTACATTAAGAGAATACTGGATGATTTGCTGATTCAAAATGTCATCAGGGAATGCCAATCCACCAATAATGCGCCGCTATGGCCAGTTAAGAAACCAAATGGTTGGCGTCCGACATTGGACTACAGAGCTTTAAACAAGTGTACCCCTCCTGTCACTAATGTGGTTGCCAAAATGCCTGACATGATGACAGCACTCAAACCCTCCTCCACAGTATATTCATCAATAGACATCTCAAATGGATATTTCTCCATTCCCTTACACCCTGACTGTCAATACAAATTTGCTTTCACATTTCAAGGGAAACAATTAACATTTTGTCGGTTGCCACAAGGATTCAGGTCCAGTTCTACCTACTTTCATAAGTGTATGGTTGAAATTTTGTCATCTTTTTCAGAACCTGATTGCATTGTACAATATGTAGATGACGTTCTGCTCCAAACTGACACAAAAGATCAGCACTACACATTGTTGAATGAGCTGTTAACACTCCTTGAGAAGGCAGGTCTCAAACTTAATCCTAACAAGGCCCAGCTGATGAGAGAGTCTGTGTCATTTTTGGGAGTGATAGTTTCAAAAGGGGGGAGAATTCCTGACCCCAACAAATGTGAAACTATTAGGAAGTTGCCTAGGCCAAACACAAAAACAGGAATGAGACAGTTCTTGGGACTTGTCGGATTTTCCAGAGATTTCATAGAGGGATTTGCTGAGAAAGCAAAACCCCTCTATGAACTCCTAAAAGGTGATAAGGGAGAAGCTGATCCACTTGAATGGATGGAAGAGCATGAAGGAGCTTTTGTAAGGTTGAAAATCAGCCTCACTCAAGCACCTGCTCTGAGCAATCCAAACCCAGATCTACCTTTTGCATTACAGGTTCATGCCTCTGTGATAGCAATTACGGCTGTATTGCTGCAGGAGAGGCAAGGAAAATGGGTTCCTGTTGGATACCTATCAAGGTTGTTAAGTCCTGTTGAAATAGGATTTGATGATTGTGTTAGGAATCTGTTGGCAGTGCATTGGGCAATACTATCCACAGAGTACATAGTAGGATTTTCTAAAATCATACTCCAAACACCCCACACTCCTATCAAAATGCTCTTGGAGCGAACACTCAGTGGTGTATCTTCTCAAAGGGTAGCAAGATGGTTGGTAGATTTAACACCTAGGAACATCACAGTGACTCACAATACTAACTACATCCTGCCACAGTTGATGCAATACAAAGGGGAAAAACATGACTGCGGGGAGTTACACATGGCCAAGACACAGGAAGTGTTTAGGTTAGTGACAGGAAAAGAAGATCTAAAAATTTGGGTCGATGGATCAAGGTATTGGGAAGAGGGACAATTTTACACAGGTTATGCCCTGTGGTGTCCTCAAACAAATGAACAAATTCTCATTAAATGCCCAAGGAAATTCTCAGCGCAAAGAGCTGAACTGGAAGCTGTGAGGGAAGCAATTTTGCATTTCAGTGCAGGGCCTATCACGATTTTCTCTGATAGTGCATATGTCACAAAATCACTTACTGAGTACATGCCTTTATGGCACACAAGAGGATTCAGTGATGCATCAGGTAAGACACTAGTACATGGTTCAGTTTTGAAAAACATTTGGGAAAGGACTAGTGCAGAACCACGAAGAGTGGCAATAATAAAGGTGAAGGCACATCAAAAGGGCAGTGACGAAATTACGGTTGGTAATAACAAGGTAGATGAATTAGCCAAAGAGGCAGCAATGATAGGAGAAAAGTGGACTTCCTATGATGTAGAGGGAAAGCAAGCCTGGGAAGAACAAGATTTTGAGGACAAGGACAAAGATGAGGTTGAATTAGAGTGTTTACCTGTTGTTAAAACACCTACACCTTGTTTGGCGGCAGAGCAGGAAAAAGACCCAGTTTTAAATCAAATCAAATGCAAAATTAAGGAAAAATCATCAGATAAGCCCCAAAAATATATCCTGCAAGATGAGCTATTGCTTAGAGAGACTTCAGAAGGCCCTAAATTTGTAGTGCCATCTCAGTACCAAAAAGGATATTGCTAAAGAAAACCATAGATTGACAGGACACATGGGGGTTGACAACACGTTAAAGTTTATTCAAACCAAATACTGGTGGGAGAACATGAAAACTACTATTACAGAAATTATCCAAGAATGTTTAATCTGTGCCCAAATGAACCCTAGGCCAAGGGGACAAAAACCTGTGCTTTCCAGGGTGCCTTTAGCTGAGGGGCCATGGGAGAGATTACAAATTGACTTTGTTGGTCCCTTGCCAAGTGCTCCAGGAGGTTATCGGTACCTGCTAGTGATAGTTGATGTTTTTTCCAAATGGGTGGAAGCTTTGCCCATAAGGAAGGACACTGCTACCGCAGCAGCAACTGCATTATGGAGGGAAGTTTTCTCAAGATGGGGATTCCCAAAAGTCATTGAGTCAGACAGAGGTACACATTTCACTGGCAAAATCATGACTAATACGTGTGAAATGGTGAATGTAGAACAGAAGTTTCATGTCTCATATCATCCACAATCATCTGGGATGGTAGAAAGAATGAATCGGACTTTAAAAGAGAGATTAAAGAAAATGGTGTTGCAATCAGGAAATAGTTGGCTATGTCACCTGCCTGCAATTCTACTGGCAATACGGGGCACAGATGCAAAGAGCACAGCAATCACCCCATATCAATTAATGACTGGTAGAGTAATGAACCTTTGCCATCCTGCAGATCCCAAACTTAGCACTCCCATGAGAGAAAGTGCAGAGAAGGAAAAATTCCTGATTCAGTTACAGGACCAAGTGCAAAAATATTTAAATTTTGCAGCTGCCAATATGGCTCCAAAGGCAAAGGAAGAAGCAGGCAAGCCACCAATAAAATTACAACTAGGTGACAGGGTGATGGTAAAGAATTTTGTACCCAAATCTTCATGGGATGCAAATTGGACAGGACCTTATGTGGTAACTGTGACGCTGAGTGAACAGGTGGTAAAAGTTAAACGAGTAGAGAAGAAAAGCGTCAAATGCATGAAGAGAAGGGATATAGAAAAGTGGGTTCATGCAGATCAGTGTAAACGGATATAACTGATAAGAATTTGATGCCGCTCTTGTTCTTGTTTTCCAGGATCCTAAATGAAGCGTGAATTAAAAGATGGAAATTTCTGGATTCTGGATATTGGAATTGCAGCAATTTTGTTGTCAATTGGGATCATCAATGATATGGAATCAACTCACATTGATCACTCTGGAGATATCGATCAGGGTATATTACCTAACGAGGAATATGGGAACGTATTATTTACACACCCAGACATAAACATTGATGCAGATTCTAACTATAAAAATAATGGTGTTAAAAGTAGGACAGTGAGACTGATACCAGAGGGTAAAAGGGTAACTGGGAGATATTATCAGGGTCCCAGCAATCAGTATAGTGTTGTCTTTTCATTTGGGAGAGTCAATCACAGTTCTAGTACCCAGAGGTTAACATATATGGAAGGTGTACAAAATATAGATCCAAGATCACTGCAACCATTTATGATGGCTACAATATATGTAAATGAAACTGGGTACTGGTTGGGGGAAGAGTCTAAGTTACCCAACAAGAACGAACAAAAGGGGATAGATTATGGGTCCTTTAGTGACAACTTAAAGGAAGGAGAATATTTGTTTGTATGTGGAATATATTGGCATAATAATATACACCCAATGTTCAGGCCAAAAAGGATCACCTTAACATATCGTGAGGCATGCATTGGAGATTCCACAGAGGTTGAGATGTCAGTTCAGCAAGGGCAAAATTATATAATTGGTTCACTATCTAAACCATATAGATCCTATAGAGAAATGGTTGGTTATTGGGCATGTGGAACATCAGAAGTAGAAATAGGTGAGATGCACATTATTGATGCTGCTCCAGATCAAATCAAACCATGCGTGTCCAATGAATCTGACAGCAATCAACGGACAATGTACTTAGAAGAAGGCCATCCTTTACAGGTCAACCTAGATTCTACTCAAACCATTGCTAGTGACGTTCAATATGCATTTGTTACTTGGCGAGTTAATATCTCTCTATGGTTGATAAAGACCTACTATCCAATTTGTGCAGGATATACACTAAATCATGTACATGCACTATATCGGTGGTTTACCACTAAGAATGCAGAAAATCGGATAAAACACCAGCATAAACTATTTAATTCGAGGAATGACAGAGGGCGAAGGGATACTTTCAGCGCACTGTTGGGAGGATTAGGAACAGGTATGGGTGTAATTAACGAAGCTGACATCAGTAGTTTAAGGACAAAACTTGTAGATATAGCGACCAATAGCAAGAAAGGTTTTGAAGTACAAAGAAAAATCAATGATATAATTAACAATTTACAACAAGATCATGTAAACACTTATATCGGGGTAGCGAAAGATTTTATCCAACACTTTAAAGAATTAATGGAAGATACACTGACTAGGGGTAGAAATATGTCTTGGGCTCTAGTCTGTACACAAGGACAAATGGAATTATCAACTAACATTAAGTTAGCGGTACAGTCCATTTATGATGGACAGTGGCCATTTGAATGGTTGTCTCAAGCAATTACTGTGTTACCTGAACTCATGAGCTTTACACATCCTAAATGGTGGGTGAACACGTGGGTTGGGTGCAGCAACTATGACTTTGAGAAATGCTATGCTTCTTCATTTTTTCCATATACTAAGTCACCTTTAGAGCTCATGCATAGAGTTAGTTCAATTGGTATTTTCACTGGAGATTCTACATTATTACACCCGAGATTAGAACATCCTCAGGTGATTAGGAAAAATGGAAGATGGAAACAGGTTGACATTTCACTTTGTATACAAAGGAATCATAATATTTTATGTACGCCAGGACAGTTTAGGTTGGTTGAAGACAAATGCTGGAGTAATTCATCCACGTGTATTCTAGATGGGGAATCAATCTCAAAAGACAAAGCACCAATCTTCTATCTAGGGCATCAAAGAATTTGTTTCTTCCTCCTAAATACCACCAATGTATCTATAACAACACAGCATTGTTCTGTAATGACATCTGTAACCAGGGGAGCATGGTGCACTCTTAGTGGGGTTACAGAAATCAAGACACCCAACTGGGTTTACGCAATTCCTACTATTGCTAATCTGTCAGTGGATCTGAAATATCACACTCCAGTTAATTTGCAAGCCTTAAGCCTAGGAATGGGAAAAGAACTTGGAGAATGGTTGGTAAAATTTAATAAGGATGAATATTTATTGATGAAGCTTAATCAAGAAAAGGCAAATGCCACAATTCTATTACATCATGACCAAAATGAACTAAAGGAAGTTACCCATCTATTAGAAAATAATGCCAAGGGCTATTGGTGGGAGGTAATATTTGGTCATTCAAATGCGGCAAATGGCATACTGAATTATTTAATCTACCCAATTGTCATATTACTTGTTGTTTCTGTAATTTTATCGCTTTTTCAAATATACATGTGCTGTGTAACCCGTTACCTATATAAAAAGGTACAGAGTTTAACTATAAAAGAACAAGCCAGTGTCAAAATTGCATCATGTGACACAAATGTACAAATTCCCATTGAATTAGAAGAAATTGTAATATGTGAGAACTGCGGCAGAAGAGGGCACAGTACGAAAGATTGTTTGATTCCAAAGCGAAACCTATAGGAAATTATATTATGTTATTGTTTGTTGGTTGATCTAAATGATTTTTTTTTGTGTGATGTGACGATCATATGTACAATTTGATGTGTATTTTTTTATATGCCTCCTTCAATGTCCTATTAGAAATCAAGCTATTACAAAGTTAATTTTTTTTTTTTTTGGAGTAAATGTTGGCAAATGATGAGTGAATGTGTTAAAAAAACTCCTTGCCATAAGAAGAAGAATCAACTATGGTGGCGAAGAGGATTCCGGATTTGTGGCTCCTTAAAAGTTATGTGTCATTCAGACACAAAGGGGGGCATGTTGGAGGCCAACAGGTACAATATATATATATCATAGGAATGACTGAACTCTACATTAAATTTGAGTGCTGGATATTTCCAGGACTCTATCAAGTGATACTAGGTACAAGGTTGTGAATCTGCTAGGCGAGAAGGCCGGTGTTCTTTGTGTGATGTCCTTTGTTTTAGTGATGAAGTAAAGGTCGCATCTACATATGGAATGAGTTTAGGCCCTCCAGCCTCCTGGGTGATACAGGTACACACACCTTCTGTGGTGAACGTGAATACAGATCCTGTTTGTCACCTAGTGTAATCTACATATGTGCACTGCCCCTGTGGATTTGGATTGTATACCATTGCTCCTGAGATAGACATCCTGTCTCCAGCCTATGGATATGTATATTGGTGCACAATGCTTTTGATGAACATCTTGGAGCCAGCCCAAATGAAGTTGAACCTACACAAGGACTTTCTTCCAGAAGTACAAGAGTGCCATCTGCAGGAAGGTGTTGACCAATGCAGCCAATGACAATGCTCATACTACCCTGAAGATGATTGGATATTTGCCACAGAAGATACCGGAGAAGAAGGGCGGAGTCGTGGGTTGTATGTGGGTGTGGATGTGAAATTTTTAGTATAAATGAAGTAGAGTCAAGACTATCTCTCTCTCTCTCTGCCATGAAGGATCATTGCTAAGTATACTTATGATTGTATTTGTATTTTATCTAATTAGAGGACATTGAAGAAAGGTTCGATTGTAAATTGTTAATTGAATTGCCTTATTATTATCTTGTTTTTCTTGTTATTAAACATTTGTATTATTTTCCCAAACTTGAGTTATTGATTATATAGGAAAGGTTCAGGACAGGAAATAGAAAGGGAAATCACCACCTACACTAGCAGTTTTCAGTCTCCTATGGAGTAGTTGCGCTCAGACGAGGAGAAGAGTTTGGAGACGAAGCCGCAGGTTACCATTCTCCCGGATGAAGATTTTTGGGTGAGCACCGCTCCGGCTCCGGAGGAGGAAGCATCAACCTCCAGGAAGAACTGTTTGTTGCAGTCCGGATGGTGCAGCACTGGGTCAGAGGAGAAGGCTTGCTTTAAGGAAAGGAAGGCCTCCTCGGCTTCAGGTGGCCATACCTTGGGATTTGCTCCCTTATGAGTGAGAGCAGAGATGGGAGCGGTCCGAGAAGAGAAGTGCGGGATGAAGAGACGGTAGTAGTTGGCGAAGCCCAGGAATCGCTGAATCGCCTTCAACCCCTCCGGACGGGGCCATTTTAAGACGGCAGAGAGCTTCTCGGGATCCATTCGTAGACCTGTCTGGGAGATAATATAACCCAGGAATGGAAGGGAGGTCTGCTCGAAGAGGCACTTCTCAAATTTGGCATAGAGGTGATTCTGCCTGAGCCTAAGCAGGACCTGACGAACATCCCTCCAGTGTCTGGGAAGGTCCGGAGAGAAGACCAAGATGTCTTCCAGGTACACCACCACGCAGGAATATAGAAGATCACGGAAGATGTCATTGACTAATTCTTGGAAGACGGCGGGGGCATTGCAGAGACCGAAGGGCATTACCCGGTATTCATAGTGACCGTCCCGGGTTTTGAATGCCGTCTTCCACTCGTCTCCTTGACGGATCCGGACCAGGTTGTACGCCCCACGTAGATCGAGCTTGGAAAAGATCCTGGCGCCCTTAAGGCGGTCAAACAACTTGGAGATGAGTGGCAGGGGGTATTTGTTTTTGACCGTGATTTGGTTATGTCCTCGATAGTCTATACAGGGGCTTAGTGAACCATCCTTCTTCTTGACGAAGAAGAATCCGGCTCCAGCTGGGGAGGTAGATTTCCGGATGAATCCCCTAGCCAGATTCTCCTTAATGTATTCCGACATGGCCCAGGTTTCGGCCGACGACAACGGGTAAATACGCCCACGGGGTGGAGTGGCACCGGGTACCAGGTCGATCGGGCAATCATATGGCCTATGAGGTGGCAGTGTCTCTGCTTCCTTTTTGTCGAAGACATCTGCATAGGACCAGTAAGGTGCCGGTAAACTGGGTAGATTAGCCGGGGTGAGGGGCGGACGAACCGGGCGGACTGGGGCCAGGCAGGTCTCATGGCAATCCTGCCCCCAACGGAGAACTTCACCGGATTGCCAGTTCAGCACGGGTTCATGTCTCTGAAGCCAGGGTAGACCTAGCAATAGGGAGTGAGAGAGACCGGAAAGCACATGAAAGGAGATCCTCTCAGAGTGCAGCATTCCCACCTGCAGGGTTATAGGTTCTGTGACGAGCAGGATGGTCACTGGAAGGAGTCTTCCATCCACGGTGGCGACTACTAATGGTTCAGCCAGAGGTTTGGTGGGAATGTGATATTTCTCTACCAGGGACTGGGAAATAAGGTTCCCAGCATCTCTGGAATCTAGGTTTGCAATTTCAAAGTAGTGGTTCTCTTCCCAGGAGATGGCGACAGACAAAGTCAGGGAAGGAGAGGGTTTACTTTTGCCTAGGACTGTTATGTTCTGCTACCAAAGCTAAGGAAAGAGAGGAGATCTGTCCCTACTATAAGACTCAGCTGAATCCCTACGATGTAACAGGGAACCTGATCCTGCGATCAGACCTGCTAAAGTCCTAATCTAGTCTGTACGAAGACCTATAGATGTGGGGAGGGAATCCCTACAAGTACTAAGGACTGGGAGGAATATGGGACACCTCCTAACAGAAATAGTAGCAGACAGACGAACAAACAAAATAGATAGAACATAGAGGTCCGTAGACCAAGCAAACTAACAGAGTTAGATACAGAGCACAGGCTAGCTAGAAAGTAGATATAAAATGAAGTCCAGCAAAGCCAGAAGGGCGGAGCAGGATTAAATAGGCCAACAAAGTCATGTGACCAGCAAAGGAAAAAAAACCTAACAGCAAGGTTCTAACAGTACCCCCCCTTCTAAGAGGATCCTCCGGATCCCCTAGGACCAGGCTTATCAGGAAATCTCCTGTGAAACGCTCTGATAAGTCTGGACGCGGAAACATCATCTGACCTCACCCAAGAGTTATCCTCGGGTCCGAAACCTTTCCAGGCCACAAGATACTGCAAACTACCTCTATACCGTCTAGAGTCAAGGATGCGAGAAATTTCATATTCCCCGTCCTCCACCACCGGAGGAACAGAGGCAGAGGCGTCACCATCCGACACAACAGCTTTTTTTAACAGAGAGACATGAAAGACCGGATTAATTCTCCAGGAGGTAGGAACCTCCAACCTAACAGCATATTGGTTGACAACCTGAAGCACCTTAAAGGGCCCTACAAACTTGGGACCCAATTTCTTAGAAGGAATCCTCAACCGCAGATTCCTAGAGGACAACCAAACCATGTCACCAACAGCGAACAAAACCTCCTGTCGTTTCCTATCAAAGTAGTCTTTAGATTTTCTGTTGGCCTCCTGAAGATTACCACGCACATCCGTCCAAACTCTTTCCTTAGAGAATTTGCAGGCTGGACTTACTGTTATGTTCTGCTACCAAAGCTAAGGAAAGAGAGGAGATCTGTCCCTACTATAAGACTCAGCTGAATCCCTACGATGTAACAGGGAACCTGATCCTGCGATCAGACCTGCTAAAGTCCTAATCTAGTCTGTACGAAGACCTATAGATGTGGGGAGGGAATCCCTACAAGTACTAAGGACTGGGAGGAATATGGGACACCTCCTAACAGAAATAGTAGCAGACAGACGAACAAACAAAATAGATAGAACATAGAGGTCCGTAGACCAAGCAAACTAACAGAGTTAGATACAGAGCACAGGCTAGCTAGAAAGTAGATATACAATGAAGTCCAGCAAAGCCAGAAGGGCGGAGCAGGATTAAATAGGCCAACAAAGTCATGTGACCAGCAAAGGAAAAAAAACCTAACAGCAAGGTTCTAACAAGGACGACCTCTCCGAGCGGTCCTAGGTACTGGCCTTTCCCGGCTTCACAGGGCAGGAACGGATGAAGTGCTCCTTACTGCCACAATAGAAACAGCTCCCCTCGGCTCGGCGTGACTCTTGGCGAGATTTGACCATCTTGGTCTGGTCGACTTGCATAGGTTCGGGCGAGCGTGCCCGGGGAGTAGCTAATTGAGAGACAGGTCTCTGGAAAGTCGGAGCAAGGTGAGGAAATCTTCGCTCCCGGGGGGACTCTTTAGCACGTTCCAGGAAACGGATGTCTATCCGGGTAGCTAGCGACACCAGGTCATCCAGGGTAGTAGGAATGTCCCGGCCGGCCAACTCATCCTTAATCCGGCCGGAAAGGCCCTCCCAGAAGATGGACACCAGGGCCTCGTTGTCCCAGGCAAGCTCAGAAGCGAGGGTACGGAACTGTATGGCATACTGGCCCACGGTGAGAGTCCCTTGGCGGAGACGGAGCAAAGAGGAGGCAGTAGAGGATTTTTGTCCTGGTTCGTCGAAGCAGCGCGGAAAGACGATAGATCGGACACCAGGGGATCCCCTCTCTCCCACAGGGGATTAAGCCATGCCAGTGCTTCCCCAGTGAGGTGAGACATGATGAACGCCACCTTGGCCCGGTCGGAGTGAAACTGATGTGCCAAAAGTTCAAAGTGCAGGGTGCACTGGTTTATGAATCCCCGAGCTAGAGAGGGGTCACCTCCAAAATGAGGAGGTTCAGAAAGCCAGGGACCTGGGTTGGATGCCGTGGTATTGGTGGGCAGCGGCGCTGCGGAAGCGGGAGTCGCACGACTCGAGGCGGACACAGATGGAACAGGCTGTGTGTCCAGGCGGGAGTTGACACTCCGCAGGAAGTTCAGGATGGTTTCCTGTTTGGATCTCTGACGAGATACCTCCTGGTACAGGTCAGAGTGCGAGGGGGCTTTGGGGGCCACCGGGTTCCATGGCCCAAGCAAACTGTTAAGGATCCGGGTGGTGGAACCTCTGTGCTGCGGTGCAAGGAGGGACCCAGAGGGGCGTAACTAAGTATCAACCCGGACCGACCCTGGTCGTATGGCGGCTAACGACTCCGTGACCAGGGAGGGACCGAGCAGAGGGACCAGGTGATACTCTGGGGACGACCTTGTAAGAGAGCAGGTGACTCCCACGGGTCAGATGGCTGAGACTGACCGATACTGCAGGTGGGCACAGCAGGAAGGCTGAAGAGAGGTCCGAGTAGATGAACTGGCAGAGGCAGCATGTGATAGGCGGAAGTCTCTAAGTAGGCTGTCAGGTGGTCATGGCAAGTGACAGGTGGGAGCCTCTAGGTAGGCTGTCAGGTGGTCACGGCAAGTGACAGGCAGGAGCCTCTGGGTAGGCAGACAGGTGGTCAGGGCAAGTGACAGGCAGGAGCCTCCGGGTAGGCAGACAGGAGGTCACGGCAAGTGACAGGCAGGAGCCTCCAGGTAGGCTGACAGGTAACAGGCAGGTGCTTCCAGGTAAGCAGGCGGGTGAGGCCCATAGACAGACTGGCGGACTGAATGGAAGTCAGACTGTCGGGCTGGAGAGTGGTCAGGCTGGCGGACTGGACTGATAGTCAGGCTGGCGGGCAGGACTAGAAGTCAGGCTAGCAGCGGGACCTGAGGGCTGAAGCAGAGGTTAGAACACTGTGCATCAACTATTGCTCGGGCACCTCCATTTTGGAGGAGGTGCCTTAAATATGGGACGACCTCCGGCAATTGGCCGGGGACTCCTTAGGGCGGCGCGCCGCCCCTTTAAGAGGAAGGGAGCGCGCGTGCCCTAAGCACAGTGCCCGGGAAGCTGCGGGCACCAGCAGCCGAAGTAGGAAGAGGAGCGCTGGAGGGCGCGGGGCAGGGAGCGCGGCGGTGAGAGGGACGGCGTCTCTGCCTGGCAGAGGGCAGAGACGCCGATGCTACATAACAGATCTTTTAATTATAGGCGTTTGGCTGTTAAAGCCTCCAAACTTTGATGTAAAAGAGTTCTTTTATGTTGTAGTTCTAGTTTGGCTATTTCTTCATAAAGGTCTTGTATATTTTTTTTCTCTGTTTATTTAGGAAGGAAGATATGGAGATCAGCTCACCTCTGACCACCGATTTATGGGCTTCCCAAAGGATTGGATAACTTATTTCTGGCGTGGCATTAATTTCAAAGAAATTGGATAGTGTAGTTTGAATGCGTTGCTTATTGGAATCTGAAGACAGGATTGATTCATTTAATCTCCACATGCGATAAATAGAATGGGGTTTGGAGATTGAAAAACATACCGAGACTATTAGGTGGTCCGAGTGAACCGACGGAAGTATTTCTGCCTTTAAAGCTCTTGGTAGTAAGGACCTTGGAAAGAAGACATAATCAATCCTATGGTAGGAATTGTGAGAATGAGAAAAATATGTATAGTCTAAATCAGAAGGGTGGAGGTATCGCCAAATATCTATAAGTGAGAGAGTATGGAGCGATTTTTTAATTCTGGCTAGATCTCGGTAGGAAACCTGGCATTTTTTTGAGGAAGAATCTAAAGAAGGATCCATGGGGATATTAATATCTCCTCCGATGATTGGTATACCCTCCATAAAAGAGTGAAATTTATTCAGTTTGGAAATAATCCATTTGATTTTTGTTTATTGGGAGCGTATAAATTACCGATCATTACCAGTGTACCTGCCAGAAGGCCTTTCACAAAAATAAATCGCCCCTCTGGATCAATTAGAGAGTAATTCAGAAGAAAGGGTGTGTCCTTGGCAAAAGCTACTGACACTCCCCGAGATCTCTTTTGAGGTGTAGTGCAATGATACCATTGGTTATAATAAGCCTTTTCAAAGGTAGGGAGTTTCTCGGATTGAAAATAAGTTTCTTGTATGAGAAGGATGTTGAAGTTTTCCTTTCTAAATATGTCTAATGTTTGGGATCTTGGTATAGGTGAATTGAGGCCATGAGAGTTAAAGCTTGCTAGTTTTATATTACCTTGTCTGGAATCCATGGGGGAGCGGAATTGGAACGTGGATGCTTATCCTTAGAGGTATTAGAGATGGACCTGGGAAAAAGAAGATGGAAGACTGTAGAGATATAGAGTCATTAGAACAATAGGAACAGTATCAACAAGAGAGGTACAAAAATATTTGTGGATACAAATAACAGTACTATAAAGTGTAGTATTGTATAACGAGCTGTAGGAAGGGGAGTGTGATGGTGTCAATGCAATAAGCTCCATGTATGATCATTCGTATATGATCTCATAAGGGCGAGTCTGTCACTGCAAATAAAGTTAAGGGTAACATAAAAGATGCAGGGAGAGACCCGCTGGAGAGAACTCCAACTGGAGCTTACACATAGAGCTTAAGGAGCAAGTAAAGCGGTTCTTTTAGCGTAAGATGTCAATTGGCAATGGATATCTCACCAATTGCGCCTCACTCAACAGGGAAGTAGAAATAGAGAAAAAGAATAATTCTTGAACTTAAACAAGTGACACTTTACTAAGAACTGGTATAGCGGTCTTTTAGCTCATAATTCCAGGATGTAGGGAAAACATCACAAGTTGCACCCTATTCAGCATAAAAGTAATAGGTAAAGGAGTAAAAGGTTCATAAGTTTGAACAATCAACCAATTATAGGGATCCAAAACAAAAGTTATAATAACTGAGGATAGATTAAACCGGGCAAGAAGAACCTTGGTTCAGCCAGCTTCGCTGTCCTTAGAGATAGAAGAATGCTTCGTTAGTTTACGTTTGGATCGTTGCGACTTGGAAGGCGAGAAGACACTCCAAGGTGTGGGTAGAGGTAGGGGATTCAAAGAAGATGTTAAGTTTGATGCTTCCAGATCCGGGTATTTTTCAAGAATGATTCCGAGTTCTTTACAAGCATCTTGGATCTCAGCCGAGGTCCTAGCTTGGATTCGCTTGTCCTTAGCGGATATTGCAATACCGAAGGGGTAGAGCCAGCGATATTGATATTGCTTAAGGCGAAGGGCATCGGTGAATGGTTTCAGTAGACGTCTCTTGTTGAGTGTAGAAGAGGCTAAGTCCTGAAAAATTAAGATCGGCATGTCTTGAAATGAGATGGCTTCTGTTTCTCTAGATCTTTTTATAAATAGATCTTTAATGCGAAAGTACAAGAATCGACAAATGACGTCACGTGGTGGATCTCCTGGCTTGGGTCTGGGCCTCAGGGCTCTATGTGCTCTCACTATTTCAATGTTGGGAGGATTGTCAGAGTTCAAAATTTTGAGAAATATTTCTATGAGTGTTGAGGTTATTGCTTCAGTTGCTACTGATTCAGGGAGGCCTTTTATGCGAAGATTATTCCATCTTTCTCTATTTTCGTGATCTTCTAGGATGGAATATATTTGGTTAATTTGGCCTTCTTGATTTCGAATGCAGGTTAATGTAGCATTAGATTGTTCGATTAGAGTTGAATGGGAAGCTTCTAGAGAATCTGCTCTCTGACCTATTTGTGTGATTTCTTGTTTTATGTCAGTGAGGTCCTTCACAAGAGGTTCTAAGGATTTGGCAAGTATCATTTTAATGAAGGAGCGGGATACTGGATGTTCATTTGTAGATCTGCAGTCATCTGCGTCACTTTCCTGTTCAGAATCAGAGTCGTATTGAGAATGCAAATCTGAAGGCTGCTGGGACTTAGGTTTAGATGTAGTAGATTTAGCTTGTTGCTTTTTTGAGGTATTTGTTCATGTCAATTTGAGTGAGAGAAGCATTTGACCCAGAGGTTGCTCCCGAAACCTTATTGCCAATTTTGACCATTATGAAATATTCAATTTAGTTTTGAAGAATAATAACATGACACCAGGCACATTCCCCAACGTGTAGATGGTGGGGAGGGGGGGTTGTTACATCTTTAAGTTTAGTATTTGATAAGATTCCCCTTACTTTGCAAGGTAGGGGTTTTGTGTTTCATACAGGAATATAGTTTTTTGTAAAGTTTGTGGAATGACCACTAGATGTCACCCTTGGTCTATTTTGGAGAAATGGGAGGTTTCTGTGTATTGAAGGGTTAATGCTAGATGTAGCAGATAGTGAGGGTAGTATATGTAAACGTATAAGGCTCCCTCTTTGGTCCCAGTTGAGTTGCACAAACACAGCAAGGTGCTGTAAGGTCCAGACAGCAGCAGGGACCGGGGTCCAATACACAGGAGCAGTCCCAGTTTAGTCTGTGGGCATAGCAGAGTTTGCAGGTTGCCGTGCTGGGCCAGTGGTGCACAGGGCTGCTCAAGTGTGTAGGAGGGGATATAAGATGGCCGCCGCGTTTTTTGCTGGATCCCTCCGCCTAACCACCACGGGCTCTCACTCACCGGGTCTCCGGGTTTTGGATGTGTCGGCGGACCTCACAGATCCAGCAACCCAGCGGTCCCCTCTCACACCCGGCACCTCCAGGCGCAGGGCAGCCAGCAGATCCAAGCCGGTGCAGGGGCACGATGCGGCGGTGCAGCGATGCAGCGGCTGTGCAGCAGCGCTCAGATCCCTCCGTCGGCCTGAACCAGGTATGCGTACCACTTACCTGGTGTCCTCCGGTGTCCGCCGTCTCCACACTCTCTCAAATCCCTGGGGTTATTCAGTGCTCCTCCAACCACGGCACCGCAGGTGATAGGTTGATCGGCTGGCCCAGTAGGGCAGAGGAGAGGTGGAGGATGAGGAGCGGGTATGAGGAAGGGAAGGAGGAAAAAAAAAGAGTAAGCCAACCACACCGGCACCAAGGCACCCGCTGATCTCCCGTCTCTTTCCTCGATCTGAGAGCTGGTGGGCTTTCACCAGGCACATCCAACTAGCTAAGGGGGAGTTGGAGGCTGTAGAGGTCACTTTTTTGGGAGCTTTGGTGAGGTTTCAAGCTCTTAGGGAGACAGGATGCAGGAGCTGATATGAAGTGCATCCTCTCAGGTCAGGATCCAGGCCACGCCCCCACTAGACATACTTTGTAGCCACATTTGGGAACCCTGGGGCGCACCAGTTTTGTAGCACCACTGCACACACAACACCCTATGAGTTGTGCACCGGGGAAATGTGCTAGTGTAGCCATCATGGGGAACAGGCAGCATGTGTCTCAAAATCAGGTGGGAAGACCAAAATATCATCCTGATAGACCACCACAATCCTGCCCAATAAATGATGAAAAATATAATTTATGAAATGGAACACCGCAGGTGTATTGGTCAGACCAAAAGGCATAACCAGACTCTCAAAATTCCCCTCAGGGGTATTGAATGCTGTTTTCCACTAATCGCTTAATCTGATTCTAACCAGATTGTAGGCTCCCCTTAAATCCAATTTGGAGAACACCTTAGCTCCCACAACCTGGTTGAATAAATCTGGAATCAGAGGAAGAGGATACGGATCTCGGATGGTAATTTTATTAAATTCCTTGAAATCTAAACAGGGACGTAGACCCCCATCTTTCTTCTTAACGAAGAAGAAATCTGCTGCCGTGGGTCGAGATGAGGGTCTGATATGTCCCTTCTCCAGACTCTCAGCAACGAAATCCTTCATGGCTTGTCTCTCAGGGCCAGAAAGATTATACAGTCTGGACTTGGGAAGTTTAGCTCCAGGAGTCAGGTTAATAGAACAGTCAATTGCACAATGAGGAGGCAAATCCTGAAACCCCTTCTCAGAAAAAAAATCCTCAAAAATGCAGGTAAGGTCTTCATAGAGACTGCAGAAAGGGAAATGTTTAAGCAGTTCTTACGACAGTAATCTCCCCATTCAACAATTTCCCTGGATTGCCAATCCACTATCGGATTATGTTTCACCAACCTGGGTAGACCCAGTACAATCGGAGTGGGAAGGCCCTCCAGGACATAACAAGGAATTACCACATAATGAAAAGACCCCACCCTCAGTCTTATAATATGTACAATCTGAGTCAGAGATCTCTGTGCAAGTGATGCTGAGTCAATGGCATAAATAGGGATGGGCTTAGTTAACATATAGCAAGTAAGCCCATGAGTTCTCACAAACCCAGCATCAACCATGCTGACTCCAGCTCAATTGTCCACAAACACAGAAATTTTTTCAGTTCTGCTCTCTAGCAACACCTCTGCCATCAGGACAGACCTAGAACTGCATGTTGAAGACAAACACACACCCTCATTATCCACCTCCATGCTACCAAGGGTTAATTGAGTTTACTTTTGCTTAGTAATCGAGGGACAGGCCCTAATAAAATGTCCCTTTTTACAACAAAAAAACACATCTCCTTTCTCTAGCGGATTTCAGGGGAAATATGCGACCCAGTAGCTCCCCCAAACTGCATGGGTTCCTCCAACTGCATAAGTACAGGTTCACCCCCCCCTCCCCCGGCAAAGGAGAGTTGCCCCGAAAAGAGGGCTTGGGAGAAGGTGGTCTTACCCACCTATCCCGAAGGCGTCTATCCACGCGTATAGCCAATGAAATAAAGGATAAGATCTGGCACTCTTTTCATGCAGAAGAGAAGATCATTTATTCAGAACATACAATCCATAATATATGTAACGTTTTGGTCATAACATTCTGACCTTCATGAGACTACAAAAAAACAAAAATTAAAATTAAACAAAAGGAAAACAGAAAAAAACAGAAATAAACAATACATTGGATAATATGCCCCATAGTGACTATGCAACTTATGTGGCGCCCCTGAGGGTTCGACCGCCACAGGGATGCTGCACTTCTCTAGTGGAGTGTAGTGTTCCTCCTCTGAGGTAAGAACAGTGTGATGATCAGGACCCTTCCTTTACATCCAACACCACATTTCTCCACCAGAGGGGGCTAGAATGCACTAGGTGCTGCCCTCCTGGTTACAGGGAGACTGGGGAACCAAGAGTTAGGGGAACCAGTTAGTGGGTGAGGGTGGAGGACTCACAATTTAGTGACACTTTAAATTTCATATTTAATAAAGAGCCATCTTTGGTTGGGGTTCTTTGACTGTCTTTGGACTGTGAAGTACTGTGATCTCCCACCCTGAGCGTGGATCCTGTGTGGACCTGCAGCGGATAGGGACACAGCCCTCGTACCCCAGCCTTGGAGCGAGGGGCAGGTTGCAGACGAAGAATGTCTCAACCCAGTCAAGGACCACGACCAAGAAGACCCGGAGCTTAAGAGTGTAGCTCCACAGCAAATGGATCCCAGGGAGGATGCAGACAGAGCGGAGTACGCCACCTGTCCTCGCCGACCTGATATATTCAGAGGGAGTCCGGCTGCAAGAGAGGTACCGGCCCCTGACACCCGACCTTGCTACTCCATGTCCTGGTCGGGAAAGCCTGGTAGGCCCTGAGGATCCCACCGGGTATCGGAAGGAGCGGAGCTGCCACCCGTACCCTTTTTCTGAGAGGAGTTCAGAGGGAGACCCGGCCTATCTACACACACGGACAGGAAAGGATACGGTTTGTAGTTCAGGAACACTCTAGTGTAGGGTCCTGATCGAATGCTGGACTTACTCGGAAGTTGTCGGACCCCCGTTCCTGGTGACTGCAGAACTCCGCGGGGAGCAGGGAGTCGCCTTCCTTTTGCCATCTCTTATGTGAGTAAAGCCTTGAAAGTTCACCCCTATGGCCTCTGGACTCTTTATTCTGCGCTACACTGCACGACGCGGTGCCTGTTCTCCTCCACTACTACCCCCTCCATCCTGTCCCTCTGCCCTGAGGCCTTGCTCCGCCTGTGGGGAGTAGTAATAACGACGGCCACCAGAACACCATGCCTCAGCAGACTGCAGTGGCGCTGGTGGCCTTCACCAGGTGCCACAGGTGGCGTAGTCGGAATCAGCCACTCAACCCGGATAAGCCCACACCATCCTTTTAATGTGACGGCCCTGAGGACGGGTCGGGTCCGGGCCACGGCTGCACCCCATCTCTCCATCACAGGACCCGACTCCGAGTCCCCCATCTCCCAGGGTAAAGAAAAGGGCTATCGAGTAGAGGCGTCACAAACCTGGCGTAGTCGGCAGGATAGCGTGCCCGCAGCAAAGGAAGGAATTACCCATTGCTACCGGGTACTGTGTGCCTTACACCTTGAACTGTCGTTTTCCACTTAAAATGGCGCCTGCCCTAGAAGAACAGGCGCCATAATGCTGTGAAAAGACGGTCTTCAAACACCTCCCATCGTGGGCTGGGCTCTCGCTTGGCGCCAAAAATGTGGACTGCCCCTTCAATCAGAGACTGTCCGCGGTGTAATGCCCGTCAAACCGGATGGGCTCAACGAAGGCGGGCCTGTCAGCATGCCGCCCAGGAACTGCCCCGAAAGAGGAAGAAGAAAAGTAACGAGGTGCGGCCATTGCAGTTGGAGGTTAGCAATCTTCGGAGGCAGACATGGACGCTTCTGGAGCGCAACCTACCGAACCTTCTGAACCCGGTTCAGGCCCTTCACCCGACAGGGAGCGAAGCGGCAGCGTTTTAACAGCGGGAGATTTGGAGTTTCTCCGACAGGAAGCCCCGGGTCTCATGAGGAGACAGAGAGAGGCCCAGGAGGCGTCGACGGCTGCGTGGCGGGAAGAAATGGTGCTGCGCATCCGGGCCCGCCGCCAAGGAGTTGAAGCCCAAGGAGAGACGGTGACAGAGGTCGTGAGCGGCCCAGCGGCGGATGAGTGTGCTACCTGTTAGAACTCTCCTGTTAGGTTTTTTTTAGTTTGCTGGTCACATGACCATTTTTGCCTATTTAATCCGGCTCCGCCCTCCTGGTCTTGCTGGACTTCATTGTATTTACTACTCTTGAGCTAGCTTGGTGCTCTGTTGCCGTTCTCTGTTAGTTTTGCTAGGTCTTCTGACCTCTATGCTTTTTGTTGTGTGTTTGTCTTTGACTGCTACTATTTCTGCTAGGAGGTGTCCAAACTTATCCCAGTCCCTAGTTCTTGTAGGGATCCCTCCCTCACATCTATAGGTCTTCGTTCAGACTAGCCGAGGACTTTTTCGGGTCTGATCGCAGGATTAGGTTCCCCGTTACATCGTAGGGATCTAGTTTAGTTCTATTGTAGGGACAGTTCTCCTGTCTTTCCTTAGTCCCTGTAGCAGATCATAACAGTAAGTCCAGCCCTAAAAGAAAAAAAAAAATTTTCTCTAAGGAAAGACCTCCAGTTTTCCATCATGGTCTCGGTTCAAGATTTGGCTCAACGCTTGCAGGGACTCTCTCTGGAGGTGGCCAAGCTCCAACAACACGTGAGTAGCTGTTCTGGAGCACATTTTGTGGAACCAAAGGTACGTCTGCCTGATTTATTTTTTGGCGAACAACAAGATTTTTTTTCTTTTAAAAATGCTTGTTTATTGTATTTTCGTTTGAGACCCGGATCCTCTGGTGATGAATCACAGCGCATAGGGTTCATAATGTCACTTTTGCGCAAAGATCCTCAGGGATGGGCATTCTCTCTCCAACCTAGTGATCCGTGCTTTAGATCAGTGGATAGTTTTTTTCTGCTTTGGGTTTGTTGTACGATGATCCTGATCGTGTCTCATCTGCTGAGTCTGAATTGAGACGTTTGAGGCAGGGATCAGGTAATGTGGAAAAATATTGTTCTCACTTCCGTCGGTGGTCTGCCCAGGTGGGGTGGAACGATTCAGCTTTGAAAAGCTTGTTTCTTGCAGGGCTAGGTGAAAGGGTTAAGGATTTACTGATTGCTTATCCCACACCTGGAAACTTGCAGGAGGCAATGCAATTAGCTATACGGGTGGACAGGAGACTGCGTGCAAGGGTTAATGAGAGCAAATCCTCTGCTATGTCAGCTCCGAGTCTTGAGAGGGTCTGTGCTGACAATGGAGAGCCGATGGAGATTGGGGCGATGGCACCTCGCTCTCAGGAAAAAGATCGCAGGCTTTCTGAAGGCTTGTGCTTCTATTGCGGAAATTCTGGTCATTTTATTAAGAACTGTGTGCTTCGTTTGAAGAAAGAAAAAAAAATGGTCAGTTATGCCCGTATTGCCTGTTTAAATTCTAAGGGAGTATTCCTATCTGCCACTACTGCTGCTCAGGATGAATTAATTGAATTTCGGGTATTTGTGGATTGTGGTTCTACTCTGAATGTGATTGATGGGGGATTCTTGGAAAAACTTAGATTAGAACCTAAAACTTTGTCATCCCCTATTGCTGTGGTTTCTGTTGATGGCTCTCCCTTGAAGAGTGTTACTCATAAGGTCTGTGAATTTCCCCTCACTATTAATGGTATTCACCAAGAAAATTTGGATTTGGTGGTATTGGATAATTTGCCTTCTCCAGTAATATTGGGGTTAACTGGTTAAAATTGCACAATCCTGTACTGGATTGGTCTACCAATGAAATTAAGTCCTGGAGCCCTAAGTGTTATGACAAGTGTTGTAACGGACGTATTGCTGCTGTGGATAAAGGGGAATTGCCTGTACCTACTCAGGATTTTTGGAGAGTTTTTTCTGAGGAGGAGTCACAAATTTTGCCTCCCCATAGAGACTATGATTGTACCATTGAATTTGTCCCTGGAGCGACTCTTCTTAAAAGTCGTTTATTTAATCTTACTATTCCTGAGAGAAAGGCTTTGGAGGAATACATACAGACAAGCTTGGCCGCCGGTCACATTAAGCCTTCCAAGTCTCCTGTGGCTGTTGGATTTTTTTTTGTAAAAAAAAAAGATGGCGGTTTACGTCCTTGTCTGGACTTTCGTGAGATTAATAAAATTACTGTACGCAATCCTTACCCACTGCCATTGATTCCTGATTTATTTAACCAGTTAGTGGGGGCCAAGTGGTTCTCTAAAATTGATCTCCGGGGGGCATACAATTTGTTGCGCATGAAGGAGGGTGATGAATGGAAGACTGCTTTTAACACTCCTGTGGGTCATTTTGAGAATCTGGTTATGCCTTTTGGTCTTACCAATGCTCCAGCATTTTTTCAGAATCTTATTAATGACATCCTTAGACCTTTAATCGGCAAAAATGTGGTTGTGTATTTGGATGACATTCTGATTTATTCGCCTGATCTGGAGTCTCATTGGCGGAGCGTACGTGAGGTATTACAGTTATTAATGGACAATTCGCTTTTTGCTAAGCTGGAGAAATGTGAGTTCGCTGTACAGAGAATTAGTTTTTTGGGCTACATTATCTCCAGTGAAGGTTTTGAGATGGACCCGGTTAAAGTTCAAGCTGTGCAGGAATGGCCTAGGCCTATTGGTTTGAAATCGATACAGAGGTTTTTGGGTTTCGCCAATTATTACAGAAAATTCATAAAAAAATTTTCTATTATTGTCAAACTGCTGACCGATCTCACCAGGAAAGGTGCTAATGCTGTTCAGTGGACTTCTGAGGCCATTGAAGCTTTTGTGTTTCTAAAGGAGAGGTTTACCTCTGCTCCCATCCTTATGCAGCCTGATGTGACTAAGCCGTTTTTGGTTGAGGTTGATGCTTCTTCTGTGGGGGTCGGTGTGGTGTTGTCTCAGGAAAACAAGGATGGAGTACATCCCTGTGCCTTTTTTTCAAAAAAATTTTCTGAGACTGAACTTAATTACGATATTGGTAATTGGGAATTGCTAGCGATTAAACTCGCATTTGAACACTGGCGTCACCTCTTGGAAGGTGCTGAATTTCCCATTCAGGTTTTCACTGATCATAAAAATCTGATCTATCTTGATGCTGCCAAGCGCTTGAATGCCCGTCAGGCTAGGTGGGCACTTTTTTTCTGGCGGTTTAATTTTTCCGTTACTTACATCCCGGGTACCAAGAATGTTAAAGCGGATGCTTTGTCTCGCAGCTTTTCTCCCATGGTCGGTGTTGAGGAGGAAGAGGAGAGCATTTTACAAGAAGGTGTTGTGATTGCTGCTTTGGACTCCGTTTTGGAGGATGAGATTCTTAAAGCTCAGGAGAATGCCCCATCTAACACTCCCCATGGGAGGTTGTTTGTGCCTAGGACCTTTAGGAGAGATTTGTTTGTTGAGTGTCATGAGTCTCGGTTGGCAGGTCATCCAGGAATTTCTGAGACCAAGAGACTTGTGGGTCGCAGTTTTTGGTGGCCTGGATGGCAGAAGGAAGTTATTAAGTGGGTGCGCCAATGTATTGAGTGTGCTAGATCCAAGTCTTCGCATGCTCCTGCTGCGGGGTTGCTTTGCCCTCTGGAGGTTCCTAGTGCACCTTGGACACATCTGGCTATGGACTTTATTACTGACCTTCCCCCCTCTGAAGGTTTCACGGTCATCTGGGTGGTCGTGGACCGTTTTAGCAAGATGTGTCACTTGGTTCCCTTCATCAAACTGCCTTGCGCTAAGACACTCGCTAAGGCCTTTGTCAAGGAAATTGTCAGACTACATGGTGTTCCTACTGACATTGTTTCTGATAGGGGACCTCAGTTTGTGGCTCGTTTTTGGCGTGCCTTTTGTGACAGGTTGGGAGTTCATTTGTCGTTTTCATCTGGATATCATCCTGAGTCTAATGGCCAGACAGAAAGGAAGAACCAGGATGTTGAGCAGTTCTTGCGTTGTTTTGTGGCAGACAATCAAGAGGGGTGGTCTGAGTTTCTGCCACTTGCTGAATTTGCTCTTAACAACCATACATCCTCTTCTGCTGGGTGTTTGCCTTTTTTTTGTTGTTCTGGGAGACATCCGTCTTTTGGGTCATTCTCCAAATTGGTTTCGGCTGTGCCTGAGGAGGAGAGTTTTTCCGGTGATTTGGAGAGAGTTTGGACGGATGTGCGTGGTAATCTTCAGGAGGCTAACAAAAAATCTAAGAGGTACATTGATAGGAAACGGCAAGAGGTTTTGTTTGCTGTTGGTGACATGGTTTGGTTGTCCTCTAAGAATCTGCGATTGAGGATTCCTTCTAAAAAATTGGGTCCCAAGTTCGTAGGGCCCTTTAAGGTGCTTCAGATAGTTAACCAATCTGCTGTTAGGTTGGAGGTTCCTACGTCCTGGAAGATTAACCCAGTGTTTCATGTTTCTCTGTTGAAAAAAGCTGATGTGTCTGATGGTGACGCCTCTGCCACTGTTCCTCCGGTGGTGGAGGACGGGGAATATGAAATTTCCCGCATCCTAAATTCTAGACGGTATAGAGGGAGTTTGCAGTATCTCGTCGCTTGGAAGGGTTTCGGACCTGAGGATAACTCATGGGTGAGGGCGGATGATGTTTCTGCTTCCAGACTTGTCAGAGCGTTTCACAGGAGGTTTCCTGGTAAGCCTGGGCCTAGGGGATCCGGAGGATCCTCTTAGAAGAGAGGGTACTGTTAGAACTCTCCTGTTAGGTTTTTTTTAGTTTGCTGGTCACATGACCATTTTTGCCTATTTAATCCGGCTCCGCCCTCCTGGTCTTGCTGGACTTCATTGTATTTACTACTCTTGAGCTAGCTTGGTGCTCTGTTGCCGTTCTCTGTTAGTTTTGCTAGGTCTTCTGACCTCTATGCTTTTTGTTGTGTGTTTGTCTTTGACTGCTACTATTTCTGCTAGGAGGTGTCCAAACTTATCCCAGTCCCTAGTTCTTGTAGGGATCCCTCCCTCACATCTATAGGTCTTCGTTCAGACTAGCTGAGGACTTTAGCGGGTCTGATCGCAGGATCAGGTTCCCCGTTGTAACGGGTCTGGGAGGCGGAACCTCTGAGCTACTATACAAGGGGGCGGTCCTTGTAAGGGAGCGGGTGGCGACCAGGGAAGACGGGCAGGCAGTCACAGCAGGTGACCGGGACAGTCTCTGAGTGAACGGGCTGGAGGTCACGGCAAGTGACCGGGGCAGTCTCTGGATGAACGGGCAGGAGGTCACGGCAAGTGACCGGGGCAGTCTCTGGATGAACGGGCAGGAGGTCACGGCAAGTGACCGGGGCAGTCTCTGGGTAAAGGGTAGGTACGACCTGTGATGGCATGGTTGATGTGTGCTCCCAGGTGAGCAAGCGAGAGTCTCTGGAATGGCAGATGGTCACAGCACGTGACGGCGGAGCCTCCAGGTAGGCTAGCAGGCAGGTAACAGGTGTGCGCTCCCAGGTGAGCGTGCAGGAGTCTCTGGAATGGCAGGTGGTCACAGCACGTGACAGCGGAGCCTCCAGGTAGGCTAGCAGGCAGGTAACTGGTGTGCGCTCCCAGGTGAGCGGGCAGGAGTCTCTGGAATGGCAGGTGGTCACAGCACGTGACGGCGGAGCCTCCAGGTAGGCTAGCAGGCAGGTAGCAGATGTGCGCTCCCAGGTGAGCGGGCAAGCTGGTCCATAGACAGACTGACAGGAGTTGGAGGGCAGACCGTCGGACCTCAGGCTAGCAGGCAGGTAGCAGAATATCAGGCAGGAATCAGACAGCAAACTGGCAGGAATCTGGCAGGTAACTGGCAACGGGACCTGAGGGCTGAAGCAGAGTAGTGAACAGTGCAACAACATTGCTCGGGCACCTCCATTTTGGAGGAGGTGCCTAATATATGGTGAAGTCCTCCGGCCATTGGCCGGGGACTCCTTAGGACGGCGCGCGCGGCCCCTTTAAGAGGGAGGGAGCGCGCGCGCCCTAAGCACAGTGACCGGGAAGGAGCGCGCGCTGCCAGCAGAGCGGGAGGAGGACGCCGGGCTCGGAGCAGAGGGGTGAGGGAAACAGCGTCCCTGCCTAGCTACACCCGTTACATCGTAGGGATCTAGTTTAGTTCTATTGTAGGGACAGTTCTCCTGTCTTTCCTTAGTCCCTGTAGCAGATCATAACACTACCCCTGCCCCGGCTGCAGAGCCTACCGTTCCTATCCTAGACCTCATGGCCGAATATCTCCTGCCCGGCGCGGCCACCTGGGAGCAGGTCTTGGCTCTGGAGCTGCAAGCGGCAGCTATAGGTGGGGACCTGCAATGCCGCCCTACTCCCGAACCCGAAGCGCCTGAAGCTGCAGAGGTGTCCACCGGCTCTAACCCGGATTGGTCCGCGCTTGCAGAGGACCCGCAGCAGGCCCCAATGACACCGCTACCCGCACCAGCAGTCACCTGGCCGGAGGCTGAGGAGTGGGCCTGGGACAACCAGGGGGGGGACCTGATGGGCTTCCCCCAGGAGACCCGGGCTGAAGCGCAGAGGAGGAGTCAGCGGTGCAGTGAGCAGATACTCCAACTCGCTCGGGAGCAACGTCAACGGGAACTCCGCTGCGAATGCCTCGAGGTACGGGCCAAAGCTGCCAAATCCCGGGCTCGTCAGGAAGAGGCCACCCTTCCCAGTCCCCGTGTGGAAGGGCAAGTCTTCCGCTTCCACCATGAGGTGGGGTGGGGGTTCATCAGAAGTCCCCAGCACGAGGACGACGTGTTTGTCAGCAGGCGGGATGTCGAGCCTCGGTTAAGGAAGGGACACCCTGGCCGGAACCTCTTCCCGGGCGATATAGTAACTTATTCTCGCCACCAGGGTGTGCGGGGGTGGTATGCCCTGGATGTACACAAAGTGTCCGGGAGTGACACCCCTCGCGCTCAGCCTCAGGGGACCGGTCAGCCTCCGTCGGGAGGAATGAGCCTTTTCCCAGGAGGGAACCCGAGGTTTAAGCAGCCCCGGCGGTTGCAACTTGTTTATAGTTAATATGTAGACATTTATATTTTGATTTATTACCCCGGTTTCTAGAGACATG
Source organism: Phyllobates terribilis (assembly GCF_046119375.1). Taxonomy (NCBI): domain Eukaryota; kingdom Metazoa; phylum Chordata; class Amphibia; order Anura; family Dendrobatidae; genus Phyllobates; species Phyllobates terribilis. The sequence continues at coordinate 285,539,083 of NW_027362769.1, read as the reverse complement.
TGTCCCTGCGGACTGGCAGCAGACAGACTCCTTTCTTGTATATAGTTTGCATCTTTTTAGGTGCTCCATATTGGTTTTATACGAAACCGCGGACATTTCTACCTCAAGACCTCAGAAGGAAAACCTGTCAGGGTGGCTGTCCGGGAGGTCCAACTCGGGATCTTCATGCCCTGCAGCCACCCCAGGGCCCACGTTGAGGGTTTGGGACAGGTCCCTCACACTTCTTAACTGACTCTGCGTCTTTGCACCTTAACCCGTCTGTCTGCACATAATGTCTCTGGAAAATGCTAGCACTTTTATAATTTTATACTTTTGTACTTTTATAATGTACCGTTATATTTGCAACGTTTAAGAAGATGTGCCTCCCATAAAGGGAAGATAGTTTATGGTTATATAAAAAGAAAATTTCCTGGGTGTTACTCTTTTGCAGCCCGCGGACGTGCTGTGTTTCACCAGGGGGGAATGTGGCGCCCCTGAGGGTTCGACCGCCACAGGGATGCTGCACTTCTCTAATGGAGTGTAGTGTTCCTCCTGTGAGGTAAGAACAGTGTGATGATCAGGACCCTTCCTTTACATCCAACACCACATTTCTCCACCAGAGGGGGCTAGAATGCACTAGGTGCTGCCCTCCTGGTTACAGGGAGACTGGGGAACCAAGAGTTAGGGGAACAAGTTAGTGGGTGAGGGTGGAGGACTCACAATTTAGTGACACTTTAAATTTCATATTTAATAAAGAGCCATCTTTGGTTGGGGTTCTTTGACTGTATTTGGACTGTGAAGTACTGTGATTTCACCACCCTGAGCGTGGATCCTGTGTGGACCTGCAGCGGATGGGGACACAGCGCTCGTACCACGGCCTTGGGGCGAGGGGCAGGTTGCAGACGAGGAATGTCTCAACCCGGTCAAGGACCACGACCAAGAAGGCCCAGAGCTTAAGAGTGTAGCTCCACAGCAAATGGATCCCAGGGAGGATGCAGACGGAGCGGAGTACGCCACCTGTCCTCGCCGACCTGATATATTCAGAGGGAGTCCGGCTGGAAGAGGGGTACCGGCCCCCGACACCCGACCTTGCTACTCCATGTCCTGGTCGGGAAAGCCCAGTAGGCCCTGAGGATCCCACCGGGTATCGGAAGGAGCGGAGCTGCCACCCGTACCCTTTTTCTGAGAGGAGTTCAGAGGGAGACCCGGCCTATCTACACACACGGACAGGAAAGGATACGGTCTGTAGTTCAGGAACACTCTAGTGTAGGGAACTGATCGAACGCTGGACTTACTCGGAAGTTGTCGGACCCCCGTTCCTGGTGACTGCAGAACTCCGCGGGGAGCAGGGAGTCGCCTTCCTTTTGCCATCTCTTATGCGAGTAAAGCCTTGAAAGTTCACCCCTATGGCCTCCGGATTCTTTATTCTGCGCTACACTGCACGACGCGGCGCCCGTTCTCCTCCTCTACTACCCCCTCCATCCTGTCCCTCTGCCCTGAGGCCTTGCTCCGCCTGTGGGGAGTAGTAATAACATAGTAACATAGTAACATAGTTTGTAAAGCCGAATAAAGACTTGCGTCCATCAAGTTTGACCTGTTAGTTCTGTAATTGCTAAAGTTGATCCAGAGGAGGGCAAAAACCCCAAATAATTTAGCCAATCTTCACCTGAGGAAAAATTCCCTCCCGACTCTGAAACCAGCAGTCAGAATAAATCCCTGTATCAACCTACTATTTTATTTTATTTTTAAGTATATGCTGAAATCTGCCTGGTATCTAGAAATGCATCCAGTCCCCGCTTGAACTGGTGTAGTGAATCTGACATTACCGTCTCCTCACTCAGTGAATTCCATATTCTCACTGCTCTTACCGTAAAGAACCCCTTCCTATGCTGGTGCTGAAACCTTTTCTCTTCCAGTCTTAGTGAATGCCCTCTTGTTACCGTAATATCCCTCCTTTTGAACAAATCCTGGGCAAGATCTCTACACTGTCCCCTAACATATTTGTACACATTTATTATGTCCCCCCTCAACCTTCTCTTTTCCAGGCTGAATAGTCCTAGTTTTGCCAACCTCTCTGGGTATTGCAGTCCCTCCATTCCCTTTATTAATTTTGTTGCCCTCCTTTGTACCTTTTCAAGCTCATTTATATCCTTTCTATATATTGGGGCCCATAACTGAGCACAGTATTCCAAGTGTGGTCTGACCAGTGCTTTGTACAGTGGAAGAACAATGTTCTCATCCTTTGCAGCTATACCTCTTCTGATACATCCCATTACCCTGTTTGCCCTTACAGCAGCGGCCTGACTTTGGGCACTCCAATTTAGTTTGCTATCAACCAAGATGCCCAAGTCCTTCTCCATCTCTGAATTCCCCAATGATTTCCCATTAAGTGAGTACTGGTGACTTCCATTTTTCCTTCCCATATGTATGACCTTACATTTCTCCTCATTAAACCTCATTTGCCATTTAATGCTCCACCTACCCAGCTTATCCAAATCCCTCTGTAGGTCTGCACTGTCCTCTTTTGTATTAATTGTTTTACATAACTTTGTGTCATCTGCAAATATTGACATTTTACTATTTATCCCGTCGACTATGTCGTTAATAAAGATATTAAATAACATTGGGCCTAGTACAGACCCCTGTGGTACCCCACTAGTGACGCTTACCCAATCTGAGAATATTCCATTTATAACCACCCTCTGCCTTCTATCCTTTAGCCAGTTAGCTACCCACTAGCAGACATTTTCCCCCAGCCCCATCATTCTCATTTTGTATACCAACCTATTATGTGGCACGCTATCGAACGCTTTTGAGAAGTCGAGATACACGACATCCACTGGTTCCCCCTGATCTACTCGAGAGCTAACCTCCTCGTAGAAGTCAATCAGGTTTGTTTGGCAGGAGCGATTCCTCATGAATCCATGTTGGTTCGGGATTAAAAGATTATTAGCATCAAGATGCTCCGTAATTGCCTCTTTAATGAAGCTTTCAAAAATTTTGCCCACAACGGACGTCAGACTCACCGGCCGATAGTTTCCGGCGTCACTTTTCGCTCCCTTTTTGAATATTGGCACTACATTCGCCTGTCGCCAATCAAGTGGTACAGACCCAGTCTCAACAGAGTCCTTAAATATAAGATATAACGGTCTGTCTATCACATTACTTAGTTCCTTTAGTACCCGTGGGTGTATGCCATCAGGTCCTGGTGATTTGTTTATTTTAATGTTACTGAGGCGTTTCTGTACCTCAACTTGGGTTAGATTAGTCATACTTAGTGGAGGATTAAGCTTGTCACTTCTCATTTCTCCTGTTAGTTCTATATCCTTTGTGAAAGTTGTCGAAAAAAAAATTATTTAATAGATTAGCTTTATCCATGATTTTGCCTTCCTCACTTTTTATCGGTCCAATATTATCCGATTTAATCCTTTTACTATTTATATACGTAAAGAACAGTTTTGGATTTGATCTACTTTCCCTAGCAATACGTTTCTCTGCTTCCTCCTTCGCTATTTTTATTTGTTTTTTACAGGTTCTCGTTTTTTCCTTGTAACACATTAGTGCCTCCTTACCGTTTTCCTGTTTTAATCTCTTGAATGCCTCTTTTTTGCTATTTAACGCCCCTTTTACGTTCTTGTTCAACCATATTGGTTTCCTCTTATTTCTGGCCCTTTTATTCCCATACGGTATATACCTCTCGCACTGAGTATTCAGAATTCTTTTGAAGGTTTCCCATTTACTATTCATATTCCATTGATTAAGTACTTTGTCCCAGTCAATAAGTTGAAGGTTTTCTATCAGCTGATCAAACTTCGCCCTCCTAAAGTTTAATGTTTTTGTTGTTCCCTTATTGATAACCCTACTGAAGGGCATTTTGACGTCGATAATATTATGATCGCTATTACCTAGGTGCCCCCCTATCTGTACCTCAGTTATTCTATCAGGCCTATTAGTCAATATTAAGTCCAACACGGCCTTCCCTCTCGTTGGTTCCTGCACTAGTTGGGAGAGATAATTATCCTTAATATTTGTCAAGAACCTTTTTCCTTTCTGAGATCTACAGGTTTCTGTTTCCCAGTCAATATCCGGGTAGTTGAAATCCCCCATTACAATCACTTCATTATGTTTTGCTACTTTGTCTATTTGTCCTAATAGCAGATTCTCATTCTCCTCTGTTATATTTGGTGGCTTATAGCAGACCCCCAGTAATATTTTATTATTATTTTTTGCCCCCTCTATCTCTACCCACATGGACTCGACCCCCTCTTCTCCCTCTCCTATATCTTCCCTTAGTCTGGGTTTTAGACATGACTTTACATATAAGCAGACTCCTCCGCCTTTCCCCTGTTTCCGGTCCCTTCTAAATAAACTATAATCTAATAAATTTACCGCCCAGTCGTAGCTATCGTCTAGCCAAGTCTCTGTTATACCTACGATGTCATACCTCTCCTCCGATATAAGTGCCTGCAGCTCATCCGCCTTATTGGTCAGGCTTCTTGCGTTGGTCAGCATGCAAGATAAAACTTTGGGGTTATTTAGCATCCTATTCTTCTCTAACGATCTAACTGTTCTATCCCCACCCCCCTCTCCACCCTCATTATATTCACTTCTCCCCTTCCCCCTTGCTTGCCTCACATCCCACCTATTTCCTTGGTTTCCCCCCCCCCCGTCTCTAGTTTAAAAACTCCTCCAACCTATTAGCCATCTTCTTCCCCAGCACCGCTGCACCCTCCCCATTGAGGTGCAGCCCGTCCCTACGGTAGAGCCTGTAGCCGACCGCGAAGTCGGCCCAGTTCTCCATGAACCCAAACCCTTCTGCCTTGCACCAACTCTTTAGCCACTTATTCACCTCCCTAACTTCCCGTTGGCGCTCCTGTGTGGCTCGCGAGATTGGTAGTATTTCTGAGAAAACTACCTTGGAGGTCCTTGCCCTAAGCTTCCTACCTAGGTCCCTGAAATCATTTTTAAGGACCCTCCATCTACCACTCACTTTGTCATTGGTGCCGATGTGGACCATGACCGCTGGGTCTTCGCCAGCCCCACCCAGTAACCTGTCAACCCGATCCGCGATGTGCCGGACTCGAGCACCGGGGAGGCAGCACACCGTTCGGCGATCCCGGTCTTTGTGACAGATTGCCCTGTCTGTCCCCCTAATAATAGAGTCACCCACTACCAGAACCTGTCTTGCCTGCCCTACACTTCCCCCCTCCCCCTTAATACTGGAGCATACACTCCCCCGGCGGTCAGAGGATCTGTCGTGCTCCAATAATGCCGGTTCTGAACCAGCCTTCCTATACTTCTTCCCTCTATCCCTCCTAACTGTTATCCAGCTCCCTGCCTGTTCAGCCTGCACTTCCCCTCTATGCTCCACCCCCAGTATTGACCCATTGAGTGTCTGCTCGGTGAGCAGCAAACTCCGTTCCATGTTGTCGATGCTCCTCAGTATCGCTATCTGAGCACTTAGATCCAGAATTTGGGCTTCCAAGTGCACGATATGCTCACATCTCTCGCAGCAGTATGGATCCTCGAGCGGTTGCTCACGGAATGCATACATTGCGCAAGATGTACACTGCACGGCTCCGGCCAACATGGACGTCATTCTAAATATGGGGATACAGTCAGTATATATATACAAGTACAAAACACAATTATTTATATATAGGTGTATGGACGGGGATCAATTAGGGATGTGCAAGTGTATCAATTAGATATCGGTGGGGGATCAGTTAAGTATGGACGGGGGATCAATTAAGTATCAAGTATGGACGTGGGAATCAGATAAGTAGGTCAGGTGGATTAATTAAGTAAAAAGTAAAGTAAAGAAAGAATGAAATACAGTCAGCAATTCAGTCCTAAGTCCTCCCTTCCAAACTCCCTGAAACCAAAGTCACTGAAAAACAAGTCACACACTAACTTTCGTTCGCACTTACGCTCTGGACACACGCAGCTCGTTCACACTCGCAAACTAAGAGATTTAAAGAGTTTTTATTTTTTTTTATTTTTCCTTTTCCAGCAATGTACCCTTCACCTCAATGCACTTCCAAAGAACTTGATGCCCAACCAGCTGCCCCTTATAAACCCTTAATTATGACCCCTTCCTTAATTAACCCCTTGTGAGTAAATCTACACCTCAGGATTTTAGTGCAATGTAGTTAACCCTTAAATACACAGGTAGTAAACTAAGAAACTAAAACTGTAGTGAGAAAATTAGATTTATTGGGCTTTTTAAAACCTAACAGGTAGAAAAGCACTCAGCAGGTCACAATGCAGCACTCACCGCAATTCACACAGGTATTTTCTGCAGGATTCCCAATACCTCTTCACTGAAAAACAAGTCACACACTAACTTTCGTTCGCACTTACGCTCCGGACACACGCAGCTCGTTCACACTCGCAAACTAAGAGATTTAAAGAGTTTTTTTTTTGTTTTTTTTTCCTTTTCCAGCAATGTACCCTTCACCTCAATGCACTTCCAAAGAACTTGATGCCCAACCAGCTGCCCCTTATAAACCCTTAATTATGACCCCTTCCTTAATTAACCCCTTGTGAGTAAATCTACACCTCAGGATTTTAGTGCAATGTAGTTAACCCTTAAATACACAGGTAGTAAACTAAGAAACTAAAACTGAAGCGAGAAAATTAGATTTATTGGGCTTTTTAAAACCTAACAGGTAGAAAAGCACTCAGCAGGTCACATTGCAGCACTCACCGCAATTCACACAGGTATTTTCTGCAGGATTCCCAATACCTCTTCACTGAAAAACAAGTCACACACTTACTTTCGTTCACACTTACGCTCCGGACACACGCAGCTCGTTCACACTCGCAAACTAAGAGATTTAAAGAGTTTTTTTTTTTTGCTTTTTGTTTTTTTTTCCTTTTCCAGCAAAGTACCCTTCACCTCAATGCACTTCCAAAGAACTTGATGCCCAACCGGCTGCCCCTTATAAACCCTTAATTATGACCCATTCACCTTAATTAACCCCTTGTGAGTAAATCTACACCTCAGGATTTTAGTGCAATGTAGTTAACCCTTAAATACACAGGTAGTAAACTAAGAAACTAAAACTGTAGTGAGAAAATAGGTTTTAAAAAGCCCAATAAATCTTAACAGGTAGAAAAGCACTCAGTAGGTCACAATGCAGCACTCACCGCAATTCACACAGGTATTTTCTGCAGGATTCCCAATACCTCTTCACTGAAAAACAAGTCACACACTTACTTTCGTTCGCACTTACGCTCCGGACACACGCAGCTCGTTCACACTCGCAAACTAAGAGATTTAAAGAGTTTTTTGTTTTTTTTTTCCTTTTCCAGCAATGTACCCTTCACCTCAATGCACTTCCAAAGAACTTGATGCCCAACCAGCTGCCCCTTATAAACCCTTAATTATGACCCCTTCCCCTTAATTAACCCCTTGTGAGTAAATCTACACCTCAGGATTTTAGTGCAGTGTTGTTAACCCTTAAATACACAGGTAGTAAACTAAGAAACTAAAACTGTAGTGAGAAAATAGGTTTTAAAAAGCCCAATAAATCTAAACAGGTAGAAAAGCACTCAGCAGGTCACAATGCAGCAACTCACCGCAATACACAGGTATTTTCTGCAGGATTCCCAATACCTCTTCACTGAAAAACAAGTCACACACTTACTTTCGTTCGCACTTACGCTCCGGACACACGCAGCTCGTTCACACTCGCAAACTAAGAGATTTAAAGAGTTTTTTTTTTTTCCTTTTCCAGCAATGTACCCTTCACCTCAATGCACTTCCAATAACGACGGCCGCCAGAACACTATGCCTCAGCGGACTGTAGCGGCGCTGGTTGCCTTCACCAGGTGCCACAGGTGGCGTAGTCGGAATCAGCCACTCAACCCGGATAAGCCCACACCATCCTTTTAATGTGAGGGCCCTGAGCACGGGTCGGGTCCGGGCCACGGCTGCACCCCATCTTTCCATCACAGGACCCGACTCCGAGTCCCCCATCTCCCAGGGTAAAGAAAAGGGCTTTCGAGTAGAGGCGTCACACTTACAGTAGCAAAATAAACAAGTATTCACAGTGAAAACATTCATAGAATCAAGATATTATAATGGTGAGGGACTTTAGGGTGCTTCAGATAACCAATCATTGTTAATAATAGTATGAAAAGTATTGAATGTTGTCTGATCACGATATCTGAGTGGGAGGTATGTAACTAAGGTTGTTACTTAGGATGCGCTAGTTTTCCTGGCATTATCTTCTACTAGCAATCCGGTAAGCCTCCAGTTTTACACCTTCCATAACAGCACACTCCTAAGACTATAGGCACATTTTTTACCTTTTCTTACCAGTGATCCTTTTATAGTTCCTTCTTCCTACTGTTTGTTATATGTTTGTGGTTATGGAGATGGGCATATGGTTATATACCAAAAATACTTACATCCTCATCTCTTAATCTATGATTTCTCTTCATATAGCACCTAGTGAGATTATTATTCCCATGGTCGAGGAAACTCATAGTAATCCTGTGATTCTCGCCCCAGTTTATTGATACTTTTTCTTGTAATATTATTTACAATTAAGTTATTTTGTGGGCAACGAGCAATTTTTTCAGTTTCACGGATTTATTATAAATGTATTATTATATTTTCCCTACCTGGAAGCACCTTATCATCTGATACTACCTCATTGTCTGAACCTCTATCTTATTATTTTTTGTGTATTGCACTCAAATAAAATATTTTTACAATATATTGCTGAGTTATTTTCCTCCTTCTTTTGATTTAATTTATATGTGTAGCGGAAGGAAAGTGGTGGAATGAGAATATGCCACTAATATACAACGTGTAAATGCACATTTGGTGAAAAACTAAACAATTGCTTTTGTTGCTGTGGTTGCAGTGCAGAATAAAAGTAAAGTTTGAGCTTGGTCAAGCTAGTTGGCTAAGTTGGATTTAAGAAAACCCGGCATGGGCTTTTATTTTGGAAGTGAACTACAGGTGGCAGTGGGGCGGTTCACTCCCTCCAGCCAGGTCTTACAAGTGGCTCATGGCCAAGGATTCCATTTAAAAAAACCTGCAGCAAAGGTCTAGGTGTGTCAGTGTTTTGTCTGCAAGCTGCAGAGCAGGTGGCTCTGCAACACAGGCCGGCATGAAGCAAACACAGAGCAAAACTCCTGGCGCACCTCAGCGCGACATGGCGGTGCAGTCGCCCACGGTAACGGGTTTGGAGACAGACTTTGTTACGACCCGACTGCGATCCGTAGGATACCGTTTACCTTTACTTTGTAAGTTTTTGGAAAATAAAGACATTTAAGTTGAACTTCACTGGGTCACTGCCTCATTACCACAGCGTGTGAACACCACGGCACTACAATATGGTGGAGAATGTGGGGAGTGTGAACTGAGGCATACCTCAACGACAGCTGCATGTCTGTTATTAGGCCTGCCACAGAGCAGCCAAGGCCCGCAGACAAAATAGAGGAACTGCTAAGGCAATTGGTCCTTACTAAGCGGCAACAGCAGGAGCATTTCCAGCAGAAGCAGTGCACCAATGAATTGATTGTGCAGCAGATTGCGGCTCTGCGAGAGACCCCACCATCTCCGACCCCGGAATGTCGTGAGGCCCGGGACAAGGTCCGTTCTGCATTGAGGAAGCTGAGTCCTGAGGATGACGTGGAAGCCTTCCTCACCGTCTATGAGTGCACAGCGGAGCGGGAGAACCTCCCAACATCCCAGTGGGCTGAAGTGGTGGCTCCGTTCCAGATGGGCGATGCGCAGAAGGCCTATTTTGACCTCAGTCGGGAGGATGCCGAGGACTATGGGAAACTGAAAGGTGAGATCCTTGCCCGACTGGGGGTTAGTACATATGTGAGAGGCCAACGGGTGTTTTCATGGACCGTTGTGGAGGCCCGACTCGCCAGGTCTCAGGCATATGACTTGCTGCAGCTAGTAAAAAGGTGGCTGCAGAATGAGACCTTGACTCCAGCCCAGATGGTGGAGAAGGTGGTGGTCGACCGGCTGGTGAGAACTCTGCCAGTCGCTATACAGAATTGGGTGGGGCAAGAGGACCCGGGCACTCTAGACCAGGTGGTTCACCTGATCGAGCTGTACACGGCCACTCAGGACTTCATACGGGACTCTGCCCCATTGCGGCTGTCACGACTGACCCTGCAAGCCCAGGAGCCGGGGAAAGAGTCGCGTTCCTCTGCCGGGGACAGTCAGCACCGAGCCTATACTGAGCGTTCCTCGGCATCATTGGGTACTACCGCCAGTTTATACCTAATTTTGCTGGGAGATTGGCACCCCTAACCGATCTGTTAAAGGGTAAGAAGTTGGTTATGGTATGGTGGAACCCTCAAGCGGAAGAAGCATTCCAGTCCATGAAGTCGGCGTTGTGTGGACAGCTGGTCCTCATCAGAATCAACTTCAAGAAAAACTTTGTCGTACAAACGGATGCCTCAGAGGTAGGCCTAGATGCGGCACTGTCGCAAGAGGTGAACGTAGATGAACATCCAGTTACCTACTTGAGCAGGAATATACCCCGGCAGAGAAAAATTATAGCGTAGTGGAGAAGGAGTGCTTGGCTATTAAGTGGGCCTTGGAGTCCCTACGCTATTATTTGCTCAGGCGACAGATTCGTTTGGTAACGTACCGTTCGCCCCTTGTCTGGATGAGAAATGCAAAGGACAGGAACGCTCGGGTCACCAGATGGTTCCTCTCCCTACAAAATTTTAGTTTTTCAGTGGAACATCGGGCTGGGAAGTCGCAGGGAAATGTATGGGCTCGGTGTCACAGCACCCTGTATGGTGACAAATGTTCAACCCTACAAGTTTGAACAGAGGGGAGGGATATGTGAGGCACTGAGAGGGATCATATGCGAGGGATGGTATGTGTCTCCTAGGATGTGCATAGAGGCATATTGAACCCGCTGGAGTGCATTGCAATCACAGACCCATCTGCGATTGCAGTGCAGAATAAAAGTAAAGTTTGAACTTGGTCAAGCTATTTGGCTAAGTTGGATTTAAGAAAACCGGGCATGAGCTTTTAATTTGGGAGTGAACTTTTGGTGGCAGTGGGGCGGTTCACTCCCTCCAGCTGGGTCTTACACGTGACTCATGGCCACAGATTCCATTTAAAAAACCTGTAGCAAAGGACTGGGTATGTCAGTGTTTTGTCTGCAAGCTGCAGAGCAGGTGGCTCTGCAACACAGGCCTGTGTGAAGTAAACACAGAGCCAAGGAAAGCAAAACTCCTGGCGCACCTCAGCACTACACGGCGGTGCAGTCGCCCACGGTAACGGGTTTGGAGACGGACTGTATTACGACGCGGCTGCGATTCGGAGGATACCGTTTACCTTTACTTTGTGAGTATTTAGAAAATAAAGACATTTAAGTTGAACTTTACTAGGTCACTGCCTCATTACCGCACAATGTGAACACTGCCACACTACACCGCCAATATCGGAGTTCGGGAATGACCTCCATAAAAAGTTGTGTTAGCGGTCATTAAAGGGCCGACATTTTATGATGCAAAGGAATAAGAATATAGCGCCTCCCGATGTGCTAGGATGGAGCGTCTGTCAGCTGTAGGTTACAGATGACACCCTGCTGCAAAGGCAATAGCACTGAGTGTGATTGTTTAACCACATAGATACTGCTGTTAAAAGTGACCCCAGCATATCTATAGTTAATAGAGGGAAGGGTCTCCCTCTTTCACTCCAATTCCACCTTACAATTTAAACTGGGTCTTTCAGGCCATGTTAGGCTGGGGCTACACAGTGATTTTGGCCGCGACACGTCATGTGGCCAATGTTCACTAGGAGTCGCTGCTACATCGCAGCGCAATACAAGTGAATGGGGTCACATTGCGACCCCCAGGGTATTGTAAGCATGAAAAGGAAGTTGCAAGAAGTCCAACCGCATCAGATTTTTTATAACTTGCTAGCCAAAGTACCTGCAGGTGACCCCATTCACTTGTACTTTGCTGCAATGTAGCAGTGACATTGTGTGAACTTTAATTGCCCAAAAGGTGTTGTGGCACTTTGGTCCACAGTAAGACTAAGTGAAGAAAAAGTGCATTAAAATTTGTAAAAAAAAGTACTGAAAAAATATTACAAAAATCAGTTTTGCCATTAAACAGATTTAAATGTATAAAGAAAAATATGTACACAAATTGGTGTCACCGCATCCGGAAGGACCTGAACTATAAAACTGTCTCATTATGCAATAGTATTCCAATACATGTTATTAAATGGATCAGGGACTGGCGTCTAATGTCCCCCCCAGTAATGCCACAGAATCATGTAGTGGAGTACTCCGGACACCTCCCCATGAGAAAGCTGACTGCGAAACGCGCGTTGGGGTAGTGCTGACAGGACTCCATCTGATCTCTCTTCTCCCCACTATGGGTAAGCATACTACCTCTTTTGCCTTTACTTACCGGGGGTCACTTTACCTGATATACCTTATTGTGCTTTGGGCATATAGATTCAAGCTATTCCATACACTTTATGGTTATAACATATTGGATTGATTCAGTGGGTCTATGTCCACATGTTCTCCTTATGTATAATGCATTGACACTTTTACTGATTGGTTGTTTTTTAATATGATTGGTAAATAAAAACTTGTATATTTTATTATTCACTCTTGGTTGTGTATGGTTACTCCATTTTTTCTTGCATCTTTAAAAACAAACTGTCTCATTATGTTCACATAAAATATGATGTTTTCTTATTATATCACCACATGAAAACATGGCATAAAAAGCGATCAAAAAGTTGTATGTAAAAGAAAAATGGTATCCTTGAAAATGTCAACTCGTCCAGAAAAAAAATAATCCTTCATATGCCTCTGTGGGTATAAAAATAAAAACGATATCAAAATATGTTGCAAAAACAGAAACAAAAACGTTTTTAATGGGAATAAAGTAGCATAATATAAAAATACTATATAAACTGATATCACTGTAATCGTACTGAGACAAAAAATAAAGTTACCTTATCTCTTATTCCACATGATGGAATTTATTTGTTCATTCAGGCTCCGAGAGATCAGTATAAGGCTCGATTCACATTTATTCTGCGCTCTACGCTGGGCACTCACCTTGGGGTTTCAATCTAAATCTGGAGCAGTGGCACAACTGCAAGCAGGTTACTTGGCTGCAACAGCGCAGACAATGAAGAGACAGTGGTACTTAACCAACACTATTTAACCCCTTAAGGACGGAGCCAATTATGTAATTAATGACCAAGCCAAATTTTACAATTCTGACCACTGTCACTTTATAAGGTAAAAAAAATAAAGGGAACACTCAAATAACACATCCTAGATCTGAATGAATGAAATATTCTCATTGGATACTTTATTCTGTACAAAGTTGAATGTGCTGACAACAAAATCACGCAAAAATCATCAATGGAAATCAAATTTAGTAACCAATGGAGGCCTGGATTTGGAGTCACTCCCAAAATTCAAGTGGAAAAACACACTACAGGCTGATCCAACTTTGATGTAGTGTCCTTAAAACAAGTCAAAATGAGGCTCAGTATTGTGTGTAGCCTCCACGTGCCTGTATGACCTCCCTACAATGCATGGGCATGCTCCTGATAAGGTTGCGGATGGTCTCCTGTGGGATCTCCTCCCAGACCTGGACAAAAGCATCTGCCAACTCCTGGACAGTCTGTGGTGCAACGTGACGTTGGTGGATGGAGCGAGACATGATGTCCCAGATGTGCTCAATCGGATTCAGGTCTGGGGAACGGGTGGGCAAGTCCATAGCTTCAATGCCTTCATCTTGCAGGAACTGCTGACACACTCCAGCCACATGAGGTCTGGCATTGTCCTGCATTAGGAGGAACCCAGACCTCATGTGGCTGAGGATCTCATCTTGGTACCTAATGGCAGTCAGGCTACCTTTGGCGAGCACATGGAGGGCTGTGAGGCCCTCCAAAGAAATGCCAGCCCACACCATTACTGACCCACTGCCAAACCGGTCATGCTGAAGGATGTTGCAGGCAGCAGATCGCTCTCCATGGCGTCTCCAGACTCTGTCAAATCTGTCACATGTGCTCAGTGTGAACCTGCTTTCATCTGTGAAGAGCACAGGGCGCCAGTGGCGACTTTGCCAATCCTGGTGTTCTGTGGCAAATGCCAAGCGTCCTGCACGGTGTTGGACTGTGAGCACAACCCCCATCTGTGGACGTCGGGCTCTCATACCACCCTCATGGAGTCAGTTTCTAACTTTTTGTGCAGACACATGCACATTTGTGGCCTGCTTGAGGTCATTTTGCAGGGCTCTGGCAGTGCTCCTCCTGTTCCTCCTTGCACAAAGGCGGAGGTAGCGGTCCTGCTGCTGGGTTCTTGCCCTCCTACGGCCCCCTCCTCGTCTCCTGGTGTAGTGCCTGTCTCCTGGTAGCGCCTACAGCCTCTGGACACTAATTTCGATCTATTGTCTATTCCATTTGCACAACAGCATGTGAAATTGATTGTCAATCAGTGTTGCTTCCTAAGTGGACAGTTTGATTTCACAGAAGTTTGATTTACTTGGAGTTATATTCTGTTGTTTAATGCTGTGTGCCCACGATGCGTTTTTCAAGCGTTTTTGCTGCGGAATTTTCCGCAGCGTAAACGCTTGGGAAACGCATGGTAAGCCTTCTGCCATGGTCCCCTATGCAATTCCGCACTTTCAATGCCCATGCTGCGGATTTTTCCGCAGCGTTTATACTGTGCTCAAAAATCCGCAGCATGTCCATTAATTTTGCGGAAGCGCTGCATTTTCGCCGCCATTGACTTACATTAGATCGCGCCAATTCCGCAAGACTGCATCTGTACTTGCTAATTGGCGCATTCTAATGTGCGGATGGTACCCGGGTGTAGAGGAGAGGAGAGTCTCATCCACACCCAGGTACCATAGAAACTGTAAAAAAAAGAATAAAATAAAAAATAAAGATTATATTCACCTTCCGACTGCCCCCGGTCTCCTTCCCTGTGCTTGCCAGCAGACTGAAGGACCTGCGCTGACGTCACAGTCATGTGACGGCAGGTCTTTCAGTGCAGTGTCCCGCGATCAGCTGGCAGCCAGGAAGGAGCGCAGCAACACACGCCGGGCCATCGGAAGGTAAGTATCAAGGTTTATTTTTTTATTTTTAACCATTCTAAAGGTCATACTATATAAATCCATGCTGTTTGCATGGATTTATATAGTGTGACCTAGTTGTCAAGCACTTTCAAAGTGATGCTAAAATCGCTTTGAAAGCGCTTGTCAATCCGCATGCGGAAACGCATGTGAATAAGCATGTATTACGCAGGAAAAACGCATGTACAATCTGCATGCGTTTTTTCTGCCAGGGAGATGCAGAAATGCTGCAGAAATTTTCTGCTTCATTTCTGCATCGTGGGCACATAGCCTAAGAGTTCCCTTTATTTTTTTGAGCAGTGTATATGACTTACGTTTATTTGTGAAACGGAAATTTGACGAAAATTTTGAAAATTTTGAAATTTTCAAAATTTGAATTTTTATGCCCTTAAATCAGAGAGATATGTCACACAAAATAGTTAATAAATAACATTTCCCACATGTCTACTTTACATCAGCACAGTTTTGGAACCTACATTTTTTTTTGTTAGGAAGTTATAAGTGTTAAAAGTTGACCAGCGATTTCTCATTGTTCCAACAAAATTTACAAAACCATTTTTTTTAGGGACCACATCACATTTGAAGTGACCTTGAGGGGTCTACATGACAGAATATACTCAAAAGTGACACCATTCTAAAAACTGCACCCCTCAAGGTGCTCAAAGCCACATTCAAGAAGTTTATTAACCCTTCACGTGCTTCACAGGAACTGAAGCAACGTGGAAGGAAAAAATTAACATTTAACTTTTTTCACACAAATTTTACTTTAGGACCCAAATTTTTAATTTTCTCAAGGGTAACAAGAGAAAATGGGCCACAAAATTTGTTGCGCACGGCAGGGTTCGGAAGGGAAGAAGCGCCATTTGACTTTTTGAATGTAAAATTTGCTTGAATAATTAGCGGACGCCATGTTGCCTTTGGGGAGCCCCTGATGTGCCTAAACAGTGGAAACCCCCCACAGATGACACCATTTTGGAAACTAGACCCCTCAGGGAATCAGGGAACTTATTTAGATGTGTGGTGAGCACCTTGAACCCCCAGGTGCTTCACAGAAGTTTAAAACATTGAGCCGTAAAAATAAAATTTTCACATTTTTCCACAAAAATGTATTTAAGCCCCCAATTTTGCATTTTCATAAGGGTAACAGGAGAAATTGCACCATAAAATTTGTTGTGCAATTTCTCCTGAGTAAGCCGATACGCAATATGTGGGGGAAAATCACTGTTTGGACGCACGGCAGGGCTCGGAAGGGAAGGAGCGCCATTTGACTTTTTGAATGTAAAATTTGCTTGAATAATTAGAGGACGCCATGTTGCGTTTGGGGAGCCCCTGATGTGCCTAAACAGTGGAAACTCCGCACAAGTGACCCCATTTTGGAATCTAGACCCCTCAAGGTTTTAATCAAGGGGCATAGTGAACATTTTGAACCCAGAGGTACGACACAGAATTTGATAATATTAGGTGATCATATTGAATAAGTTGTCACTAGTGTTGAGAGCAAGTGCTCGCTACTTGAGTTTGCATTGGGTGCTCGGGTATGCACCGAGTATTGCGGGTGCTCGAGTAACATGCTCGAGTCCCTGCCCTGCATGTTTCACGGTTGTTAGACACCCAAAAAAAACATACGGGGATTGCTCGTGTATAGCAGGCAATCCCCGTGGAGTTTTTTTTGGCTGTTTAACAACCGCAAAACATATGGGGCGAGGACTCGAGCATGTTACTCGAGCACTCGCGATACTCAGTGCATACCCGAGCACCTCATGCAAACTCAAGTAGCGAGCACTTGCGCTCAACACTAGTCGCCCTATTGTCATCATTTTTTTTCTTTACTTTTGAAAAAATCCCAAACCCTAACCCTAGCACAACCCTAACCCTAATCCTAACCGTAACCCTAACCCTGGGCTAACCCTAACCCTAACCCTGGGCTAACCCTAACCCTGGGCTAACCTTGGGATCTTCTACTGACCCTGCTCACAGATCTTCTACTTTTACTGATACTGGCGCTGGTCATGGACTTCTACTGGCGCGAGGCAAAAATCTTCCTCACAGCCCAGGGCTTCTCTGGCATCTGACTGCTCTCTGACCCCTCTGTGGGTCCACACCACCTGTCCTGGTACAGGTTCTGGCACCAACTGCCCCTTCTCGGCCTGGCCAGGCCTTTTATAATTAGTCACTGCGACACAGGTGTCACCTGACCTGGTATCATCTTCAATCTCTTCCTGTGGGAACATAGGTTCCCTCTATTAGGTTCCTAGTACTGTAATTCTTTCTTTACTTTCACTTTCTGTCACGGGTGTGTCAGGTGTGACAGACAGTCACTCTGGAGCCGGCTGTAGAAGGTCATTGAGCTTAGCTTTGCAGACGCCTTCTTGATTCCCTCATCTCTGTAGTATAGTTATATCCTTCAACCTTTAGGACCCAGAAGGGACCTCTACCTTCTGCTGCTGATTGACACACCCTTGCTGGGTAGTTAAATAGTCTGAGATTCTCCAGAAAGTTGCCGGTGATAGTTCTATGTACCTCTGTGCAGGCTTGGAGCACTAGCAGTCGACTAGTTTCTTCCCTGGTGCCCTTTGAGGACAGTTGGCGTTATCTCTCTGGTGTCTGCTCAAGCTAAGTGTATCCCCTTTGTTTGTCAACCTTGTTGTCTTTAGTTTGTAGTGGGGCCTGACTAGTGCTCACCCTTCCCCTCCCTATCTAGGGCCAAGCTCTAGGGACATTCAGGGTTTCGGTTCCTTCTCGGCGATAGGTGTGGACCCTATATAGGAACGGTAGGGTCGGCAGGGTGATATTAGATCTGCCAAGCGGTCTCCACTCCCCCTTTCCTTAGTGTTTGGGCTTCCTCCCCCTCTTCCCTTCGTGTTGCACATAGTCTTTCCCTCGCCTTGCGTGATACTTTCGCCTTCGACCAGCAGATGGCGATGTTCGCTTGCAATTACTTAGCAAGGCATCAACTTCAATTGTATTCTTCTTCTCTCTTGTCCACTTTCTTACACAACCATGCAGCTGGAAAGGATCTAGCTGAACTGCGCAGTATATATACGCCCTATCCTGGCATATATACCAGGCTAGTGTGCATATATACCAGGATGGGAACATATACAGTACAGACCAAAAGTTTGGACACACCTTCTCATTTAAAGATTGTTCTGTATTTTCATGACTATGAAAATTGTACATTCACACTGAAGGCATCAAAACTATGAATTAACACATGTGGAATTATATACTTAACAAAAAAGTGTGAAACAACTGAAAATATGTCTTATATTCTTGGTTCTTCAAAGTAGCCACCTTTTGCTTTGATGACTGCTTTGCACACTCTTGGCATTCTCTTGATGAGCTTCAAGAGGTAGTCACCGGAAATGGTTTTCACTTCACAGGTGTGCCCTTTCAGGTTTAATAAGTGGGATTTCTTTCCTTATAAATGGGGTTGGGACCGTCAGTTGTGTTGTGCAGAAGTCAGGTGGATACACAGCTGATAGTCCTACTGAATAGACTGTTAGCTGCTTTTTTCTTGCCATAATACAAATTCAAAGTAAAGAAAAACGAGTGGCCATCATTACTTTAAGAAATGAAGGTCAGTCAGTGCGAAAAATTGGGCAAACTTTGAAACTGTCCCCAAGTGCAGTTGCAAAAAACATCAAGCGCTACAAAGAAACTGTCTCACATGAGGACCGCCCCAGGAAAGGAAGACCAAGAGTCACCTCTGCTTCTGAGGATAAGTTTATCCGAGTCACCAGCCTCATAAATCGCAGGTTAACAGCAGCTCAGATTAGAGACCAGGTCAATGCCACACAGAGTTCTAGCAGCAGACACATCTCTACAACAACTGTTAAGAGGAGACTTTGTGCAGCAGGCCTTCATGGTAAAATAGCTGCTAGGAAACCACTACTAAGGACAGACAACATGCAGAAGAGACTTGTTTGGGCTGAAGAACACAAGGAATGGACATTAGACAAGTGGAAATCTGTGCTTTGGTCTGATGAGTCCAAATTTGAGATCTTTGGTTCCAACCACTGTCTTTGTGCGATGCCGAAAAGGTGAACGAATGGACTCTACATGCCTGGTTCCCACCGTGAAGCATGGAGGAGGAGGTGTGATGGTGTGGGGGAGCTTTACTGGTGACACTGTTGGGGATTTATTCAAAATTGAAGGCATACTGAACCAGCATGGCTACCACAGCATCTTGCAGAGGCATGCTATTCCATCCAGTTTGCGTTTAGTTGGACCATCATTTATTTTTCAACAGGACAATGACCCCAAACACACCTCCAGGCTGTGTAAGAGCTATTTAACCAAGAAGGAGAGTGATGGGGTGCTACGCCAGATGACCTGGCCTCCACAGTCACCAAACCTGAACCCAATCGAGATGGTTTGGGGTGAGCTGGACCGCAGAGTGAAGGCAAAAGTGCCAACAAGTGCTAAGCATCTCTGGGAACTCCTTCAAGATTGTTGGAAGACCATTTCCGGTGACTACCTCTTGAAGCTCATCAAGAGAATGCCAAGAGTGTGCAAAGCAGTCATCAAAGCAAAAGGTGGCTACTTTGAAGAACCTAGAATATAAGACATATTTTCAGTTGTTTCACACTTTTTTGTTAAGTATATAATTCCACATGTGTTAATTCATAGTTTTGATGCCTTCCGTGTGAATGTACAATTTTCATAGTCATGAAAATACCGAAAAATCTTTAAATGAGAAGGTGTGTCCAAACTTTTGGTCTGTACTGTATACTAGGAAGGAACGCAGGGTAGGGGCATATACGCAAGGATGAGGAAATATACCAAAAAGGGGCCCAGCATGAGGGACATATATATACCAGGAAGGAACCCAGGGTGGGGGACATATATACATCACAGTGGCATAGGGCAGCATGGTGGCTATATGGCAGCACGGTGGCTCAGTGGTTAGCACTGCAGCCTTGCAGCGCTGGGGTCCTGGTTCAAATCCTGCCAAGGACAACATCTGCAAGGAGCTTGTATGTTCTCCCCGTGTTTGCGTGGGTTTCCTCCAGGTTCTCCGGTTTCCTCCCACACTCCAAAGACATACTGATAGGGATAACCTTGGGAATTTAGATTGTGAGCCCCAATGAGGACAGTGCCCATAATGTCTGTAAAGCGCTGTGGAATTAATGGCGCTATATAAGTGAGTAAAATAAATAAATAAAATAAATAAATATACGAGGAAGGGGACCAAGATGGGGTACATATATTCCTGGAAGAGGTCCTGGACGGGAGGCATACTGTATATACCATGACAGGGCCCAGAATCAGGGACATATATATCTGGAAGGTGCCCAGGATGGGGGACATACAGTATATACCTGAAAGAGGCCCATATATACCAGGAAGGAATCCAGAATGTGGAACATACAGTGCATGTGTTTGCATGTGCCGTGTGTTCATATACAGTACAGACCAAAAGTTTGGACACACCTTCTCATTTAAAGATTTTTCTGTATTTTCATGACTATGAAAATTGTACATTCACACGGAAGGCATCAAAACTATGAATTAACACATGTGGAATTATATACTTAACAAAAAAGTGTGAAACAACTGAAAATATGTCTTATATTCTAGGTTCTTCAAAGTAGCCACCTTTTGCTTTGATGACTGCATTGCACACTCTTGGCATTCTCTTGATGAGCTTCAAGAGGTAGTCACTGGAAATGGTTTTCACTTCACAGGTGTGCCCTTTCAGGTTTAATAAGTGGGATTTCTTGCCTTATAAATGGGGTTGGGACCATCAGTTGTGTTGTGCAGAAGTCAGGTGGATACACAGCTGATAGTCCTACTGAATAGACTGTTAGAATTTGTATTATGGCAAAAAAAAAACAGCTAAGTAAAGAAAAACGAGTGGCCATCATTACTTTAAGAAATGAAGGGCAGTCAGTGCGAAAAATTGGGAAAACTTTGAAAGTGTCCCCAAGTGCAGTTGCAAAAACCATCAAGCGCTACAAAGAAACTGGCTCACATGAGGACCGGCCCAGAAAAGGAAAACCAAGAGTCACCTCTGCTTCTGAGGATAAGTTTATCCAAGTCACCAGCCTCAGAAATCGCAGGTTAACAGCAGCTCAGATTAGAGACCAGGTCAATGCCACACAGAGTTCTAACAGCAAAGACATCTCTACAACAACTGTTAAGAGGAGACTTTGTGCAGCAGGCCTTCATGGTATAATAGCTGCTAGGAAACCACTGCTAAGGACAGGCAACAAGCAGAAGAGACTTGTTTGGGCTAAAGAACACAAGGAATGGACATTAGACCAGTGGAAATCTGTGCTTTGGTCTGATGAGTCCAAATTTGAGATCTTTGGTTCCAACCACCGTGTCTTTGTGCGACGCAGAAAAGTTAAACGGATGGACTCTACATGCCTGGTTCCCACCGTGAAGCATGGAGGAGGAGGTGTGATGGTGTGGGGGAGCTTTACTGGTGACACTGTTGGGGATTTATTCAAAATTGAAGGCATACTGAACCAGCATGGCTACCACAGCATCTTGCAGTGGCATGGTATTCCATCCAGTTTGCGTTTAGTTGGACCATCATTTATTTTTCAACAGGACAATGACCCCAAACACACCTCCAGGCCGTGTAAGGGCTATTTGACCAAGAAGGAGAGTGATGGGGTGCTACGCCAGATGACCTGGCCTCCACAGTCACCAGATCTGAACCCAATCGAGATGGTTTGGGGTGCGCTGGACCGCAGAGTGTAGGCAAAAGGGCCAACAAGTGCTAAGCATCTCTGGGAACTCCTTCAAGATTGTTGGAAGACCATTTCCGGTGACTACCTCTTGAAGCTCATCAAGAGAATGCCAAGAGTGTGCAAAGCAGTCATCAAAGCAAAAGGTGGCTACTTTGAAGAACCTAGAATATAAGACATATTTTCAGTTGTTTCACGCTTTTTTGTTAAGTATTTAATTCCACATGTGTTAATTCATAGTTTTGATGCCTTCAGTGTGAATGTACAATTTTCATAGTCATGAAAATACAGAAAAATCTTTAAATGAGAAGGTGTGTCCAAACTTTTGGTCTGTACTGTACATGTATGTGCAGTGTGTGTATATACGTGCGTGTGTGCATATGCAGTGTGCTATGTGTGCATCTATGTGTGCGTGTGTAAGCAGGTGAACTATATGCAACAGCAGAGACACCAAGTGGAACAACAATCTACTTTTATTTATTAAACAGTATAATATGAATAAAAGATTATTAGAGGCAGATTATACAAACACAGTATTCACAGAAACAATAGCAAAACAATTATATAAACAGGAATATATTGGTTAATGTTCAATGGCGAATATCAGGATAAAATTGGGGTCTACAGTCCAACCTAATTCAAGTTGGGTGTGGGGTAAGCGCTGTACTTGGCGGGAACAGTCTCTAAGAACTTCCGCGGCTTTCTGGACCCGACAAGGGCCGCTGTTCCATCTCACTAGCCGCACATTTTGCTAACAAAATCTATCAGTTCTCTCTGGGCCGCTCTAGCGTCAGCAGGACCCCATCTGGCCCGCAGCCCTCCCTCTGCCCACGGCAGGTACTGTAAGTCTCTACTGAAAGTAACGGCCCATCCCACACGTCTCCTCCAATCACCAGCCCAGGCATGGGTCTCTGGCCTGGTATTCTCAAGGCTTCTTCGGTACTTGACCGTCAACCTGTGTCTCCTAATCCGTACCGATGGGGATGGTCCTTGGCTGTTGACCGGCGTCATCTGCGTCGGGAGCCTTGATCGACGTCGTTCGGGTCTTCGGTGCCTGACCGTCAATGGGTGAAGTCTTGACCTTGACTGGTGTAACTCTGGTCTTCGGTGCTTGGCCATGGTCGTCTGAGTCTGGGCCTTGCTGGTACACATGGCTGCAGCAAACTGTCACGGCTGCTGAAGCTGCAGCTGTTAGAACCCTCCCGTTTGTTTTTTCCACCTTGTGTTTTGCGGTCACGTGACCATCTGCCTTTATATTCCAGCTCCGCCTTTGTGGCTGTGCTGGACTTCAGTGTTTGACTGTTTCTCTAGCCTGGTGCTTCGGTGCCTTTCTCTGTCAAGTTCGCTTGGTCCTCTGGGACCTCTAGTACTTTTTTGTCAGTTTGTCTTTTTGTGTTCTGCAACAACTTCTCTGTTTAGGAGGTATCCCATTTTTGTCCCAGTCCTTAGTTCTTTTAGGGACCCCTCCCTTAATTCTATAGGTTTTCGTTCAGACTAGCCGAGGACTAAGGCGGGTCTGTTCACTAGGAACAGGCAGCCCGCTACATCGTAGGGATTCAGCTTAGTCTTACTGTAGGGACAGTTTTCCCCTATCTTTCCTTATTACTTGTTGCAGATCATAACAGTAAGTCCAGCCCAAAAAAACTAGAAGAAAAGAAATTCGGGGATCAGTATGGTTTCCGTCCAGGATTTGGCTCAACGTCTGCAGGGATTGTCTCTGGAGGTGGCTGAGCTTCAGCAACACGTGAGAAGCTGTTCTGGAGCGTATTTTGTCAAACCCAAGGTAGGACTGCCTGATGTTTTTTATGGTAAACAGCAAGATTTTTTTTCCTTTAAAAATGCTTGTTTGTTATATTTTCGTTTGAGAACAAGGTCCTCTGGGAATGAATCACAGCGCATTGGTTTTATTATGTCACTCTTGCGCAATGAACCACAGGGGTGGGCCTTTTCTCTCCAACCTAATGATCCGTGTTTAAGGTCTGTTGAAGATTTTTTTTCTGCTATGGAGCTATTATATGACGATCCTGATCGAATCTCATCTGCTGAATCAGAACTCAGGCATTTGAATCAGGGGTCAGATGATGTTGAAAATTATTGCACACACTTCAGGAGATGGGCTTCAGAAGTTAAGTGGAATGATCCTGCGCTGAGATGTTTATTTCTTGCTGGTCTGAGTGAAAGGGTTAAGGATTTGCTAATTGCATTCCCAGCACCTGAGACTCTGCAGGATGCTATGCAGTTAGCTGTTCGTATAGACAGGAGACTGAGGTGCAGGCTCAATGAGGTAAAGACTCCTGTAATGCCAGGTCCTAGGCCCCAGAAAATCTGCTCAGACGGCGGAGAACCGATGGAAGTTGGGGCGATGTCACTCCGCTCTCAGGATAGAGACCGGAGGTTTACCGAGGGATTGTGTCTTTATTGTGGTAAAGCTGACCATTTGATTAAGTATTGTGAGCGTCGTTTAAGTAAAGAAAAAAAAAGGTCAGTTACGCCCGTATAGCTTGTTTACGCTCTGCAGGAGTATTTCTTTCTGGGAGTACTACTCTGCAGGGAGATTTGATTGAATTTCAGGTATTTGTGGATTGTAGTTCAACACTTAATGTGATTGATAAAGGGTTTTTGGAAAACCTTAAATTGAAATCCAAACCTTTGTCATCACCTCTTTCTGTGATTGCAATTGATAACACTCCTTTGAAATGTATTACTCACAAGACTGCTGCATTTCCCCTCACTATCAATGGAGTTCACCAAGAAATTTTGGACTTGGTTGTTTTAGATAATTTACCCTCTCCAGTTGTTCTAGGACTGCCTTGGTTAAAACTGCACAATCCTGTACTGGACTGGTCTACTAATGTGATTAAGTCTTGGAGTCCGAAGTACTATGATAAATGTTGTAATGGTCGCATTGCGACTGTGGAAAAAGGGGAATAACCGGTACCTATTCCAGATTTTTGGAGGTTTTTTCGGAGGAGGAGTCGCAAGTTTTACCTCATCATAGGGATTATGATTGCGCCATTGAGTTTGTTCTGGGAGCTACTCTTCCCAAGAGTCGCTTGTTTAATCTGACTATTCCTGAAAGAAAGGCCTTGGAGGAGTACATACAGACTAGCCTGGCTGCTGGTCACATTAGACCTTCTAAGTCGCCTGTGGCAATTGGATTTTTCTTTGTTAAAAAAAAAGGACTGCGGTTTACGTCCATGTCTGGATTTTCGTGAAATTAATAAGATTACCGTACGCAATTCCTACCCATTGCCGTTAATTCCTGACTTGTTTAACCAGTTGGTGGGGGCCAAGTGGTTCTTCAAAATTGATCTCCGGGGGGCATACAATTTGTTACGAGTGAAGGAGGTTGATGAATGGAAAACTGCTTTTAACACTCTGGTAGGTCATTTTGAGAATCTGGTGATGCCTTTTGGTCTTACCAATGCACCTGCATTTTTTCAGAACCTTATTAATGACATCCTGAGACCTTTGATTGGTAAGAATGTGGTTGTGTATTTGGATGACATTTTGATTTATTTGCCAGATCTAGAGTCCCATTGGCAGAGTGTACGTGAAGCTTTGCAGTTATTTAGTGATAATTCACTCTTTGCTAAGCTGGAGAAATGTGAGTTCGCTGTGCAGAAAATTAGTTTTTTGGGCTACATTGTCTCCAGCGAGGGCTTTGAGATGGAACCTGTGAAGGTTGAGGCTGTGCAGGAATGGCCTAGGCCTATTGGTTTGAAATCTTTACAGAGATTTTTGGGTTTTGCCAATTATTACAGGAAATTCATTAAGAATTTTTCTGTAATTGTTAAACCTCTAACCGATCTCACCAGGAAAGGTGCAAATATGGCCCAGTGGACTACTGAGGCCATTGAAGCATTTGAGTACCTCAAAGAGAGGTTCAGTTCTGCCCCTATCCTTATGCAGCCTGATGAGACCAAGCCTTTTTTGGTCGAGATCGATGCTTCATTGGTGGGGGTCGGAGCAGTTTTGTCTCAGGAGAACAAGGGTGGAGTACATCCTTGTGCCTTCTTTTCAAAAAAATTTTCGGAAACTGAACTGAATTATGATGTTGGAAGTCGGGAGTTGCTTGCTATTAAACTTACGTTTGAACATTGGCGTCATTTTTTGGAAGGCGCTAGATTTCCTATTCAGGTTTTCACAGTTCATAAGAATTTGATCTATCTGGATGCTGCCAAGCGCTTGAATCCCCGTCAAGCTAGGCACTTTTTTTTCTCGGTTTCATTTTTCTGTTAGCTATATCCCTGGTACTAAGAATGTTAAAGCCGATGCTTTATCTTGCAGCTTCTCTCCTATGGTCGGTGCCGAGGAGGAGGAGAGCATTTTACAGAAAGGAGTTGCGGTGGCGGCATTGGACTCCGTTTTAGAGAATGGGATTCTGAAAGCTCAGGATGATGCTCCATCTAACACTCCCCATGGGAGGCTGTTCGTGCCTAGAGCCTTTAGGAGAGATTTGTTTGTGGAGTGTCATGAGTCTCGGTTGGCAGGTCATCCAGGAATTTCAGAGACTAAGAGACTTATCAGTCGCAGTTTTTGGTGGCCTGGATGGCAGAAGGAAGTCATCAAGTGGGTGCGTCAGTGTACGGTGTGTGCTAGGTCAAAGGCTTCACATACTCCTGCTGCGGGGTTGCTTTGCCCTCTGGAGGTTCATAGTGTGCCTTGGACGCATCTCACAATGGATTTTATTACTGATCTTCCTGTGTCCGAGGGTTTTACTGTCATCTGGGTGATCGTGCACCGTTTTAGTAAGATGTGTCATTTGGTTCCATTCATTAAGTTGCCCTGCGCCAAGACACTCGCTAAGGCGATTGTCAAGCTCCATGGCGTTCCCACGGATATTGTTTCTGATAGAGGACCTCAGTTTGTGGCTCGCTTTTGGGGTGCTTTTTGTGACAGGTTGGGAGTCCATTTGTCATTTTCGTCTGGTTATCATCCTGAGTCTAATGAACAGACTGAAAGAAAGAACCAGGATGTAGAACAGTTTTTGCGTTGGTTCGTGGCGGACAATCAAGAGGTGTGGTCTGAGTTTCTGCCTCTCGCAGAATTTGCTCTTAACAATCATACATCCTCCTCTGCTGGGTGTTCTCCTTTTTTTTGTTGTACTGGGAGACATCCGTCTTTTGGTTCGCTCTCCAAATTGGGGTCGGCGGTGCCGGAGGAGGAGAATTTTTCCGGTGATTTGGAGAGAGTTTGGACTAATGTATGTTGCAACCTTCAAGAGGCTAACAAGAAGTCCAAGAAGTATTTTGACAGGAAACGTAAGGAGGTTTCGTTTACTGTGGGTGACATGGTTTGGTTGTCCTCGAAGAACCTGCGGTTGAGGATTCCCTCTAAAAAACTGGGTCCTAAGTTTGTGGGTCCATTTAAAGTGCTTCAGGTTGTTAACCCGTCTGCTGTTAGGTTGGATGTCCCTACTTCCTGGAAGATTAATCCTGTGTTTCATGTTTCCTTGTTGAAAAAGGCTGATGTATGTGATAGGGACGCCACTGTCACAGTTCCTCCTGTTGTGGAAGACGGCGAATATGAAATTTCTCGTATCTTGAATTCTAGATGGCATAGAGGGAGATTACAGTATCTTGTCTCCTGGAAGGGTTTCGGTCCTGAAGAAAACTCCTGGGTAAGGACGGATGATGTCTCTGCTCCTAGGCTTGTTAAAGCTATCCACAGGAGGTTTCCAGATAGGACTGGGTCTGGAGGATCCGGAGGATCCTCATAAAAGAGTGGGTACTGTTAGAACTCTCCTGTTTGTTTTTTCCACCTTGTGTTTTGTGGTCACGTGACCATCTTCCTTTATATTCCAGCTCTGACATTGTGGCTGTGCTGGACTTCAGTGTTTGACTGTTTCTCTAGCCTGGTGCTTCGGTGCCTTTCTCTGTCAAGTTCGCTTGGTCCTCTGGGACCTCTAGTACTTTTTTGTCAGTTTGTCTTTTTGTGTTCTGCAACAACTTCTCTGTTTAGGAGGTATCCCATTTTTGTCCCAGTCCTTAGTTCTTTTAGGGACCCCTCCCTTAATTCTATAGGTCTTCGTTCAGACTAGCCGAGGACTAAGACGGGTCTGTTCACTAGGAACAGGCAGCCCGCTACATCGTAGGGATTCAGCTTAGTCTTACTGTAGAGACAGCTTTCCCCTATCTTTCCTTATTACTTGTTGCAGATCATAACAGCAGCAGGACCAACTGTGACTTCCCTTGGCGCCAAATCCTCTTCTGTTTTGGCACGCTGGCCTTTTGTATCCAAGGCTGGCTTCATTGCTGTCACCTGACTTGGACCACTGGCTAATTCCGTCCCTCCTGCAACTTTTCTCCTCCAGATCAGTTCCACAGTGTTTTGTTCAAGCCTGGAAGCCGCACGGCATTGCAGCATTTTATCCCCTGTTCTCCTACATTCCTCCCTCATTTTATCTCGCCAGTCCTCGGGTGAGGAGAGTATCTAAATGACCGATGCTTCTTCGGAGGTAACCCAACTTCTGCTAAGAGCCGTTTACATTCCTGGGTCTTTTGTAGAATTTGTGCCCAGACGAACTCATCTTGCAAATACTGATTAGGAGAAATGCCTGATTTGGCTCGCTCTGTCCTGCGCAGTTCCTCTGATAAAGGTCCTTCATGGAGATTCGGGGTTTCAGCTACCCCACTGAGTGTATTATCCCTTGACCCATTCTCTAACTTGGTTAGGGGTGAGGGTGTTGACCTTTGTGGTTCCACCGGCACATCAATCCACTCTTCTTGATCAGCCGCTGTCTCTGTATTGGTTTCCGATGAAATTTCTAGAGGAGCCGCCCTTTCACCCTTCTCCATCTTGGAAAGGCATGGCTGAAGCTTATTCCTGTGCAGCACCCGTGTCGGAGCTTCTTCTTCATCTTCAGGCTGGACCTTATAAACCTAGCCATCTGGATGGACAATTTGGTAGGGTAACGCCTCCCATCGATGGTTCAGCTTACTTCTGGGCCGCTTGGCCCGTATCAACACCCAATCCCCTGTCCGAAGGGGCTCTTCTTGTGTCGGGGTTTTGTCTGGGTGCTCCACCTCCCTGAGTTTTTGCTCTACCACTCGCCTCATCATCTGGAGTTGGTGTTAATGTCCTTGAACCCAGGTGTTTGGGCTGCTTTCCGGGTACGTGTCCTCTGGATCTAGCTCTTACTCAGTAATTTCTCGGTCACGTAGTCCGAATAGTAATATGTAGGGTGTGTATTATATTGTACACCCACACCAGCTTGGAAATGAATTCAGGCCATCTCATCTTCTGGTTCTCCTCCAGAGTACACAGCATCTGCAACAGGATTCTGTTGAAGTGTTAACAAGCTACATTCCCCTGTGAGTCGCAGGGCATGGTTCGGGACATATCAATACCGTAGAGGTGGTGCACTTCTTCCATTATCTTCCCTTGGAAGCAGGCATCTTGGTCTGAATGAATCCTTTTTGGACATCCATACACACAAATGAAGTCCCAACAGATTGCACTGGCCGTCGTTTCTGCCGTCTGATCCCGGGTTGGAGTGATCACAGCAAATTTGGTGAAGTGGTTGGTCATCACTAAACAGTACTCATAACCAATTTCTTTTCGAGGGTTTAACTCTAAGTTCGTTCTGCTCAAATTGACGCAGCGTACAGACACATGCCCCTGCCGTACCGTGGCCAGTGTGTTGGTGATTAAGAGTCTCATCTCCTTCTATGGGCTCAATCTGTACCTCTACCCCTGCTATTTCTACGCAGGCCCTCACTGGCATGGTGAGTACATTTTGCCTGGCAGGCAAGGTTACCGTAGCTTCGGTGGGTAGGACCACTTTGCCGAGGAGCTGGGAGGTGTCAGGTAATTTCCGGACCTGACTTACCGGGATAGGCTGTTGGAACACTCTTTGACTGGCATGGTACATAGTCACACAATTCCAGGGACCTCCTTGTCGTCCATCAGCCAGGAACTCTTCTACCTCCTTTAGGATCCCCAGAGTCACAATGGCCCAGGTAATAGGCCTCTCGGAAACAATATCATCGGAGTCTTCCTCCCCTTCTTCTGTTACACAGCGCCCTATGGTGCGCTCCTCGACCGTGTTTAAAGGACAGCTCCTTCTTCCACTTCCCCGGGCAGTCTTGGGATGTGTCCCCATCCGCTGCATGTCCAACACTCCACTCTACGTTTTTCGACCAGTTATGGGCTTGAGACGATGGGCCAGGTGGAGAATAATACTCTCCTTGATCTCTTCCGCTATACCGAATCTGGGGGTCATTCCTCTGACGGTGGCCAGGGGCTTCATTTATATTGCGTAATTCCCCTCAGCTATCTCTGATTTCCTGATGCAGTTCTTGGGCCTAGTCAGGTTTCCTGCTAGCTGCTTCTAATGTTGGGGCCACTTGGTGGCTCCGGACCACACCCGTTAGGGCGGGCGCTTCTCTTTCTTGGAGTCGAGTCTCAGCCCCAACCTGCACGAAACTCATTTCAGAATTAGTACGTAGCCTGTCTCAAATAGGAATCTCTCAGGCCGGCAATTAATTGGTTCCACAACACTCAGTCTAAAGGCCCCAGACCCTGTTATTCTTCCTGGGTTGGAATAGGCACATCTGTAAGTTGCCAAGGTCAGTAGTGCCGCCGTACATGTCCTCTAAGATCTTAATCACTTTCTCTGCAGTGTCACGATCCATCGGCTATTGGTACTTAACTGTCTGTCGCGCTTCTCCGTCGAGGGTCAGTAGGGCAAGCTCTGCCTGTACGGTGGGGGTCATGGGATATGTAAGCAACATGCTCCGCAGTCTCTCCACCCAATCCCACAATTGTAAATTATTCCCCGTGAACTTTGTGAGGTTAGTGAGCATGGCCCTCAGGGGAATACTTCCCCGGGTGGACCCATTTTCAGACTGTTCTGCCATTTCCGCACTAGAATGTTGCATTCTGCTGACTACGCCAAATATAAGCAGGTGAACTGTATGCAACAGCAGAGAGACCAAGTGGAACAACAATCTACTTTTATTTGCTTAACAGAATAATATGAATAAAAGATTGTTATTAGAGGCAGATTATAGAGAAACAGTATTTACAGAAAAAATGGCAAAGCAATTATATATATTTATTATATAAACGAGGTGCTGCTGTGGGTGTGGACCCACTCGCTACGGGCCGAGCTTACCCTGGAGGGGTGTGACTAAGTGTCTACCGGGTATTCCCTAGAGCCTCTGATGGTGAGGGAAAGTTGACACTAGGTACCACTCCAGGGCAGTCCCCGGGACTGCAGCAGCTGACTGGAGGGTCAGAGACTCGGGTACGTGGTACAGGAGGCAAGACAAAAGCGTAGTCAGACAGTCTGAGATCGGGGCAGGTAGCACACGTTCAGAATTCATAGCTGAGGTCAAGAGAGTGGAGAGATCAGGGTTAACGAGAAGGCAAGCCGGGTCGAAACAGGTGAGACAAAACAGGACTACTCCAATACACTAAACTAGAACCCAAGTTCAGGCGATGAATGAACGGTGGAGTTCCCTAATATATCTGTAGGGATGTGGAATGTCTTACCCTGCTCCTGTTCCTGAAGACAACAGATCACTTGTGTGGTAATGTGGTTTTATATGTAAAAGTGATGTGCGTCTTATGTAATGTATTATACACTGTGTGCATCAACACCCTATATAAGGAGTGCTTAATTATTAGGCAACTACCTTTCCTTTGGCAAAATGGGTCAGAAAAGAGATTTGACGGTCTCTGAAAAGTCCAAAATTGTGAGATGTCTTGCAGAGGGATGCAGCAGTCTTGAATTTTCCAAACTTTTGAAGTGTGATCACCGAACAATCAAGCATTTCATGGCAAATAGCCAACAGGGTCGCAAGAAGCGTGTTGGCCAAAATAGGCGCAAAATAACTGCCCATGAATTGAGGAAAATCAAGCGTGAAGATGCCAAGATGCCATTCGCCACCAGTTTTGCCATATTTCAGAGCTGCAACGTTACTGGAGTATCAAAAAGCACAAAGTGTGCGATAGTCAGGGACATGACCAAGGTAAGAAAGGCTGAAAAACGACCACCTTTGAACAAGAAACATAAGATAAAACGTCAAGAATGGGCCAAGAAATATCTTAAGACTGATTTTTCAAAGGTTTTATGGACTGATGAAATGAG
The DNA here is from genome assembly GCF_046119375.1 of Phyllobates terribilis. Taxonomy (NCBI): domain Eukaryota; kingdom Metazoa; phylum Chordata; class Amphibia; order Anura; family Dendrobatidae; genus Phyllobates; species Phyllobates terribilis. The sequence continues at coordinate 285,507,190 of NW_027362769.1, read as the reverse complement.
AGTGACTCTTGATGGACCAGATGGATTGGCCAGAGGCTGGATCTGTAAAGAGCAGAGAGCTCCACTCCGACTCAGACGCCAGCAAGGTGGAGGTGGGGTACTGGTATGGGCTGGTATCATCAAAGATGAACTTGTGGGACCTTTTTGGGTTGAGGATGGAGTGAAGCTCAACTCCCAGACCTACTGCCAGTTTCTGGAAGACAACTTCTTCAAGCAGTGGTACAGGAAGAAGTCGGTATCGTTCAAGAAAAACATGATTTTCATGCAGGACAATGCTCCATCACATGCATCCAACTACTCCACAGCGTGGCTGGCTAGTAAAGGTCTAAAACAGGGGTCTCAAACACGTGGCACGCGGGCTGCTTCTTGCGGTCCGCAGGCACATAGACCCCGTAACGATCGCGGCTCTCTCCAGCAGCCGCCGACATCAGCGCTGTAATGCAATGTATTGCCGCGCAGAGACCGGCTCTCTGCACAGCAATACCAGTGTCAGCCGCCGGCCTATCAGAGGCCAGCAGCTGACATCTGCGTCCCAGGCGTATGGCATCACTGCCATGCGCGATCGTTACGGGGTCTGTGCCTGAGGGTCACAGGTGCAGAAAGGACGCCGAGGGAACGGAGTACAGATGAGAATCTTTTTTTTCTTCTCTGTCATGTGAAATACAGCACAGGGGACCTGTGCTCAGTATGGGGGGGGGCACTGTGTGCAGTATGGGGGGACGGTGACCCTGAGCGCAGTATGGGGGGACTGGGACCCTGAGCGCAGTATGGGGGGACGGGGACCCTGAGCGCAGTATGGGGGGACAGGGACCCTGTGCGCAGTATGGGGAGGGGGACCCTGTGCGCAGTATGGGGGGGGCCCTGTGCGCAGTATGGGGGGCGGACCCTGTGTGCAGTATGAGGGACGGACGGACCCTGTGCACAGTATGGGGGACGGACGGACCCTGTATGCAGTATGGGGGGGACCTGGATGGGGGACATGTCTGCAAGATAAGGACCAGGATGGAGGACCATGTCTGCAATATGGGGGATCATGTCTGCAATATGGGCGACCTGGGTGGGGGACCATGTCTGCAATATGGGTGATCTGTATGAGGGACCATGTCTGCAATATGGGGGACGTGGATGGGAGACCATGTCTGCAATACGGGGGACCATGTCTGCAATATGGGGGACCTGGATGGGAGACCATGTCTGCAATATGGGGGACCGTGTCTGCAATATGGGGGACCATGTCTGCAATATGGGGGACCTGGATGGGGGACCATGTCTGCAATATGGGGGACCTGGATGGGAGACCATGTCTGCAATATGGGGACCATGTCTGCAATATGGGGGACCTGGATGGGAGATCATGTCTGCAATATGGGGACCATGTCTGCAATATGGGGGACCATGTCTGCAATATGGGGACCATGTCTGCAATATGGGGGACCTGGATGGGAGACCATGTCTGCAATATGGGGGACCTGGATGGGAGACCATGTCTGCAATGTGGGGGACCTGGATGGGAGACCATGTCTGCAATGTGGGGGACCTGGATGGGAGACCATGTCTGCAATATGGGGGACCTGGATGGGAGACCATGTCTGCAATGTGGGGGGACCTGGATGGGAGACCATGTCTGCAATGTGGGGGACCTGGATGGGAGACCATGTCTGCAATATGGGGGACCTGGATGGGAGACCATGTCTGCAATATGGGGGACCTGGATGGGAGACCATGTCTGCAATATGGGGGACCTGGATGGGAGACCATGTCTGCAATATGAGGGACCTGGATTGGAGACCATGTCTTCAATATGAAGGACCTGGATGGGAAACCATGTCTGCAAGATGAGGAGCAGTTCAAAAGGTGTATAGAAAATAAAATGGTATCACTAAAAATGTCACTTTGTCATGCAAATAATGCGGCCCCCCAAATTAAATGTTTTTCTGTGTGCGGCCCATATGCCCAGTTTGAGACCCCTGGTCTAAAAGAAGAAAAAATAATGACATGGCCCCCTTGTTCACCTGATCTGAACCCCATAGAGAACCTGTGGTCCATCATAAAATGGGAGATCTACAGGGAGGGAAAACCGTACACCTCTCAGAACAGTGTCTGTGAGGCTGTGGTGGCTGCTGCACGCAATGTTGATCGAAAACAGATCAAGCAACTGACAGAATCTATGGATGGAAGGCTGTTGAGTGTCATCATAAAGAAAGGTGGCTATATTGATCACTAATTTTTTTGTTTTTGCATGTCAGAAATGTTTATTTCTAAATTTTGGGCACTGATATTGGTTTACCTGGTGAAAATAAGCAAGTGAGATGGGATTATATTTGGTTTTTATTAAGTTGCCTAATAATTCTGCACAGTAATAGTTACCTGCACAAACAGATATCCTCCTAAGATAGACAAATCTAAAAAAAAAAACCCACTCCAACTTCCAAAAATATTAAGCTTGGATATTTATGAGTCTTTTGGGTTGATTGAGAACATAGTTGTTGATCAATAATAAAAATAATCCTCTAAAATACAACTTGCCTAATAATTCTGCACACAGTGTAGTAATATACCTCATGTGAAGTGTTAATGCATAATGTGGGTAGAGTATAGTACAGGATGAACTTAGAATAACATAAGTAAGCTTATACAGTAAGTGGTTTAGTAATGGCATATGAGATAAGGAAATGGTTAATGATAGAACAAGCTCAGTGGGGGGGACTAGTGTTAACAAAAAGGGGGGCACTTCCTGATAGTGTGAATTCAGAGAGAGTTAGTGAAGTGCACAGTGAAGGTCAAGTTCAGGTGCTGTGGGTTGCTAGGGGCAGTATGTGTCGCTTATTCCAAGCAGTGAAAGGTGTTACTCGGAACCCGAGCGGTCGCTCCTGTCATGGCCGGAGCCTAAGGTCTGGCCGGACACATACAGTGGAAAATGGACAGGGACCCGCGTACACTGAAGGTGATGGCCAGTCCCGGGTGCACTGCCAAGGTGGACGAGAAATCCCTGACACTGACAGACTCAGTGGGCTTGGGGATAGTCCAGGATGAGCTAGCGACAGAATTGAAGAGCAGCTGTACTAAGGAGGAAGAAAATGTGAATAGCTGTGCCCTACCCTACCTGATGAACTTTGACTGTTTAGTAAATGTTTGCCTGTTTAAAAGAGCTTGGTTTCCCATGAATTGTGTGCGGCAGCTCCTGAGGACAGAAGCCTGGAAGCAGCAGAGGCCTGCGGCCTACAAGTGAGTGTGATGCACCCCACACCCTACAGCACACTGGGACTGGGACACCCCTTGTCTGTAAGTGCCAGATCGAAACCGGACAGGAGCTGGGTCACGACTACCACTCTTCCGCAATTTACACATAAACTGCTGGCACGTGATAGGCCGGGAAGAAGATCTCTCCAGGACAGAATGGATATGAATTCCTGCAGGATTCAGCTACGCCACCTATGGCTCACAAACAACATAGCTGGAAGGGAAGCACAAGACAGCTCAGAGCGACCATATGGCTGCACGACCAGCTCTACCCTCACCTACTGTATCCTCACCCTTACCTTGTAGATTGTGAGCCCTCGCAGACAGGGTCTCCGCTCCTCCTGTACCAGTCGCCGACTTGTATTGTTCAAAATTTATTGTAATTGTTTGTGCTATGTATATCCCTTTCACATGTAAAACGCCATGGAATAAATGGCGCTATAATAACAAATAATAACCCACTGCAGGGCAACTGTCACTTCTGACACACCCATGACAGAAGGTCAGGTACTGGGCCAAGCAGAGCGAAATATGCGGTGAGAGGGGCGGTGCTTAGAAGGTGAGCGAGTGGCCGGCATAACAACATAATATGTATGGAGACAGAGTGATCGTGCTAACCCCATCATTCTTATACAGCATATGTATAAAGGCTGGCACACAAGCGCCAGATGATGATTTTAAAGGGAATCTGTCATCCTTTGGGACCTATCAGACCGCTAATATGGGCATGCAGGTTATAGAAATGTGAAGCTATACTTACCTGTATGTCCCATATTAGCGGTCTTGTGTGCTATGCCATAGGCGCATTGCGCATGCGCGGGCTGTTCAGCCCAATATGGGCCATACAAGTAAGTATAGATTCACATTTCTATCACCTGTATGCCCATATTAGTGGTCTGATAGGTCCCAGGGGGGTGACAGAAGGTCAGGTACTGGGCCGAGCAGAGCGAAATATGCGGTGAGAGGGGCGGTGCTTAGAAGGTGAGCGAGTGGCCGGCATAACAACATAATATGTATGGAGACAGAGTGATCGTGCTAACCCCATCATTCTTATACAGCATATGTATAAAGGCTGGCACACAAGCGCCAGATGATAATTTTAAAGGGAATCTGTCATCCCTTTGGGACCTATCAGACCGCTAATATGGGCATACAGGTTATAGAAATGTGAAGCTATACTTACCTGTATGTCCCATATTAGCGGTCTTGTGTGCTATGCTATAGGCGCATTGCGCATGCGCGGGCTGTTCAGCCTAATATGGGCCATACAGGTAAGTATAGATTCACATTTCTATCACCTGTATGCCCATATTAGCGGTCTGATAGGTCCCAGGGGGGTGACAGATTCCCTTTAAGGGCTCTCACTTGCCATTAAATTGGACAAATGCAATCCGATAAAAAAATCGGATTGCATTCGGTCCAATATAAATCTATGAGTGTGTGCTCATATGCGTTTTTTTTTAGCTCCTATCGGACTGAAAAATAAATTAAAGCATGCTGCGATTGCATGCTGAATTCAAATTGCACGCACCAATATCAGTCTATGGGTGCGTGTGAAACATTGCACTGCACTCGGATATAACCCAAGTGCAGCGCAATTCCTGCCGATGCCAGCAACAGACTGCTGACAGCCTCTCATATGAGAGGATCGGAGCACAGAGCACTGACAGCAGAGCAGGAGCCGAGTGTCATTAGCATATCGCATCCGATGCTCTCAGGGACTAATATAGTTGATGCCGCTCATTTATAGGTCTGAAATCAGCTCCTGTAAATGCAGCTTACATGTTTGTATGTGTGATGGTGCAATATACTACCAGTTGGGGCCCTACTTCTAACTTTTGTCCAGGGTCCCATTTTGTCTAAAATTCTGTCATTTTGTCCTGCAAGATGGCTGGGAACCAAGCCGAAGGCCAAGGAGGTGAGTAAGCCTGCGTCCCTGCATGGGGGAGAAGGGGACACCATACAGGGGCGCCGGTAGCAGCACTATACAGACTTTGCTAACTCATTCTGCAGCCAACAGTACAACACAGAGGCTGCAAAAGGCAACCCGTCAAAGATGGTCGGACTACCATAGAGAGGGCAGAGATGGTTTATTATCATCTGCCTTCCTGATTGCTGTATACACAGAACTGAACAAGGGCTGTGTAGAGATTAGGAAGCACTGACAGCGCTTCTTCCTCCAGACTAAGTAATCACGTGATCACTAGTGTAGGGAGAGAGCAGGAGTTGCTGGATCCCAGTCAGATCTGTTGTGCAGGCAGGAGGCTGGATTTCTCCTGAAACTGTAGCCAATATACCAGCCCCAGTTAGTGAAAATCCTCAATAAATATAATGTACTAATATGTTAAAATGGCTCCCCAAAGGTATTTTAAGACCTTTAGAAATGGGAACAGTTTGTTAAATAAATGAAAAAAAGAAAACGTAAAAAAAACAAGGAAAAAATAAAGAAAACAAATCTAAGGCCACGGCCCCACCATCAGTATTCGGTCAGTATTTTTTTCTCAGGAGTGGGTGATAAATGCAGAATTGGTGACTTGTTTCTATTATACCTTTTCTCTGATCGTTCCTCACCTGGTTTTGGCTCCCACTTGGTTTCAAATTGGTTTCTAGCCCTGCCACTGGCAAAAACAGATATATCCAGTTGTTTTTACAAAAATTTCTACAGAAAGGGGACAGCAATTTAGAATGTATTTTTTTCCAATTCTTTATTTTTATTTTAGAATCAAAGAAGAGATACTACGTAACACAAAGACACAGATTTGAACCACTAATAGAGAAAACATAATTACTGCGCTACACAATTATGACACAGTAAATACAGAATTTAACAATTTTCTCTTAACAAACAGAGAAATAATGCAAATCAAAACAAGTCAAAAAACAAACCCAATTACAGGAGAGTATCAGTGATGTTTTAACACATCCTTAAAAATTTAGCCAATTCTTGAGGTATACCGATGTTGAGTATACAAAAAGAGGAACTGACAAATCCATTCCCATCATCTAGAGGGCAACGTGCCCCCGAGTCTCCTTACAAAATTTGGCAATATACAGTACAGACCAAAAGTTTGGACACACCTTCTCATTTAAAGTTTTTCCTGTATTTTCTTGACTATGAAAATTGTACATTCACACTGAAGGCATCAAAACTATGAATTAACACATGTGGAATTATATACTTAACAAAAAAGTGTGAAACAACTGAAAATATGTCTTATATTCTAGGTTCTTCAAAGTAGCCACCTTTTGCTTTGATGACTGCTTTGCACACTCTTGATGAGCTTCAAGAGGTAGTCACCGGAAATGGTCTTCCAACAATCTTGAAGGAGTTCCCAGAGATGCTTAGCACTTGTTGGCCCTTTTGCCTTCACTCTGCGGTCCAGCTCACCTCAAACCATCTCAATTGGGTTCAGGTCTGGTGACTGTGGAGGCCAGGTCATCTGGCGTAGCACCCCATCACTCTCCTTCTTGGTCAAATAGCCCTTACACAGCCTGGAGGTGTGTTTGGGGTCATTGTCCTGTTGAAAAATAAATGATGGTCCAACTAAACGCAAACCGGATGGAATAGCATGCCGCTGCAAGATGCTGTGGTAGCCATGCTGGTTCAGTATACCTTCAACTTTGAATAAATCCCCAACAGTGTCACCAGCAAAGCACCCCCACACCATCACACCTCCTCCTCCATGCTTCACGGTGGGAACCAGCCATGTAGAGTCCATCCGTTCACCTTTTCTGCGTCGCACAAAGACACGGTGGTTGGAACCAAAGATCTCAAATTTGGACTCATCACACCAAAGCACAGATTTCCACTGGTCTAATGTCCATTCCTTGTGTTCTTTAGCCCAAACAAGTCTCTTCTGCTTGTTGCCTGTCCTTAGCAGTGGTTTCCTAGCAGCTATTTTACCATGAAGGCTTGCTGCACAAAGTCTCCTCTTAACAGTTGTTGTAGAGATGTGTCTGCTGCTAGAACTCTGTGTGGCATTGACCTGGTCTCTAATCTGAGCTGCTGTTAACCTGCGATTTCTGAGGCTAGTGACTCGAATAAAGTTATCCTCAGAAGCAGAGGTGACTCTTGGTCTTCCTTTCCTGGGGCGATCCTCATGCGAGCCAGTTTCTTTGTAGCGCTTGATGGTTTTTGCAACTGCACTTGGGGACACTTTCAAGGTTTGCATAATTTTTCGGACTGATGACCTTCATTTCTTAAAGTAATGATGACCATTCGTTTTTCTTTACTTAGCTGCTTTTTTCTTGCCATAATACAAATTCTACCAGTCTATTCAGTAGGACTATCAGCTGTGTATCCACCAAACTTCTGCACAACACAACTGATGTTCCCAACCCCATTTATAAGGCAAGAAATCCCACTTATTAAACCTGACAGGGCACACCTGTGAAGTGAAAACCATTTCCGGTGACTACCTCTTGAAGCTCATCAAGAGAATTCCAAGAGTGTGCAAAGCAGTCATCAAAGCAAAAGGTGGCCACTTTGAAGAACCTAGAATATAAGACATATTTTCAGTTGTTTCACACTTTTTTGTTAAGTATATAATTCCACATGTGTTAATTCATAGTTTTGATGCCTTCAGTGTGAATGTACAATTTTCATGGTCATGAAAATACAGAAAAATCTTTAACCCCTTAAGCCCCGGAGCATTTTTCGTTTTTGCATTTTCGTTTTTGCTCCCCTTGTTCCCAGAGCCATAGCGTTTTTATTTTTTGGTCAATATGGCCATGTGAGGGCTTATTTTTTGCGGGACGAGTTGTACTTTTCAACGCCATTACTAGTTTTACCATATCCTGTACGGGAAAAAAATTCCAAGTGCGGTAAAATTGCAAAAAAAGTGCAATACCACAGTTGTTTTTTATTTATTTTTTTTACCACGTTCACTGAATGCTAAAACTGACCTGCCCTTCTTATTTGACAGGTCATTACGAGTTCATAGACACCAAACATGTATAGATTCTTTTATATTTAAGTGGTGAAAAAAAATTCCAAAATTTGGTAAAAAAAATAAATAAAAAATAGCGCCATTTTCTAAGACCCATAGCGTCTCCATTTTTCGTGATCTGGGGCTGGTTGATGGCTTATTTTTTGCGCACCGGGCTGACATTTTTATTGATAACATTTGGGGTAGATCCGATGTTTTGATCGCCCGTTATTGCATTTTATTGCAATTTTGCGGCGACCAAAAAACGTAATTCTGGCGTTTAGAATTTTTTTCTCGTTATGCTGTTTACCGATCGGATTAATTCTTTTTTTATATTGATAGATCGGGCGATTCTGAACGCGGCGATACCAAATATGTGTATGTGTTTTTTTTTTTTTTTATATTTTATTTTGAATGGGGCAAAAGGGGGGTGATTTAAACTTTTATTTTTATTATATTTTTAAAAACTTTTTTTTTTTACTTTTTGCATGCTTCTATAGTCTCCATAGGAGACTAGAAGCAGCAACTATCCGATCGCCTCTGCTACATACAGGGGACGAGCAGGTCCCCTGCATGCAGCAGAAATGGTCCTGTGCTATGAGCGCCGACCACTAGGTGGCGCTCATAGCGACAAGATCATGACAACCACAGGCGTCTGCTGCAGACCCTGGGTTGTCATGCCCACCCATCGGCGACCCGCGATCACGTGACGGGGTCGCCGGTGGGCGGGACTTATGACGCGCTACCCGGAAGCGCGCGTTAAATGCTGCTGTCGGAGATTGACAGCGGCATTTAACATGTTAACAGCCGCGGGTGGATCGCGATTCCACCCGCGGCTGTTGCGGGCACATGTCAGCTGTAAGAATCAGCTGACATGTGCTCCGTTCAGTGAGGGCTCAGCGCAGCAGCCCTCACTGAACGGGCAGTACGCAAATATGCGTACTAATAAGTCCCCGGTAAGTAAGGGGTTAAATGAGAAGGTGTGTCCAAACTTTTGGTCTGTACTGTATATGGAAAGTTAATATTGTTACCTACAACACCCGATAGTGGTTGGCTATTCTGTAGAACACTGTGGCGTCCCCCAAACACTCAGGGATCAAGAGGCGATGTCACCCCGTATATTGTGTCCACGGTGCCCAGATCTTCATGAACTTATCGTGGGTCAAAGAGTCCCAACTTGTCAGCTCTTCTAACCTAAATACTTGAAGAGAAAAATACGACCATATCAACCCAAAATAATATTAAAAATTAACTTTTATTCATAAATAGTATAAAAAGTTACTTCATAATCAATATAGGGCACAGTACAGCAATACAGAAAGACACATATCATGTAGGATGACCATCTCACTGAAGGGACGATCCGGTCCACATGTTATAGGGTCCGAGGCACCACAGCAAAAAAACATATATATATTCCTTCATATGACAGACCAATAAAGAGGATTATCAAATGACCACAGTATAATACCCATAGTAATACCCATATGGTAGTGCATATAACAAATGTATATGTAAGAATAATATCAAATATTTGGCAATAGCTCATAGGGAACTCAAAACCTATACTGTCAGGGTGCCATATACCAGCAGCTAGGATATACATTCATCATATCAAAACGCCACATAAGGGACACTAATAATGGCCACTATAGCACTATTATAATCAAAGTATGGCGGCTAGGAAGGTTCAATTAATAGAGTTATGTTGCCAGAGTGTATACCAAGTGAGTATGAAGATAGGTGAGTAAAAAGCAAGTGCTGCGTTATGTAGGGGAGAATTACCTGGGCCACAAGCTGCGATGTCAGGGCACCCACATGTGGACCGCTCATCCACCCCAACGCACGTTTCGGCGTTTGCCTTCTTCAGGGGGCGTCAACTTCCTCTAGGGGCGTGTGTACTTAAATGTTGTGTTGGCCAATCAGGTGGAGGGGGTGGACCCGCAGTAACGCGCGCAGCGTCCCCGCTACCAAGCAACCGGTGGCGCGGGCGTCATGTAAGGGATCACGTGGTAGTCACATGGACCCACGTGATGCAGGTCCTTGCATAGAGACGCCAGGCGGCACGGGGCACTCAGAGAGCGGCGACGCTCGCGCGTAAGGTCCTTAAACCTCCCATAGTCAGGAACTATAACAAGAGGTATAAGCTCAATTAAATGACGTATATACTTCCACTACCACCACATAGATATATAGATTGATCATATGATAAAGATAGTATCCCAACCAAGTAAAAATTAACAATATGACAATCCGCATACCATGTATCATCACATCAAGTAGTATATATAGCAACATGACAAGATACCCATACAGATCATGTTCAATCCCATATGTATATAAAGGAATGTGGAAAAGCCATATTGTCCTAGTATAATACATAGTAGGCGGAACATCAAAAGACAACATCCTATATATCATCATGATTAAATCAAGGGAAACAATATCTAATGTAGGGGTGGCGAACTTCCCAGATATAACTTCCATTTAAACACATTAACATATAAAGATCTTTGAACACGAGAGGAAGATCCACAATATATATATACACCACAGTAGTCGTTCCCGGATGAAATAGATTATTCAGTATATTCTTATTCGCATATTCATCCATATAATATCAGCCATGATGTAGACACAACTCGCCAGAGGAAGTAAATTGCAAATGGATGATGAAGAATACTAAAAAATAATAATAAAAGAATGTTAAAATCATAAAAACCACAACAAAATATGTGACAGGGGAGAGATTAAAGAAAAGGAGCGAAGCTGAGATTCTCATTTAGTCCATTGGGATGTACAGTATTTAATCGCCAAATCCATCTAGATTCGAGCTGAGCCAGACATTGGCTCAGTTTCCCTCCACGAATACCAACTCTTAACGCGTCTATCCCCCGAACCCTCAGGAGGGAGCTGTCACAGTCATGATGGAGTTTAAAATGTTTTGGTATAGTCCTGAGTGTGGAGGGATCCGCGCAGTCGATCGCCGCCGATATCCCCAATACATGTTCTCTTATTCTCACTTTGAGTTGGCGCGTTGTTAGGCCAACATAAATGAGCCCACAGGGGCAAGTAGCGTAATAAATAACAAAGCGTGAGGTACATGTAATGCGGCTCCTTATTTCATAGGTTTTAGTGCCAGCTGCATTGGAGAAAATATTGGTTCTATCCATATTGGGGCAAGCGACGCATCGACCGCACGGAAAACTACCACACTCAGGACTCAATGCACCAAAAATAGTAGACGTGCCAGATACAGTTTGATAGTGACTATGTACAAGATAGTCACGGAGATTCTTGGAGCCAATTCATGCTTTTTTGGGTGGAAGTTATCTGTGGGAAGGGACAAAAGCACCTCTACAGCCGTCAAATCTGACTCAAGTATTTTGAGAGAACGCATGACCCCCATAACCCCAGACCAAAATTGTCGGAGGGCCGGGCAAAACCAGAAGATATGGGACAAAGTGCCTCGCGCTCCCTCACACCTCCAGCATTGAGGGGAGTTAATTAGCCCTAAATGGTAAAGTTTATCCTGCATATAGTACCAGCGCGAGAGCAATTTGTACGCCATTTCCTGGGATACCACACAACGTGAAAAACCATGTGAATTGAGGCATATCTTTTGTTTATCCTGTGGAGAGAGATGGATATTCAGTTCAGTCTCCCAGGAGTGTAAGAATAACGGTAAAGCATTGTCTGCCATATTCGAGAGATTAGAGTAAAGTTTAGATACAATTTTCGAAACAGGATGGTTAACTTTTGTTAGAATCTCTAGCCAGAGCCATTTAGAGCGGGGTTGAGGTAGCTTTTTAGTCAAATTCATATAATGGGCAATATGTAGATGTTGTAAATAATTGAGTGGGCGTTTCCCGGCCTCCAATGGCCAACCGTTAACACAAGGAATTTGCCCCTGTAGCAAATGTGAAATGGGTTTTTGTGGTAGGGATGACCACAGTTCATAGGGATCTGTGAAATCCGGAGAGAAGAGGTAGGGGATAAGTCCTATTGGAATTTTGTCTATAAAATTACAAGTTGGTGCTCGGATTGGAATCAGTGCACGTCTGATTTGTAGAGTGGCTAGGAGAATATCCCCCAATCCCTCCCTTGGAAGGGGGCAATCTGTCCATAAATATTTCGATGCAAGTTTTCCCAAGATTTGTATTTCAATGTGTGAATCATGACCCTTCTCCGCCCATCTTATTAATTTTAACCAATTTGCTAGGAGGATGGCTTGATGATAGAAGGCTAGGTTAGGTAAACCCGCCCCTCCCCTGCATTTAGAGCGTAATAAGAGTTTCAAAGGTAGTCTGGCTTTTTTGTATTTCCAAACAAATTTGGCTATTAATTGGTTGAGAGAGCGTATGAAGGAAACGGGGAGTTGGATTGGGATCATGCTCATCACATAGAAAATCTTGGGGAAAACATAGGACTTAAACACATTAATCCTACCGAGCCAGGACAGAAGAGGGGTATCATAGGAGCGTAGGAGAGTTTCCGTTTGTCCTATCAATGGGGAGAAATTGTGTTGGAAAAGTGTGCTAGCATCATCCGTTATATATATCCCCAAATATTTAAGTTTGTTTTGTTGCCATTTGAAGGGGGCAAGGCTTTTCAGAATTTGTACGTCCTCTCTGGGTACCGAGATATTCAGAGCCTCCGATTTATCGAGATTAATCTTAAAGTTGGAGAGTTCTCCAAATAAGGAGAAGAGTTAAAAAATCTTGGGGACTGCCATTTTGGGATTGGATAAAAGAAGTAAGAGGTCGTCCGCGAAGGCAGCCGCCTTCAACTCCAAATGGTTGATCTTAAAACCTTCAATCTTAGGCTGTTGCCTGACTGCTTGAATAAATGATTCCATCACAAGGACGAATAAAGAAGGGGAGAGAGGGCAACCCTGTCTAGTGCCATTAGTGATATTAAAGGGTGCTGACAAAGTCCCGTTCACCCTGACCCGGGCCGTAGGGAAGGTATACAGTGACATGATTGCGTCTATGAAAGGAGGGGGAAAGGCGAATCTATGCAGAACGCACGCCATATAGCGCCAACTGATGCAATCGGATGCCTATTCGGCGTCCGTGGAGAGTAATATAAGCGGCAGACGATTGTGCCTGGCATAAGAGATCGCCTGTAAGACTTTAGTAGTATTATCCCTTCCCTCTCTTCCACGAACGAAACCAGCCTGATCAGGGTGAACCAGGTCAGCCAATACTAAGTGTATTCTATTGGCTAAAATTTTGGCCCAAAGTTTGAGATGGGTATTCAATTTAGAATGTATTTTTAACAGTCCTTTGCGGTAATAAAAAATATAAAAATACTATATTGAGCATGCACCGCTTGTCAATTCTGATGCATGCTCAGACTGCAATCCCAGCACTATATTCCTCAGAATGCGCACTGACATTGTGCTCCCTTGCTGGGTATAAAAAGTGGCAAGAGAGTACACTGTCAGTGCGCATTGAAAAGGAGAGAAAGCGGCAAGCCGGGAGAGTAGAGACCAGCCTGGCTCCCGAAACAGACGTCATTGACCACGTTCTATTTCAGAGTGGTGACCTCCATGTCCGGAAGCTCTGTTCTCCCTGCTTGCCACGTCTATTTCAATGCGCACTGATAGTGTACTCTCTTGCCAGCTCATCACTTCTCTTTAGATCCGGCCACTGCGCATACATAGGAATAAAGCGCAGGGTGCGGATACTGAGCGTGCGTCGCTGCTGACAACTGGCGTATGCTCAGCAGAGCAGGGACTAGCCCAGACCCTGAAATGGACATTACTGATGACGCTTTGATTCAGGGTGGTGACCGTGGCCCTGACCCCTGATGAAGGCCCTCTTCAAAATCCCCAGTGCAAGCTGCGAGACACAAACAAAACATTAAAAAAAAGACAGGAAGAGTAGAGATGGAGTGTAGGGAATTTTTAATTGAAGTACACAAGAAAAGTGATTTGATTATTTAATTGAGGCTATGGCGGCCGTATAACACGGACTACGATGGCGGCCTAATAACACGGACTACGATGGCGGCTATATAACACGGACTACGATGGCGGCCGTATAAAAAGGACTATGATGGAGGCCGTATAACAGACTATGATGGCGGCCGTATAACACACTATGATGGCGGCCGTATAACACGGACTACGATGGTGGCCGTATAACACGGACTACGATGGTGGCCGTATAACACAGACGACGATGGCGGCCGTATAACACGGACTACGATGGTGACCGTATAACACGGACTACGATGGTGGCCGTATAACACAGACGACGATGGCGGCCGTATAACACGGATTACGTATAGCACGGAGTACGATGACGGCCGTATAACACGGACTACGATGGCGGTCGTATAACACGGACTACGATGGTGGCCGTATAACACGGACTACGATGGTGGCTGTATAACACAAACGACGATGGCGGCCGTATAACACGGATTACGTATAGCACGGACTACGATGACGGCCGTATAACACGGACTACGATGGCGGCCGTATAACACGGACTACGATGACGGCCGTATAACACGGACTACGATGACGGCCGTATAACACGGACTACGATGACGGCCGTATAACACGGACTACGATGACGGCCGTATAACAAGGACTACGATGGCGGCCGTATAACAAGGACTACGATGGCGGCAGTATAACACGGACTACGATGGCAGAGGTATAACACGGACTACGATGGTGACCGTATAACACGGACTACGATTGCCGCCGTATAACACGGATGACGTATAACACGGAGTACGATGGCGGCCGTATAACACGGATGATGTATAACACGGACTACGATGGCGGTCGTATAACACGGATGACGTATAACACGGACTACGATGGCGGCCGTATAACACGGATGACGTATAACACGGACTACGATGGTGGCCGTATAACACGGACTACGATGGCGGCCGTATAACACGGACTACGATGACGGCCGTATAACACGGACAACGATGACGGCCGTATAACACGGACAACGATGACGGCCGTATAACACGGACTACGATGGCGGTCGTATAACACGGACTACGATGACGGCCGTATAACACGGACTACGATGGCGGCCGTATAACACGGACTACGATGGCGGCCGTATAACACGGACTACGATGGCAGAGGTATAACACGATGGCGGCCGTATAACACGGACTACGATGGTGACCGTATAACACGGACTACGATTGCCGCCGTATAACACGGATGACGTATAACACGGAGTACGATGGCGGCCGTATAACACGGATGACGTATAACACGGACTACGATGGCGGCCGTATAACACGGATGACGTATAACACGGACTACGATGGCGGCCGTATAACACGGACTACGATGGCGGCCGTATAACACGGACTACGATGACGGCCGTATAACACGGACTACGATGGCGGCCGTATAACACGGACTACGATGGCGGCCGTATAACACGGACTACGATGGCGGCCGTATAACACGGACTACGATGGCGGCCGTATAACACGGACTACGATGGCGGCCGTATAACACAGACGACGATGGCGGCCGTATAACACAGACTACGATGGCGGTCGTATAACACGAACTACTATGGTGGCCGTACAACACGGACTACGATGGCGCCGTATAACACAGACGACGATGGCGGCCGTATAACACGGACTACGATGGCGACCGTATAACACGGACTACGATGTCGGCCGTATAACACGGATGACGTATAACACGGAGTACGATGGTGGCCGTATAACACGGACTACGATGGCGGCCGTATAACACGGACTACGATGGTGACCGTATAACAAGGACTACGATGGCGGTCGTATAACACGGATGACGTATAACACGGACTACAATGGCGGCCGTATAACACGGACTACGATGGCGGCCGTATAACACGGATGACGATGGCGACCGTATAACACGGACTACGATGACGACAATATAACACGGACTACGATGGCGGCCGTATAACACGAACTACGATGGTGGCAGTATAACACGGACTACGATGACGGCCGTATAACACGGACGACGATGGCGGTCGTATAACACGAACTACGATGGTGGCCGTATAACACGGACTATGATGGCGCCGTATAACACAGACGACGATGGCGGCAATATAACACGGACTACGATGGCGACCGTATAACACGGACGACAGTGGCGGCCGTATAACTCGGATGACGTATAACACGGAGTACGATGGTGGCCATATAACACGGACTACGATGACGGCCGTATAACACGGACTACGATGGCGGCCGTATAACACGGACTACGATGACGGCCGTATAACACGGACTACGATGACGGCCGTATAACACGGACTACGATGGCGACCGTATAACACGGACTACAATGGCGGCTATATAACACGGATGACGTATAACACGGAGTACGATGGCGGCCGTATAACACGGATGATGTATAATACGGATTACAATGGCGGCTGTGTAACACGGATGATGTATAATACGGACTACGATGGCGGCCGTATAACACGGATGACGTATAACACGGATTACGATGGCGGCCGTATAACACGGACTACGATGGCGGCCGTATAACACGGACTACGATGGCGGCCGTATAATACGGACTACGACGGCGGCCGTATAACACGGACTACGATGGCGGCCGTATAACACGGACTACGATGGCGGCCGTATAACACGGACTACGATGGCGGCTGTATAACACGGATGACGTATAACACGGAGTACGATGGCGGCAGGATAACACGGATGACGTATAACACGGACTACGATGGCGACCGTATAACATGGATGATGTATAATACGGACTACGATGGCGGCCGTATAACACGGATGACGTATAACACGGATGACGATGGCGGCCGTATAACACGTATGACGATGGCAGCTGTATAACACGGAGTGCGATGGTGGCCGTATAACACGGATGGCGTATAACACGGATGATGATGGCGGCCGTATAACACGGAGTACGATGGTGGCCGTATAACACGGAGTACGATGGTGGCCGTATAACACGGATGACGATGGCGGCCGTATAACACGGAGTACGATGGTGGCCGTATAACACGGAGTACGATGGTGGACGTATAACACGGACTAAGATGGCGGCCGTATAACACGGATGACGATGGCGGCCGTATAACACGTATGACGATGGCAGCTGTATAACACGGAGTGCGATGGTGGCCGTATAACACGGATGACGATGGCGGCTGTATAACACGGAGTACGATGGCGGCCGTATAACACGGAGTACGATGGTGGCCGTATAACACGGATGGCGTATAACACGGATGACGATGGCGGCCGTATAACACGGATGACGATGGCGGCTGTATAATACGGAGTACGATGGCGGCCGTATAACACGGAGTACGATGGCGGCCGTATAACACGGACTACGATGGTGGCCGTATAACACGGATGAAGATGGCGGCCGTATAACACGGATGAAGATGGTGGCCGTATAACACGGATGATGATGGCGGCCGTATAACACGGAGTACGATGGTGGCCGTATAACACGGATGACGTATAACACGGATGAAGATGGCAGCCGTATAACATGGATGAAGATGGCGGCCGTATAACACGGATGAAGATGGCGGCCGTATAACACGGATGAAGATGGCGGCCGTATAACACGGATGAAGATGGTGGCCGTATAACACGGATGACGTATAACACGGATGAAGATGGCAGCCGTATAACATGGATGACGATGGCGGCCGTATAACATGGAGTACGATGGTGGCCGTATAACATGGAGTACGATGGCGGCCGTATAACATGGAGTACGATGGCGGCCGTATAACACGGAGTACGTATAACACGGAGTACGATGGCGGCCGTATAACACGGAGTACGTATAACACGGAGTACGATGGCGACCGTATAACACGGATGACGATGGCGGCCGTATAACACGGAATACGTATAACACGGAGTACGATGGTGGCCGTATAACACGGAGTACGATGGTGGCCGTATAACACGGATGACGTATAACACGGATGAAGATGGCAGCCGTATAACATGGATGAAGATGGCGGCCGTATAACACGGATGAAGATGGCGGCCGTATAACACGGATGAAGATGGCGGCCGTATAACACGGATGAAGATGGTGGCCGTATAACACGGATGACGTATAACACGGATGAAGATGGCAGCCGTATAACACGGATGAAGATGGTGGCCGTATAACACGGATGACGTATAACACGGATGAAGATGGCAGCCGTATAACATGGATGACGATGGCGGCCGTATAACATGGAGTACGATGGTGGCCGTATAACATGGAGTACGATGGCGGCCGTATAACAAGGATGAAGATGGCGGCCGTATAACACGGAGTACGTATAACACGGAGTACGATGGCGACCGTATAACACGGAGTACGTATAACACGGAGTACGATGGCGGCCGTATAACACGGAGTACGTATAACACGGAGTACGATGGCGACCGTATAACACGGATGACGATGGCGGCCGTATAACACGGAGTACGATGGTGGCCGTAAAACACGGAGTACGATGGCGGCCGTATAACACAGACGACAATCGCATCGCAGTGCTCGGACTGGCTAGCAGCTTTCCTGACCTGAGACTATAAGTACAGCCTGTCACGCTCCGGTCAGGAGAGCCCCGGCCAGTCCGAGCACTGCGATGCGATTGTCCTCCGTGTTATACCTTCCGTGCTATATAGCCGTCTGACTGCATCGCTCTCCAGTACGGAATTCACCAGTGGTGTCGGATACCTTCCACTTCTACAGAGCATTTCCCCAAACCCCTGTATGTGAATCCACACTTCCTAGTGCCTGCTGGATGACGCCCTGCAGTCCGACCTATGGGAAGGCGCACAGCAGACGCGTCAGACTACGGGGCCGGACCGCAGAGACATTGCTTCCGCCTACTCTGGAGACGGTGCCTCTGCTTGGACCTACATTTTGTCACTATGGTCATGGCGGAGGGAGCTACAGTCCTGAGAAGAAACAGGCCGGGCACCAGGAGCCAGGTACGAGCTACACGGCGCGTTCGGTGTCGGTTCTCCGGGAATGTGTGGCGGCTTCCTGCGGTTTCCGGAGCCTTTTCCTGTGTAATCAGGAGCCGGCTGGGAGCAGAAAAGCGCCATTTGCACAGTATCGGCCGCCATACTTTGTTTTGCTACCCTGCCCATGTAACAAGAGCCATTGCTACAGAAGAGTATGGCCGTGTGTATCCGTGTGACGGTGAAGGCTGCGCCAGCCACAAGGAGCGGAGCCCGAGGAGGTCGCCCTGATGCCTGTGGAGGAGTACAGAGGGAGCGCAGGGCTGTACAGGAAGCAGTGGGAGGCTGTGCAGTGGCACTACCCCTACTGGCTGTAACACCACCATCTGTGGGGAATATGGGGGAGAGCAGAAGCCAGCCAGCCAGCCTGTTGAATTGACAAGACACAAGTCTCTGGCAGCGGCTTTTGTTGTGTCCTCAGAGCCAGAGTTGGTAGAGTGTATAGGGCCTGTAAGCTGTGATGTTTTACTTCTAGTGCATGCACTGGAGGAGAGCCACTTCCCAGAAAGAGTTAAAAAAAAAAAAAAAAAAAAAAAAGTTCAGAAAACTAAATGCACAACAAAACGCCACATTTACAACCATACATCACATGGCATCTTGCAAAAAAAAACCCAAAACAAACCCCCAAGTCCTAGTAATTGTCACTGGAAAAAAAATAGTTATGAATATTTCAAAGTGATGATGGAAAACAAACCTAAACAATGTTTTTTCTTTAAGGCCACCAAAACTTGTGATCTTTGCTGTTGAGAAACCCATTAATTGTTACCTGACACACACTGTGCTCTGGCTTCTTCTTGCCAGACAGTTTTAATTTTCAGATTTTACCAAACTGGAATTTTTCCTTCCAGAAAAAAAGGGGGAGGGCAGTCCGGAGACAAGCAGGCCAGCTATGGAAGTGTAGCATCAGGCTAGAAGATCATACAGAAGGATCGCTTTCACTGGTTGTGCCCACACAGGGCACCACACTATGTACACCAGGGGGCACAAGACTTTTATACTACGAGGACCTCATTGTCACCTTTTTCTACTTTAAGGGACCACAATAAAACTTAAACTGCTTTGTGTTGTACTACTATGGCCAGGGCGGGCTCCAGGTTTTTGTGGGCCCCGGGCGAAAGAGTCTCAGTGGTCCATTTAACACATTCCACGATTCATGATGCACAGATACCGCTGAGAAAAAAAAAAAAAAAAAATTATATATATATATATATATATATATATATATATATATATATATATATATATATATATATATATATATATATATATATATATATATATATATATATATATATATATATATATATATATATATATATATGAATGGAGGCAGCATTCGAGTGCTACCTCCATTCTTTTTCTTGGATATTAAAAGGACTGGTGTGTACCTGGGAGGTTTTGCACCTTTTTTTTAAAAAAAATCTTTTTCTTGTGCTGCTTTTGATCTATATATATATAATTAGTACAGACCAAAAGTTTGGACACACCTCATTTAAAGATTTTTCTGTATTTTCATTATGAAAATTGTACATTCACACTGAAGGCATCAAAACTATGAATTAACACATGTGGAATTATATACTTAACAAAAAAGTGTGAAACAACGGAAAATATGTCTTTTATATTCTAGGTTCTTCAAAGTAGCCACCTTTTGCTTTGATGACTGCTTTAAGCACTCTTGGCATTCTCTTGATGAGCTTCAAGAGGTAGTCACCGGAAATGGTCTTCCAACAATCTTGAAGGAGTTCCCAGAGATGCTTAGCACTTGTTGGCCCTTTTGCCTTCACTCTGCGGTCCAGCTCACCCCAAACCATCTCAATTGGGTTCAGGTCTGGTGACTGTGGAGGCCAGTTCATCTGGCGTAGCACCCCATCACTCTCATTCTTGGTCAAATAGCCCTTACACAGCCTGGAGGTGTGTTTGGGGTCATTGTCCTGTTGAAAAATAAATGATGGTCCAACTAAACGCAAACCGGATGGAATAGCATGCCGCTGCAAGATGGTGTGGTAGCCATGCTGGTTCAGTATGCCTTCAATTTTGAGTAAGTCCCCAACAGTGTCACCAGCAAAGCACCCCCACACCATCACACCTCCTCCTCCATGCTTCACGGTGGGAACCAGGCAGGTAGAGTCCATCCGTTCACCTTTTTTGCGTCGCACAAAGACACGGTGGTTGGAACCAAAGATCTCAAATTTGGACTCATCAGACCAAAGCACAGATTTCCACTGGTCTAATGTCCATTCCTTGTGTTCTTTAGCCCAAACAAGTCTCTTCTGCTTGTTGTCTGTCCTTAGCAGTGGTTTCCTAGCAGCTATTTTACCATGAAGGCCTGCTGCACAAAGTCTCCTCTTAACAGTTGTTGTAGAGATGTCTGCTGCTAGAACTCTGTGTGGCATTGACCTGGTCTCTAATCTGAGCTGCTGTTAACCTGAGATTTCTGAGGCTGGTGACTCAGATAAACTTATCCTCAGAAGTAGAGGTGACTCTTGGTCTTCCTTTCCTGGGGAGGTCCTCATGTGAGCCAGTTTCTTTGTAGCGCTTGATGGTTTTTGCGACTGCACTTGGGGACACTTTCAAAGTTTGCCCAATTTTTCGGACCGACTGACCTTAATTTCTTAAAGTAATGATGGCCACTCGTTTTTCTTTACTTAGCTGCTTTTTTCTTGCCATAATACAAATTCTAACAGTCTATTCAGTAGGACTATCAGCTGTGTATCCACCAGACTTCTGCACAACACAACTGATGGTCCCAACCCCATTTATAAGGCAAGAAATCCCACTTATTAAACCTGACAGGGCACACCTGTGAAGTGAAAACCATTTCCGGTGACTACCTCTTGAAGCTCATCAAGAGAATGCCAAGAGTGTGCAAAGCAGTCATCAAAGCAAAAGGTGGCTACTTTGAAGAACCTAGAACATAAGACATATTTTCAGTTGTGTCACACTTTTTTGTTAAGTATATAATTCCACATGTGTTAATTCATAGTTTTGATGCCTTCATGTGAATGTACAATTTTCATAGTCAAGAAAATACAGAAAAATCTTTAAATGAGGTGCGTCCAAACTTATATGTATGTGTGTGTGTGTATGTATATATATATATAAATATATAAATTTATGTGTGTGTGTGTATGTATATATATTTATAAATATATAAATTAGTACAAGGCTGAAGATTTCACTTCTTACATTACATGAGTGATATCCCTTGTAAATTCCACAATAGCTCAGAAACCGGCGAATCGCTCCATACAGGATAATGGCCCGCATATAACGCTCCATACTGGCTGGCAGCTCTCCTGACCCGAGCGTGATAGCATGTATTTCTATGAACGGGCCATGCCATGCTCTGGCCAGGAGATCTGCCGGCCAGTCCAAGCATTGCGATGCCCTCCTCGTCCATGTTATACTGCCGTCTGACTGTGCCCTTAGAATTGCTCATTATTCCCTGTCTGCTGCTGCTTATGTCCTGTTCTATTAAGGTACGCACAGCGCTCACATATCAGACACGGGCAGCATGCACACACGCGAGCGCTGCGCTCACATGTCAGACATGGGCAGCGCTCACATATAGCACATGTCATATTTTAATCAGTAGTACATTAGAAAGTTGTTTGTAATTCTTGATGTACATCATTTTACTGACATCACTTCAAGGAGTTGTCCACAAGTCAGAAAACACCTTTCTCAATTGCTATATTCCCTGTATAGAATAAAAACAGCATATACGAGGGTCAGTCAATGAGTAATGCCTCCTATTTTTTTTCTCCTTAAATAAGGTAGTCATGTTAAATATTTGAATTTGACACAATTCCTCAAACCTTCTTCTCCAATCCACAGCAATTGCAACTTCCTGCACCAACAGGTGGCAGGACTGTATCCGTTTGCAAAATGGCTGACATCGATGTTCGTATTACACAACGTTCTGTGATTGAATTCTTGCATGCAAAAGGTGAAACGCCCATTCGAATTCATGAGAGACTGAAAAATGTGTACGGTGATGCAACAGTGGATGTCAGTACTGTTAGACGATGGGTTCGTCGCTGTAACACAGCTGAAGGGCCATCACCGTTGGCTGACAAAATGCGGAGTGGCAGGCCAGTAACCGCAGTGACTCCAAGTAACATTCAGCGAGTCGATGACATCATTCGTGGTGACCACCGGGTGACTGCAGATGAATTGTGTGGCATTATCTGCCTCAGTAAAGGCAGTGTGATGAAAATTATTGGACAACTGGGATACAGAAAAGTCTGTGCACGGTGGGTCCCAAGAATGCTTTTTACCATGCTGGAATACATGCCCTTGTTAAACGGTGGACCAAGACTGTGGAAATGGATGGAGATTATATTGAAAAGTGACAAATTAATCGTTAATGTTGTGGTTTTCAACCTATGTAATTGCATTTGAATTTGTTGCAATTAAAAGAAGAAAAAAAAATAGGAGGCATTGCTTATTGACTGACCCTAATACTTGCTTCTGGTGCCATTCCTGCAACATTGGCACTGAGGATCACGTGACGTTGTTAAGCCAATGAGTGGCCGCTTCACTCTCGCTTCCTTTGGATGTAAGTGACATTCGGAGGAGTTCGGCAGCAGTTCTCACTACTTCCGGTTATCTGTTTTGTACATGGGGAGTGAGAGTAAAGTGGTAAATCCTGGTTATTTGCTTAAAAACCAAGGCAGGCAGGGTATGTGACAGACTGCAGTGCATGATACAGCACAAGAGTACGTCATTTTTCCGCTCCATTTGCTGGGGGTCACGTGATTACCTTTTTTTTGTCCTTCTTGCCTGTGAGCGGCGCTATCCTTGGCCGCTCACAGGCAAGAAGGACGAAAAAAGGTAATTACAAAGACACTTATGGGTACATGCTAAATACATTGGGGCAATTGAAAAAAGTACTGGACAACTCTTAACTCTTAACTGCAAACATTGATTACACGAGAACCACAAGACTGATTTCTTCACCTCAGGTATCAGATTAATCAGTGCAGCAGCCCCAACATGATACTGCCTGTAGTTTACTCAGTAAAATCCTGCTGACAGGTTCGCTTTAAAATCCATTTCCCCGTCTGATGCTCAGGTTCTGGTGTTTTCATCTGGTTTTGCCACCGCTCCGTTCAGTCTCCTGCAGTTTGTGACCTGTCGGCTGCTCCAGTGTTTTCTGTGCGAGGCAGCGGTCAATACCAATGTAAGTCTATGAGAGACTTGTTCTGGCCTCATTCTGGCTCTCATAGACCTACATTGAGATCTTGTGACGTCTCTTCTGACTTGCGGCCAGTCAGAAGCTCCGCTCACAAGATGTTGCTGCGGGACCGGAGCGACGCTGAAAAGCCGTGAAGATGCCAGAGCGTGAGTACCGTATATGACTGGCCACGGGACCTGCGGTGATAATAATAAACAAAAACCTTGGAGTGTGCTTTAGGCTTAATTTATAAATCATTCATTTGTGCAGCACATCATCCTGTGTAACCAGGTGCTGTGCTGCCCATAATATGATGTTCTGTGTCCACAGAATGATCAGTTGTGTACCCATGCAAGTGCGGGCGGCCTTCTTAAACAAGCAAACAAATGGGAACCGATTAGGCTGCATATAGCTGATTTGTGGTCAGTGTAAATGGGCCCTCGGTCACGGTGATATACTTGCCTGCCTTCTCTTGCAGGTCGGATATATACATCTGCCCTTTTGTAGTAACAGGTCCATGGGTTGCCAGTTTCCAGCCCTGATGCCCGTTAAGCCACTCCCCCTTGCAGAGTGGGTGGGGAAAAAAGAAACCACTTTCGCTGTGCCCACCATAAGGATGAACAGGACATTATACAAGTAGAGGAGGGACATCCCTCCCCTTATTAAGCAGCAGCTGGGCATTCTGTACCTGCAGGAGCTCCTGTCACACAGTGCAGGGATGTGACTGATGGGAGCCTCTCACTAACCAATAAGCCATTTGATATTATGAGGGAGCGTGCTCATTGGTTAATGCAAGCTACTGCCACAGAGTCTCAGCCACTGATAGGAGCCTGTAATAACCAATGAGCGCTCTCCTATGCAGTGAAGGAAATCGCCCATTGGTTACTGAGCATCTCCGTAACTGCCAGCCCGCAGCCATCTTCAGGCAGTGACGCACAAACTGCAGATTGCACAGGTTCAGGATCAGCTGTTTCTAGTCTGCACTGCGCGGGCGGGGCCCGGGAGCAGGATGGGCGGAGCAGGGTGGGCGGGGCCCGGGTGCAGGGTGGGCGGGCTGCACGTTGGTTGCAGGTTGTGCACCTTTACGCTAATGTGAAAGTAACATGACCTCTTGCAGCCAGTATTATGTTTTCCCGATAATTCTCCAAATCCAATTGGAGGAGCAATATATAAGTGAAATAGTAGTGCATAGTACCATTTATCTTCTGAAGTTTGCTATTGTTTCCACACTCTGCAAGTTGCCCTGTTACTTTGCTGCCCAAATCAGTCGGTTAAGCTAAATGCCAGGTGCCTCCCATCTGAGCTCAGGAGCACGCATCTCTAAGCATGCTGATGGTTACGATCTGCAGGGAAACCAATGTGCACGCCCGGTGAGACATCACTGCCACTCTTTTCCGTTTTCATGAAGCTGTGTACACACACACTCCTTCATTTTGCTATGAAGAGCACAGCAGTCAAGATGTGTTTGACATTGGCTGCTGCACTCTGCACAATCGTGAATAGTGAAATGAGCGTTGTGATTTCCGAGGCTCTCTATTCAGAGCTCAGCAGCTCATGACAAACTCATTTTGACTGTGCACTGAGCTCTCCCACAGCCCTTGTGCGAGGAGAAACAAACCTACTGGGGGGTAGTTGTCTTAAATTTTAAGCATCACTTTTTTTTTTTCTTCTTTGATCCCTTTGTTAGGGATCACATATGTGAATATGATACATGTGGTTACCGTATTTTTCGGACTATAAGACGCTCCGGACCATAAGATGCACCTACTGTAGGTTTTAAAGGTTGAAAATAGGAAAAAAAATGTAAGCAAAAAATGTGGTCATGATGCCCTGTTATGGGGGAGGGGTTCTGCTGCTGACACTGGTATTGGGGTAATGTCCCCCAATTCTGTTAATATCCTCCATCCTGGTATAAGTGGCCCTCATCCCCATCCTGGTATACCTGGCCCTCATCCCCATCCTGGTATACCTGGCCCTCATCCCCCATCCTGGTATGCATGGCACCCCTTTATCCCCCATCCTGGTATGCATGGCACCCCTTTATCCCCCATCCTGGTATGCATGGCACCCCTTTATCCCCCATCCTGGTGTGCATGGCACCCCTTTTATCCCCCATCCTGGTGTGCACGGCACCCCTTTTATCCCCCATCCTGGTGTGCACGGCACCCCTTTTATCCCCCATCCTGGTGTGCACGGCACCCCTTTTATCCCCCATCCTGGTGTGCACGGCACCCCTTTTATCCCCCATCCTGGTGTGCACGGCACCCCTTTTATCCCCCATCACGCTGCCTACAAAAAAAAAAAAAATAAACAATCATACTCGCCTCCTCTCTCCTCCAGCCCTGTCCCGCTCTGCTGCCGACACTCTCACTGTGTGAGCCGCTCATGGCAGGGCGCGCATGGCCTCGCTGCCATGCGCCCTTACACAGTGTGAGACGCTGACTCTGTGCGTGGGGAGCAGTGACCATTTAGTCTGTTCAATAGCCGGCACACTGTACCGCAGCGCGGCTCCTTCTACCGCTCTGTGGTCAGTTTGCCTGCTATTAAGGACCCCCTTGGGAGTGGGTTGTAGAGAATATTCATGAGCTTTAATAGCGGAGACACAGACTGCAGAGCGGCAGCAGGAGTCGTGCTGCGGCTCCAGTGTGCCGGCTATTAAGAAAAATTAATATTCATTGCTCTCCACGCCCATGAGCGTGGGGAGCAGGGAATATTAATTTTCTTTAGTAACGTGCACAGCGCAGTCTGCAGCAGGCGGCTACTGCCTCCTGTGCCCCGCTGTTCCCCCGCTGCCTTCCCCCCCCCCCCCCCCCACCACCACCACGCACAGCCATGTGTATAGTATTTAGACTATAAGATGCACCCCCCACTTTCCTCCAAAATTTTGGAGGAAAAAAGTGTGTTTTATAGTCCGAAAAATACGGTATATACTCACCGGTCAGTGTCTTCATCTATTTTCATCCCTGCTCCGGTCGCTCTGGGACCACTTAACTGCTTTTGTAAGGTGCCGGATCGCTTGTGTGTTCCAGTAGTTTTTTTTTTTTTTCTCAATACAAGTCTATGGGACTCAAAATGAAGATTTTAAAAATGTGACCTCCTTTTCACACAGCAAACACTGTGTGATTTGGCATGTCACAACTGCACTCATATGGTGCCGGAGCGGGGCTGATTACGGGTGAGAATGTGACTACATGCATTACACTCATACATGATCCCTAACAAAGGGATAAAAACTCAGGAGTGTAGCTTTAAAAGTGTCCCCTATCCCTTTCATTTATAGCGAGAGAGAGACAAAAGGGATTATAGAAAATATATTACTGGTATATCTGTTTTGGTTCTCTACTGTACACCATGACCTCCACTTGGACTCCTTTAATTGAATTTGTCACCAGGTTTTGATATGTCATCTGAGAGCAGTATAATATAGGAAAAGAGACCCTGATTCCAGTGATGTATCACAACTGCTGCAGCCAGTAAACTATCAGTTTTTAGATGTAGCAGAGCTCAAAAGCTAGCCCCGTCCAGCCCCCTTGTTAGTTGTTTTCTGTGTATTGACAATAAGCTGCTAATCAGTGCTGGATGCATCTGGGCATTGTTAATCTGCTGATAAAACACTCATTGTATAGAAACAGCAGCACATAACATAAGTGACTCATCCCTGAAATCAAGGTCTCAGCTCCTACCTCATGCAGCCCTCATATTACATAGCGTAAACCTGCTGACATATTTTTTTTTATTACTGCCTCTTCACTGTAAACCAGCAATCTGCTTCTATGTGCATTACTCTGACCGTCACATTGAAGATCTTATAGGAATACTGTACATACAGCAGTCTGGTCTGACTCGTATACGCTGGCAAGAATGTTTGTATTTATATTTATTCCATGTGTGTGTGTTTCTCTATAAAGGTATTACAGATAGTTTGACATTACATATTCCTGCAGATATGAAAATAAATATATATTCAGTCATTTTTTCAACCTGACATACGTATTACACACTATGCTCCACACACATACCCACACACATACACACACATATATATATACATACATACATACATACATACATATACACACACACACACGGTGGGCCATTTGTATGGATACACCTAAATTAAATGGGAATGGTCAGTGATATCAACTTCCTGTTTGTGGCACATTAGTATATGGGAGGGGGGACCATTTTCCAGATGGGTGGTGACCATGGCGGCCATTTTGAAGTTGACCATTTTGGATCCAACTTTATTTCTTTCAATGGGAAGAGGGTCATGTGACACATCAAACTTATTGAGAATTTCATAAGAAAAACAATGATGTGCTTGGTTTTAATGTAACTTTATTCTTTCAGGAGTTTTTTACAAGTTTATGACCACTTATAAAATGTGTTCAAAGTTCATGCGTTTTTAATGCGTCTTCGCAGCGGAAATGGCGCCGCGGAAACGCATTAAATCTGCATCGTGGGCACACAGCCTTAGACAAACTAGACTGGGTGAAATATCCTATAAATTCCAAGCTACAAGTTCCCCTTCACGTATTTTTTGAAAAAAGTAAAACTAATCTCCATATTCAAAAACCGCCATCCAATAATGAAGCCTGCATTCCATGTGTCCACGCATACCATCCTACTGTAGCATCCATTTCGCATACCATCCATATACACGGGCCTCTACTAGGCAGGGCATATCCCCAAATCCCAGAATACAAGTCTCAAACTAATGTGTCTCCAGAGACCCCTGTCTCCACTGCTTCAGCTGATCCAATGTGATCAAATCTGAATATCTCACACTGATAAAATGTAACGCATTAAAACATTCTTCTCTTGTAAGACAAATTACTTGATCTGTCTAATAAGATGCCCCTGTGGCCTATTTGTATGTAGGTGAGACTACACCACACATTACAGACCGAAATTGCTAGCTACAAATCTACCATATGCTATGGCAAAACATGGTTACCAATATCACACCATTTCAAAGAAGCAAGTCACACTGAGATTCCAAGAGCGAGACAGGGTGGTAACCGTGAGAGTGCTTGAACTGAGGGAATCCTATTGGGTACACACCCTTCAAAGTCCATCACCATGAGGTCTCAATAGAGAATGATTTATTGTTATAGATATATCATATAAACATTGAGACTAATGTGAGAGCCTATATTTTAGACCCATTGAATCCTATCTTCCAGTCAAGGGATGATGGCTCATCTGTCTTATGTGTCCTCTATATTCGGTGCAGAAAGACAATCATTCCACTACTCTTCTTGTCCCCTACTTTATAACTTGTTTGCATCATTGTATGCCACCTTCATGTTAGTACTCGCCTCCTACCTATACTCTGGGCTGCTGATACGCTCAGTTCATTGCAGCTTCCACCACTCTAATCACCATCCCACTACCCCACCCACGGCACGTTCGTTGTTTGGTGACGTGCGCCACACAGCCACTTGCATCAGTAGCAACCGCTATGACCCGCATCTGGCCGGTGACGTTACTTCTGGCCAATACTCACAATTTAAAGGGGAGTGTTCAGTACGCTGCCTGACATCCAGCAGACACTGCACAGCATCATTGCACAAATCACAGCTTGCGCTGTATTGCAGCTATTTCTACTTTTCTCCAGCCACAATTTAAGGTGCTGATTGCATCATCCCTATCCATTTCATGCCATCTTATCAAAGTATCTTTTTTAACCGGTGTACCATGCATATCATATGTTATATAATACTGAAAAACATGGGCGTCAATAGTCCATCAATGTATATTTGATAGATTTTATTTTAGTTTATAGCAAAAAGTTGGCAAAGAATTACATGTATAAAAACAAAATCAGCAGCCAAATAGACTTGGGTAGTAGTGGCTTGTGGTCTAGACATATATAATGAGAAGCGAGAGTGTATCAAATTGCAAGTAACAAAATGCGATAAAGTGCTTGTGCTGAGGTAATATGTAGCAGCAAAACAGAGGTGTGTATATTCCCATCTACCAATCAAGAAATCAAAACATGGAAGCAGTCCATATATAGCAGCTATTGGTGTGTGCCTATAGCCTAGAACATAGTAATGCTGCAATGAAAGACTTTTAACATCATAGTAGAAACAGATCTCAACAGTAAGATACGATTATCTCTTACCCATATCTCCTCATGGTGACCTCTTGCCTACAGCCCTGATGTGCGTTTCGCGTGGGCTTCCTCTTGGGGAGTTACCAGTGTGAGATGTGTAATGAACACAGAACAGTAGAAATGAACTTTGTAAAGAGACGAACACATTTGCTGTATTTCTTACAGCTCTGCTGTATTGTAACAATATTGCAGTCCTGTCTGCCTGTGAGATGGAAGCTGAGAGGAACCTGCAGATGTGTCAGGTATAATCACACACAGCTCTGCAGTGAGAGCAGGAGAGCAGAGAGCGGCCATTACACATCACACTGGGAACTCCTCCTTTTATTTAAAATAAATCTATTTAAAATGTAATCTCTGAAGGCAGATTCTAAAGGAGATCCATCTCCGGACCATAGTTCTTAACAGCTCATTTACATATATAAAAAAAGGTGAATTCTCCGGAATAAGATTTTGGATTACATATATCTAGGTATCATTTTATGCTGCTTCCTTGACCTGATTGGCCATATAGACTGCTTAGGAGGGTTCAACGTACTGACAGATTCCCATTTAATACCTTCTAGGGACCAGATGTTTTATTATTTCCTAATATGTAAAACCATAGAATTCAAAGCAGGAGGGTTTTAGTAAGTACAACCATCAGGGAATTTCTTATAGGTACTCGTAGATTACTGCAAATGGCAATGCTGCAGTGTTCAAAAGGGAAAGACATAATAGCTACACAGTTTGAGGATTTCACTGGGGAAAAAAATCACCCTGATCCAGTACCGGGGCCCTCTACAGTTAGTGACCATTGGAGTCTTCTCTGTTTTTGTACAGTGCTGCATGTTGTTATACCGACACTTGAAGAGTTCGATGCTATTATGTGACTGCAGACTTGTGAATTCTCACATCTCGGATTACGTGCGCTAAGGATTCACCAGTGCCGTGAGTGCGTGGTCATGTGATCGAATGTATGTGATTTGCATGCTTCCGGCCACATTCCGACTAGATTTCTCCAGCCTTGCCCAATACACTTGCATTGAGTAAGTCTACACACGTCTAGTCGGCATGTGACTGCATGTATGCAAATCACGCGCATGTTGGAATTGGAGAATCCTCAGTGCTCTTTGTGATCAATGTGGGCATTCACAAGTCTACAATCCCACTTAACCTTTCTCCCATGAAAGAGGGGCACTCAAGGATTCAACTGTGGGATTATTGTCACACAGATTACACACTTAAATTTGGGGGATTATGGACAGGTCAGTTGAGTAGGGTGGAGAGAAATTGGTGAGGACCCAGCTCGGTTTGTTACCGGATTCCCATCTTCCGGTTCAAAGTATGTTTGTTTAAGTCTTAAATATTTGTATTGATTGAACTTGTCTCTTATTCCACGGGCATCATAATTTACCAGAGGTTCCCTTTACCGCATGGCTCGGTCATGGTCAGGTGGAAACTTGGTTCATTATATAACATAAACTCACTTCAGTATTGTCCAAGCCTATGTGCACACACGTTGGGTTTTGCGGCAGATTTTTATGCAAATTTTCAGCTGCGTTTTGCAGTACCATCAAAGTCTATGAAAAAACAGAATGCTCTGTTCACACATGTTGGCCTTTTTTTTTTTTGCTGCTTATTTTGTGACTTGGTTGTGTTTTTGGAAAATGGAGCATGTCACTTCTTTTAGTGTTTTTGCAGCAGAAAACACACCTGCGTATTTGCAGCGTTTTTTCACCCATCGGAAGTAATGGATGGTCAAAAAAACACAGCAAAAATGCACCAAAACCTCCTTTTTTTTTAACGCAGCTGTTTTCCTGCCGGAGAAAAGTTAGCAGCAGAAAAAAAACACGTGTGTGAACATAGCCTAAGACACAGGTGTACATTTGTAGTTTCTTTAAATGTGTATTGTGTTGGGGAGTGTCTATACAAATTATAAATGTAAGGGTTTTGTCTCAGGTGCTTAAACAACTTTGCCTTTTATTAAAAATATTCTCTGTTTTCAAGAGCAGAGGGACTTTTAGTTCTACAGTTTACGTCCCCGTCTTGGTGGCTGGTTGCAGATGTTATGCTTTAGAGACAGCAAGCGTCACTCTGAAGCTGGAGAAGGGATTCTCTCCTAAAGAAAGATTACTAGAACAGGAGGTGAAAATGTACTTCACAGGGAAAAAAATCTAGTATAAAAATCCCAGTAACGACAGTTGTTGAGGATGGTCAGACTTGGAACCGCTAGTGGCAAAGTAAAACTGCACAGAGGAGCAGTTCTGGTGTAGGCACAAGTCCTGCTAGTACTGAAGAGCTGAAGGCGGTTTACACGCTGCTCACATCTGTGTTGTGCATGATGGTCTGCAGAGACGTTACTGACGTATGTGGTCTGTATTTTTGCATTTTTAAATGCATTGTACTTCTACATTGAAATTTAAAAACTTCTAAAGTTTTTCATGAATTTTACATAAAAAAATACAAACTTTGCTGATTTTAAATGTCTTCTAATATTTGACTTTTCAAAGGGAACATGTCAGGCGATTCATGCCAGTCTGTGGGCAGCATGTATCGCAGCCTGGCTGCACAATAGCAGCCAGACATATATTCTCTGAAATACCCCGGCTGGCTCTTTCCAGTGCCATTGCAGATGATAGACAGATTAATCCCTTGTGTATACATAAGAAAAGACCTGTCAATCATCTTCAGCAGCACTGGGAAGAGACGGACGGTCATAAAAGTATATTTTCTCCAAAACGTTTCAGAGCATAATATCCCTTCAATTTGTTGCCTGCGGTTTGGGCAGCATGAATAGTCTGAAAGGCCCAATTAGGAGTATATAAACGTGTATCAAATTTGTTTGTTTTCTGATTTTTATCGTTTTATTTTCTCTCTAGGACTTCTACAGCTGGCCAGATGAATCCTTTGACGAAATGGACAGTACACTTGCAGTTCAACAGGTAAAGCAAGACTGGTAAATTTATAGTGTGGAGATAAAGAAACTACGTAGAGGCCGATAGAATTTTGCTATTGCAGGAGGAATTTTTTTTATTTTTTTTACTTTGCTTTGCTAAGTCTTTCAGCTTAGGAACACTAAATCGTGTGGTCCATGTAAAAACATTTTACATTTTGTCAAATCTTAAGAGCCAGGACACCAATAAACCTACAAATACTGCCACCTAACTTTTTGAGATGTTCTCAAGTGTTGTCTGCATAAATTCTTATAGCCAAGCAACTAAAAATGTTGGAGTCATCTTGGTGTCTCTCAGGGATCGATGGGGACTTTTCCCCCACTGTGTCTACAGAGTTAAAAAACAGCGTTGCACAATACTTTAGGGCCACGGCCCCACTATCTGTATTCGGTCAGTATTTTTTCTCAGGAGTGGGAGCCAAAACCAGGAGTGGGTGATAAATGCAGAATTGGTGACTTGTTTCTTTTATACCTTTTCTCTGATTGTTCCTCATCTGGTTTTGTCTTCTACTCCAGAGAAAAATACTGACCGAATACTGACCAAATACTGACAGTGGGGCTGTGGCCTAATGCTCCATAACAGGTATGGAGCTGGCTCAGAAGCAGTGCTCCACACTGGCCAGATGCTGGCTGTGTATTACATAGCCTTAGAGACAGATGCCAGCTATGTGCCCACAATCAGGATATAGCGGTGTATTTTTGCTGCTTCCAAAACGCTGCGTTTTAATCACGCAGGCAAATCCGCATGTGTTCAGTGAACAATGTGGAGTTACCGCACTGAAGTGGGTGTATGGAGCGGGCTCACCCCATATCCAGCAGGTCATGGCTGTGTTACAGCTAGGACCTGCCTCTAACAATCGCTGGTGGAGCGAAGCCCCGTCCACAATTAACCTGTGAAATGCCACTATCAAACGGACAGCGACATTTAACATGTGGCGGCATGGGGGGGTGTCATTCCATGTGCCCAATGGTGCACTGTACCTGCAGTATGATGCCGGGCTTCAAAGGAAACCATGATTTCTATTATATACAGCGATGCTGTGGCATCATTGTGTGTGTATATAGCACAATTGATCAGAAGATGGTATCCCAAAAAATAAGCCATCACACCGCTCCTGCCACATTCCATGAAAGTAGGTGAATGCTTGTGGGAGCACCTGTAAGGCAGTCAGTACTCATCCTTTTTCCAGCAAAAGCGGTAATGGGAGGGGCAGGTGAGTTGGTGTGGTGACTACTCAGACCTGTCCCAGCAAGCAAGAAGAGCAGTCTCTTAGGTGAAGCATCACATGAGTAAGAATTCGTGAACAATGGAAGGAGTGGTTAGGCTAATTAGGAATGAAGAAAAAATAAAGTTAGATTTGAACTTGTGGTCATGAGGGCCCATCATCTGAAATAAGAAAAATAGAATCAATAACAAGTTTTAGACAAGAGTGTAGTGGGGTGACTGTAGGTAGGACGGCTGTGTGAAACCGTCCAGTATCGTTAGAACATGTTCCATTCATGGATCTGGAAGGTGGAAATCTCTACAAGCCATTGATGGGTTGTCAAACACTAATGGTTTGTCAATCTGAGTCTAGCCGGGAACTGAAGCTGGAATCCATAGATTTTTCACGATCAAGAATTTGCAGATTGGAGGAAAGGCGTGTATTTTTTTTTTTTTGAGCAACTAAAGTTGAGTAGTCTAGGAAAATTAGAATTCACTGGCTTTGTACTTCCAAGAAAAGGCAGTGTTTTGTAATTGCTTGCAGGATTTCTTTCATTTGAAAGTAGAAGATCTTGCTATGACCTGACAGGGTGGAGATCGATGGTCTTTGTGTTCTGTCTCTGTAGCCATGGTAGGAAGGGCTAGATATATGTTTAAAGCTGTAGGAATTTCTGTTGTCATGAACTGGATGAGATTGTTTCCTTTCACCGATCTCAACCAGGAATTCCTAAGAATCTAAAATTGTTCTGTCTACATCTGTTCTCCAGGTCATCAATCTTTTCTTGTAAGAGTCTGGTGGTGTCTTCCTGGAAGGCCAGCTTGTCTTGGTGCGAGTCCATAGAGGTTTCTATTTCAAACACTATTTTCCATTTCATTTATTTTTTTGACTGACGCAATTTGTGTGAGGGAATTGTTTGTTGTAGTGTGCAAAAGATCAAGTTTTTAATCGCGAAGAGGCATAATCAGGTGAGTGCCCTCTTGTGCTACGGATACCTCAGGCGTGTTCTTGACTTCAGGAGATTTGGAGGAATCACTTTGTTGATAGATTTGCAGATTTTGATTTGCACTTATGTCCGATTTGGGTAGGTTAGGCAAAGGAGATCTAGTGTTCAGATCTGGTACTTTGGTAACGTGTCTGTCAGCTCTGCTGAAGGGTGTAGAAGGTGTATGTGACATTTGGGGGAGCTGGCTTTTGTTTTTATTCTTCCCATACCTTGGAAATTAGTAAATGAATTTGTCCATAATGAGAGAAGCTGTACGAAGAGAGGGAATATAAAAAGATGTTTTCTAAGGATAAAAACAAGATTGCCATTTAAAGAAAGCAGGGTGGATTTGATTTAAATCTAACTGATTTAAATCACTAGTCAGTAAGGCTTGATTTAAATCAGTGATTTAAATCAAAGTTTCTACCTAAACTAGTTCTTGCTACTTTAACATGCAAGTAGATGAAGACATTTAGAATCACTTTTTATATTACTTTTTTCTCCCCAGTTTAATGGGTTAATCATTCATATTTGGACACCACTGTTCTGTTGTACTTAGGAAGGAGAAAAATAATCCTGACCTTAATAACAATTTAAATAGATTTATTCAACTGAAACAATAACAACATTACAGCATAAGTTATTTGCTTAAACAAACATCCATGTTTGTTAGCTAATTTGCCTAAACAAAATATATATATATTTTAAGAAACTTAGACTGTCAGCCCAGCCGACACATGAAAAACTTAAATACTACTGTCCCTGCTGTCCTCTGTAGCTCACTCGTCGTCATCTTCATCATCATCTTCTTTGTTCCTATTCATAATCTGGAAAAGAAAAACAAGCTTTCCTGCTTTATTGGGTCCCAACCGATTTCTCAATTTAGAATGAATGAGTCCAAAGGAAGAGAATATTCTTTCAACGCCTGCAGAAGAAGCTACTGCTGTTAAAAGTGAAATCATTACTTGAACAGTCTCTAAATCCAAGCGCTTAAGTGACTTCCACCAGTTTACTGGTGTGACCTTCCTTAAAATATCTTCAGCAAACATATATTTCTTGAATGGTTCCCCCTTAGCTCTGAAGTTTATTATAGTTGGCATTAAAGATGGATGATTGCTGGATACCCATGTCATAGCTAACTCCTCTTCCTCAGCACTTAGGTTTTGACCCTGATATTGGATATTGACAATATTTGCCAAAAAATGAGCTGGAGTCAGTGCTTGTCCCATTCATTTGTTTACTGCTTGTAATTTAATTCTGTCCATGTGTAGTTCTGTTTTTAAGTGTTCACTCAGTTCCTTCCAAATTTCAACAGCATCCGCAATAAAACAGCTATTTTTCTGTATTTTGTTTAAAGCTTGAGAGATGGGTTTCAGGAAGCTCAGCATATGTTCAACATTTCTCTTAAGCCCAATGTTGAGGATTTTGGCCGTGACAGTGCCATCTATTTTATCTCGATTTTCTTCACAAAGTGTCATCAGAATAGGCCAGTTTTTGATATACTGCTCAAAACAGTCCACCACAGAGTTCCATCTAACATCTTGTGGGAGCGTTAGCTTGGTTCCACCCATCCTTTTCAGAGCTGCTGCAGCAAAATGATTATTACGGAAGTATTTAGCAATTTCAACAACATTAGCCTTTATTTCTGGAACACTTAAGTCTTTGGCTAAGAGGTGCAGCAAATGAGCACTGCAACCATATGTTATTAGCAGCTTTGTATTCCCTCCCTGCTCTTCTAAATTTCTTCTCATCTTGGATACGTTTGCAGCATTGTCAGTGACCAAACTGTGTACTAGACATTTGAATTTTTGTTCACATGTTGTTATAGCTTTTACTGCCACTTCTTGTAAGTATTCTGCTGTGTGTGCATTTCCTGACGTATCAGTTGTTTGTGCAAGGAAGACTTTACCTTCTTCTGTTGTTATACAAGCACATACAATAGGATCATTGTGGACATTACTCCACCCATCAATACTTAGGTTAACAATTTTACCCTCCAGAGCTGTTGCACATTGCTCCATTTCTCTGTCATACACTTGATCCAGCAGTTTCCCTGCAACATCAGCTCTGCTGGGTGGACTGTATCCTGGTCTCAGTGACTGAACCATATTAATGAAATGTGGGTTCTCAGTCAGACGGAAAGAAGAGTTTGTTGCATAAATAAACTGGGCAATTTTTTCATCAATCAACTCTTTTTCTAATCTGCTAGTTCTTATCACAAACCTATCTATGGTGGTTCCAGGAGGTAAAGGTTTTTTCTTCCTTTTGGGTGATGGTGATATGTGGCTGTGGGTGTCTGATGATGATGCTGCTGCTAATGAAGCACTATCCTGGATGGATAACTCTGAAACTGTAGAACAGGATGATGGTGATCTTGGAGGTGGATAGTTTCCAGAATCCATGAATTCCCCTAAACAAAAAAAGTCAATGCTGTTATTTTATTGTTTATACAATTTCTGCTTATTGTACACAACACATCACTGCCCCTGCCCCAAAAGGAATATTTGTTTTTCCTCATAACTGTACCAAATGACAGTAACATGCAGTAATAATAAGAAATATAATTTTTCTCACACATGACAGTTCAGTCTTTAGAAATAGGATTCAATAAAAATGTTTACCAACAGATCCTGCCTGTTCAGAAGTGTTTCTTTGGTCATCTTCATCACCGCACTTCTCATGATGTTGCCTCATTCGCGCCACCAGGCCTTGCATCTCTTTGTTGCATCGTTTGCATTTTGCACGCATGCCTGCCTTACCGATAGGCGAAGGAGCTTCATTAAAATATTCCCAAACTGGGTCTCTTTTACGGCCTGCTGCCATTATAAGGAAAGAATGTAATAAACCTCAGATCGTACACACAAACAGATCCTGACTTGTCTGTCTGTGGCTATGCTGCAGTATTGTGCTCAAAGTTTCACTTTCATTTTCTTGTCTGCTTGCCCTTCCTCCTCCTCACACTTAGATTCACATTCTTCTTGTGCTGTGCAGATCTATTCCACTCCAAACAATCAGAAACATATTGTCTAAAGGCCCTGTCACACATAACGAGATCGCTAGCGAGATCGTTATTGCGTCACGGTTTTGGGATCGCTGGGGAGATGTCAAACATGCAGAACTTTCCAACGTTCTCGGCCGCCCAAGCGATCTAACCAACGATCTCGGCGGTCGTTGGATGCTTTCACACAGCAGCTATTTCAACGATCCACACCTTGATAGGGACTGTATTGTGTCAGAAAGGCGTGCATAAAATTACTTTTCCGCACCCCCCTCATCTCCAATAGGTGGACGCTACTGCGTTCTGATTGGGTGGCCTTGGTGTAACACTGCGTCTCCGGTCAGATGGGATCTCTACTGCGTCTCCATTAAAAATGGAAACATATTTGAGACCCCAAACAATACCTACCTCGCTAAAGATGCCTGATTTCTTCAAAGTGGAGTCACAGCCGGAGAACGCTGGTGGGATCTGAAAAAAACAAGGACGCAGTAGCGACCACCAATCGGGGACGAGGAGCGCAGAAAAGTCCAATTTATGCACGCCTACATGTCTCAGTTCTGAATCGCTAACGAGGTCGTTGGCTAGGTGTCAAATACAGCGATGCACACTGCCCAGCGGGAGCGCAACGACCCAGGAATGGTCCAGGAAGCTTTGTAATGATCAGCGATCTCACAGCAGGGGCCGGATCGTTGCTACCTGTCAGACATAACGAGATCGCTAGCGAGATCGCTATTGCGTCACCAAAACCGTGACTCCTTAGCGATCTCGCTAGCGATCTCGTTATGTGTGAAGGGGCCTTAACTTCTTGGACTTGGCACTGAAGGGGTTGATTCTGTATTCATAGGTTTGTAGAACAATAGGATTAAGGTCTTTTTCTCAACTCTGTTCATGTTGTAACATTTTTGCCGTGAAGAAGAGGCTGGGACCTCTGCGGAGTCAAATTCAGTTTTGAGAACTGCGTAAGTAAAGCGAGCGTCTGTGATAATATAGGAGAGAAACTGCCCACTAATCCTACAGAAACCTCTGGAAGAGCATGGCATTGTGAATGTTACACATATACAGCCTTTATTCTACTGAGTTAAACAACTCAGCTTTATCTCATGATGGAAGAACCTTTGGATGGTAAAATATTTTCCTCAAAAAGCAGTTTATTGAAAAAAATCCGATTTAAATCAAAAAAATCCGATTTTTTTTTTTATTTTTTAAAAAAAAAAACATTGATTTTTATCCACCCTGAAAGAAAGTCTTGCTACATTTGTAAGGGGGTGTCAGTGGCTTAGGCAAAAGGCTCTTTTACAATGTAATCTTATGGAGCCTTGTTCTGATGCTGCATAGACTTATGTTGTAAGGCTAAGTGCACACGATGCGTATTTGAAGCGGAAATTTCCGCTTCATTTCCGCATGTCCTTTTTCCTGGAAAACGCATGCGGAATTTGTCATGCGTTTTTCGCGCGTAATTCGCGCGTTTTGCACATGCGGAATTGCCTTGCGTTTTCTACTGCATTGTAGATGGCAATTCCGCATGCGTAAACGCACAAAGAATTGACATGCTGCGGAATTTTCCGCACAACAAAACGCTGCGGAAAATTCCGCATCGTGGGCATTACAATTGCGGAATGCCATAGGGGACCATGGCAGAAGGCTAACATGCGTAATTCATGCGTTTACGCTGCGGAATTTTCCGCACAAAATACGCATGAAATACGCATCGTGGGCACATAGCATAAAAGTCATTTCTGGGCCACGCAGAGTGCAGCATAACCACGTGACCCGGAGAGTCTGAAGAGCAGTGGTGTCATTCAGAAGAGGATGATTAACACCTAAAAAAGGATGATATACATAGTGTGTAAAATAATAAAATATGAAGATGTAAAAAGGAATAGTGGAAAGAAAAAATGTTGACCTAGGTTGATATGAGGGTGTTTAAATTTTAGAACATTTCATAGTTTTAAGGTTGACGGTAGACATAAGTCCATCTAGTTCAACCCATAGCCTAACATGTTGACAAAAACCCCATGAGGCAGATACTAATTTCTGCGTGGTAGAAAAAGGTGGGCACTGCAAATAACTTGGGGTGCTAGACAAACATTGCATGGGCAAGTATCGAGTCAGAAGAGCGAGCTTGTAAGGGAAAAAAGTGTGCACACACAATGTTAAAGATGATAAATGACTCTGGCTCCTGCAAATTGTCAAAGCCCTAATTGGCATAGAAAAAGCAGACCTTATCAATGCTGTTTTTAAACATTGATTTAACTGAATACCATTATACAGGGCTGGCTGAGCAGGGATTTTAGTCATACATATGGGAATGCTGCTGGGTTGGAGGGCATGGGTGACCTGACAGGTTCCCTTTAAGCTCCTCCCTTGCATACATACATGGAGCATTACTGGGCACAATGTGAAGTAGCCAGGAGTTCCTTTCCATGATAAAGGCATATGCCTCACAACCCTATGTTGTGTATGTGAGACATACACCATTATCATGGTTAAGGGACTCCTGGCTACTTCACATTGTGCATAGTGATGTTCGATGTATGTAAGGGGGTTGCTTAACATATGTTTTATTTCAAGACTATTATATGGTTGATTTTTGTGCCCTCCACTATACTTTGGACCGTGCAGGGATTTTTAGTATCCTTATTCCTTGAAACTAACTGATATACTTGCATATTTATTCCCTGCATATTATAATATACTATTCTAGTAATTTTCCTTTTACTACCTATGTATATATACTTTTTTTGCTTGTTTAATTGGTGTCATGCTTGTTTCCTTTCTTACCCCAAAAAAGTGTTCAATTTGTTCCACAAAAAATAAGCCCTCCTACAGCGCTGATTGCCAAATTGTAAAAAAGTTACAGCTCTAAGAATATGGCAACAAAAAAAAGATACTATTTATTGTATTATACCTCCAAAATATAAAAGACACAAGTGCTCAGCATAGAACACAAGAATATGATCATAGCCATATACTGAAAATGTTACGTACCCCAAAATGTTACCGTTAAAACCCCTAACTTTTACAAACTAAACAAGCCTCTACTGAGGTCTCTCATTGTAAAAATAAGGGGTTTTCCACATTACTGGTAGAACAAAGACTCTGGAAATGCAACATGTCTCCCACCCACACAAATAAAATTCAGTGAAATCTGTGCTCCCAGTTCCAAATACCCCCTCCTTCTGAGCCCCACTGCGCCTAAACCCGCAGTAAGCGGCCACATGTGTGGCATTATTGTAGTGGGGAGTGCACTTAAAGTGCATCTGTCAGCAGTACTGTAAAGATTACACAAGAACCATAGGACGGATTTCATCAACCAAGTTATTTTAATCAGGGTGATGTCGCCCACCTGACAGTGTATGTGGTTTACTGAGCACAATCCTGCTGACAGGTGCGCTTTAACAATTTACAGGGTGCGTGTCTCCAGAAGCACAAGCTGGACACAATGTATGGGCACCAAATGGGCACATCTGCATTTCTCCAGAAAAATTGTTTATAGGCTATATTGGCACTTATTTGTGTATTTGGAACATGAAGGAAATTGTTTAGTTGCTGGAATAAAGTAGAACAACATAATGGTGGTCGTGTAACCGTGTTTAAGGACCTGACAGGTTCCCTATAAACGCTAAAAATCTAACTCTGCTTCCATAATGTTTTGCATAGGCCTCATGATACTTATCATTTTTGTTTTGCAGTATATCCAGCAGAATATAAGAACAGATTGTTCCAACACTGATAAAATTCTAGAACCTCCTGAAGGTCAAGATGAGGGGGTTTGGAAGTATGAGCATCTTCGGTAGGTATTATGTTTGGATAAATTTGGCTCTAGTTTGTTTTCTGAAGTTTAGGTTTAGGCTGTGTTCACACATGTTGGGTTTTTCAGCGTTTTTTACTGCAGATTTTTATGAAAATTTTCAGCTGCGTTTTGCAGTACCAGCTAAATCCTATGAGAAACCCAGAATTCTCTGTTCACACATCTTGTGTTTTTTTTTTTGCGTATTTTATGCCTTGGTTGGGTTTTTGGAAAATAGAGCATGTCACTTCTTTCAGCGTTTTTCACCCAGTGGAAGTAATGGGTAGTGAAAAAACACTGAAAAAAACATCATGTGTGAACATAGCTATGAGGTTTTGCTTCGTTTATAGTGAAAGTAAGCAAGTACAGCAGTATTTTTGGGATTTTACCATCTTGTCTTGGTCACTGAGATGGTTGTTTATATTAGGAGTGTTTAATTAAATTATTGATGTGTACAGTTTAAACATTGGTTGAGCTACCTGTGGCTCATTGAGGTGTGAAATTGAACAATGTCTGTGCAACTCAATGGCAGACCCCATAGTGTGAAAATAAATAGTGTCATACAAACTCAATGCATTGGTAGTGTCTATAAACTATTCCTGAACAATTCACTTCCCCCACTATGCCAAAACCTGAATGAGATTTTTTTTTTCACAGAACTTTATGTACATGCATAAATAAAGACAGAAGGACAGTGGAAAAAACGCACAAAAAACACACAAAAAAACACAGTAGCACCTGGTGCTACTGTGTTTTTTTGTGTGTTTTTTGTGCGTTTTTTCCACTGTCCTTCTGTCTTTATTTATGCATGTACATAAAGTTCTGTGAAAAAAAAAATTTTCTGTCAGAGTTGGGTTTTGCTGCAGATTTGTGACACTGAAAAAAACCCAATATGTGTGAACATAGCCCTACAGTGGACATGTGATGTAAAATTGTGACATGAAGTATGAGTATAATGTACACTGCTCAAAAAAATAAAGGGAACACTTAAACATAAGAATATAACTCCAAGTAAATTAAACTTCTGTGAAATCAAACTGTCCACTTAGGAAGCAACACTGATTGACAATCAATTTCACATGCTATTGTGCAAATGGAATAGACAATAGATGGAAATTATTGGCAAATATCAAGACACACTCAATAAAGGAGTGGTTCTGCAGGTGGGGACTACAGACCACATCTCGGTACCAATGCTTTCTGGCTGATGTTTTGGTCACTTTTGAATGTTGGTTGTGCTTTCACACTCGTGATAGCATGAGACGGACTCTACAACCCACAGAAGTTGCTCAGGTAGTGCAGCTCATCCAGGATGGCACATCAATACGAGCTGTGGCAAGCAGTTTTGCTGTGTCAGTCAGCGTAGTGTCCAGAGGCTGGAGGCGCTACCAGGAGACAGGCCAGGAGACGTGGAGGGAGCCGTAGGAGGGCAACAACCCAGCAGCAGGACCGCTACATCCGCCTTTGTTCAAGGAGGAACGGGAGGAGCACTGTTAGAAACCGACTCCATGAGGGTCGTATGAGGGCCCGACGTCCACAGATGGGGGTTGTACTCACAGCCCAAGACTGTGCAGGACGCTTGGCATTTGTCACAGAACACCAGGACTGGCAAAGTCGCCACTGGCGCCCTGTGCTCTTCACAGATGACAGCAGGTTCACACTGAGCACATGTGACAGACCTGTCTGGAGACGCCATGGAGAGCGATCTGCTACCTGCAACATCCTTCAGCATGACCAGTTTGGCAGTGGGTCCGTAATGGTGTGGGGTGGCATTTCTTTGGAGGGCCGCACAGACCTCCATGTGCTCGCCAGAGGTAGCCTGACTGCCATTAGGTACCGAAATGAGATCCTCAGACCCCTTGTGAGACCATATGCTGGTGCGGTTGACCCTGGGTTCCTCCTAATGCAGGACAATGCCAGACCTCAATGTGGCTGGAGTGTGTCAGCAGTTCCTGCAAGATGAAGGCATTGAAGCTATGGACTGGCCCACCCGTTCTCCAGACCTGAATTTGATTGAGCACATCTGGGACATCATGTCTCGCTCCATCCACTAACGTCACGTTGCACCACAGACTGTCCAGGAGTTGGAGGATGCTTTAGTCCAGGTCTGGGAGGAGA
Organism: Phyllobates terribilis; assembly: GCF_046119375.1. Classification (NCBI taxonomy): domain Eukaryota; kingdom Metazoa; phylum Chordata; class Amphibia; order Anura; family Dendrobatidae; genus Phyllobates; species Phyllobates terribilis. Next base: position 285,462,651 of record NW_027362769.1, on the reverse strand, counting down.
TCCCACAGGAGACCATCCGCAACCTCATCAGGAGCATGCCCAGGCGTTGTAGGGAGGTCATACAGGCACGTGGAGGCCACACACAATACTGAGCCTCATTTTGACTTGTTTTAAGGATATTACATCAAAGTTGGATCAGCCTGTAGTGTGTTTTTCCACTTTAATTTTGGGTGTGACTCCAAATCCAGGCCTCCATTGGTTAATAAATTTGATTTCCATTGATGATTTTTGTGTGACTTTGTTGTCAGCACATTCAACTTTGTACAGAACAAAGTATTCAATGAGAATATTTCATTCATTCAGATCTAGGATGTGTTATTTGAGTGTTCCCTTTATTTTTTGAGCAGTGTATGACCCCAACAGATGAGGTAAGTATGTAACCAGCATCGGACTGACCCACAGGAGGACCTTGGCAGTCACTTTATTGCAGCAATTCACTTTCCGTTCGCTTTGCTCACTGTTCTTATCCTGACAACCCACGAGAGCGGTGCTGCAGTTATGAAACCTGAACCGCTGTAGCTCACTTCAGACTGAGCAGATGGCTGCCTACTCTGGCCACCTGATTGCTAAAAACCTAGTGAATGGTACAGCTGCCATTATTTAGCCTAACATTGATAGGCTGTAAAATAGCCAATCATTGTTAGGGTTGCATTTTCTCTGCTCCATCCCCTCAGTTCAGGTCAGGAGGTGGACTGTGCTGCTGCCTGAGGGAGATGCAAGAAGATTTGTGCTGCTGCATCGCAGTGTCAGTAAGTAGAATGTTAGGCAGGCTCGGCCACCAGTACTACACAAGGACCCCCAAAAGCCACCACTGTCTATTTAAGTTATTCGAAGCAAAGTCATTTAGGGGTTATGAGTGGTGTTGGAAAGGGACAAGCATCTGTTAGGGGTGACTGAGGAACTCCCCACATCACCTACACTACCGTTCAAAAGTTTGGGGTCACCCAGACAATTTTGTGTGTTCAATGAAAACTCATACTTTTATTTATCAAATGAGTTACAAAATGAATAGAAAATATAGCCCAGACATCGACAAGGTTAGAAGTAATGATTTTTCTTAGAATAATTTTCTCCTTCAAACTTTGCTTTCGTCAAAGAATGCTCCCTTTGCAGCAATTACAGCATTGCAGACCTTTGGCATTGTAGCTGTTAATTTTCTGAGGTAATCTTGAGAAATTTCCCCCCCATGCTTCCTGAAGCCCCTCCCACAAGTTGGATTGGATTGATGGGCACTTTTTGCGTACCATACGGTCAAGCTGCTCCCACAACAGCTCAATGGGGTTGAGATCTGGTGACTGCACTGGCCACTCCATTACAGATAGAATACCAGCTGCCTGCTTCTTCCCTAAATAGTTCATGCATAATTTGGAGGTGTGCTTTCGGTCATTGTCCTGTTGTAAGATGAAATTGACTCCAATCAAGCGCTGTCCACAGGGTATGGCATGGCGTTGCAAAGTGGAGTGACAGCCTTCCTTATTCAAAATCCCATTTACCTTGCACAAATCTCCCACTTTACCAGCACCAAAGCCACCCCACACCATCACATTACCTCCACCATGCTTGACAGATGGCGTCAGGCACTCTTCCAGCATCTTTTCACTTGTTCTACGTCTCACAAATGTTCTTCTGTGTGATCCAAACACCTCAGACTTTGGAAAAAAAAGTTTTATGGACAGACGGATCAATCTTCCTCTGTCCAATGTCTGTGTTCTTTTGCCCATATTAATCTTTTCCTTTTATTAGCCAGTCTCAGATATGGCTTTTTCTTTGCCCTGAAGGCCAGCATCCCGGAGTCGCCTCTTCACTGTAGACGTTGACACTGGCGTTTTGCGTGCACTATTTAATGAAGCTGCCAGTTGAGGAGCTGTGAGGCTTCGATTTCTCAAATTAGAGACTCTAATGTACTTGTCTTGTTGCTCGGTTGTGTATCGGGGCCTCCCACTTCTTTCTACTCTGGTTAGAGACTGTTTGTGCTCACCTCTGAAGGGAGTAGTGCACACCGTTGTAGGAAATCTTCAGTTTCTTGGCAATTTCTCGCATGGAATAGCCTTCATTTCTAAGAACAAGAATAGACTGTCGAGTTTCACATGAAAGTTCTCTTTTTCTGGCCATTTTGAGAGTTTCATAGAACAAACAAAAGTAATGCTTCAGATTCTCAACTAACTCAAAGGAAGGTAAATTTTATAGCTTCTCAAATCAGCCAAACCGTTTTCAGCTGGGCTAACATAGTTGTGCAAGGGTTTTCTAGGGTTTTCTAAACATCCATTAGCCTTCTTACACAGTTAGCAAACACAATGTACCATTAAATACTGGAGTGGTGGTTGTTGGAAATGGGCCTCTATATACCTAATAATGACATTTCTAAATGACCCCAAACTTTTGAACGGTAGTGTATATCACAACTAACTTAATGAGGGCTCCACTAAAGGACGGTGCAAATATGTATGCAGTCACTAGGTGAGGTGGGTTGGGCTTAGCAGATGATTGGACGGAGCTTAATTGTGGAGAGATGGGGCTTAGTTGAGCAGCGTATGATATATGTGTCTAATGTCATTAATGTTGATAACGCATAGCACTTCAATGAGGCATGTAAACCAAGTTTCTGTGATACTATATGATCCCAGAAAGAAGAGGAGATCTATGAGATGGTTAAAAAAACTCAAAGCTTATTGAGAATAAATATAAAACCATAGTTTTTTAATTATGTAAAACAAGGAGCATCTGTAGTTGAGGGACACCAAAAAAGCCTGTATATAACAACAAAAGTATAGACCAATTGGCTAAGCCTTTAGGAGGTACAGGGTAATATAATGCTGGTGCATATAAAGAACATTATATCCATTCCATTATACTCTTGGTTGGCCAGGGTCTCAACTTAGATTAACCCCTTTCTGACGTGGCGCGTATTAATACATATCTGCGCCCTGGGCCTATTGGACCAAATGCGTATTTATATGCCCTGGCTATCGCGCCAGCACAGAGGCTGTGCTGGCGCGATCACCGCCAGGTGTCAGTACCAGGTGTCAGCTGTGACGATCAGCTATGTGCTAGGAGCGATCGCGCACTGTTCCCAGCACCCCCTCTTGCCTTCTATCCGGCGTCCCGCGCTGTGCATGTCTGGTCCAGATAGTTGCCATGGTGACTCAATGCCGTCATGACGACATCTGAGTCACCAGGCATCAGCAAGATAGGTAGATTGCGCACTGAGCACGATCTACCTAGCTTGTGTGTGCAGGGGCTGACAGCCTGCACAGCATAGGGGATAATGCTTCATCCTTATGCTGTGCAAGCAATCAGACTGCAAAAAATGAAAGTCCCATAGTGGGACAAAGTGTAAAAGTTAAAAAACAAAAAAATAAATAATATCAAAAAATTGTAAGAATATTTAAAAAAATGGATAAATGATCCAAAAATTAAAAATATGCTGTACCCATAAGTAAAGATTATAATGAAAAAAAACCCCAATAAAAGTACACATTTAGTATCGCCGCATCCGTAACGACATGACTTGTAATACTGTCCCACAAGTTAACCCCTTTAGTGAACACTGTAAAAAAAAATAAAAACCGAAGCAAAAAATGATGCTTTATCATACCGCCGAACAAATAAATAAAAGCAATAAAAAAGATGAATGTAAATAAAAATGGTACCGCTGAAAACGTCATCTTGTCCTGCAAAAAACAAGCCGCCATACAGCTCCATCATCCGAAAAATAAAAGTTATAGCTCTCAGAATAAAGCGATTCAAAAAAAATTATTTTTTCTATAAAAGTTTTTGTATAAAAGCGCCGAAACATAAAAAAACTATATAAATGTGGTACTGCTGTAAACATACTGACCCGAAGAATAACGCTGTCTTATCAATTTTACCACATGTGGAATGGCATGAAAAAAAAACAACAAAAAACAACAATTCCTGAATTGTTGTTTTTTTGTTTATTCTGCCTCCCAAAAATCAGAATAGAAAGCGATCAAAAAATGTCTCGTGCCTGAAAATGGTATCAATAAAAACGTCAACTTGTCCCGCAAAAAACAAACCGTCCCATGACTGTCGGATGAAATTTGGAAAAATTATAGCGCTCAAAATATGGCGATGCAAAAAAAAGTTTTTTTTAGTGTGTGACAGCTGTCAATAATAAAAACCCAATATGAATCTGTTATCGCTGTAATCGCTCCGACTCGAAGAATAACGTCGTCTAATCACTTATACCACACAAGGAAAGGCTTAAAAAAATGATCTCTAGGGTTAGGGTGGGGGCTAGGGTTGGGGTTGGGATTTTTTCAAATTAAAGAAAAAAAATGACGATATGGCGACTAGTGTTGAGCACAAGTGTTCGCTACTTGAGAATGCATCGGGTGATCGGGTATGCACCGAGGTGCTCGAGTGACATGCTCTAGCCTCCGCCTGTTTTGCAGGTGTTATAGAGCCAAAAAAAAGCCTTGCGTGGATTGCCTGCCATGCGTGAGCGATCCCCGCATGCTTTTTTTTGGAGTGTCTATTAACCATGAAATATGCAGGGCGGGGACTCGAGCATGTCACTTGATCACCTGCAATACTTGGTGCAAAACAGAGTACTCGATGCAAACTCAAGTAGCGAGCACTTGCGCGAAAGACTAATGACAAATTATTCAATATGATGACCTAATGTTATCAAATTCTGTGTCGTACCTCTGGGTTCAAAATGTACACTATACCCCTTGATAAAATCCTTGAGGGGTGTAGTTTCCAAAATGGGGTCAGTTGTGGGGGGTTTCCACTGTTTAGGAACATCAGGGGCTCTCCAAACGCGACGTGGCATCTGCTCTCGATTCCTGCTAATTTTACGTTCAAAAAGTCATAGTGCTCCTTCCCTTCTGAACCCTGCTGAGTGCCTAAACAGTGTATTTTCCCCACATATGGGGTATCGGCTTACTCAGGAGAAATTGCACAACAGTTTTTGGGGTCCATTTTCTCCTCTTACCCTTGTGAAAATAAAAAATTTTAAGACTAAAAGATCATTTTTGTGGAAAAAGTTTTTTTTTTATTTTTTTTTATTTTCACGGCTCTACGTTATAAACTTATGTGAAGCACCTGGGGGTTCAGGGTGCTCACCACACATCTAGAGAAGTTCCTTGATCGGTCTAGTTTCCAAAATGGGGTCAGTTGTGGGCGGTTTCCACTGTTTAGGCACATCAGAGGCTCCCCAAACGCAACATGGTGTCCATGGTGTTCAATTTTACATTCAAAAAGTCAAATGACGCTCCTTCACTTCCGAACACTGCCGTGCGCCCAAACAGTGGTTTTTCCCCACGTATGGGGTATCGGCGTGCTCAGGAAGAATTCCATTTTTTCCTGTTACCCCTGCGAAAATAAAAAAAATTGGGGTCTAAAGTAACATTTTTGTGAAAAAATTTAAATGTTCATTTTTTTTCTTCCACATTCCAAAAATTCCTGTGAACCGCCAGAAGGGTTAATAAACTTCTTGAATGTGGTTTTGAGCACCTTGAGGGGTGCAGTTTTTAGAATGGTGTCACTTTTGGGTATTTTCTGTCATAAAAGCCCCTCAAAGTCACTTCAAATGTGATGTGGTCCCTAAAAAAAAAAATGGTTTTGTAAATTTTGTTGGAAAAATGAGGTCTAAGGGGTAACGTTTCCCCTTGTGGAGAAACATATTCACAGTGTAATGCTCCTCTGGGAAATTTAATATGCAAATTGCCTCTTCAGAGAAAGCGGAAAAATGAGAAATTGCTGGTCAACTTTTAACTTTTAACCCTTATAACCAAAATATTGGTTCCAAAATTGTGCTGATGTAAAGTAGACATTGTGGGAAATATTATTTATTAACTATTTTGTGTGACATATCTCTCTGATTTAAGGGTATGAAAATTCAAAATTTGAAAATGTTCAAAATTTGAACATTTTCACCAAATTTATGATTTTTTTTCACATATAAACGCAAGTCATATTGAAGAAATTTTACCAATATAACGAAGTACTATATGTCGCGAAAAAACAATCTCAAAATCAGCGGGATCCGTTGAAGCGTTCCAGAGTTATTACCTCATAAAGTGACAGTGGTCAGAATTGTAAAAATTGGCCTGGTCATTAACGTGCAAACCACTCTCGGGGGTAAAGGGTTAATGTTTAGTGATGAGCGAGCACTAAAATGCTCTAGTTCTCGTTGCTCGGGTTGAGCAAATTAGAATGCTCGACTGCTCGATCCGAGCAACGAACCCAATGTAAGTCTATGGGAAACTCTGGCATTTTTCCGGCGGCCCCCCTACGGCAGTCTGCAGAGGGCCTAAAAATTGCCAAAATCGATGGGAACAGTGCTCAAATGATATGGGAACAGCATGGGGGAGACCCTTTGAAGCATCTGTGATTCCCAGGTCACTGCTCTGAACAATGTTGTCAGAGTATTACGCCACTTTTATTACGGACTCGCTATAAAACATACAAAAACGAAACCAATAATCCAGTAATCATTACGGAGTCAGGCACATGATTATTATTAGTGTTGAGCGAGTATGTTCGGTTAACCCTTTCGCCAAGTATACTCGGCCGAGCACCCAGTTTTTATAGAATGCTCGGGCTTTAAGTTTTCGTCGCTCCGTGAACATGATTTGCAACTATTTGACAGATTTAATACATGTGAGAAATGCTGGAAAAACAGGCATTCCTCATATGTATTAAATCTGTCAAACAGTCGCAAATCATGTTCACGGAGCGACGAAAACTTAAAGCCCGAGCATTCTATAAATACTCGGTGCCTGGCCGAGTATACTCGGCGAAAGGGTTAACCGAACATACTCGCTCAGCACAAATTATTATCCATCTGACACACAAATGCATAGTCAAACCTGAATAGATGTATTAAAACAACATAAGGTTCAATACAAGTGAAGGGAAGAACCCTCATCACCTACCCATGTTCACATGGCACCATCGCCGACGCGCGTTTCGCTTAGCGTGCTTTTTCAAGGGGAGTGTGTCTTTAACTCACCGGTATCCCACCTTTATATTGCTGCCACTTTTGCACCAACCATATGCGCGCATGTCACCGCTGCCCCCGGGTCCCGATTTCATCTAGATCCGGCACTCCTTTTCGGCATGCGCTGAGGGGAATGCCCCCATGACGTCACTGGCACACGTCAGAACTGGTAAGAGGCCTTCTCTGATGTCCGGACAACGGGCGCAGTGCGCATGTGAGTGTTGGCGCCATTTTCAAGTAGTCCACTGGGCAGCGCCATTTAACCAGGTACCGGGACAAGGTTAGTGACAGTTCAATACATGTTTGGAAATCATCGATACCATCAGTTCAATATATAGAGTTAACCCCGACACATGGTAGGAACAACAAAAAATAAACCAAGTACATTATATGCGGGAAGGAAAGAGAAGGGGGAAAAGACAGGGCAAGTTAAATCTACATGTAATATATATGTAAAGTAAAAGTAAATTTTTTTTTTTTTAGACCTTTACCAGATCCCATTCATCAAATGTGTGTACACCCACATTATAATAACTATTCAAGAAAGATCCTGCTGTTATACAGAATGCACACCATCATGTGTCACTCAAAATGGGGCCCAGGTCATGATCTTGACCTCATCATGAAATAAATTCTGGTCCCATATAAAGCCCCGAATTGAGCGACTCGAGAAAAACATATGTCTTTAGATAAATGTATCTAACCCAGAGGGGGTAAACCTGGGCATTAAAGAGTTGAGCTGAACTGTTGAGCTCAATTGCATTTCAGAAGACAGAGAAGCGGGATGGTGATGCTAATTATGACGTCATCGCCACCAGGGCTGTGGATTCGGAGTCGTGGAGTCGGGAGTCTGTGCCTATTTTGGTGGAGTCGGTATAAAATGTACCAACTCCGACTCCTAAAATATATAATAAATTGGGTACAGTAGTTCAATGCAGTTTGTGGGGAATATTTTTTTCATAAGAATTTGGGAAAGTTATGAAATGTTCTATAAATATCTGTCCTATTCCTGATCTAAGGGTCTAGACTTTTAGCTGAGATGAATCTCTGCTACAGTAAATTTATCACTTAAACATGAGCCATGTATGAGGGAGTCGTGGAGTCTGAGTCGGTGACATGGAAATTGAGGAATCGGAGGTTTGGCTTTCCGACTCCACAGCCCTGATTGCCGCTCACCATCTTGGTGGAGTCCTCAAAGTTTTGGAGGATGGTACATATGTGGCACCCCTGCGGGGGATTACCACAGGATCCATAGGTGCAGGGAGAGATGTACACTTGGGCACACACAACACCTTCCACCCCAGGTCTGAGGGGAGGAGTCAGTTTCCAGGGAGACAGCAAGGTGGCAGTTAGTCTAGAGACGGGTAAAGGAGGAGAGACAGAGAGCTGTTGGCTGAGGACCAGTTAAGCCCTGAACTAGGAAACGGGTCTGTGTTGTGAAGCGCCCTAGAGAGAGGGACAGAGGCTAAAAGGAGAGAGAAAGAGATAAAACTATTATCCCTTTAGCTCACCCGGACACTGGAGTCCGAGATTGCTATTAATTCAGGAATAGCTTAGAAAACCCAGATGGATCAGGAGGATCTACTCCCCCTGAAGAAGGGGAAAGAGTTGCCAAACTTGACCAAGTATAGGACCAGGGGCCCAGAAAGAGAATTGGTAGCCCCAATTTCCTTGGGGAAAGGTCCTCATTGTCAGTTGTGGAGAAGGACCCCAAAGAAAGTGAAGGTGACACGTTCAGCTTAAGGCAGGACTGATCCCAAACAACGCACACATTGTTAGAGGAGGCCTCACAAATCTCCAGAGTGAATAGCTCTACCTGCACCGGAAACCTGGTTATCCTCCTGAACTGTACCTGTTACCGGACATCAGTAAAAGAAAGGTACTGAAACAAAGACTTAATGTGTGTGTGTGTGCCTACTTTGACATTACTGCCTATAGCGTTCATACAAGCCGTATGTCGATCACCTCAGCAACCATACACAGTGCTGGTAACCGACTTTACCAGTTACCACAGGAGGTGTCAGGACACAATTCTCCCATCATCCTCACCCCCATCCCTTTACTGACGGTCCAGGGCACGGAACCGGGAATCGACCAACCGTGATCCCCACAGAAGTAACCCATCCATCCCGGTATCCGAGTACCCCTACCCCTGTCGACCGACTCAGTTTGAAACAAAAGAACTGACGTACCTCTCTGACGGTGGTCGGCCTCTGCCAGTCCTGGATAGCTGTCACTTTTTCCGGATCTGGTGCTACGCCACCCGCGCTGACCACATGCCCTAGGTATTGGACTTTTGGCTTCAGCAGGTAACATTTAGATGGTTTGAGCTTCATTCCATACTTTGTTAGAGCTGTAAATACCTCCACCAGGTGTTCCAGATGTTCTTCATAGGTTTTGGAATACACTATGACGTCATCCAGGTATAAAAGTACCGTCTCAAAATTCCGGTGTCCCAGGCAGCACTCCATGAGTCTCTGAAACGTCCCCGGTGCATTGCATAACCCAAATGGCATGCTATTGAATTCGCATAGGCCCATTGGTGTTGTGAATGCTGTTTTCTCCCGGTCTTCTTCTGCAACGGAGACCTGCCAATACCCACTAGTGAGATCTAATGTGGAGAAATACTTAGCAGTTTTTAATGCAGCAAGAGACTCCTCTATCCGGGGTAACGGGTAAGCATCTTTGTGAGTGATCTTATTGACCTCCCTGTAATCCACACACATCCTCATAGTGCCATCCTTTTTTCTGACTAAGACTAAGGGGGCCACCCAGGGACTACAGCTATCTCTTATAACCCCGGCCTCCTTCATGTCCTGCAGCATCTCTTTAGCACACTGGTAGTGGTTTGGTGGGATGGGTCTATGTCTCACTTTAATCGGGGGATGATCTCCTGTGGGTATGTGATGGCGTACCCCTTTTATCCTCCCAAAATCTAATGGATGCTTACTGAATACTTGGCTAAACTCTTGTACTACCCGGTAAACTCCTTGCTTCTGGTGGTCGGGAGTGGCATCAGTCCCTATGTGCAACTGCTGACACCACTCCTCCAGCTGTCCCTTGGGGTTGTTGTCCTCCGCCTGACTTGACGGGGGCAAGGGCTCTAATGTCTGTATGTTGTTATTACTGACAGTGTACAGCTTTGCTACAGTAGCATACCGGGGTAGGGTAGTTTCACTTCTTCCTCCCCGCAATTCAACATACGGATTGGTACTCTTCCCCTGTGTACATCCACCACCCCTCTAGCTGTCAGCAGTGTAGGTCTATGCTCTGAATATACCGGTTCTACAATTGCCTGGTATTCCTTTCTTCTGATACCCATAGCTGCTCGACACCATATCATCATTTCACTGTTTGGTGGTAATACAATGGGAAACTGGTCTGTTACCCGCGCACCGCCAATCTCCCCCCCCCCCCCCCCCAGACAGATTTACCTGTTGCTTGTGAATTAAGGCACGGATTTCTCTTTGAAGGACTCTCCTCTGCCCAATGCCAGCAGTCTCTGTAATCTGTTGGAGTAAAAACATCACTTCTTCAAGGCAGTTTTCAATCACATTAGTACCAAGCACCATGTAAGGACATTTGTTATTGGGGTCATCTTCTACCACACATAACCCTTGGCCTCTCAATTCCACCCTCCCCAGCTTTGTCACTTCTCTAAACCCCACCTGATTCAGTGGTTGACCATTAGCTGCTAAAATGACAAGACTAGAGTCTGGGGGGCTAAGATCAGCATCAGACCAAAATTGTTTGTAAAGGATATGTGGGATAGTGGTGACTTGTGACCCAGTGTCCAATAGGGCCGATGTGGGGATTCCTTCTAGCGTAATGTTGAGGTACGGGCGGCCTCCCACATACCGACAATGCCAGTCATATGGGCCCTGCCGTTTTATTCCTGGGGATTGGCCCGCGGACCCAGGAATCTCGGGTTTAAATGACATCCTCTTGCAAAGTGGCCCGGTTTGTTGCAACGAAGGCAAACAGGTTGTCCTGAAGAATCCGTGTGGTCGGTGGCTCTGCTTCGGAATGGTGCGTTGGTCCCCTGAACGGGCGACTTGTTGAACCCCTCCACGGGCGACATGGCTCTGCGTCGGAATGGTGCGTTGGTCCCCTGCATGGGCGACACGAGCTTTCTCCTCATCCACGGAACATCCTCAGGGGATTCCGCTAACTGGATTTTGCTTGGTGATTGTGCCTCCGGTCTGGCTTGCAAGAGTTTTAGCACGTAGTCCATGTTTTTGGTTAGTTGTAACACCTGATTACGTAGGTCATCAGCAGATTCGGGTGAGACAGCTTGTCCTACTGCTTCTACAGAGTTTTTAGGGGTAGGCTCTAAGGTCATGTGAGAGGTATTAACCTGCCAGGATGAATTGCAGGTTTTGCAGGTAATGGGTCTCTTAGTACAGTTATAGCACGGTCCTTTAAGGTATTAAAATCAACATCTGGATGATCTAGGACCCACATGTGCACCTGCTGACTGTGAAAGTCTGATCTCAACCCATTCATAAACTGTTCTGCAAGCAATTTATCCTCCTCTTGCACACTTGCTGGATCTACCTGTTTTATGGAACGGAGTGCCGCTTGTAAACGTAGGGCAAAGTCTCTGATGGTATCTTGCTGTCTCTGCTTGCATTGGTAGAATAGCATCCTTAGTTCAGACTGTGTGCGTTTTTCAAAAGCTGCTTTGAGCTTATCAAACACATTTTCTATAGAGTCTCCATCAGCATCGCTCCAAGTCTCAGCTTCTAGCTCCGCTGCACCTATTAATTGTCCCTGCACAACGGAGGCTCGCTGCTTTCCTGTCATTGCATACATGTCCAGCACCGCACACATTTTACGTTTAAAAGCTGCTAAGGTACCGGGTTTACCTTCATACGTCGGTAACCATTTGGCCCCCGGTACATACGGCAAGGCAATTGGCATTATCGGGGCCATCGCTCCAGATGCTGCTGCTCCCTCACCAGCTGAGGAATCGGCTGCTGCTGCGTCTTGGGCATCCCCTCCCTCAAGGTCTCGGACATCATCTCTTTCACTCGTGACGGTGCTCCCCTAGTTAACCGTTGCCAGTCGCTACGATTAACTCCTTCAGTAACCGGTGACTAAAAAAACCCAAAAACGGCGGGGCTATCCTCGCTCTCCTTTAGCCGCGCCCCCGCGACTCTCTCCGCTCTGTGATGCAGTTTAATTTCTCTATGACGCAGTAATGACGGCCCTTTTTACAGTACACAAACTTCCAATAAAGTCCAATTTAAGCACACAGTACCCGGTTCTATCGGGCCCGGTATCCTGTTCTTGACGCCAAACTGAGTCGGCCGACAGGGGTAGGGGTACTCTGATACCGGGATGGATGGGTTACTTCTGTGGGGATCACGGTTGGTCGATTCCCGGTTCCGTGCCCTGGACCGTCAGTAAAGGGATGGGGGTGAGGATGATGGGAGAATTGTGTCCTGACGCCTCCTGTGGTAACTGGTAAAGTCGGTTACCAGCACTGTGTATGGTTGCTGAGGTGATCGACATACGGCTTGTATGAACGCTATAGGCAGTAATGTCAAAGTAGGCACACACACACATTAAGTCTTTGTTTCAGTACCTTTCTTTTACTGATGTCCGGTAACAGGTACAGTTCAGGAGGGTAACCAGGTTTCCGGTGCAGGTAGAGATATTCACTCTGGAGATTTGTGAGGCCTCCTCTAACAATGTGTGCGTTGTTTGGGATCAGTCCTGCCTTAAGCTGAACGTGTCACCTTCACTTTCTTTGGGGTCCTTCTCCACAACTGACAATGAGGACCTTTCCTTGGGGCTACCAATTCTCTTTCTGGGCCCCTGGTCCTATACTTGGTCAAGTTTGGCAACTATTTCCCCTTCTTCTTCAGGGGTAGTAGATCCTCCTGATCTGTCCGGGTTTTCTATGCTATTCCTGAATTAATAGCAATCTCGGACTCCGGTGTCCGAGTGAGCTAAAGGGATAATAGTTTTATCTCTTTCTTTCTCCTTCTAGCCTCCGTCCCTCTCTCTAGGGCGCCTCACAACACAGACCTGTTTCCTAGTTCAGGGCTTAACTGGTCCTCAGCCAACAGCTCTCTGTCTCTCCTCCTTTACCCGTCTCTAGACTAACTGCCACCTTGCTGTCTCCCTGGAAACTGACTCCTCCCCTCAGACCTGGGGTGGAAGGTGTTGTGTGTGCCCAAGTGTACATCTCTCCCTGCACCTATGGATCCTGTGGTAATCCCCCGCAGGGGTGCCACACATATGTCTGGCATCCATGTCCACTCCTGGGATCTTATGTCTAGAGTCTGAACTGAATACCGACGACCGCATTAACGCTGGTAGTCAACAACTGCCCTCTTCTGCTCACAAATCCTTCCCAACATCTGCAGTGTAGAGTTCCAACACACCAGTCAGTGAGCCAGAAGCTGCAAACGCTGCTGAAGCACGGCAAGGGCGACGGAAGCTGCAGCTGACTTTCTAAAATGGGCACACATGCGGCATACTTTGACAAGCAGATCTGGGTAGGTTGCGAGAAACTGCTGAACCACGAGGTTAAGCACATGGGCCAGGTATGGTACGTGTGTGAGCTCGCCTCGCTTCAGAGCCGACCACAGGGTTCCGGCCATTGTCACACATGACCATGCCTGGCTGTATGTTCAATGGTGTCCGCCACAGATCTGCCTGCTCTTTCAGAGCTGCCACAACTCTTCAGCATTGTGCGGTTTGTCATCTAAGCATATTAGCCTCAGCACAGCCTGTCGCCGATTGGCCGAGGCAGTGCTGCAGTGCTTCCAGCTTCTGACTGATGTGGTCATTTCGAAGATGGAGGCTGAAAAGGAGGTGCACGAGCTGTAAAATGTAGGGGCAACCCTGATTGACCCAGGGCTTGTAATCCTCGGCGTCGGGAGGACTTATTCCGTCCCAAGGTCTGACTGGGTCCCGGCTTCCACTGTATTAACCCAGTGTGCCATCAGCGAGATGTACAGTCACTGCCCACAAGCACTTGTCCACGTGTCCGTGTTTAGGTGGACTTTCCCAGTAACTGCGTTGTTGAGGGCACGGTTAATGTTATGGGACACGTGCTCATGTAATGCAGGGACGGCACACTGGCAGATATAGTGGCGGCTGGGGACTGAGTACCTAGGTACGGCAGTAGCCATCAGGTTGCGGAAAGCTTCCGTCTCAACGAGACTAAAAGGCAACATTTCGAGCGCAAGCATTCGTGAAATGTGTAAATTTAGCAGTGGTCTGTGGGGCGTTAGCTGTGTATTTGCGCATGCATTCCAAAGACTGGGGTAGGGACAACTGAACTATGCGCTGGGACGTAGACATGCTTGTGATGGTGCTAGTTGAGAGTGTGCAACGACAGGGGCGGGAGGCATCTTCGCATGCGCCATGGACAGGGGATTGGCGTGCACGTACAACTGCGGAAGAAGCAGTGGTGTCACCCGCAGACACTGTTTCTGGACCCTGGGGTTCGGCCCACTTAGTTGGGTGCTTTGCTGCCATGTGCCTGATCATGCTGGTGGTGGGCAGACTGCAAGTTTTGCTACCCCTGCTGAGGCTGGCCTGGCAGGGGTTGCAAATGGCCTTTTTGGGGTTATCTGCAGAGTCTTTAAAAAACAACCAGACTCTGGAAGACCTAACAGTTGTACTGGCAACTTCCGTCGTGTTGGTGTTACGGGGAACGGTTGCCCGCCTTGTGTCTGCAGCCACCACATTGCTCCTTCCTGCCTTTTGTGGTGCTACGCCTACCCCTGTGTGCTGCTGTCTTTGCTCTGCATGTCCCCCTGTCAGGTTGGGTCAGTTGTTATATCATCCATCACCTCGTCTTCCACTTCCGCACCCTGGTCCTCCTCCTGACTTTCTGGCAATTGTCTCATCATCATCATCCACCTCTTGTGACAGTAATTGCACTTACCCACCATTGCCTTCGTGTGACCGTGGGTGCTTAAATATTTGGGCATCGCTGCACGCGTTCTCCTCTTCAACCGCTTGAAGCTGGCCGGGTGAGAGGCCCGAATCTACAAATGGAAAAGTGATCAGGTCTTCTGAGTGTCCAAGTGTGGGATCAGTTGTCTCTGGGCACTTGGCATGGTGGGAGGAAGGTGGATCAGGGTGAGGAATATGCGGTCGAGACTCAAGGCTACTGAGACTTGACGGTGTGGAAGACAGGGTGGTGGTGGCAAAAGTGACTGGAAGCATTATCTGCTAACCAGCCAACAACCTTTTGACACTGCTCTGTGTTCAATAGTGGTGTTCTGCTGTCCCCTAGTAATTTGGGACAGGAAGATCGAGCAACAAGATGTGGGTGTTTGTTGTGGCACAATTTCAGCTTGCCCACGGCCTCGGCATACACCATCACGTCCACTTCCCCCATCCCTTGCCACACACCTTGCCCATTTTAAATGGAGGACAAGATTTTCCACATTCACTACAAATGGCTGGATTTGAACCACAGTTATATGTGATACGTCTGACTGACAACCACGGTTTTAAATAGCGGGCCTGTAGTTTGCCAGTACTATTCTTCACAGCAACCTCGTGTGAATAGCTTCACCGACATACTGCAACAAAATGGAAATGGAGGCCAATATTTTCCACATTCAGTTCAAATTTCTGGATTTTTATTGCTGTATTATGGAAAAAATCTGGCTGTATTCTGCAGTGCTAACAAGCAAATGGAGCAGAAAAATGGTGTACTCTGGATTGCTTTTTAAGCAAATAATCAAGATTAAGATAAAAAAAAAAATTAGCCCTGGCCCCTGATACCTGGGGCTATGTCTAAAAGTATCTAATAGCCGGATGAGTCAGAACGTGCAGTGGATCCTCTTGTGCTGTATGCACTGCAGTCTGCCACAAACCCTGCCTGCCTTGCTTTTTAAGCAAATAGCCCCAGGTATCTAAATCCTGGTTATGTCTACAAATATCTGTAAGAACAGCAGCAGCAGGAACGTTTAATGGACCCTCTTGCACTATATGCACTGCAGTCTGCCACATAGCCTGCCTGCCTAACTCTTGCTATCACTACTGAATATATGCAGCTGGATTAGTCCTCAGAAGGACTGTTAGTTCAGATGGATATATAAATATGCTGTAGAATACTTTTACTAAGTATAAACTAGCAAATCTCTCCCTGACTCAGCACTCAGCTGCAGTTCTCCCTTCTCTGCCTGTTTCCGGGGTAGCCTGAGATGAGCATAGCGGCACCAGGTCTTATATAGACCCGATGACTCTATGCTGCCAGCCAATCACTGCAATGCCCACAACCAACATGGCTACTGCATTACAGTGCGCGGCAAGCTATCTCTGCATGTTTATTGGCTCTCTAAAGAGTGCCAAACATGCAGGGCGGGGACCCCGGCTCATGCCCGAGCAACCCGGAATTACTTTCCGAGCTTGTCAAGAACCGTGATGCTCGGGCGAGTACAGAGTAGTGGTGAGCACGTTAGCTTATCACTGTTAATGATCCAAACAGTCCTATTTCCTCAAATACAAATATCCTTTTAAATGTGAATGATATACCGTAATTGCCTATGGTCAGGGATTTTGCTGCTGCTAAAGATGTGACAGGCTGGTGTGTCCCTCTACCCTTATGCGCGTTTCACCTCGCTTGCTTCTTTCTACTTCTTCTTTCTGGGATTATATAGTATCACAGAAACTTGGTTAATATGTGACTTGTGTGTGTGACTGGTGCTTATGGTGCATGTGTTTAGTGCGTGACTGGCGTGTATATGGCACATATCTAGTGTGTATGTGGCTTGCATATGTTCATTGTCCTTGTGACTGACATTTATAACACATAAGCTTAATCTGTGTAATTAGTCTATATACTATGCACATGGAAGCACACATACATTTATAATATAGAGGAGACAGCACTTCAGTTAAAAATGACAGTGCTCCTGCTCAATGGAGCCTTTCTCAAGCTTGAAACCTAGCATATGGTACATTAAGAATCCAGTTTTTGCATTTTCACAGCTCAGCATTCAGAGCACTGCTAGATCTACAGCACAAGTTATTTTATCAAAACTGTAGCCAGGAGCCCAGTAAGTGATCTATATCTCTCAAATCAGAGAGATGGGATAGTAAAAACCTGCTGCCAGATTCCCTTTTAATTGCTGTATCCTATTCCAAGATATCCCTGAACAGCAGTGCTCCTGGTTATCCTACTCTCCAGTCAATGGTAAGATAGGCCACCTCCACCTTTAATGTGATGGTATGGGCAAGCAATATACTATCATTTTATAAGATGAGATTGAGTCTTTAACAAAAACTTTTGCTGTACTTTTGTGTTATTTATTAAATGTTTTTATTTTGAAGAATTTCAAATATCTAATTCAGTTTATTTTTACTTTTAGGCAATTTTGTCTCGAACTTAATGGACTTGCTGTCAAGCTTCAGGTATCTATTATTTTGTTGTTTTTGCAGGCATCACAACACAAATGTTTAATTTATCATCTGTATGCCTTTTTGTGTAATACTTGTTATGGATTCTTTTTTTTTTCTTTCCATTCTTTTTTAGCCTTCTGAGACCGGCTGATATTTACAGTTGCTAGTTAGTGCTTGATCCTGCACAGCTACATACAGTTGTGCTCAAATTTCCATACCCCGGCAGAATTTTTGCTTTCTTGGCTTTATTTCAGAGAATATGAATGATAACAAGAAAGCTTTTTCTCCATTCATGGTTATTGGTTAGGTGAAGCCATTTATTGTCAAAGTACTGTGTTTTCTCTTTCTAAATCTTAATGACAACCAAAAACATCTAAATGACCCTGATCAAAAATTCACATACCCCAGTTCTTAATACCTTGTATTGCTCCAACTAACATCAATGACGGCTTTAAGTCTTTGTGGTAGTTGTGGATGAGGTTCTTTAATTTCTCAGATGGTAAAGCTGCCCATTCTTCTTGGCAGAAAGCCTCCTGTTCCTGTAAATTCCTGGGCTGTCTAGCATGAACTGCGCACTTGAGATCTCCCCAGAGTTGCTCAATGATATTGAGGTCAGGAGACTGAGATGGCCACTGCAGAACCTTCACTTTGTTCTGCTGTAGCCAATGACAGGTCGACTTGGCCTTGTGTTTTGGATCGTTGTCATGTTGGAACGTCCAAGTACGTCCCATGCGCAGCTTCCGGGCTGATGAGTGCAAATTTTTCTCCAGTATTTGCTGATACCCCGGCAGAATGCAGCAAGTTATGTAAACTTTTGAGCACAACTGTGTGTGGGTATATACACTACCGTTCAAAAGTTTGGGGTCATTTAGAAATTTCATTATTTTTGAAAGAAAAGCACATTTTTTTTCAATGAAGCTAACATTAAATGAATCAGAAATACACTCTATACATTGTTAATGTGGTAAATGACTATTCTAGCTGCAAACGTCTTGTTTTTATTGCAATATCTACATAGGTGTATAGAGGCCCATTTCCAACAACCACCACTCCAGTGTTTTAATGATGCATTGTGTTTACCAACTGTGTAAGAAGGCTAATGGATGTTTAGAAAACCCTTGCACAACTGTTAGCCCAGCTGAAAATGGTTTGGCTGATTTGAGAAGCTATAAAATTGACCTTCCTTTGAGTTAGTTGAGAATCTGAAGCATTACTTTTGTTTGTTCTATGAAACTCTCAAAATGGCCAGAAAAAGAGAACTTTCATGTGAAACTCGACAGTCTATTCTTGTTCTTAGAAATGAAGGCTATTCCATGCGAGAAATTGCCAAGAAACTGAAGATTTCCTACAACGGTGTGTACTACTCCCTCCTGAGGAGAGCATAAACAGGCACTAACCAGAGTAGAAAGAAGTGGGAGGCCCCGCTGCACAACTGAGCAACAAGACAAGTACATTAGAGTCTCTAGTTTGAGAAATCGGCGCCTCACAGCTCCTCAACTGGCAGCTTCATTAAATAGTACACGCAAAACCCAATGTCAACGTCTACAGTGAAGAGGCGACTCTGGGATGCTGGCTTTCAGGGCAAAGTGGCAAAGAAAGCCATATCTGAGACTGGCTAATAAAAGGAAAAGATTAATATGGGCAAAAGAACACTGACATTGGACAGAGGAAGATTGGAAAAAAGTTTTATGGACAGACGAATCAAAGTTTGAGGTGTTTGGATCACACAGAAGAACATTTGTGAGATGCAGAACAACTGAAAAGATGCTGGAAGAGTGCCTGGCGCCATCTGTCAAGCATGGTGGAGGTAATGTGATGGTGTGGGGTGGCTTTGGTGCTGGTAAAGTGGGAGATTTGTGCAAGGTAAATGGGATTTTGAATAAGGAAGGCTATCACTCCATTTTGCAATGCCATGCCATACCCTGTGGACAGCGCTTGATTGGAGTCAATTTCATCTTACAACAGGACAATGACCGAAAGCACACCTCCAAATTATGCATGAACTATTTAGGGAAGAAGCAGGCAGCTGGTATTCTATCTGTAATGGAGTGGCCAGTGCAGTCACCAGATCTCAACCCCATTGAGCTGTTGTGGGAGCAGCTTGACCGTATGGTACGCAAAAAGTGCTCATCAAGCCAATCCAACTTGTGGGAGGGGCTTCAGGAAGCATGGGGGGAAATTTCTCAAGATTACCTCAGCAAATTAACAGCTAGAATGCCAAAGGTCTGCAATGCTGTAATTGCTGCAAAGTGAGCATTCTTTGACGAAATTAAAGTTTAAAGGAGAAAATTATTCTTTCATATAAAAATCATTATTTCTAACCTTGTCAGTGTCTGGACTATATTTTCTATTCATTTTGTAACTCATTTGATAAATAAAAGTATGAGTTTTCATGGAAGACCCCAAACTTTTGAACGGTAGTGTATGTGTGTGTGTGTGTATATATATAATGTGTGTGTGTGAAAAAAATAAAAAATATATATATAAAATATATATGTGTGTATATACAATTTTATGCAAAATTACGTAGAAAAATTATTTCAATATATTCGTGCGAGATCTGAACGAAGATTCATTCCATTGGGAAATCTAGAATTCCATTCAGAATCCAAATGACTTGCCTACTATGGACTTTTCTATACCAATTACCCCACCTGATAAGTCTGGTAGCGTTTTAATTGTCTATGACCCTAAAATGGTTTAAATGACTGTTATCTTATTGTACAAAATGTTGTGATGCTGCAGATGTGTTTTGGGACTAAGAATATCCCTAATATTGTGAAGTGTAAAGGAAATGATGCAGGTTATTTTAAATATTTAAAACATATAAATCTGAAAATTCCAATGTGCATTTGTATTCAGCCCCCAAGTCAATACTTTGTAGGACCACCTTTCACCGCAAACACTGATGCAAGTCTTTTTGAGTGTTTCTACCAGCTTTGCACTTCTAGAGGCTGAAATTTTTGCCCTTTCTTCTTTGCAAACTAGCTCTATCTCAGTTAAATTAGATGGGGGGGGTGTCTGTGAACAGCAATTTTCAAGTCTTGCCACATATTCTCAGTGGGATTTAGGTCTGGGCTGTGACTGGGCCTTTCAAACACATGAATATGCTTTGATCTAAACCATTCCAGTGTAGCTCTGGCAGTATGTCCACCTTCCAGCAGGACAGTGACCTTATCCTGCTGGAAGGTGAACCTACGCCCCAGTCACAAGTTTTCTGCAGCCTCTAACAGGTTTTCCTCCAGGATTTCTCTGTCTTAAGCTCCATCCATCTTCCCATCAATTGTGATCAGCTCTCCTTTGTCTGCTGGAGAAAAGCATCCACACAGCATGCTACCACCACCTTGTTTGATAGTGGGGATGGTATTTTCAAAGTCATTCAGATGTGTTTTTTTTTTATTTTGCATATGAGAAAATCGGACTGGTTATTTTGATCAGACTCTGATCAGAGTTTGATCAGCGTGTGCTATGAGTACCATCCGATTTTTCTCATACGTGAAGAAATTTTTAAAAATCCCCCCCCCCCCCCCTTCTTCATTCTGATAGTCCATGAAAATCGGACCAAACCTGGATGTCATCTGCATGCGGTCCAACTTAATGAGTTAAATGAGAGGAGGAAAGTTCAGCATTGACATACTGTTTGAGGAGTTTGGAGGTGAACAGAAGCAGCTATATGGGGTGACAGCTGGACGTAGAGGTCTGGTTGCTGTAGGGCTTTTTTAGGATAGTTGTGATAGTGGCATGTTTGAAAGCAGTGGGAAAAGTACCAGACGTTAGCGATAGGTTGAAAAGATGGGTTAGGACTGGGATAAGTGTGGTGGTGAGATTGGGGAGGAGATGGGATGGTGTCAAGTGCATAAGTGGTGGGGTGCGATTTCAAAAGGAGAGGAGTTGGCTTTCATTCAGTGATGGTGGGGAGGAAGGTTATGGGAGAGCATAAGTGGCCTTTTATACAAAGGGGTTGTGGTGGATGGGCAGTAAAAACTTGTTTAGTTTTTTTTCAACCTTATTTTTGAATGTGCAGCGAAGTTTTCTGCAGTGATGAGGTAGTGCGGAGGATGGAGTTAAGTGTTGAATAACTGTTTGGGGTTGTGGGGTAACGAAGATGCAAGGGTTGTGAATAGAGTTGAGCGGTGTTCGACTAGAACTGTTCGCCAATCTCAAATTCGAGCTGTTTTGGGCGGTGTTCGAGTCGTTCGACGAACACGAACGATTTGCAAAAAATGCGGCTGTTCGAGGTTATGTTCGATAACTGTTCGTGCACCAAAAGCGTAACTGGATTTTTTCACATCATGCAGGGATTGTCTGCCACTCACTGTAATGTCACAGCCATGGTGGTTGTGGCATTACAGTGGTTTCCCAAATCGATGGGAACAGTGCTCACAGTGAAACATGAAAAGCCGGCAATTCAGCAGCGGCATACACCGGTACCCGACAATTTAGAACAGAAAGAATAGAGCATCACACATACATTAGATAGATAGAAATATGTCAGTCACATATATATGAAGTACAGGGACAGTGTTGATTACTGTACTTGTCATTTAGTGTTAAAATAAAGGATTTATTAAAAATAAAAAATTGGCGTGGGGTTCCCCGTAATTTTAGTCTCTAGCGAAAGTTAAGCAGACGGCTGGGGCAGATGTTTGAAGCCTGGGAAGGGGGTAATACCCACGGAGCTTCCCAGGCTACTAATATCAGCCCCCAGCTGAATACCTAGCCTTTACTAGCTATTAAAATGGGGGACCCCCCAAAAAAATGACGTGGGGTCCACCCTATTTTAATAGCTAGCAAAGGCTAGGCAGACAGCTGGGGGCTGATATTAATAGCCCAGGAAGGGTGCCATGAATATTGGCCCCCTCCCAGGCTAGAAACACCAGCCGTCAGCCGCCCCAGAAATGGCGCATCCATAGGATGCGCCAATTCTGGCACTTAGCCTCGCTCTTCCCACTGCCCTGTAGCGGTGGCAGGGGGTAATAGGGCTGGGGTTGATGTCAGCTTATAGTGCCAGCTGACATCAAGCCCAGGTTAGTAATGGAGAGGCGTCTATAAGACACCTCCATTACTAACCCCATAGTCAAAGTAAAAAAAAACCCACAAACACCCAGAATAAAGTCCTTTTAATTGAAATAAACACACAATTCTTTATTGTTCTAAATTAAACCATACTTACCGTCACGCCCATGCCAGCTGAAGCCAATGTCTTCTGCAGTAAAAGTAAAATAATAAAGCAACCTCATCCTTACCTTTCCATGGTTCCCAGGACGGCTCCAGCTCTGCTACATTCACATGACAGGCTGGATCGCAGCCGAAAGCTGCCATCCAGCTTCCATGCCGCAGACACTGAGAAGCGCAGGCATGCTTACATCTTGCATAATGCTTTGGGGGTCCTTTACATCCTGTGCACCAGAAATAATTGGGACCTACTCTGTGCCGTTTTAATTGAGATCTTCCCTGTCAATTCAAGAAGATCCACTCTTCAATAGAAATGTTTCCCATGTCCCATGTCAGCCGGATCCGCCTTCACCAGTCTTGCCAGTCTGTATATCAGCTGGACCCATTTGCATCTGTGGTTCCTGCCATGCCTGCCTGTATCAGCTGTACTCTCCTACCGAGCCGTTCCAGCTACCTGTCCCTTGGGGGTCAGCTGCTGAGTAGAGCTCCTTCCCATACAATCCTTATTGTGTGCTCAAACGGGAGTGTACAAACACCTATGGGGCATTGTCACTTTTGGTAAAAATTGCATAATGAATTTTCCTGTCCATTTCTCTTATTGCCCATCATGGAAATTATAATTCCTTGAAGGGTTTAGTTTCCAAAATGGGGTCACTTTTGGTGACTTCTGCTTTTTTGATAACTTGGGGGCTCTGCAAATCAGGGCTGTTGATTCGGTATAGAATGGACCGACTCCAACTCCTAAAATATTCGATACAGTAGTTCAATGCAAGATGTGCTGTAAATGTTTTCATAAGAATTTGGGAAAGTTATGAAATGTCCTATAAATGTCTGTCCTATTCCTGATCTAAGGGTCTAGACTTTTAGCTGAGATGAATCTGTGCTGCAGTAAATTTATCACTTAAACATGAGCCATGTATGAGGAGGTCGGAGGTTTGGCTTACTGACTCCACTGCCCTGTTCCTCAGGACGTGCAGGGATTGAGAGAGCCTGTGTTGGCAGCAGGGTAGATCAACGGCAGGAAAGAGATTTATCCAGCACAAAATCCAAGGAATTAATTAAAAACTTGAAATTCATTTAAACATGATTAAAAAAGGGCATGTTAAAAAATGCTCTAAACAGAATGCTGTTAGAAGATAACATGCTGTTTAGAGCATTTTTTAACATGCCCTTTTTTAATCATGCTTAAATGAATTTCAAGTTTTTAATTAATTCCTTGGATTTTGTGCTGGATAAATCTTTCTTGCCATGGGAAATATTTATGTATTAACTGTTTTGTGTGGTATGACAATCTGGTTTAAGGTTATAAGCATTGAAAGTTTGAAAATGTTAAATTTTTCTAAAATTTTATGACGTTTCAGATATTTTCACAAAAAAAACCCCCTGAAAAACTTATCAACCTAAATTTACCGCTAAGAAAGTACAGTTTATTATGAAAAACAATCTCAAAATCACTGGGATATATAGAAGTGTTCCTGAGTTATTACCACATAAAAATGAGGCTTGGTCATTAAAGGGAACCTGTCACCAGGTTTGACCGATATGAGATACGGCCACCACCTTTCAGCCCTTTATATGTAGCATTCTATAATGCTGTATATAATCCCTTGATCTGACCTGCAAGACAAGATAGAAAGCTTTTATTATACTCACCTGCAGGGTGGTCTTTCCAAGGGGTGTCACTCGTCTTGGTCCGGCGCCTCCCTCATTCTTGTGACACCGTCCCCAGCATCACTCTCCTACGCAGGCCTACTTCTGTGCCCTAATGAGGGCCGAGCAAAGTACTGCAGTGCGCTGGTGCCGGGAAAGATCAAAGAGCCCCAGCGCATGCTCACTGCAGTACTTTACGCTGCCCTAGTCAAAGTAGAGAGGTACGCCTGTGCAGGAGCGTGATGCTTGGGACCCTGTGTGTATGACGTAGGGGCACGTCATCCGCAAGAAGGAGGACGGTGTCACAAGAAGGAGGGAGGCGCTGGACCGAGACGAGCCACACCCCTCGGACTGCCCTGCAGGCGAGTATAATAAAAGCTTTTTTTCTTGTCTTGCAGGTCGGATCGGGGGCATACATACAGCATTATAGAATGCTGCATATAAGGGCTGAAAGGTGCTGTATCTCATATCAGTCAAACCTGGTGACAGGTTCCCTTTAAGGTTAAAATATTCTCTGTCGCTAAACAGTTGAAATAATTAGAAAACCATGTATCTTTGTCTTTACACTTTACAAATACTTGCTTTTTTGTGTTGGTATATCACATAAAATTCCAGTAAAATACATTGGTTTTTGGGTGTTGCATGAAAAAAGTAGAAAATTCAGGGGATATAAATACTTTTTCAAAGCACTGTAAATGTCATGTGGAACAGCAATTAATGAAGTGCCTAATGTTGTATTGTTTTTTACTTTGTAGACAAAAATTATTTTATGAACATATTTGGGTCTACCATAGTTAAAAAAACCAAACAAACAAATGAAACCTATGTATTCAGCCATGTTACCTGTTCATCTTTTATTTAACCTACACTAACATAGAAGCACAAGCCATCACAATAATAAATATGTAATCAACTGGCAATACCAATTCATTCCACAGGAGGGAGCTCAAACTCCATACAAAAGCTACACTGACTGTCTGCACAGTAAATCTTAGTAACTACCAAAAGGTTAGTATATCAAGATACTTCACAGAGTAAATACATACCAAATAGAGTAAAAATATAAATAAAGTGCATATGTGCCAATTTATATATTAACCAGATCCATAAGGTGGTGTATATAATAGCATGCAAAGTGCACACCATATCTGCATTCTATTATATATATTTTTTGCACTGTGCTAGGCACTTTGTAATGTGCGATAATATGATGCATACCTAGGTAAAACTCCTTATTACAGATGGCAGGATTGATTATCCGCGTAAGCATCTTGGATCTCCTTTTCCTCTAATATACATGTATAATTGGGCACAGCTTGCTCCTATACTTATGCACTCCTTTGGTGTACATAACCTTATGGATTTGGTTGTTTAATATATAATTTTGCACATATGAACTTTATTTATATTTTTACTCTATTTGGGATGTACAGTCCTGCTCATCGCTTTTGGCACCCATGAAGTTTAACTACATAATGTGGAATATCTGACTGATGACTGGTGACAGAATGGTGACTGGTCTGCAAACCATGTCCTATGAGGAACGGTTGCAGGATTTGGGAATGTTTAGCTTGCAAAAAAGAAGACTGAGAGGAGACTTAATAGCTGTCTACAAATATGTCAAGGGCTGTCACATTGTAGAAGGATCATCTTTATTCTCATTTGCACAAGGAAAGACTAGAAGCAATGGGATGAAACTAAATGGGAGGAGACACAGATTAGATATTAGAAAAAACTTTTTGACAGTTAGGGTGATTAATGAGTGGAACAGGCTGCCACGAGAGGTGGTGAGTTCCCCTTCAATGGACGTCTCCAAACAGAGGCTGGACAGACATCTGTCTGAGATGATTTAGTGAATCCTGCTTTGAGCAGGGGGTTGGACCAGATGACCCAGGAGGTCCCTTCCAACTCTACCATTCTATGATTCTATGATCTCTGGGAAAAAAAATGAATCAAGTGAAATAGAAAAAAACTATAGAGCACTCGTGTTAAATACAAAAGCGCAAATGATAAACAGTTTAAAGCCAAAAACAATGGGATGGAAAATGAACCTAAAGCTTGCTGTGTTACTGGTAGTGGCATCCTTTACATTAATTTAGTATGGAAAACACATTTTGCCTTGCCTGTGGTAAATCACAAAAGAGATTCTTCTGTGATTGTCGGTGCCCATGTGACATGAATTAGCCAATGAATGATGACTTCAGTGTCTTAAAAATCCACATGGTAGGCTCTGTTCCGTTTTCACAATGGTGTAGACAAAGTAGCTGTCTGAGGACATCAGAACTGCTATTATTAGCAGGTATAAAGCGATCTCAAAAAACCTTGGTATCCCAGTTTCAACAGTGCGCAAAGTTAAGTTTGCTAAGCGTAAGCATGGAGCTGTCAAGAACCTCCCTAGATGTGGTGGAAAGAGTAAAATTGACAGGAGATGTCTTCGAAGGTTAGTATGAATGGTGGAAAAAAACACCACGTCAAACAACCAAAGACCTGAAGACCAACCTGGAACAGTCTGGGGTCATGGTTTCAAGAAGTACCATACGCCTCACACTAAACCAGGCAGAGCCTTATAGGCGAAGGCCAAGGAATAGTGTTGAGCGAGTAAGTTCTGTCCGAGTATGCTCGGGCCGAGCTCCGAGTATTTACAGCTGCTCGGTGATAAGGTTAAATCGCTCCTGTGTGCATGATTTGCGACTGTTTGACAGCTTTATTACATGTGAGAAATGTGTAAGAAATAGACATTCCTCACATGTAATAAAACTGTCAAAAAGTTGCAAATCATGCACACGGGAGCGATTCAACCTGATCACCGAGCAGCTATAAATACTCGGAGCTCGGCCCGAGCATACTCTGCGAAAGGGTTAATAGAACATACTTGCTCAACACTACCAAGCAACAATCCATTGCTGAAGAAAAGGCATAAAAAGGAACGACTGATATTTTCCAAAGAGTACCTTGACAAACCACAATCTTTCTGGGAAAATGTTCTGTGGACAGATGAAACAAAAATAGAGCTTTTTGGCAATGCAAAGCAACAGTTTGTTTACAGATGGCGCAATGAAGCTTGTAAGGAAAAGAACACCTTACCAACAATTATGCATGGTGGAGGATCCATAATGCTTGTCGGGTTGCTTTGCTGCGTCTGGTAATGAAGGCCTTGACCGTATCACAGGAAACATGAAAACGGAGAATTATCAACAGATTTTGGAGCAAAAAATGCCCTACCCAGTGTAAGAAATCTCGGTTTGAGTCAAAGATCATGGGTCCTCCAGCAAGACAATGACCCAAAGCACACATCCAAAAGTACACAGGAATGATTAAAAGAAAAAAAATTGACTGACTGTTTTTTAAAATGGCCTGCAATGAGTCCTGATCTCAATCCCATTGTAAATCTTTGGGGTGAGCTGAAATCTGCCGTTGGGAAAAAGAACCCTGCAAACATTCAAGAGCTTGAACAAAAACTGCAAAGGAAGAGTGGGAGAAAATTCCAGCTGAGAAGTGGAAGAAGCTTATAGATGGCAACAAAAAGCGTTTGGAGGCTGTCAGCAATGCCAAAGGGTCTGCAACCAAGTATTAGCGTTGCCTTTATTGCTGCACATGCTGTTTATTCTGTTTTTTCTTTAAAATTGCAACATGGAAGTTGAAAAACAATATTTTATTGTTATATTACTTTGAACCACTAATTAAAAAATCCCAAGGATATAACTTTGGTACATTCCCATTTATTTCTGAAGATATTGTACAGTTTATGAAAAAAATGAAGGGGTGCGAATAATGGTGAGCAGCACTGTAGTTACTCTGAAGTATCTTGATATACTAACCTTTTGGTAGTTACTAAGATTCATTGTCCTGATAGTCAGTGTAGCTTTTGTATGGAGGTTGACCTCCCTCCTGTGGAATGAATTGGTATTGCCAGTTGATTAGTTAATTCTGCTATGTTTTCCCCTTTTAATATAGTTTTATATTTAAATTTGATGAAATAAAGATTGATATATTTATATTGTGATGGCTTGTGCTTCTATGTTGGTGTAGGTTAAATATTTTAGTTTGATGTGCCATCAGCACAAAGGCCTTATCCTGTTCATTTTTAGTTGTCAGGTATAAACTGGGTGATATGGTGTTGCCTATAGTAACATCTCTCTTGGCAATAAAGAAATATCCGGGTTTCAATATCTCCTCTAGATCCCAGTCTGTGTATTGACTTGGTAAATTTTTTTTCGGCAATATTAACTATGATGTAAAAATCCTGACTAGAACTAGTAATAAAATGTAACTCTGGACTGATGTACATTCTCCTTAGATTGTTTCTTGTCATCAAACAAGCAATTATCACAGATTTTAAAATCAGCTTTGTTTTTCATTAGATCAGAATATGATCTTTGTCTCAGTCTGTAGTCCATGTTACAGCATTCTAGGTCATACTGCTCTTCATCACTACATTTTCCAGGATGTCTTGTTTTTTATTATTTTTATACCTCGATATTTAAATAATGTTTTTATCTAAATTTGTATACTAGTTGCCGGACTCCTTTAGTATATATTTTTTTCCAAGTATGTTCTTGCCCCTCCAACACCTCATTCAGTTGAGTGTTTTGCGCAATGTGAATACACAGCGGAAATCAAACTGTTAAAACAATCTTTTTGAAAATTTTGCAAAACTTCTCTTTTTTGCAGGCTGAATGTCACCCTGAAACCTGCACTCAGATGACTGCCACAGAACAATGGATATTTCTTTGCGCTGCTCACAAGACCCCAAAAGAGGTGAGCTCTTTTTTTGTTTCAATGCTGTCAGATTAAAGCAGTTGCCCAGGCATGGGTATTAATGACCTATAAACAGGATAGGTCATCAGTAGCAGATAGGTGGGTGCCCGACATCCTCAAAACTGTTCATCATACCCAAAAAGGACTGCTTTGTGTGGCACTTTCTGGACCTAAGGCTTCTGAACGTGAAGGTCTGACTGTGTCACTTGACGATGGAGTCCCTCCAGTCAGTTGTCGCTAGTACTCTAAGCTAAAAGGTTTCTCTTGGGCAATCAGGTACAGATCATCTTTTATTCTCATTATGCTAACTGTTATCTTTTTTACCCTGTATGTAATGAATATCCTGTGGATGTTCAGACCTTCTTGTTATCTACACATTATATTATATTACTCCATGTAAGGGAAATATTAATGTCAGGAAAAATGTTCTTCCATATTTGCCTGACATAGATATTCACCCCCCTCCCTTATTCCCTTCACCACTTGTCAGCACCGAGCTGTTCCCTTTGGCTCAGCACAAAAGCCCCAATCCTGAGAAATGGCTTACACAAATGCCCGCCAAGTAGTATTATAACTTCGTTAGGAAGCAAGCATCTTTTCCCTGAAAGACGCAGGAGGTAATTAAAGCGCAGGCTTGCACTAATTTGCGTGTAACCGTGAGGCTGCTTCCCGTGCCTCAAAATTTGAATATGAAATATTGTAAGGTCCATGCATTCAATAATAACGGGACCTATATCTTTAGAGATAGAATCAACTAGGGAATGATACGGATATTTTTTTGGCACTGAAAAACGCTACCTAGAGCTGTAGTTCAAAAACACCAGAATAGCAGACTGCAGCTATGCGATGTGTGGTCTCTAAATGAAGGGAAAAAAATGTTTGCAAGCTTCTGCGATCAATGAGCAATGAGTTATTGCAGAAGTTAGCCTTTTTAATAAAAATGTACAGGCTGGAGACCGGCCCACATGATGTCACCACAGGGGGCTTATGGCCAGATCTCCCCTTAGTTGTAAGAGAACTCATGGACAGTACAGACTCGCTCATTGCCAGGGGGTAATAAGAATTATAAGCAACGGGTCCTGATCGATAACAGCTTAATCAAACTGGGGAGCCCCTCCTCCACCTATACTGAGTCGTCGCAGCAAACTTTATAGTGTAAGTTTCACCTTTTTATCCTGTTTATTTTATGTAACTGCTTATGTATTTTTAATGGCTACTTTGTAACACTAACATACTGTCAGTATTTTATCCAGAATCGCGAGCACGCGATCCCGACTACTCACTACATGGATATCGGCAAGCGACCAGTGAGAGTATGGCGTCACACCTCTGTGTTCCAAAGCCTGGATTCCATGTTTAAGCCCTCCGTACGGTCACTGTCAGTTTCACGATAACCCAATTATTATTCTCTGCCACCACCGGCCAAGTTTGGAATATAATACAGGCCTGGCCGCACGCCTGCGTATTGGTAGCGTGTATGACTTCGGGGAAGGGAACGATAACAGAACTATTAAATTTTATATTTAATCCGAAAGGGAGGCTGTGTTTAAGAAAGATATATACAAGTATGTTACAAAAGAGACATTAAAAATACTGTACATATGCAGTTACATAAAATAAACAGGATAAAAAGGTGAAACTTACACTATAAAGTTTGACGACTCAGTATAGATGAAGCAGGGGCTCCCCAGTTTGATTATGCTGTTATCGATCAGGACCCGTTGCTTATAATTCTTATTTTCCCCTGGCAATGAGTGAGTCTGTACTGTCCATGAGTTCTCTTATACCTAAGGGGAGATCTGGCCACACGCCCCACTGTGGTGACATCATGTGGGCCGGTCTCCAGCCTGTCAGGAAGATGTTCTTCCATATTTTCCTGACACTCCATAATACCTACATCTGTTCTTTCAGTTACCACTGATTCTTGGCTACTCAGTTGTTAATCTTGTTTTTTGTGGAATCTCCCGCTAAGTCCTAAGCAAAAGTGAATACTTCTGTCATAACAGTCTAGTATAATATATAGTATTTTTATGTTATCCCCATCCCAGGAACTACTTTAGGCCTTCTTCTGGTTCCTGTTTTTCCTCAATGAAGCAGCGAGAAATTACGATTTTTGGTACTCTCCATAAAATCTTTCTCGTAGCCTTCATTGGGGGACACAGCACCCTCCCTTGGTTGCCCGTTTGGGTGTGCATTAAAGTTTTTCTTCTCTCTCAGGATGATTACTCTTTCATTATTTCGTTCTTTTGCTTCTCCTACTGCCTCTTCATTAACGGAGCAGGTTTGGTGCTAGCAGGCTAGGTGCAGTCTCCAGTGGGAGGAGCCTACTTTATTTTGTTAAGATTTATTGTTGGTGTCCGTCTTCAGGTGGCAGCAGACTAGTCCATTGTTTGTGTTCCCCAATGAAGGTAGAGAGAGATTTTACTGTAAGAACCAAAATCTTCATTTCTCTTGGCAACCATTTCAAACAAGCCATTCAAATTCAGTTTATTTCTGATTGTACGGTTATGAACTTGAACATTTATCATGCTATAGCTTTAGAGTCAGAGCTTTAGCTCTTGTGTTTTTTTTGTAGTTTCTCTGAGCATTGCACGGTCTAACACTGGGTTGAATTTTCTGGGACTGTCCACTTCCGAAAACTTTTGGCAACTGTCTTGATTTGTTTTTCAGTTATAAATAATCATTCTCATTGTAGAATGATGGACTTCAAATTGGTTCGAAACAGCCTTGTAACCCTTAGTAGATTGATGGGTATCAAGAATGTCTTTACTAAAATCATTACTGATGTGTTTCTTCCTTATTATTGTGTTAACACATGCCTGAATGTTACAGACCAGCAAACTCCCAAACTTCTGCTTTTATAGAGATGGGCATCCTTGGTTATTTAATTAAGGACATTTTTATTAGCAGCACCTAGCTGCAACACATCCTCTTATTTCCAATGGGTGCAGTAAAGGTGTACTTAATTTTTCACTCCCTGCTTCTCCATCTGATTAGTTTTTGTTAAATAATTACACAGTGTAATTTGTGATGTGCTGCTGTTCAACTAAGATTGCATTTATTGAATTTTAACGTTATTGAAGGACTGGGGGTCCTTTCATTAAAGAGGTTGTCCACTGCTTTTACATTGATGGCCTATCCTTAGGATAGGACATCACTGTCTGTTCGGCTGGGGTCCGTCACCCTCTACTGCTCAGCTGTTATCTGTGTTGGCGGCAGTGGCCGCTGCCAGGAAGTAGTCATGTGCCGAGCTGCTCAGTCTACTCGGTCTTGGTACTGCTCATCTGCCTCCTATTAAAATCAATAGGGGGCAGATGTGCAGTAACAAGCCCCAGCCACTACAAGTAGATTGAGAAGCTTGGCAAGTGAGTATTTCCGCCGGCGGTCGACACCCATAATAGCTGATCATGGGGGTGCCTTGTGTTGGACCCCGGCCGATCAGACATTGATGACCTATCTTAATAGTCTATCATTGTAAAAGTAGTGGACAACCTCTTTAAGCCTAGCGTTTCGCACGCAAGCTTTAATGAAGGGCTCAATGGAGTATGATGCGCTGAATTCAGTATGAGGTGCACGCCATTTAATGAATCTGGTGCATCTTTTCAGTGGTGTGTGCGCCTCGCCAGAAGTGCTACTTCAGTTGAGAACTGGAATAGCATTTCTGGCATAATGCTTGCACTGAATGAAAATGAATTTGGTTGGGCGTTGTCACTCCCTGTTCAACCTCAGCTTCTTCCAGTTTTAACCATTTTTGATGACTCTGCTTCAAACTGGTGTTAAAAACGCTCAATGTTTGCTCAAAAGTGTTGCAACTTTTAAAGTTCTTGTTCTAAAGTTTTCTGGTATAAAAAGTTTGATGAATCAGCTCCTACATGTTTTTTTAAGTTGTGATTTATGAGCTCAAGTGCTTGGTGCTCTGGTATGCACAGAGTATCGCGGGTGCTCGAGTGACATGTTAGTCTCCACGGCCTCATGTTTCGTGGCTGTTAGACAGCCACAAAACGTTGTGGGATTGCCTGACAAATACATGCAATCCTTGCACGTTTTGTGGTTGTTTGACAGCCGCAAAACATGCGGCCGCGGAGACTCTTAACATGTCACTCGAGTACCCGCAATATTCTGTGCGTACAAGAGCACCCTAGGCAAACTCTAGTAACGAGTACTTCAGCTCATCACTAGTCGTGATATGTAAAGTCTTTAGAATTCAGTGGGTCACTTAGTTTTTCTCATGAATACAAGTATATATGAATATCCATATATGTTTTGGGTTTTTTTGTACATGACTAAGCACGCTTTTCTTCTCCTTACAAATATGATATTTCCTCTTGTTTTATTTAGTGCCCCGCTATAGATTACACAAGACACACTCTGGATGGTGCTGCATGTCTTTTGAATAGCAATAAATATTTTCCTAGCAGGTAAGTTTTGTACGTTTTATCGAATCTGCATGCACAGGACTACATGTTATCATGTTATCCAATCTTTCTACAAATACGGAATAAACATAAAATTGAGGATAAACTAAGTAAATAAAAAATATGATTAAGACATTGTCCAACCAATATATATTCGACATATAATTCATGCTGTTAAAAAAATGATCCATTGAAAAGGTATTACTTTACATTTTTATATGTTACCACCTTGTGTTCTGAGTGTATGGCAATTTGCATGTCCACCTAATTACCTGAGTGCTTTTGAACACACACGCCCAGCTATTCTGCCCTGCTTACCAGTACTGTATATAACATACAAACAGATTTTTGATGTTAAACATATTCCTCCTCCCAAACTGGCAAAAAAAAGATTTGCAAAAGTTGGCGCCACTGGCGTGCCCATCGCTGTTCCAATCCTCTGGGCATGGCAGTGGTCACCAAAATTAAGTGTGATGAGACGGAACAAAGTCTCTGCCATCACAAATAAAATCCACACATTTTTCTTACCAGATCTCTGTAGTAGGGTTCTAATGGCAGAAATATGATCTTTGTGATGAATCCTAGTATACAAACTGACCACATCAGTAGTGGCCAATTTATCTCTTTCTTGTCAATTAAATATAGATTATTTTTAGGTGGTTGTTGTTGTTGTTATTATTATTAGGTTACGCAATATATCTTTTGTATCTAATAGATATGAAGGTACAATTTTCAGAACTGGTCTTAAATACCAATCCAAGTAGCAGGATAGCGGCTCTGTTATGGAATCACACCCCACTACTATGGGTCAGCCAGGGGAATTTTCAGTAGTTTTATGAATTTTTGGCAAGAAATACCAGGTTTGGAAGAGTTGTTTGGAAGTAAACATTCAGACAAACTTTTAGGGAGAATATTCTATTCATAACTTATTCGTAAAATTGTATGTAATTTTTGCTGTATAAACAAAGTGGAATCGCTAGCTAATCTGGTGTATGTGGATTTATCCTGTAATTGAAGCATAGGTTCACTCATAATAATCTCTTCTCATAGCCATAACCACTATGTTCCCTCCCATGTCAGCTGGTTTTACAATCAATTTTTTATGCATTTTCACCATTTCAATGCCCGTTTTTCTCTTTCTGTAATATTACTAGATGATATAGGATACAAAAGGGGTTTTATTTCACTGGTTACAGCTCTGGAAAAGTTATCCAGAGCTCTACCCAGTGACAAGGGAGGGAACACAGATGGCTTCACACTACCTTTTAAAAATGTTATCTGGTCGCCCTACATCGGGATCATGAGCAGAATTTTCATCAATAGTTCATACAATTCTATGAAAGTATGATGGTCTTCAGGTGTAGTATTAGTACCAAGTGGTCCAATGTAGCCTGGTATATCACCATCTAATAAGTCCCTACCAACAGGGTCCGTTTTATTTTTATAATTTTATTATAGATTTAACTTGTGTAAAGATGTACTTAAATCAATAATTATTTTCACTAAAGTTATTAGTTAGTAATTTAAACCTTTAGAGAGAAGAGATAGTCATTGGACAATTTAATATCAGTTAAATTAATGACATTATTTCCTATACTACCTTCAGTGTGAAGAGTCTCTATTTGCACTAGGAGACTTGTTTCCATTTCATACTCCCTCTTGACAAGTGATTTTTTTCCTCTTATTCCTTCCCCTCCTTGGCGAATGTGGAGCCTAAAAGGAGGACTGATTCTGCTGTGGGTTTTATCCTGACTATTTAATCCAGATCACATATGTCAAACTCTGGCCTGTGGGACAAAATTGGCCCGCAGGGTGAATATATTTGGCCCGCGGCGCTGGCATTGCACCCCCAACTGGATTTCGTGCCCACTGTGTCAAGCAGTGAAGAGCTGCAGAGACTAGAGCAACTGGGGACTGGGGGAAGGAATGGGACGGTGGGGAGGGTAGAGGGAGGAAGTTAAAAGGGTTAAAAGTTGACCATTGATTTCTCATTTTCCAACAAAATGTACAAAACCATTTTTTTAGGGACCACATCATATTTGAAGTAACTTTGAGGGGCAGTAAGAAGTAGATTAGAAAAACTCCAGCACCTTCTCCATATCCATCACAAGAGATGTAAAGTTAAAATGTCCATTTTATTAGTTCCATTAAAAAAGCGCCATATGTAAGGCAGACCTTACGCGTTTCTAACCAAACAGGGGTTCTTAATCATAGATTACATTGCTGTAGTTAAAAGACATATATAAATTTATGGACTGAAAACAAAAGAGAAAATAGGATGGAGACCAAAAAAAAATTTGCTCGTGATTGTGCAGATTGAGTCTAACCAGGTCTACACCTAGAAATTGCACAAACCGAAGTCAATCCTTAAAAAGACTCCAGCATCAAAACTGAAAACTCCAAATAAGAAAAAACAGGTTGGGTTTCCACAGGCTGATTTGGATACAGCAGGAGAATTTACAGATTGTTGATATTTCCAAAAGAAACCTGTCAAAAAACGGGGGCTTCATAGAGCGGGAAGGAAACACAAATCTGCAAAAAAATTGGAGGTATCCAAGCAGAAAATTAAAATGAAAATCAACAATGAGGAGGTTGCTGTAGTTAACCTCTCTACGAATATTATTTCTCTGTCTCAATTACGGTTATTAAGCAAAGGAAATAAATTTATTCCTACAACTAGAGCAAATCTATTTGAAACTATTGCGGATGTCAACAGATTTGTAAGATCTTTGACAGTCAAGAGACATTTCTTTGTAGCGAACAGGGATAAAAAACAACACATTGTGGATCAATCTTTCCCCACAGCACCTCCCATTGACCTATCTAGGAATTTACTTGAACAAATATCAGTAAAAAGTTGGAATCTTTGGATGCTGATTTTGTAACAGATATGCCAAATGACTCATTCGCAACATTGTTTCCAAATCCACTATTCTATCCATTAGCCTCTAGAACACCTGGGATGGACAGTTTTCAAAATATGATTGAAAGAGAGGTGATAAATATACTGGATAGTGAATCAGTCACAACGGATAATCTGACCACCAAAGAACGACAAGCACTGAAATTGTTAAAAAACAATGACAATATTATTATTAGAGCGTCCGACAAAGGTGGCTCTCTTGTAATCCTTGATAAGGCATTATACATCAGAGAGATTAACTCCATGCTATCGGATGTAAAAACCTAATAAACTAGCAGAAGATCCAACTAATCACGTAAAAGGAAAATTGGATTTTATCCTAAGAGGAGGCTTGCAAAAGGGACTCATTAATCAAAAATTGTATGAATATCTATTAACTGAGTCACCAGTGTGCCCAATACTGCACGCCCTTCCTGAACTGCACAAAGAAACATTTCCACCCCCATTCCACCCCATTGTGGCAGGATTTGGTTCACTTACTGAAAGAACTGCAGCATGGATGGATCAGCTACTACAGCCTATAGTTTTGGCCACTACAGGATATATCAGGGATAGCAAGCATTTATTATCTGCTGTGAAATCTTTTGAGCGGGAATGTAATGATAGATGGGTTACCACAGATATTGTGTCATTATACACTAGCATCCCGCACCATCTCTCATTACAATCTATCTCCTATCACCTTAACCATACCAATCTATACAAAAGAATTATATGAGTTTATATTAAATTTGATACAATTCTTACTTGAAAACAGTTTTTTTTTTTTTTTTTACCTTAATGGAGACCTGCAGTTGCCCCATGGGTGCGTCTTTTTCCCCATCACTAGCTAATTTATTCCTAGCTTGGTGGGAATTATTTCATATTCACACTCTTGACAATCCTTTTTTGCCTTACATGAGGTGGTACGCCAGATACATTGATGTCATCATGATCTGGCGTACCCCTGATGATGAGGCACTTTGTATGCTATCCACGTTTTTACAGTTTTTAAATGACAATACATTTAATTTACAATTTACCATTAACATCTGTCACAATGAGACCGTCTTTTTGGATGTATATTAAACTGGAGACCGCAGCAATAATTGCATCCATACATGTCTGTACAGAAAACCAACCAGTGGCAATGCGACGTTGATGGCAAACAGCTGTCACACAGCACATACTATTAAATACCTACCACAAGGTGAACATATTAGAGCCAGACGTCTATGTCTACAGATGAGAGCTATTTTCATGAATGTGACATATTGAAGCGCAGGTTTAAACATAGAGGCTACTCAAATACACATATCTGCAGAGCCCGTAATATAGCCTTTCACAAAACACAAACATCTTTACAGGAGAATAACACGGTATGTAAGAGAAATAAGCAACAAGTTACTTTCTCCACAGCTTATAGTACAGACTATCAGGCTATTACAGATTTAATTCGGAAATATGCTTGTATATTACATCAGGACAAAGCACTTCAGCACATCTTTAAGGAAGGCATTAATTTTGTTGCTAAAAAATCCCCCAATATAGGAAATTTATTATCTCCCCAAAGTTTTTTGTCCACCGAACGCCCAAGGTCAGACACATAGCTTCATATTATTGGATCCTATAAATGTGGAGTCACTAAGTGTAACATTTGCAAATTTATGTTTAAGACCCAGACATTTACTGACAGTGCAGGCAAAATATATAATATCAAGCACTTTATTAATTGCTCTAGTACATATGGAATTTATCAAGCACTGTGCACATCTTGCAAAAATTTTTATGTGGGTTGCACAAGCCGCATGCTCAAAAGACGCATTGCAGAGCATGTTGCTGGAGCGACTCCGAATCCTAATGCAGTGAGTCCTCCATGTCAGGAATCGGCAAACATTTTGCTGATTTTTCACTGCTTTCCTCACTTAGGCTATGTGCCCACGATGCAGAAATGCTCCGGATTTTTCCTGAGCGTTTCTGCATCTCCCTGGCAGAAAAAAAGCATGCGGATTGTACATGCGGATTGTACATGCGTTTTTCCTGCCAGGGACATGCAGATGTGAAGCGTGGATTTATATAGTGTGACCGAAAGAATGTTAAAAAATAAAAAATAAATATCATACTTACCTTCTGATGGCTCCCAGAGTCTTTATTCGATGCGTCTCGGCTTGCCGGCAGCTCGCGGTACACTGAAGGACCTGCCGACGTCAGCGTCGCGTGATACATCACATGACTAAGTGACGTCAGTTCAGGTCCTTGAGTCCACCGCGATCTGCCGGCAAGACAAGACAAGTGCACCGGGGGCCATCAGAAGGTAAGTATAATATTTATTTTTTATTTTATTCTTTTTTTTTTTACAGGTTCTATGGTACCTGGATCCGGAGGAGAGTCTCCTCTCCAGACCTGGGTACCATCCGCACATTGAAACGTGCATTTACAGATCCAGTGATGCGGATTCCATGCGTTCCAATGCAAGTCAATGGCGGCGAAAATGCAGTGCTTCCGCAAAATAATTGGCAGTGCTACGGATTTTTCCACAATGATAATCCGCAGCAGAAATTTCCGCAGCATGTGCGCAGCACATGTGGATTATCATTGGGGAGCATGGCAGGCCTTCTACCAAGCGTTTTTTAAGCGTTTCTGCTGCGTAATTGCCGCTGCAGAAACGCTTAAAAAAAACGCATCATGGGCACACAGCCTAAGGCTATGTGCCCACGATGCAGAAATGCTCTGGATTTTTCCTGAGCGTTTCTGCATCTCTCTGGCAGAAAAAAACGCATCCGGATTGTACATGCGGTTTTCCTGCCAGGGACATGCGGATGTGAAGCTTTCTTCACATGCATTTCCGCATGCGGGTTGACAAACGCTTTCCAACCGATTTTAGCATCACTTGGAAAAGTGCTTGACAACTTGGTCACACTATATAAATCCATGCAAACGGCATGGATTTATATAGTGTGACCTTAAAGAATGGTTAACAATAAAAAATAAATCTATACTTACGTTCCGATGGCCCCCGCAGTCTTACACTGAAGGACCTGCCGTCACATGACTATGACGTCAGCGCAGGTCCTTCAGTCCACCGCGATCTGCCGGTATGGGAGGACGAGCGCATCGGGGGCCATCAGAAGGTAAATGTAATATTTATTTTTTATTTTATTCTTTTTTTCACAGGTTCTATGGTATCCAGGTCCGGAGGGGAGTCTCCTGTCCTCTAGACCCGGGTACCATCCGCACATTGAAACGCGTGGAATGCGCATCTACATATGCAGTGATGTGTAATCCATGCATTTCAATGCAAGTCAATGGCAGCGAAAACGCCGCGCTTCCGCAAAATAATTGGTAGTGCTGCGTATTTTTCCGCAATGATAATCCGCAGCGGAAATTTCCGCAGCATGTGCACAGCACATGTGGATTATCATTGGGGAACATGGCAGGCCTAATATGCGTTTTTCAAGCGTTTCTGCAGCGATTTTGCCGCTGCGGAAATGCTTAAAAAACGCATCGTGGGCACACAGCCTTAAGGTTATTGGTATAGATAAGGTGCAAAGACAAATGCATGGAGGAGATGGAGGCAAGCTTCTCTTAGTCAGAGAAGCTCATGGATTCTTAAACTTAACTCTCGCATTCCCAATGGTCTCAATTTTCGCAATGATCTAATGTAAATTTTTTGATACTTTTTTCTAATGGTGTAGATAATTTGCTAGCATACCATGCACATAAGTTTAATTTATGCATATTACTGAGCAATTATCCTCAGGAGGTTTTTCATTCACTAATGAACTTCCTGTTCTTTGTTGGTCTCCATCCTATTTTCTCTTTTGTTTTTAGTCCATATGTATATATATGTCTTTTAACTATAGCAATGTAATCTATGATTAAGAACCCCTGTTTGGTTCGAAACACGTAAGGTCTGCCTTACATATGGCGCTTTTTTAATGGAACTAATAAAATGGACGTTTTAACTTTACATCTCTTGTGATGGATATGGAGAAGGTGCTGGAGTTTTTCTAATCTATTTCTTACTGCTTCTCATCCCTGGATTTGCTACCAATGATTTCTGTGCACCAGTGGACCCTTATGGCATATGTATGGTAGGCTGAAATTTTCCTTTTTTTTTTCTTCATACACCTGACTTTGAGGGGCCTTTATGACAGAAAATACCCAAAAGTGACATCATTCTAAAAACTGCACCCCTCAAGGTGCTCAAAACCACAATCAAGAAATGTA
The DNA here is from genome assembly GCF_046119375.1 of Phyllobates terribilis. Classification (NCBI taxonomy): domain Eukaryota; kingdom Metazoa; phylum Chordata; class Amphibia; order Anura; family Dendrobatidae; genus Phyllobates; species Phyllobates terribilis. Next base: position 285,422,171 of record NW_027362769.1, on the reverse strand, counting down.
TTAACCCTTCAGGTGCTTCACAGGAATTTTTAGAATGTGGAAGAAAACCATGAACATTTTAACTTTTTTTCACAAAAATGTTACTTTAAACCCAAATTTTTTAATTTTCGCAAGGGTAACAGGAATAAAACGGAATACAAAATTTGTTGTGCGATTTCTCCTGAGCACCCCGATACCCCATATGTGGGGGAAAACCACTCTTTTGGCATACGTCATGGCTCGGAAGTGAAGGAGCACCATTTGACTTTTTGAATGTAAAATTTGCTTAAATAATTAGCAGACGCCATGTCGCGTTTGGGGAGCCCCTGATGTGCTTAATCAGTGGGAAAAACCCCCCACAAGTGACACTATTTTGGAAACTAGACCTCTCGGGGAACTTATCCTGATGTGTGGTGAGCACCTTGAACCCCCAGGTGCTTCACAGAAGTTTATGTATATTGAGCCGTAAAAATAAAAAAATCTAACTTTTTTCACAAAAATGTTCTTTTAGCCCCAAATTTTTTATTTTCACAAGGGTAAAAGGAGAAAATGGACCCCAAAAACTGTTGTACAATTTCTTCTGAGTATGCTGTTACCCCATATGTGGTGGAAAACTACTCCTTTGGTGCAGGGCTTGGAAGGGAAGGAGTGCTATGTTGGCTGGGATAAGTGGCAGACACCATGTCACATTTGAAGAGTCGCTGACATGCCGAAACAGCAGAAACCCCCTCAAGTGACCCCATTTTGTAAACTACACCTCTCAAGGAATTCATCTAGGGAAGTAGTGAGTATTTTTTAACTCTCAGGTGATGCACAAACTTGTATAACATTGGGCTGAGTAAATTAAATATTACTGTTTTTTTCCACTAAAATGTTGCTTTGACCCCAAGTTTGCAATTTTCAAAAGGGGTAATAAGAGAAAATGTTACAGAACTTCTCTTAAGTATATCAATACCCCATTGGTGGTCGAAAACTACTTTTCAGGCACATTGCAAAGCTCATAAGGGAAGAAGCGCCATAATACAGTGCTTTTACTGTTGTGGTTTGCAGGTGACATGACCCACTGGGAGAGCCTCTGAGGTCCCAGAACAGCAGAAAGCCCCCCCCCCCCATAAGTGACCCCAATTTACAAATTACACCTCTCAATGAATTCATCTAGGGGTGCAGTGATCATATTGACACCACATGTGACTGAGAAATTTGTACCATTGGGCTGTGAAGAAAAATATTTTTACCACAAAAAAATTGTTTTAGCCCCAGGTTTTACATTTTCACACAGGGCAATGGGTAAAAATGGTGCCCAAATGTGTCACACAATTTCTTCTAAGCATGGCAATGCCCCATATGTGGCTGTACAGTACCGCTTAGCCATACGGCGAGACCCGGGAGGGACGGAGCGCTATTTGACTCTTGGAGAATAAATTATTGTAGAATAGTTTGCGGACTCCATATGCTCAGGGGGTCCTGAGCGCTGGGAGACTGCCAACCGTTCATAAACATTGCCATGGCACGGAGCCCAGCAAGCGCCAACGTTTATGTACAGTGGGCGGTCGGGAAGCTGTTAATGTGGGACCCATTATTCTGTATGGAGGACTATGTGGGGCTCACTATTCTGTATGGAGGACTTTGTGGGGCTCACTATTCTGTATGGTTGACTATGTGGGCCTCACGATTCTGTATGGTTGACTATGTGGGCCTCATGATTCTGTATGATTGACTATGTGGGCCTCACGATTCTGTATGGTTGACTGTGGGCCTCACGATTCTGTATGGTTGACTATGTGGGCCTCATGATTCTGTATGATTGACTATGTGGGCCTCACGATTCTGTATGGTTGACTGTGGGCCTCACGATTCTATATGGTTGACTATGTGGGCCTCACGATTCTGTATGGTTGACTATGTGGGCCTCACGATTCTGTATGGTTGACTATGTGGGCCTCACGATTCTGTATGGTTGACTATGTGGGCCTCACGATTCTGTATGGTTGACTATGTGGGCCTCACGATTCTGTATGGTTGACTATGTGGGCCTCACGATTCTGTATGGTTGACTATGTGGGCCTCACGATTCTGTATGGTTGACTATGTGGGCCTCACGATTCTGTATGGTTGACTATGTGGGCCTCACGATTCTGTATGGTTGACTATGTGGGCCTCACGATTCTGTATGGTTGACTATGTGGGCCTCACGATTCTGTATGGTTGACTATGTGGGCCTCACGATTCTGTATGGTTGACTATGTGGGCCTCACGATTCTGTATGGTTGACTGTGGGCCTCACGATTCTGTATGGTTGACTGTGGGCCTCACGATTCTGTATGATTGACTATGTGGGCCTCACGATTCTGTATGGTTGACTATGTGGGCCTCACGATTCTGTATGGTTGACTATGTGGGCCTCACGATTCTGTATGGTTGACTATGTGGGCCTCACGATTCTGTATGGTTGACTATGTGGGCCTCACGATTCTGTATGGTTGACTATGTGGGCCTCACGATTCTGTATGGTTGACTATGTGGGCCTCACGATTCTGTATGGTTGACTATGTGGGCCTCACGATTCTGTATGGTTGACTATGTGGGCCTCACGATTCTGTATGGTTGACTATGTGGGCCTCACGATTCTGTATGGTTGACTATGTGGGCCTCACGATTCTGTATGGTTGACTATGTGGGCCTCACGATTCTGTATGGTTGACTATGTGGGCCTCACGATTCTGTATGGTTGACTATGTGGGCCTCACGATTCTGTATGGTTGACTATGTGGGCCTCACGATTCTGTATGGTTGACTATGTGGGCCTCACGATTCTGTATGGTTGACTATGTGGGCCTCACGATTCTGTATGGTTGACTATGTGGGCCTCACGATTCTGTATGGTTGACTATGTGGGCCTCACGATTCTGTATGGTTGACTATGTGGGCCTCACGATTCTGTATGGTTGACTATGTGGGCCTCACGATTCTGTATGGTTGACTATGTGGGCCTCACGATTCTGTATGGTTGACTATGTGGGCCTCACGATTCTGTATGGTTGACTATGTGGGCCTCACGATTCTGTATGGTTGACTATGTGGGCCTCACGATTCTGTATGGTTGACTATGTGGGCCTCACGATTCTGTATGGTTGACTATGTGGGCCTCACGATTCTGTATGGTTGACTATGTGGGCCTCACGATTCTGTATGGTTGACTATGTGGGCCTCACGATTCTGTATGGTTGACTATGTGGGCCTCACGATTCTGTATGGTTGACTATGTGGGCCTCACGATTCTGTATGGTTGACTATGTGGGCCTCACGATTCTGTATGGTTGACTATGTGGGCCTCACGATTCTGTATGGTTGACTATGTGGGCCTCACGATTCTGTATGGTTGACTATGTGGGCCTCACGATTCTGTATGGTTGACTATGTGGGCCTCACGATTCTGTATGGTTGACTATGTGGGCCTCACGATTCTGTATGGTTGACTATGTGGGCCTCACGATTCTGTATGGTTGACTATGTGGGCCTCACGATTCTGTATGGTTGACTATGTGGGCCTCACGATTCTGTATGGTTGACTATGTGGGCCTCACGATTCTGTATGGTTGACTATGTGGGCCTCACGATTCTGTATGGTTGACTATGTGGGCCTCACGATTCTGTATGGTTGACTATGTGGGCCTCACGATTCTGTATGGTTGACTATGTGGGCCTCACGATTCTGTATGGTTGACTATGTGGGCCTCACGATTCTGTATGGTTGACTATGTGGGCCTCACGATTCTGTATGGTTGACTATGTGGGCCTCACGATTCTGTATGGTTGACTATGTGGGCCTCACGATTCTGTATGGTTGACTATGTGGGCCTCACGATTCTGTATGGTTGACTATGTGGGCCTCACGATTCTGTATGGTTGACTATGTGGGCCTCACGATTCTGTATGGTTGACTATGTGGGCCTCACGATTCTGTATGGTTGACTATGTGGGCCTCACGATTCTGTATGGTTGACTATGTGGGTTCACTGTTTTGTAAAGAATGATGAGGAAAAACATCCTTAATTTTAAACATTTTTTTCAATAAATAATAAGGTTTGCCCGCTACTTTGTCCAAGTTTTTAATTTTGGCCCTCTGTGTATGAGTTTGTCCCTGGTCCAGATGGTCCTGACTTCTCTGATGGACTCAAATCAGATCCAGAATCTGTGGTCCAATATTCAGCATTCATTTTTGGGTGTTATCTTCCTCTGCATCCTCTTGTTTTGCGTCTAGAATTTTTGTTGCGACTTCCATGTGAATATTAGATCCAAGTCCAAATCTGATTTATCTCATAAAAACTTGTCCCTTTCACGTTCTTTAATCTCATTTTTTATTGCTTCAAGTTTAAAGGGAATCTGTCACCACTTTGGAGTTATCAGACCTCTACTATGGGCATACAGGGTATAGAAAAGTAAATCTATACATACCGGTATGGCCCATAGCAGAGGTCTGATTGCAGAGAAAAGCGCTTTAATCAATTCTATTTTGTACCTGGAAGATAACTCCGCCTCCAGGGATTATTTTACATGAAGGAGGAGTTCCCAGTGTGATGTGTAATGGCCGCTCTCTGCTCTCCTGATCTCACTGCAGAGCTGTGTGTGATTATACCTGACACATCTGCAGGCTCCTCTCAGCTCCAGCCTCCAGCTCACAGGCAGACAGGGTTACAATATTATTATAATACAGCAGAGATCAAGAGCTGCAAAAATGTGTTTGCAAGAAGACAAATTTCAGTTCTCCTGTCTCCATGTCTCACACTGGTAACTCCTCCTTCATGTAAAATATGCTCAGGAGGCGCAGTTATCTCCCCGACAGCGTCCTCCTCATAGCCTGGAAGAGCTCATTTACATTAAATAATAAAAGATGATTTCTTAACAACACATCGGATATGCGGCTTAGGCCATGCCCCCACTATCAGTATTTGGTCAGTATTTAATAAACCAAAAAAGAGCCTCCCATATGAACAAGAATAAGAGGAAATTCAAAAACACTTTAATAAGCATATATTTTTACTTATCTTACTACATAAAGAGCTTAATGTTGAGGTGAGTCCGAGAAAAACATCACCTGACATTGTACCATTTTTCAGCACATTTATTGTATATATTTTGTATATACTCGAGTATATATGTTCTAGTGGTGGATAGTGGTGAGGTGGAGGGGGGTTGTGGCGGCGGAGGAGCGAGCACAGGCAGTAGCCGCTGCAGCAGCTACCACGTGTGCCTGCTGCTAAAGTTAAATGAATATTCACTCTTCTCCACGCCCATGGGAATGGAGAAGAGTGAATATGCATTTTCTTTAATAGTGGGCACAGAGGAGCGCTGAGCTGCGGCTGCGATTGACAGTGCCCGCTATGAAAGAAAATGCATATTCACTCCTCTCTATGCACATAGTCCCGGTGTGGAGAGGAGTGAATATCCCCGCAGCTCACCTCGGCATCTGAGGGCGTATGGCAGTGATGTAATGCGCTACTCAGAGGCTGACATGAGCTGCTGGCAGACAGGACGCAGCGCTGGAGCAGAGATGAGGAAGGAAGCTGAGTATAAGTAAAGTGTTTTTTTTTTTTTTTAATTTGTGCAGTGATGGGGGGCCATGCGTACCAGGATTGAGAATAAGGGGCCATGCGTGGCGGGATTGGGGATGAGGGGTGGGGCATGCGTGGCGGGATTGGGGATGAGGGGTGGGGCATGCGTGCCGGGATTGGGGATGAGGGGTGGGGCATGCGTGCCGGGATTGGGGATGAGGGGGGGGCATGCGTGCCGGGATTGGGGATGAGGGGGGGCATGCATACGTCTACTTAAGTAGGCCAGAGGAGCAGAATACAGAGATTTCCACGCGATCTGCCGTGGGAAAATCACTTTTTGAATTCGCAAACGTCTCTGTAATCTTCTATTTTTTTTTTCTTTCCGTAATGCCATTTACTAATTTATTAATTATGACAACTTTGTTGTTTATCGTGTAAAAAGGCTGAAAGTGAATAGACATGGGTAATTTGAGTTCGTTTTTATTATGTAGAGCACACTTATTTCTAGCTTCCGAAACTTATTTGTTTTGAAACTCAGGCTGCTAGTATACCAATAACAAACAAGTTAAAACATTAAATAAAATGCAAAAAAGAACATACAGCCAAAGAACAAGTCCTGGTGAGAATAATCCTGTTATTATCATGTATGATTTGACACACTCCACATGGAAGGATACAATACCACCTCAGTATTGCCAGTGCAATAAGATTATTGTGTATAGGATCACTATGCAACAAATTCCTAAGTATAGGTCATTATAAAGTGCTCTATGCAAATGCAAAATTTATACATTACATATAGGCTATTAAAAATAGATATCTAATTCCCTAATCTTTAGCGCCCTCTGGTGGAAACATGCAGTATACCAGTAGTATGTAGTCAACACTATAATAAATTCCCAAATATGGGTTATTGTAAAGTGCTCAGTGCAAATATAAAACTTATACAGGACATATGATCATTCAGTTGTGTGGTATAGATCTATTTACTCATCAAATCCCTTTAGTGGAGTCATACTATGTACCCACAAAGTATGTCAGACAAATACAGGTACTCGCCCAGCATGCAGGTAGCAATTCAATTAATGCTGGATACACTGCATTAATCACATAAAAGAGCCCCCACCACAAGATATCAAAAGGGTTTCTAATGCACTATATAACAGAGAGTAGAGAATGGTAATTATTCTTCAGAGAGGAAGAAGCTATCACACGAAATGCGCGTAAGGGTAAGCAAGTCCTGATAACTATTGTTACACATTCCATCTGGTGCACGTTGCTATTTACTGAATTTATGAATACTTACCATTCTCTACTCTCTCTTATATAGTGCATTAGAAACCCTTTCCCAAAATCGTATAAAAAAATATTCGGCACATACTGCATTGAAATACTGTACCCAATTTATTATATATTTTAGGAGTCGGTCCATTTTATCCCAGCTCCACAGCCCTGGCCATAACTCAGTGGCTGTTAGCTATACACATCATTTTCATTGTATGCTGCTGAGCTGTAGTTCCACTATCTAGAAAGCATAGATTACCGAAGTTAAAAGAAGTGGGCCTGTGTTCTTGAAAATACCAGGGCTGAATTTCAGTCCCAGTCCGGAGTCAGAGCACAGCAGTGTGATGATTTCAGTTTGATGAGTTCAACCTTTTTCCACCAATTATACGTTTTGTCACTAAATTAACTATAACTCACAATGTTATGTGTATTGAGGAAATCATCCAGCCCTTTTTTAAAAGCTGTTATACAGTCTGCCATTGCTACTTCTTATGGTAGGGCATTCCATAGTGCGGCTGCTCTAACTGTAAAGAACCCTTTCCTGTTTAGCTGCCAGAATCGCCTTTCATCCACCTATAATGAGTGCCCCCTGGTCCTTCGTATTGTTTTTGGAAGAAATAAGTCATGTGCCAGTCCTTTGTACTGGCCACACATATATTTATAAATATAAATGAGATCTCCTCTGAGGCGTCTTTTTTGTAAGCTAAACAATCCCAACTTTTCCAACCTCTCATCATATGGGAAGCCTTCCATCCCTTGTAATCTAGTTGCCTGCCTACAGTGATGACATCATATTTACAAAACTCATAAGCTACAGCTAAGCAGTGGGTTTAGTGGCTCGTGCAGTCTGTTGGCAGAGGCACTGAGGTTCGTGATTAACTGCAGCCGTTACAAACACTATAGACATGATATTACCACTCCAGCAGATCAGCAAAGAATATTGATATTCAACGTATATCTAAATGTACCAATTGTTTATATTAAAAGAAAATTTCTTTTTTTTTACAGGGTTAGCATAAAAGAATCTTCTGTGGCTAAATTAGGATCCGTATGCCGCAGAATCTATAGGATATTTTCTCATGCATATTTCCATCATCGACAAACATTTGATGAATATGAGGTATGTATAGTAATTTTAAAGTATTGCATGGTGTAGAAGAGAGCATTTTTTATGATAAAGAAACCATACAGATTTTAGGCGGATTTGAATTTTTCTCCCTTCTTTAAGCTGAAGTCTAAGCAAACATTTTATAGCGCAACTGATTTTTTTTTCTTAAAACCTTAAAAATCCTTGATTAAACTTTTTTGTTATGGTGGCTGTCATAAAAAATATGAGGAATTTCTCCTCTGGAATCCATCTTCCTCCAAACCCCTCATTCCCCCTCCCCTATCCTACAAGGAGCTAGAGCTCACTCTAGCCAGTTGCTACTATGCATATAGCTGTGTACAAAAAAGGTGGTAAACTCAATTCTCCAGGCTAATTACAATACAAATGGAGATCTTAGCAGAGACCTGTGATAAATAGACACCCGAACACAGGGGCCAAAGATTGAAAGAAAGCCTCAAAGGAAATCTACCCTACCCCACACATCCCCATTTGCATATGTGTTAAATCTGCAGTCTCGCAGGCTCCAACATGAAATATGGAATATCGGAAGTTCTATAATTCTGATTGTGGTTGGACACACATTTTTAGCGGCGGGGTTAACTAAGGAACAATACGCATATTTTTCCATATCTGTACGCCCCCACCAGTGAGCTATAACGCAAAAGTACCAAATAACAGACAGCAGTCAGGTCATGTTTGGTCTCTAAAGAAAGGTAAATTTGTAATAAAAAATGTTATCACTTGCAAACTTCTGCAATCAACCAGCGAAGTTATTGCAGAAATTAGAAATTTTATTAAAACCATGAAGGGTGGAGACCAGCCCACGTGAGGTCATCAGAGGGGAGTGTGTGGGCAGGGCCCCCCTTCGGCATAAAAGATCCAACTGAAGATGGGTCCGTACTCATTCCAGGAGATACATATTTTGTAAGCACCGTTCCCGTTCGATAACTGTCCATTGGAGCGGCTCCCTCCAGCTAAACTGAATCGTCTCTGCGATTTGTCTAGTAAGTTTCTTCTGTTAATCCCTTTTTATTTTGTGTAACTGTATATTCTGTATTGTATTGTCCCCCTTTGTAAAACCTTTAGTATATTTTTTTCACAAACACTGCCTCCCTTTGGATTAAATATAAAATTTAATAGTTCTGTTTCTTCTGTCCTGTAATTGTTCCGCCCCCGAAGCCATACACTACCTATGAGGCGTCCAGTCGGCCAGAATTGATTGGTGGTGGCAGTGAATAATCTTAATTGGGTTATCGTGAAGCTGGCAGTGATCGTACGGGGGCATATACACATATTCCATGCGTTGGAATTCGGAGGTGTGTACGCTATACGCTCACTGCTCGCTTGCTGATAACTACGTAGTGAGTAATATGGATTGTGCGTGTGCCGAATCCCTGACAAATTGGAGGCAGCGGTGGGATATTATAGAACATCAGTGGCTGGATTGAGCAATCATTTCCGTCACTGAAAGCTTGCACTCTGTGCAAAGTTTTAACAAATCAGACTCCAGTGTTTTAATATTTTTATCTGGGACATTACTGTATCTGTAGCAGTTGCATCCCCTCCCTTCTCTTGTTTTTCTGTCCTTAACTTTTATTTGGCAATGATGGCTATGGTATCACCAGCAGTCGAAGGCCACTATCACTGCCCTCTGTGAGCTGCGACAGATTGACCCCACAGGCAAATACAAGGCTCAACTGATTGCTGAACTATTGCAAGGTGCCACAGAGCCAGTCCTACAGCAGAGCCCTGACGATGGGGCGGCCAGCCAAAGCACGGATGGCTCTGCTGCAAGGGTCCCACCAGTGATTGCCAGCCATACCCGCAGCCAGGGTAGTGTGGACCTCGACCTGCCGATGGCCTTGGAGCAGCTCGTCGCAGACAACTGTGATGGACGACTGCAGCTGATCCTGAAATTCCAGGAGCGAGCAGAGCAAGCTGACCAAGAGGAGTGACAGGACCAAGCTCACCGTGAGGCTGCTGAGCGGTAGGCCCAAGCTGACCCTGAGGCTGCTGTGCGAAAGTGGCAAGATGAGCAGCGGTACCAGCTGGATTTAGCCCGAATCCAGCTGCAGACATCCTCCCCACAGACCCATGAGTCCAACAGTGCCAACTGTTTTAAACCCCGTCCTGAGAATTTCCCTGTGGTGGAAAAGGATGGGGACTTGGACATATATTGTTTGAAAAAGCCTGCAGACTGTATCAGCTGCTTGAAGCCCAGTGGGCCAGGTGCTTAACTCCAGGGCTCAGAGGAAAAGCTCTGGAGGTGTTTGCTTCTCTCCCTTGAGACCAAGATGGAGACTATGAGGCCGTCAAGCAGGCCCTGATAAAGTACTAGCTGACTCCGGAGGTTTACCGGAAGAAGTTCAGAGCCCTCCAACGTGGACCACATGTGGTGGATGAGCTCAGGACCAACTTTGAGCAGTAGGTCCAGGGACTGTCAGTCACCACCTTCGAGGACCTAAAGGATCTGATGGTGAAGGACCAGTTTCTTCTTTGCCCTGTGGAGGTGAGACAGTTTGTGCTTGACCGGGAGCCAAAAGAGGCCGCCAAAGCAGCCCAGATCGCAGTTGCCTATGAGGCCAACTGCACACCAGAGGTGCAGAAGTCTAGCGCCGCCAGCTGGAAAGGAGCTACGCCGACAGCCACCCCCAGTGTTCCAGCCAGCCGGCCCTCAGTGGGTCCTGCCTCATCTTCCAGCACCCGGCCTGCATTTGACTCCCGTAAGTACTAGTAACCAAACGGGTCACATCAGCCTGGTCTGCCCAGAGAGGCAGAAGATGGACCCCACATCTGAGGCACCGGGGCCTACTGCAGCCATTCTTTTTGTGGGTGAAGCGGTTGACCGTGCCCGTGAGAACTTACAACCAGTTACTGTTGGCCTGAAGGACACTGGCGCAGAACGCACCCTCATCCGCCCTGAGTTCTTGTTACCCGAAGAACTCATTCCTGGGAAGACCCTGTCACCAGGTTTGGGGGTGTTCACTGTCCCATACCGATGGCCCCAGCGATTTCCTGGACTGGGGTGCGGGGAGGGGGGGTTAAGGGAAGTGAGGGTGTCGGAGAATGTCCCCACTAATGTGCTATTGGGAACTGATCTGGGACGGTTGGTTGCTCGATACATTCCTGACAACCCTCCCAGATCTGATATGTCATATATTGCCACTGTCAAATGTGAATGTGATGTATAATAAAAGTGTGTGTTGTGGTAAAGGGGAACTCGGCCACCTCACCCCGTAGGGTGATGCTGCTGAGGATCCCTTAAAGCGAGCCAGTATAAGTGCTATGGGGAAGGGGAGCAGGCACGAACATCAGGAAGCAGGTTGTCCCGCGCAGGTGACCAGTGTCACGCCAGATAGTGACATGGTCATGGTAGCTGCCCATGACTAGCACGGCTCCAGAGGTGATGATAAAGAATGAGGAGAAACACGGGGGTCATAGGGAAAGTGGTCCCGTGCCGCCAACTGGTGTCATGACGGACTGTGACATGGCTGGTCTTAGCTCCCCATAGTGAGCACAGCTCCCAAGGTAACAATGACGGGTGAAAAGGTAGGCCCCACAACCGGGCAAGGTAACAGAAAGGTTTGTCCCCCTGTCTGTCAAGAGTATAGGAGGAAGGTAGCCATAGCCGGTCAGAGGTGTGGGGAAAATGTACCCCAAACCCGTCAGGGTGATCAGAAAGCTGGATCCCCAGTCAGTCGGTCAGGGTGGTGGCAGCGAATAATAATAATTGGTGTCGTCCCTGGTGTCTGACATTGGGCAAACGTTTTCTTCTGATAACTCTTCCATAAAGGCCATATTTGTGCTGGTGTATCTGAATAATAGAACAATGTACCACAGCTCCAGAGTCTGCTAAATCTTTCTGAAGGTCATTCTGTTGAGCGGGAGCCTTGATTTGCCTCTCTAGCAATTCTACGAGCAGCCCTCACTGAAATTTTGCTTGGTCTTAGACTTTATCTTGACCTCCACTGTTGATGTTCACTGCCATCTCTTAATTTAATTTTGAACTGAGGAAAGGACAACTTTAAAACTCCTTCTCCAGCTTTGTGGGCCTCCACCATTTCATTTTCAGAGTTCTAGGCTGCTGCTTAGAAGAAACCATTGTTGTGTTTTTTTGGCACAAGGTTAGAGGAGGCTGGGTTTTTATAAAGCTGCGAAGTTTCCATCACCTGGCCTTTCCTAACGATGATGGTGAACAAGCCGTAACTTAAACAGGCTAATTGAGGTCTGAAACCTTGGTCAAAGTTATCTGAGCACACAAATCTCCAAGGTTGCCCAAACTTTTGCGTAGGACCATTTTCGTAAATCAAGACTTTATCGAAAAATGATTAACAGTCATTAATTGAAGAACAATTACAGAAAAAGAATGTTACATTCCTACTGGTTGTACATATATAATCAAAAACACGGTTTGTCACGTGTAATTAGATAACCAATTGGATACACTTATAATTCAGAATTATCAATATTCTAGATTAGAACAGTAATGTCAACATAATGATGTATAAGAAGAAAAGTAACCTCAGAGGGAGGTAAAGTGAAAAGAGGTGAGAGGAAGAGGGGAATATTAGAAAGGGGGAAATGCGGGGGTAGGTAGAGGGGAGTGGGAGGTTGCGTTGTTGAATCTCTCCTCCGAGAAGGCCGCTCAGGTTGCCCCAGACGAGGCTAAGCCACTTTATTAATTGAGATGACCAATTGTGAAATATGATAGAACTAAAATAGAGAACAGAATGTTGTTTGCTCTCCATCGCATGTCAAAGTTCAATTCAGCCAAGTATTTTAATCTTGGGTTTCTCTAAAGGCGAACCACGGAGCCCACGTTCTATAAATCTTGTCTGAGTTTCCCTCTATTTGGCCTATCAAGAGTACCATTCTATAAATGTTAAGTTCGGACACAAATTCCGAGCGTGGTGGTGTTCTGTCTTGTTTCCAATACCTCGGGATAAGATTCCTAGCTGCTGTGAGGAAATGTGTAAGCAAGCCTTTCTTAAATCTGGAAATTGAGACCTCACTTAACGATAATAGAGCCACCGCTATTGTGGGGTTAATTCTATGTATTGAAAGCTTATTATAGAGATCGAATATCGCCATCCACAGATTCTTGATAAGTGGACATGACCACCAGATGTGTGTATATGAACCTTTGTCTTCAAGACACCTCCTACAAGTATCTGGAGTTGTGGGGTACATAGAGTGAATGGTGTCAGGACATCTGTACCACCTTGAAAGAACCTTAAAACTTTTCTCTCCTGTGATACTGAGCATAGAGACGACCTAAACGTGAACAAAAGAATTTTGGAACGATCCTCTAGTGGTAAAGGTCTTCCGAGGTCTCTCTCCCATTTTTTAAAAACCAGGGAAAATTTTGTGGAGCTGGTTGGCTCTCTTGATATCATTTATAAAGTGCTGAAATGGCGTGGTCCATAGGGCTCCTAGATATGCAAAGGGTTTCAAATGGAGTGAGAGGTCTGAGAATGTCTGTTTAGTTAACAAATTGATGTAACTTTTTAGCTGTTCATAGAAAAATCAAGAACCCGCAGGAGGCTCTTCCGAGGTAGATGTCTTGCAATGGTCTCATTCAAGATTGATTTATAAAATCATAGACAATGGGGTGTGAGTCTTGTTTTTTTTTTTTTTTTTAGGAAGATCGTTTTGTTAAAACCTGCTGGAAAAGCTGGACTGTCGAAAACTGGTGTTAAAGGGCCTGGTATGGATGATAAGTGTAAAGATCTATTGCCCTTCCTAAGAAAAAGGTTGAGATTTTTGGTGAGGAAGGGGAAGGATCTCCCTCCCTCTCCTGCAGACCTCGTGGTCCAGAGGACCACCAAGGGGTCGTAGCTGGACAAATCCCTTTCCAAGCCAACCCATTTATTGCTACCACCATGCTGAAATAAGTCTAAAATGCATGTTCCCAGAGAGGCATAACTACTCGTATATCAAGAGTCCGGTAGGCTCACACCACCTACCTGTTTGGATCTACTTAACAAAAAGTAAGATAAACGTGGGCTTTTGAGACCAAATGAATCTAATTATTGCTTTATTGAGTCTGGAGAAAAAGGAAGCTGGAAGAAATAGTAGTATTGTTTGAAAAAAAATATAAAAGACGCGGGAGAAGATTCATTTTAATGGCATTGATCCTGCCGAACCAAGATAGTTGTAGTTTATCCTATTTCTCCAGATCAAGCCCTGCTTTGTTTAGGGCGTTTTTAAAGTTTGCATCGTACAACTGGGATGGTTTGGCAGTTAATTTTATGCCTAAATAAGTGATCGAATTAGAGCGCCATTTAAAGGGGAAGGATGCACACAGCTGAGACACTAATGATTGCTGTAGTGAGATGTTCATCATCTGAGATTTATGGGAATTCATTTTAAAGTTGCTCAAAGAACTGAATTTGTGTAGTTCCAAAATAATGTTTGGTATGCTAGTAATCGGGGACGTAATATCTAGGAGGACATCAGCAAATAATGCTAATTTATATTCTTCAGATCAGGGCTTCACTCCCTTAATCGAGGGGTTGCTATGGATTGCCGTTGCTAGATACTCCATAGTTAAAATATATAATAAGGGAGATAAGGGACACCCCTGTCTTGTACCATTCCGAATTGGGAACGAGCCTGACAGGGAACCATTAACTTTGACTTGTGCAGATGGGAGTGTATATAGAGCAGTTATTCTACTTATCATATTTTCTTTTAAACAGATTCCTTTGAGCGTCTCGGTTATGAATTCCCAGTGTACCCTGTCAAACGCTTTTTCAGCATCGATCGACAGGATACACATGGGTTCCCCACCCCTCTCTGCTTCATCTAATAGCGAGATAGTCCTTATGGTGTGGTCTCTCGCTTCTCTCCCCGAAATGAAACCCACCTGATCATGATTTATCAGGCCTGGAAGAAGGTGACAGTCTTTTTGAGGTCATTTTTGCTTATAATTTAATGTCGATATTAATTAAGGAAATGGGACGGTAGCTACTACATATTGATGGATCGTTTCCTAATTTCGGGATCACAGTGATACGAGCTGCTAGAACCTGGGTTGGGAAGGTACCACCTGAAGAAATAGTTACACATAGTTAGGAATATGGGACTTTAACAGGTCTGAGAACTGTTTATAAAAACCAGCAGTGTACCCGTCGAGGCCAGGACTCTTCCCCTGTTTTAATTCTTTTATGGTTGTAGTAACTTCTAATGTGAAGTCTTTTTCCCAAATCTGATGTCTTCTTTGGCACTTCGGGCAACCTATTTAATCGTATGTAAGATTGAATTTTATTTCGAGGTAGATCCTTAAAGTAACCAGCGATATTATAGAAGGATTTTATAGTAGTCAATAAAGCTCGTGAGTATGTCTCTCGTACTATGACCCTTCTTCCCCTCAGAGTTTTTAATAAAAGGAATACAAGTTTGGGTTGCAAGAGCATAACACTCTGGCTAGCAATTTGCTGCTTTTATTGCCCAGGTTGTAAAAGCGACTTTTAACCCGTTCTCTAAGACAATGCGTTTTTGGTCTATTACTGAAAGTAACTTTTGCCTAACTGTAGAGAGGTGGGAGAAAGTGTTTACAGATAAGTCTTGTTTGTGTTGTGCTTCAAGTTTGGAGATTTGTGAAGAGAGTTTGACTATTTCAGCCTCTCGTTCTTTAAGACTTGATCTATGGGATATAAATATGCCTCTCAAGATACTCTTTAAAGTTTTGCATTTAATTGAAGGTGTGGTGGGTCTCCCTCGTGGTCGATCATGAAATTAATTGCTTGTTTCACTTCTGACTCACATAGAGTCCTGGAGCAGGTTTTCATTTAGGCGCCATGAAAAGCCTGATCTTGTGTAAGATTCTAATGGAATCGAGAAAAATATTGGAGCATGATCCGAGCTCAATATTGACCCCACCTCTGCCTCCATTAGGAGATCTAATAAATTATGAGAAAAAAAATAGTCGATTCTGCTATATTGTGAATCTGTGAGAAAAATCTAGAGTCTTTAGTGTTTGGGTGAAGAGCCCTCCAGATATAGGCCTATCTCATGTTGAACAACTGTTTCTTTACAATAGAAGAAGGATAGGAAGACTTACCAGAGGAGACATCCATTGTGGGGTTCATGGAGAGGTTGAAGTCACCTCCCAGTATCACAGGAGAGGAGCCCGCGAACCCTTCTAAAAGCCTTTTGCACTCTGAGCCAAACCTCTGTTGACCTTGGTTAGGAAAATAAACTTTAGCAATGACAAGTTTGCGTGTAGCCCATGATACTTTCAAGAATATGTATCTATCTTCAGTGTCTATTAGCAATTCTAAGACCTGAGGGATGAAGGATTTGTGAAAAGCTACCCCTTTACATTTAGAGTCTGAATTGGAGCTATGGAACCACTTGGGGTAATACCTTGACACGCAATTGGGTATGGCTCCTGTTCTAAAATGTGTCTTCTGGAGCATTAATACTGAGACATGTTGTTTGTGGTTGGAATACAGCACTTGTCTCCTTTTTCTGGAATGTTTAGCCCCTTCGCATTGAAGGAGCAGAACTTTATTTTATCCCTGCATAGGCCCATTTTCTATTTTGCAATTTTTAAATTGTAAAGCATGACAATTATTTATATAGGGGGCTCTTGCTCATCCTTGACGATGAGAATAAGTAAGTAGTCCATATATCAGTTATCAGCTCCACTTAGTTCCAGAAACAGCAGCTCAGATTTGAGTTCATATACAGTATGTGCAGATGGTGGTTCCTGGTTAATGGTTCCTTCTTAATTGGTAAAGTGTTCCACAGTATATACTGCTCTTCCGTCACCATTCCCAGTAATTCTATGCATCCATATCTTATTCTTTGACAATATTTGCTGGGTCCCAATATCTGTAAACCAGATATATTTGGGAATATCAAGAACAGGAGAAGGACTTGGGTGTTCTGGTTATAATTAAGCTGAGCAGCAGCACTCAATGTCAAGCAGCAGCCACAAAAATAAACAAGATTTTAGGGTGTGTGTTTAAAAAAAGAAAAAGAGAATATCCTGTGGTTCCAATTTATTAGCACCACTCTATTAATCACTTGTAAGGCCACATCTAGAATATGGGATCCAGTTTTGGGCTCCACATTTTAAAAGGATATTTTGAAGTTAGTGTAAAAGTGGGCTATTAGATTACATGGAATAGAAGGTCTCTTATAATGAGAGGTTGGAAAAGTTGGGCTTGTTTAGCTTACAAAAAAGATGCCTCAGAGGAAATCTCATTTATATGAATAAATACTTGTGTGGCCAATACAAAGGACTGGCACATGACTTATTCCTTCCAAAGATCTTACAAAGGACAAGGGGGGCACTCATTACAGGTGGAAGAAAGGTGATTCCGGCAGCTAAATAGGAAGAAGGTTCTTTACACTTAGAGCAGTCAGACTGTGGAATATCCTACTTACCACAAGAAGTAGTAATGGCCGATATAACAGCATTTAAAAAAGGGCTGGATGATTTTCTCACAACAAATGTCATTGTGGGCTATAAATAATCTAGTGCTAAAGAATGTATAACTGATGGAGGAAGGTTGAACTTTATGGACCCGTGTCTTTTTGCAACATATATAGCTATGAAACTCAATTCCTTTCTCAATGATTGTAATAAAAACTGGAAAGATAATGAGCGCAATATGGTCTTAGCTGAATTAAAATGAGGAACAGAGGCAGAGAAAAATGCTCACCTGAAAAGGTTGTGAAAGGCACAACCCATGTGTTAGCTTGAAAAACTTGGCTGCTGCAGATCGACAAACTGTATACCATATGGAAACTGAAGAAAGGTGGAGGTAAATCCGCGCTGCCAAAAGTTTAAGATGCAGTAGGAGACCATAAAGATGTCAATGTGGTTTTTATTTATCAACTTGTTTCGAAGCACACCTTCATGGTCATCTCGCAGCTTCTCAGCATGTTGCTTCCAAGGACCGTCTACAGTCTCCTTCTGCACCTTGTGCCTTTTGGCAGTACGAATTTACCTCCACCTTTCTCCAGTTTCCATATATTCCCTTTCTCTATGGCATAGGGAAAAGTGATTGAGTAATTGGTAATTGGCATATGATTATATCAAGATCTACAAAAAAAAGTTAAAGGTCTCCATGTAAAAAAAAAATATTTTTTTAGCCATTAAAATATAAAAAGAATCTAAACAGTCTATCCATATCCCCATAATCGTACTGACCTGAAGAATCATGTCGCCATGATTTTTTACTCCACAATGAATGATGTAAAAACGAAAACCCAAAAGTGGCAGAATTGTTTGTTTTTATTTTACATCACCTATTTTTTTAATGTTATCCTTTACAACTACAACTTGTCGTTCAAAAACAAATCCTCATATGGCTATTTTACAATTATCAGTCAGCAGCTCTAATTTACAAAATGCAGAGACCGAGAACAAAGACATTTAGAGATTTTGAACTGGGCAGTAGTGAATGGAGTCAAAATATAGACCTTTTGGTGCCTCGATAGAGCCTTACATCCATATAACCTTGCATTAAATTGAACTATGTAATGTTTTATTTATGATTTTTTTTATTTTTAAAACACGATATCCTAATAGCTCTGCTTTATTTATATTTTATTTATTTTTTGCAGAATGAAACTTTCTTGTGTCATCGTTTCACCAAATTTGTTATGAAGTACAATTTGATGTCCAAAGATAATCTAATTGTTCCCATCTTGGAGGAAGAAGTTCAAAGACTGGTTGCTGGAGAAAGTGAAGCATAATTGCATCTGTAATATTCATTATGATTTTCTTCATTTTGAAATTTTAAATGGTGGTTTTATTTTAAAGGGGTTGTCACATGAACAAAAGTGCTGTTTAATTGACAGATAATTCAAAATGAAGCATTTTCCCAATTGGATGTTTTTGGTTTTTTTAAATGTTGCTTTTCAGAGTAAAACTGATAATGTTGCTACTACTGTATCCTGTGTAAGGCTTATGTCTGATCTTGTAGAGGTGCTTTAACTGCTGGTCAGCACATTCTTTGTATTGTTCCCTCACAAGGAAGGTGGGAGGATAAGTGAATTTTCTCTACTGATACTGCTGGCAAGGGATATGTTTTTGCTCTAATCTGCCTGTTCCTTTCATCTAAGTAGAGATGGTATGTGCTATAGCTGAGGACCTCTGGACTCTCCTCCATAAATCACACAAGTGCAGTACAATGAGCCCACTAGCTGGACATATATCCTATTGTTTTTAGTTTTTGTTCTTCTACTGAGCTCTCGTTCTGTTGGGTGCGATATATTGAGGTGAGTTTAAAGGTCCTCTGCTATGTCAGATAAGATGGGTAACTTATGAGAGGAACAAGCAGGAAGGAGTAACGTTATAAAATAGAATATCCCCTGACAGCAGCATCACAAGGGAATATTAATTTATCATTCCTCCTTATGTCGAACCAATACAAACAGTACATGCTGACTAATAGCTAAAACGCCTTTTACATGACCAGACACAAGCCCTACACGGGATACCGTAGGGGCAGCATTTTCAGTTTATCTGCACAACAACATTTTCGTAGCTCATCCAATTGTGAAAGCGCCCAATAATCCATTTATTTAAAGGGAATCTGTCATCCCCTGGGATATACCAGACCTCTATGGGCATACAGGTTATAGAAAAGTAAATCTATACATACTTGTATGGCCCATAGTAGAGGTTTGATTGCAGAGAAAAGTGTTTTTATCCACTCTGTTTTCCACAGGCTTGGCGTCCTGGGGACGCCAAGAAAACCCCACCTGTTTATTATTCCCCCAAATCCCCGCTTATATGCTTAGTTATCATATTCTCCCCCTCCCCTGCACGTCACAAGGCTCTATTGCGCAGGCGCCGGGAAGTGACAGTGACTCCACGACGCCTGCGTAACAGGACCCTGCGGCGCAGTGCACGGACAGACGGGGCCGGGAGGAAGCAAAGCGCGCTCTATGTGAGCGGTGCTTTGTTCATGCCCAGGAAATCAGGGAGCATAGTGCACGTCACAGGGCCCGTGCAGGGGATGGGGGAATATGCTAACTAAGCATATAGGCGGGGATTTCGGGGAATAATAAACAGGCTGGGATTTCTTGGCGTCCCCAGGGCGCCAAGCCTGTGGAAAACAAAGTGTATAAAAACACTTTTCTCTGCAATCAAACCTCTACTATGGGCCATACAGGTATGTATAGATTTACCTTTCTATAACCTGTATTGGCCATAGAGGTCTGATAACTCCGAAAGGGTGACAGATTCCCTTTAATGGACCCTAGTTTTGTTCATGGGACTACCTCTTTAATGCAGAGGAAATTAATTTTGGGAAAACTTGGCTTCAAACTACAAATATTTTATTGTATGTCAGACCTTTAGCATGTATGGCTATAATAGTTCCTTTTGTTCAATATAGTGTCTGTATATATTGTGCACAACCAATTTTAGATGCAGATCTCTTAAATGTGTTATCCACTCAGGAGGACAAATATTTTCATCTACTTAGCCAATGCGATAAAACTTAATCCAGAATGATAGCTTGTGTAAAAGGCTATTAAATGTACCTCAAGGCACAGGTTCTAAAAGCATAGACCTAGATTAGAGTCTTATAGCAATCATGTAAGTTTTTAATGATTGTATTGATCTGTGTTGCTGTTAAGTTTTGGGGATACTTTAGATTGTTTAAATTACACAAAGTAGATTTGTATTTGCATTACATGGTTGTATAACAATTGCGCATTATATGCAACACAATATGATTTTTGCTGTTGTAAAATTTTATGAAAATAAGTTGAAAACTGTTCTCCATTAAAGTATGTTTCATTGCAAGAAATTTGGTAAAATGTTGAATTTGATATAGCAAATGAAATTTCATTCTACATTAAGACTCTTATTTTTCTAAGGCAGGGTTCAGATCAGTATATTTTTGGTTATTGTGTTGTGTGACTAGTGGTAGTTAATGTGCTAGTGCATATGAGCAATTTTCCATATTCATTTTAGAAAAATTTGAAAAAATTACTATAATTTTTGTGAAAGAGGACAGTGCTTACAATTGCAGTCAGTGCCTGCAACCATCCTTAATCTGCACGAGCACATGAAGGTGCACATGAGTATTTGGGGAGGTTTTTTTTTTACCAAAACCAGGAGTGGAACAATCAGAGGAAAGTATAATAGAAACACGTCACCACGTCTGCATTTTCACCCACTCCTGGTTTTGGCTTCCAAATACTGAGGTAAATGCTGGCCAAATACCGAACGTGTGAACACGGCTTAACATCTTCACTTCCATGTTTCACTATGAATAGTTACAAATAGGTTCTTTTAAAACTATTTACTGCCACCATATTTTCCCTATATAAACTGTATCAACCATATTCAGATGCCTTTAAAGGGAACCTGTCACGTTCTACTTGCTATGTACACTGCTCCCATTGCTTTGTGAGTGATGCAATGTGCATCACTAACAAGCTTTTTTCATTAAAATTGGTGTTGGTATAATGATTTTATAAAATTATATACACTTTGTCCTACCTGCTGTATTCAGTCATAGGGGTGTGATCCTGCTATTCATTCAGGGGCAGCACCGCATTCACTAACTGCTGGCGCCGCTCATGTATTTGAATGCTGCTCCCGGCAAGGTTGAGTCTAGATCAGAGGTGATTTTTTGAGTCCCTCCAGCAACGCCAATCTAGTCTCCTCAGCAGTGAAGTGTCTAGATCGGAGGTGATTTTTTGTTCTCCTCACTTTAGCCACTCCGATATAGACGCTTCACTGCTGAGGAGACTAAATCGGAGTTGCTGGAGTGAGGGCCTCAAAAAATTCCCACTGATGTAGACAGTCCAGCACTGACACCACTAGATCGGAGTTGCTGGATCAGTTTTGGTTTACAAAAAGATTCTTTATTAGATTAAAATGATTTTAGTACACATCTCATTTAACAACACAAAATGTCAAATAACTAAGTGGCCAGTATTTTGTGAGAGAATGGCACATTCAACTACATGGGAGCCGAGTTTCCTAGGTAAATGAGTCAGTTTTATTGTTGGCCAATATAGCCCAAGAAAAAGAAGCGAAAATTGTATGAGCAGCTTAATGGTTAAAGTGCATAATAGTTGGGACCGATCATGTCAATAGCATGGTGGTTAGAGTGCAAATGGGCAAAACCAATTGTCAGCAGCATAGTAAGGATAAAAAAGATGAAAAAGGCTCTGCAAGGAGGAACAAATAAAGCAAGAATCCCCCGTATTCAAAGTCCTGGATTTTCAATTGGCAGCCATAAAGAAATACATCCAGAGGGGCAGACCTGTGTGGACAGAAAAAAGGACAAGGATAAGTACCGGACACCAAACAGCCTTATAGAAACCGGTAAAAAGGAGATCTTCATTCAAGGGGAACAACTGTTCAATTTAAAGATCCACTTGGATTCTTGGCGTAAAAGTTCCGGGATCACGTCCCTATTCCGGATGTCCATATGAACCCTTTCCAAACCAATTATACGTAACCTTATGCATGTGTATCCAAGAAGTGCATAGCTACTGAGGTAAGGGTCTTACCCTTTTCCTTGTCTCTTTTGGCCGTGCTGATACTAGACAGGTGTTGTTGGATCCTCCGCCTTAGCTCCTGTGTTGTTTGTCCCACTTAAATTTTTGGGCATCCGCATACTATCGCATATACAAGGTTCCTTGTTTTGCAGTTGCAATAGTCACGCAACGGGATCTGTGTTGGGAAAAGAGGGAGGACAATCTTATTGTCCGTCGGCATCAAAGGGCATACCGTGCAGGCTCCCCTATGACTGAATACAGCAGTTAGGTCAAAGTGTATATAATGTTATAAAATCGTTATACTACCACACTGCCCCATTGCATCACTAACAAAGCAATGGGGCAGTGTAGATGGCAACTAGGACTAGAACTAGGAGAACCTGAAAAATGCTGCCATGAATCATGATTTCAGCCATATATGTTTAATTCTGAAACGCTGCTGTGTTTCAGAGGAAAACACGGTTTGATAGCCGGCGAGGACTGAGCCGCACAGAAGAATAGTCAATTGGGAAAGACATGTCACACTCCAGGGCAGTGGGTGGTGAAAACCCTCTGCAGACTTACCTGTCCGACTAGTCTCCCGTGTGGCTCTGTCCCAGCGGCTATTAAATTATTTTTAACTCTGAAACCCTGCAAGTTATATTGTATGAAATCATGTAACCACGATCAGATACAGGTGCATCTCACTAAATTAAATATCATCAAAAAGTTAATTTATTTCAGTTGTCAATGCAAAAAGTGAAACTCATATATTATATAGAGTCATTACAAACAGAGTGATCTATTTCAAGTGTTTATTTCTGTTAATGTTGATGATTATGGCTTATAGCCAATGAAAACACCAAAGTCATCATCTCAGTAAATTAGAATACTTTATAACCTAACAAATGTTTTTAAAATCCGAAATGTTGGCCTACTGAAATGTATGTTCAGTAAATGCACTCAATACTTGGTCAGGGCTCCTTTTGCATCAATGTGGCGTGGCATGGAGGCGATCAGCCTGTGGCACTGCTGAGGTGTTACGGAAGCCCAGGTTGCTTTGATAGCAGCCTTCAGCTCGTCTGCATTGTTGGGTCTGGTGTCTCTCATCTTACTCTTGACAATACCCCATAGATTCTCTATGGGGTTAATGTCAGGCGAGATTGCTGGCCAATCAAGTACAGTGATACTGTTGTTTTTAAACCAGGTATTGACACTTTTGGCAATGTGGACAGGTGCCAAGTCCTGCTGGAGAGTGAAATTTCCATATCCAAAAAGCTTGTCGGCAGAGGGAAGCATGAAGTGCTCTAAAATTACCTGGTAGATGGCTGCGCTGACTTTGGTCTTGATAAAACACAGTGGACCTACACCAGCCGATGACATGGCTCCCCAAACCATCACTGATTGTGGAAACTTCACACTAGACCTCAAGCAGCTTGGATTGTGTGCCTCTCCACTCTTCCTCCAGACTCTGGGACCTTGATTTCCAAATGAAATGAAAATATTGCTTTGCATTTACTTAGTGTGTCAATGACTGCCTTCTGGACATCTGTCAAGTCCGCAGTCTTCCCAATGATTATGGAGCCTACTGAAACAGACTAAGGAACCTTTTTAAACGCGTAGGAAGCCTTTGCAGGTGGTTTTTGTTAATTATTCTAAATTACTGAGATAATGACTTGTGTTTTCATTGGCTGTAAGCTATAATCATCAACATTAACAGAAATAAACACTTGAAATAGATCACTGTGTTTGTAATGACACTATATATATATAATGAGTGTCACTTTTTGAATTGAAGAACTGAAATAAATTAACTTTTTGATGATATTCTAATTTAGTGAGATGCACCTGTACATGTTGCTCAAGGATTGAGCAGCATGTATCATCTCCATAAGAACCCAGCTTCCCCACATACCTAAGAAATTACCGTATTTTTCAGACTATAAGACAC
This sequence comes from Phyllobates terribilis, assembly GCF_046119375.1. Lineage (NCBI taxonomy): Eukaryota > Metazoa > Chordata > Amphibia > Anura > Dendrobatidae > Phyllobates > Phyllobates terribilis. The sequence goes on along the minus strand of NW_027362769.1, from coordinate 285,397,828 downwards.
ATCGGGCTGTAGGACACTTCCATGTTTAGACTAAAGAAAATAAACAAAAAAATTCAATAGTTATTAACCCTTTCACCCCAAAGCCTGTTTTCACCTTCATGACCAGGCCAAATTTTCCAATTCTGACTTGTCACTTTATGAAGTGTGGCAGGCACACAACCCTAGTAATGGCAAAAATGTTCCTCCACGGCCACAACTATGTCCTCTGAACCTCCATAGGAGATCCAAATTGAGAATTTAGGAAAAAAAGAAACAAAAATTGGGTTTACAAAAGCATTGACAAGGATGCAAGGAAAAGTTTAAAAATCTTTAAAATTTATTGAGCTACGCATTGCAGAGACGGTCCCTCCCCTTCATCAGGGTCATACAGACTGACTAATACATGCCATCATTTATGCCATCCCTAGTGACCTCACAATCTTACTGATTGCTTGGCCTCACAAAGTTAATTCATTACTTCACCTTTATTAAAAAAAAAAAATTAAAAAAAAATCCAATAGCAATTACTTATGCCATTTGCAATCCCTGCAAACCTATATCCATAAAAATTGGTGTGTTAGTGTAGCACCCTGAGGATTCGGCTGCTACAGGGGTATTGCACCTCAACCCAGAGGTGTGATATTCCACTCCCGGGTAAGGATGGAGTGTGGAACTGAGCTCAGTTAGCTGCATGCACTACACACATCCCATTTCCGAGGAACAGACCGATGGTACTCCCACTAGAGAAATGTGCAGGTACGACAGTGTCTGTTCCTGGCTGGAGTGGGAGGGGGGTGGAACATCCCAGTAGTGTAGGGGCAGATAGGGGGAGCAGCCTGGGTAAAGTTAGGAGCTCATTGGGTGCTGGTCACCTGAGCTCACACATAGAGGGAGTATATAAGGTGGGAACCATCTTAGATCAGGGTCAGTCTGTCAGTCTTTTGTCAGAGTAGAGTCAGAGGAAGAGAGCAGAGGAGAAGAGCAGCTCCAAGGCCAAGAGAGAGAGAGAGGAGAAAGAAAGACCCAGAGGGGGAGAAAGAAGGAACTCCAAGAGCCCAAATTAGACCAGAGGGTGAAGAGTTGGCAACAGGGTACCGGATCCCAAGCTGGCAGAGGCTACAGCACACCTTAGCCAGGAACCGGAGGTCGTGGGCAGGATCGATCTGCCACGATCACCCACTAAATCCACCCGGAAGGCAGACCAGGAATAGGGTCAGGGAACCCAGAGACAAGGGTTTACCACCAAGAGGCCCGAGGGAGCCGGACATAGGTGGATCCCTGGTGGGGAAGGCCAGAGAAGAGGACAAGACAGAAAGGGAGCTCAGGACCACGCTCCAGAATCACCTGGGGGTTGGCCGAGTCCAGGACCTGGTGGACGCAGCACGGCTCGGGTGGTCACTCAAGGCCGGAGTGACCAGAACAACTGCAGTAAGTAAACAAACCCTGAACTGCACAGCCCGACTGAGTCTCATTTCCATCCCCGCTGCACCACCACAACCCCCATCCTCTGCAACTGACCCCCTGAGGCTATACCCCTCCCGTTGGGGGTTATACTACCTGAGCTGCACATACATCACCAGCCTCAGCGGACCCTGCTGCAGCGGCGGCCGTATTGACCGCAAATCAACGGGTGGCGTAGTCGACACAAAAGAACATCTAGTAACATCATAAGGACTGCCACACACTGAGCTTGACACCCTGGGCACGGACCGGGTCACAGCCACTCGGAGACTACAACCCCCATCTGATCCGGCTCCGGGTATCCCCAACAACACTGACCCAGGGGGCGCGTCATTAGTATAGTTATACACAATGAATCAATAGAAACATTTCCTGAAGAACATTCAATGTGCAGATATAAAAACACAAAAAAATCCGCAAAATTATTTATTTTTCTTTTCCCTTTTCCTTTCCCAAAAAACTTTTTTTTGTAAATAATGCAATAGTATCCAAACCAATCTTCACTGGAAGACATTATCTACACATTCATTTAAACCCTCAGGCGTCAAGGTGGATAGTCTAAATATCCAAAAAGAATCCTTGTTAACAAGTTTCTGGAATCTATTGGGTGTATTTTGAGTTATTTGTTCTATAAGGGTAAGTTTCAAACAAATAGGATATTTTTTGTCATCAGTGAGGAAATGTTTAGATAAACTTTGTGTAAGAACACCATTCCGTATATTATACCTCTGACTCTTCATTCTGTTGTGAACTGCTTGGGGCTGTGTGATGGGCAGGCCTGGCACCCGGGCAAGTGCTGGGGCCCTGAGCAGGCGGGGGTGGGGGTGGACCCACTCGCCGTCGGGCACCCTGGCGCGCTATGGGATCCAAGAGCGGTGCCAGCGCCCCCCTCTGCATACACTTTCTCAGGGCCTGTATCTTCCGCGGCTGCTGCAGTGTGATGTCTCAGGTCAGAGGGCGCGATGATGTGTTTCCACCACGCGCTCTACTCAGCAGTCACATCGCAGAGCAGGAAGACTGCGATGTAGCTGAGGAGTCCGGATCAGCGGCAGTGATGAGAGCAGCAGGTGAGGTGAGTATTTGATTTTTTTTTTTAATGTATGGAGGCATGGGGCGTTATATGGTGGCCCTGGAGGCATGGGGCGTTATATGGTGGCCCTGGAGGCATGGGGCGTTATATGGTGGCCCTGGAGGCATGGGGCGTTATATGGTGGCCCAGAAGGCATGGGGCATTATATAAGGGCTCAGCCTGCATGGGGCGTTATTTGGGGCCACAGCCTGCATGGGGCATTATATGGGGGCACAGCCTGCATGGGGCGTTATATGGGGGCACAGCCTGAATGGGGCATTATATGGGGGCCAGTATTCTGTGTGGAGCGTTATATGGGGGCCAGTATTCTGTGTGGAGCGTTATATGGGGGCCAGTATCCTGTGTGGAACATTGTATGGGGTCCATTATTCTGCGTGGAGCATTATATGGGGTCCATTATTCTGCGTGGAGCATTATATGGGGTCCATTATTCTGCTTGGAGCATTATATGGGGTCCATTATTCTGCGTGGAGCATTATATGGGGTCCATTATTCTGCGTGGAGTATTATATGGGGTCCATTATTCTGCGTGGAGCATTATATGGGGTCCATTATTCTGGGTGGAGCATTATATGGAGTCCGTTATTCTGTATGGAGCAATATATGGGGGCCATAATACTGTATGGAGGACTTAGTGCTGCCTATAATACTGTATAGAGGAGTATATTGTCCGGTCTGCACTGTGCTCTGCGAGGATTCACCGGTTTCTGAGCTATTGTAGAATTTAGAATAGATATCACTCAAGTAATGTAAGAAGTAAGTCAAATCTTTGGCACTATATCTATATTTCTCTTCGGTATCTGTGCATCATGAATCGTGTATGTGTTAAAGGGGCCCACTGAGACTCTTTCGCCCAAGGCCCACAAAAACCTGGAACCGGCCCTTGCGATGGGTACACAATTTGCGCCCAGTTATGCCAACCTGTTTATGGGTCTGTTTAAGTTTGTTCACATCACTCGCTCCCCCCTGCCAATGGGTCACGTCTTGTTTTATACACAGTTTTATAGACTACCTATTTTTTATATGGACTGGGACTACTGAAGTGCTGCAATCCTTTGTTCACGAATTGAATAACAATTCTTGAGGATTGGAATTTTCTTCTTCCTTTTCCACAACAAGAATTCAGTTTCTGCATTTGGCAATCTATAAAGATGAGCAGGGTTATGACAAATGACAGATTACATCTAATGAAGAGGGCATGGGTGGGGAAATGGTATCATTCAGTCTACTCGTCACATACCAGAGGAGTAAGTGTTTTAATATGTAAGAACATACCATTTATAGGGCTGGTGACGAAAATTGATGCAAATGGTAGATACAAGTGCTTCTCACTAAATTAGAATATCATCAAAAAGTTACCGTATTTTTCGGACCATAAGACGCACCTAGGTTTTAGAGGAGGAAAATAGAAAAAAATTTAAGCAAAAAATGTGGTCATGATGCCCTGTTAAGGGGGAGGGGGTCTGCTGCTGACACTGTTATAGGGTTAATGTCCCCCAATTCTGTTAATATCCCCCATCCTGGTATATATGGCACCCTCCTTCCTGTTATACGTGACCCTCATCCCCATCCTGGTGTGCATGGCACCCCTCATCCCTGTTCCTGATATGAATGGCCCCCTCATCCCTGTTCCTGGTATGTATGGCACCCCTCATCCCTCTTCCTGGTATGTATGGCACCCCTCATTCGTCTTCCTGGTATGTTTGGCCCCCCATCTTCCTAATAGGTATGGCACCCCCTCATCCCTCTTCCTGGTATGTATGGCACCCTTCATCCCTCATCCTGGTATGTATGGCACCCTTCATCCTGGTATGTATGGCCCCCCTTCATCCCTCATCCTGGTATGTATGGCCCCCCTCATCCCTCTTCCTGGTGTGTATGACACCCTTCACCCCTCATCCTGGTATGTATATGGCCCCCCTCATCCCTCTTCCTGGCATGCATGGCACCCCTCCATCCTGGTGTGCTTGGCACCCCCTGATCCCCATCCACAAAAAAATTAAACAATTATACTCACCTTCTCTCTGCACCACCGCTGCGTCCTGCTCTGCTGCCGACAGGGATCTCACTGTGTGAGCCGCGCATGGCGTAACTGACATGCGCCTCACTCTGTGAGATGGTGAGCCGTAATAGTCACTGCTCCCCACGCCCGGACTGTGTGCGTGGGGAGCAGTGACAATTCACTCTTTCCTTAATAGCGCGTACAGTGGCAATCATTCCAGGAAGAGGGATGAGGGGGGGGGGCCATACATACCAGGAGCCACGCTGCAAGTACAGTGTGTGCGCTATTAAGAGAAATGAATATTCACTGCTCCCCACGCCCATGGACGTATTAATTTCTTGAAATGCATCTCTTGTAATTTTTCAAATCACTGACACTTTTTGGTTTTCGACTATAAACTTTGTCCTTGAGTACTCCCGAAAAGAAAAAATCCATTGGGGTCAAGTCTGGTGAACGCGCCGGCCAATCCATTTATTAGGAAATGTTTCATCAAGATACTCGCGGACTACTCTTGAATAATGTGTTAGAAATAAAGTTAATTTGAATTAGGCTGTTGCTGTAACTGGGGAACAACTTGATTCATTAGAATTTCGAGATACTTATCTCCTGAGAGTGTTCCATCAAAAAATATTGGTCCTAAAACACCAAAACTTGAAATACCACCCAAACATTGACACCAGGCTCATTTAGTTGTTGCTCTAATGTTAAATGCATGTTCTCATTATACCAGTAAATACAATTATGTCTGTTAATATGGCCGGATAATTTGAAAGAAGCTTCATCACTCCACATAATGTTATCTAAAATTACTGGATTTTCTTCAATTTTGTTAAGCATAATCTCAATAAATTGCAGCCGTCTGTCTGGATCATCCTCCAATAAGCCATGAATTTGACGTGGACGATAAGCTTTCCACCTAATAGATTTCAGGATTCGCATGATAGAAGCTTGTGAAATTCCCAATTCCAAAGAGGCTCTTCTGGTGGACTTTTTTGGACTCTGAACAAATGTTTCAGCAACAAGTTGTTTATTATCTTCTGTACAGACTGTTTTGGGTTGACCAGTTTTTGGAGCATTAAGGATTGAGCCAGTGGCATTGAATTTCTCATGAATGCGGTAAATGGTTTGTCTCTTTGGGGCTCGAGTACCAAATGTTTCAACCCAATTTGCTCTAACTGTTTCAGAATTTTGAGATTTCCAATCCTCTGTTAAAATCCATTTTCTTTGATATGTATTTAAATTATTTGCCATTATGTGTTATCTGAATTATCTGAAAAGAAAACAGATTGGGGGAGATCTATCTGTGAAAACTAGATCTGTGAAACTGGCTCAGTTGCCATGAGCAACCAATTAGATTCCACCTTTCATTTTCCAAAGAGTCTGTGAGGAATGAAAAGTGGAATCTGACTGGTTGCTAAGGGCAACTGAGCCAGTTTTACTTTACACCATGTTTGATAAATCTCCCCCTTCATAACCTTATTACACTTTCACCTACTTTTGGACCACCCTGTGTGTATATATATATAATACACTGCTCAAAAAAAATAAAGGGAACACTAAAATAACACATCCTAGATCTGAATGAATGAAATATTCTCATTGAATACTTTGTTCTGTACAAAGTTGAATGTGCTGACAACAAAATCACACAAAAATCATCAATGGAAATTAAATTTATTAACCAATGGAGGCCTGGATTTGGAGTCACCCCCAAAATTAAAGCGGAAAAAAACAATACAGGCTGATCCAACTTTGATGTAATGTCCTTAAAACAAGTCAAAATGAGGCTCAGTATTGTATGTGGCCTCCACGTGCCTGTATGACCTCCTGACAATGCCTGGGCATGCTCCTAATGAGGTTGCGGATGGTCTCCTGTGGGATCTCCTCCCAGACCTGGACTTAAGCATCCGCCAACTCCTGGACAGTCTGTGGTGCAACGTGACGTTGGTGGATGGAGCGAGGCATTATGTCCCAGATGTGCTCAATCGGATTCAGGTCTGGGGAACTGGCGGGCCAGTCCATAGCGTCAATGCCTTCATCTTGCAGGAACTGCTGACACACTCCAGCCACATGAGGTCTGGCATTGTCCTGCATTAGGAGGAACCCAGGGCCAACCGCACCAGCATATGGTCTCACAAGGGGTCTGAGGATCTCATCTTGGTACCTAATGGCAGTCAGGCTACCTCTGGCGAGCACATGGTGGGCTGTGCGGCTTTCCAAAGAAATGCCACCTCACACCATTACTGACCCACTGCCAAACCGGTCATGCTGAATGATGTTGCAGTCAGCAGATCACTCTCCATGGCGTCTCCAGACTCTGTCACGTGTTCAGTGTGAACCTGCTTTCATCTGTGAAGAGCACAGGGCATCAGTGGCGACTTTGCCAATCCTGGTTGTAGCATCGGCATCTCTGCTCCCTGCCAGGCGGAGACGCCGTCCCTCTCACCTCCCCGCTCCCCGCGCGGCGTCCTCCTGCGCTCCTCTGCCTGCTGCTGCCGGCGCGCGCAGCTTCCCGGGCACTGTGCTTAGGGCGCGCGCTCCCTCTCTTAAAGGGGCCGCGCACGCCGTCCTAAGGAGTCCCCGGCCAATAGCCAGAGGACCTCCCATTTATAAGGCACCTCCTCCAAATTGGAGGTGCCCGAGCAATAGTTGATGCACAGCATACTTACCTCTGCTTCAGCCCTCAGGTCCAGTTGCCAGCCTGACTACTGTTCCAGTCCGCCAGTCTGACTACTCTCCAGCTCGACAGTCTGTCTTCTGTTCTATCCGCCAGTCTGTCTATGGGCAAGTCCACCTGCTTACCAGGAAGCACCTGCCAGTTACCTGCCGTGCCTGCTAGCCCGCTCACCTGGGAGCACTCGTCTGTTACCTGCCTGTTACATGCTAGCCTACCTGGAGGCTCTGCCGTCACTTGCCGTGACTACCTGTCTGCTAACCTAGAGACTTCGGCCTGCTCTGCGGTCACGTGCCGTGACCACCCGCCTGCTAACCTAGAGACTTCAGCCTGCTTGGCCGTCACTTGCCGTGACCACCTGATAGCCTACCTGGAGGCTCCTGCTGTCACTTGCCGTGACTACCCGTCTGCTAACCTAGAGACTTCAGGCTGCTCTGCCGTCACGTGCCGTGACTACCTGTCAATTAACCCAGAGACTTCTGCCTGCTTGTGTCCATCCGCTTTACCTGTCAGTCCCAGTCTGCTGACCCGTGGGAGCCACCTGCTCTCTTACAAGGTCATCCCCAGAGTGGCACCTGGTCTCTCTGCTCACTCCCTCCCTGGTCACGGAGTCGTTAGCCGCCGTACGACCAGGGTCGGTCTGAGTTGATACTTAGTTACGCCCCTCTGGGTGCCTCCTTGCACCATGGCACAGAGGTTCCACCACCTGGATCCGTAACAGTTTGCTCGGGCCATGAAACCCGGTGGCACCCAAGCTCCCTCGCTCTCTGACCTATACCAGGAGGTGTCCCGTCAGACATCCCAACAGGAAACCATCCTGAACTTCCTGCGGAGTGTCAACTCCCGCCTAGACACACTGCCTGTTCCTCCTGCGTCCACCTCGAGTCTAACGACTCTCGCTCCGGCAGCACCGCAGCCCACAAATACCATGGCATCTAGCCCCGGTCCCCGGCTTTCTGCACCTCCTCATTTTGGTGGCGACCCCACCTTAGCTCGAGGCTTCATAAACCAGTGCATCCTGCACTTTGAACTTTTGGCACATCAGTTCATCTCCGACCGGGCCAAAGTGGCATTCATCATGTCCCATCTCACTGGGGAAGCACTGGCATGGCTAAATCCCCTGTGGGAGAGAGGGGATCCCCTGGTGTCCGACCTGTCGTCTTTCCTCGCTGCTTTCCGGAAAGTCTTCGATGAACCAGGGCGAAAAACCTCTTCAGCCTCCTCTCTGCTACGTCTCCGCCAAGGGAGTCTCACCGTGGGCCAATATGCCATATGGTTCCGTACCCTCGCTTCTGAGCTTGCCTGGGATAACGAGGCTCTGGTGTCCGTCTTCTGGGAGGGTCTTTCCGGTCGGATTAAGGATGAGCTAGCCGGTCGGGACATTCCTACCACCCTGGATGACCTGGTGTCACTCGCTACCCGGATTGACATCCGGTTCCCAGAACGCACCAAAGAGACCACCCGGGAGAGAAAGTTCCCCCGCCTTGCTCCTACTTTTCAGAGACCTGCCTCTCAACCAGTCACTCCCCGGGCGCACTCACCCGAGCCCATGCAGATCGACCAGACCAAGATGGTCAAATCTCGCCAAGAGTCACGTCAAGCCGAGGGGAGCTGTTTCTATTGTGGCAGTAAAGAGCACCTGATCCGTTCCTGCCCGGAGAGGCCGGGAAACTTCAGTGTCTAGGACCGCTCGGAGAGGTCGTCCTAGGCAAAAGTAAGCCTTCTCCATCCCTGACTTTGTCTGTCTCTATCTCCTGGGGAGAGAACCGTCTCTTTGAAATTGCTCATCTGGATTCTGGAGCTGCTGGAAACCTCATTTCCCAGTCCCTGTTAGAGAGATACCGAATTCCCACCAAACTTCTGGCTGAACCATTGTCCGTCGCCTCCGTGGATGGAAGACTCCTTCCGGTGACCATCCTGCTCGTCACTGAGCCCCTAACCCTGCAGGTGGGAATGCTGCACTCGGAGAAAATCTCCTTCCATGTGCTTTCTGGACTCTCTCACTCCCTATGGTCTACCCTGGCTCCAGACACATGAACCCGTGCTGAACTGGCAATCCGGTGAAGTACTCCGGTGGGGGCAGGACTGCCATAGGACCTGCCTGATTCCGGTTCGCCCGACTCGTCCACCACCTACCCCAGCTAATTTACCCGGTCTACCGGCTCCTTACTGGTCCTACGCGGATGTCTTCAGTAAAAAGGAAGCAGAGACACTGCCACCTCATAGGCCATATGATTGCCCGATCGACCTGGTACCTGGCGCCACTCCACCCCGTGGCCGTATTTACCCGTTGTCGGCGGCCGAAACCCGGGCCATGTCTGAGTACATTGAGGAGAATCTGGCTAGGGGATTCATCCGGAAATCTACCTCCCTGGCTGGAGCCAGATTCTTCTTTGTCAAGAAGAAGGATGGCTCGCTACGCCCCTGTATTGATTATAGAGGACTCAATCAGATCACGGTAAAAAACAAATATCCCCTGCCGCTCATCTCTGAGTTGTTTGATCGCCTTAAGGGCGCCAGGATCTTTTCCAAGCTGGATCTACGTGGAGCGTATAACCTGGTCTGAATCCATCAAGGAGATGAGTGGAAGACGGCATTCAATACCCGGGATGGTCACTATGAATACCGTGTGATGCCCTTCGGTCTCTGCAATGCTCCCGCTGTCTTCCAAGAATTGGTCAACGACATTTTCCATGATCTTCTTTACTCCTGCGTGGTGGTATACCTGGACGATATCTTGGACTTCTCTCCGGATCTTCCCACACACCGGAGGGATGTTCGTCAGGTCCTGCTTAGGCTCAGGCAGAACCACCTCTATGCAAAATATGAGAAGTGCCTCTTCGAGCAGACCTCTCTTCCATTCCTGGCTACGTTATCTCCCAGACAGGCTTATGAATGGATCCCGAGAAACTCTCTGCTGTCCTTAAGTGGCCCCGTCCGTAGGGGTTGAAGGCGATTCAGCGGTTCCTGGGCTTCGCCAACTACTATCGTCTCTTCATTCCGCACTTCTCTTTCTGGACTGCTCCCATATCTGCGCTCACCCGTAAGGGAGCAAATCCTAAGGTATGGTCGCCCGAAGCTGAGGAGGCCTTCCTCTCCTTAAAGCAAGCCTTCTCCTCTGCCCCACTACTGAACCGTCCGGACTGCAACAAACAATTCTACCTGGAGGTTGACGCTTCCTCCTCCGGAGCCGGAGCGCTGCTCACCCAAAAGTCTTCATCCGGGAGAATGGTAACCTGCGGCTTCTTCTCCAAACTCTTCTCCTCGTCTGAGCGCAACTACTCCATTGGAGACCGAGAATTGTTAGCCGTTAAATTGGCGCTGGAGGAGTGGCGCTACCTGCTTGAGGGGGCTCTATACCCGGTGATCATCTATACGGATCACAAAAATCTGGCATATCTCCAAAATGCCCAAAGACTCAATCCGCGTCAGGCCCGGTGGTCTTTGTTCTTCGCCCGCTTCGACTTCGTCCTACATTTCCTCCCGGCGGACAAGAATGTCAAAGCCGACGCCTTGTCCCGGTCCTTCCTGTCCTCCGATCAAGAGGAGGAGCCTATGCACATCATCGACCCCTCCAAATTGATGAATGTGGCCCCCTTGGATCTGACTCATCTTCCACCCGGTAAGACGTTTGTAGCAGTACCAGATCGTGAGAAGGTTCTTCGCTGGGGTCATTCATCTAAACTAGCTGGCCAAAAGAAGACCTTCCTGCTCATCACCCGGCTTTACTGGTGGCCTACCGTGTTCAAGGATGTGGTAGACTTCGTCTCAGCCTGTTCGTCCTGTGCCCGCAACAAAGTTCCCAGACATCTACCAGCCGGTCATCTCCTGCCTCTTCCCGTACCTGATGCCCCGTGGCAACATATTGCTATGGACTTTATTACAGATCTCCCTGTCTCTGTCGGTTGTACTGTCATTTGGGTGGTCGCCGACCGCTTTTCTAAAGTGGCTCACTTCATCCCTCTGCCTGGTCTCCTGTCTGCATCTGAGCTAGCTAACCACTTCTTCCTTCACATCTTCCGTCTCCATGGCCTACCCCTCCACATTGTGTCGGATCGAGGGGTTCAGTTCACCTCACGTTTCTGGAGAGCTACGTGTAAGCTGCTGGATGTCACCCTGGATTTCTCCTCCGCTTACCACCCTCAGTCCAATGGTCAAGTGGAGCGGATCAACCAGATCCTTACCAGCTATCTCCAGCAGTTTGTTAACGCTCACCGTACTGATTGGGTGGATCTCCTGCCATGGGCCGAATTCTCCTACAACAACCATAAGAGCGAATCATCTTCCAAGTCTCTGTTCTCTATAGTCTATGGTCAACATCCCCGGATTCTGTTTCCCGTCTCCGCTTCTGTGGACACCCCTGCCACGGAGTCTCTGGTCAGCAAATTTTCCACCATTTGGGAGAATACTAGGTCCGCACTTCTTCAGTCCTCCGAGCAGATGAAGAGACATGCTGACAAGAGACGTCTGGATCCGCCTCAATTCCGTCCGGGAGACAAGATTTGGCTCTCCTCCAAACATGTTCGGCTCAAAATATCCTCCTACAAGTTGGGTCCTCGGTTCATCGGTCCATTTGAAGTCCTTAAACAAATCAATCCAGTGGCCTACAAGTTAAAACTCCCAGCCACCTTACGGATTCCCAACTCCTTGCACGTATCTCTCCTCAAACCAGTTGTCTTTAATTCTTTTTCCAACAATCCAGGTTCTTCCCCTGCTCCGGTTTCTGCTGAGGACATTTTTGAGGTAGAGAATATTCTGGCTACCAAAAGGGTAAAAGGAAAAACCTTTTTCTGGTGGATTGGAAGGGGTTTGGCCCAGAGGAGAGAACTTGGGAACCCAGGGAGAACATCCATGCCCCGCTTCTCCTTGAAAAATTTCTTTCTGGCCTAAAAAAGAGGGGGCGTAAAGGGGGGGGTACTGTAGCATCGGCGTCTCTGCCCCCTGCCAGGCAGAGACGCCGTCCCTCTCGCCTCCCCGCTCCCAGCGCGGCATCCTCCTGCGCTCCTCTTCCTGCTGCTGCCGGCGCGCGCAGCTTCCCGGGCACTGTGCTTAGGGCGCGCGCGCTCCCTCTCTCTTAAAGGGGCAGCGCGCGCCGTCCTAAGGAGTCCCCGGCCAATAGCCAGAGGACCTCCCATTTATAAGACACCTCCTCCAAATTGGAGGTGCCCGAGCAATAGTTGATGCACAGCATACTTACCTCTGCTTCAACCCTCAGGTCCAGTTGCCAGCCTGATTACTGTTCCAGTCCGCCAGTCTGACTACTCTTCAGCCCGACAGTCTGTCTTCCGTTCTATCCGCCAGTCTGTCTATGGGCAAGTCCGCCTGCTTACCAGGAATCACCTGCCAGTTACCTGCCTGCTACCTGCCGTGCCTGCTAGCCCGCTCACCTGGGAGCACTCGCCTGTTACCTGCCTGTTACCTGCTAGCCTACCTGGAGGCTCTGCTGTCACTTGCCGTGACTACCTGTCTGCTAACCTAGAGACTTCAGCCTGCTCTGCCGTCACGTGCCGTGACCACCCGCCTGCTAACCTAGAGACTTCAGCCTGTTTGGCCGTCACTTGCCGTAGCCACCTGATAGCCTACCTGGAAGCTCCTGCTGTCACTTGCCGTGACTACCCGTCTGCTAACCTAGAGACTTCAGCCTGCTCTGCCGTCACGTGCCGTGACCACCTGTCAACTAACCCAGAGACTTCTGCCTGCTTGTTGTGTCCATCCGCTATACCAGTCAGTCCCATTCTCCCAGTCTGCTGACCCGTGGGAGCCACCTGCTCTCTTACAAAGTCGTCCCCAGAGTGGCACCTGGTCCCTCTGCTCGGTCCCTCCCTGGTCACGGAGTCGTTAGCCGTCGTACGACCAGGCTCGGTCTGAGTTGATACTTAGTTACGCCCCTCTGGGTCCCTCCTTGCACCGCGGCACAGAGGTTCCACCACCCGGATCCGTAACACTGGTGTTCTGTAGCAAATGGCAAGCGTCCTGCATGGCGTTGGGCTGTGAGCACAACCACCATCTGTGGACGTCAGACCCTCATACCACCCTCATGGAGTCAGTTTCTAACCGTTTGTGCAGACACATGCACATTTGTGGCCTGATGGAGTAATTTTGCTGGGTTGTTGCCCTCCTATGGCCCCCTCCACGTCTCCTGGTAGCGCCTCCAGCCTCTGGACACTACGCTGACCGAAACAGCAAACCTTCTTGCCACAGCTCGCATTGATGTGCCATCCTGGATAAGCTGCACTACCTGAGCAACTTCTGTGGGTTGTAGAGTCCGTCTCATGCTACCACGAGTGTGAAAGCACAACCAACATTCAAAAGTGACCAAAACATCAGCCAGAAAGCATTGGTACTGAGATGTGGTCTGTGGTCCCCACCTGCAGAACCACTCCTTTATTGAGGGTGTCTTGATAATTGCCAATAATTTCCATCTATTGTCTATTCCATTTGCACAACAGAATGTGAAATTGATTGTCAATCAGTGTTGCTTCCTAAGTGGACAGTTTGATTTCACAGAAGTTTGATTTACTTGGAGCTATATTCTGTTGTTTAAGTGTTCCCTTTATTTTTTTGAGCAGTGTATATATACATATATACTAGATGGAGGCCCAATGTCACGATGGGGACAGGCTTTGCAGCGTTGTGAATCCCCCCCCCCATGTGCTCACCCACATATCCACTCTCTTTCCCCCATGTGCTGACTTCTCCCGTCTGTGCTGTCTTCTTTGACCTGTCTACCCCATGTGCTATCCCCCTTGTCTGCTGTCTGTCCTTCCTGTGCTGTGTTCTCCCTTCATGTGCTGTCCCGTTTGATCTGTTTCCCCCCTGTGCTCTCACTCTCTCCCCCCTGTGCTCTCACTCTCTCCCCCCTGTGCTCTCACTCTCTCCCCCCTGTGCTCTCACTCTTTCCCCCCTGTGCGCTTTCTCCCATCTGCTTTCTTCTCCTCTCATGTGATCTCTTCTTTGACCTGTGTACCCCATGTGCTCTCCCCATTGCCTGCTCTCTCTCCACCCCTGTGCTGTCTTCTTCCCTCATGTGTTCTCTTGTTTGAGCTGTCTCCCCCTGTGTCCTCTTTCCTATGTGCACTCACCCCTCCCCCTGTGTTAAAATGAAAGTAAAGTAGATAAAGGTAACATTTTATTAACATGGAAAAATTTATGACAACGGTGCTTTAATTTACATTGTATCCACATAAAGAAAAAACGTACGTACTGCGTATACAGAGTGTGTGTGTGTGGTGCTTACGGCATATACAGTGTGTGTAGTGCTTACAGCGTATGCAGTGTGTCTGTGGTGCGTACAGCGTATACAGTGTGTCTGTGGTGCATACGGCGTATACAGTGTGTGTGTGTGGTGGGTACGGCGTATACAGTGTGTGTGTGGTGCGTACGGCGTATACAGTGTGTGTGGTGCGTACGGCGTATACAGTGTATGTGTGTGGTGCATACAACGTATACAGTGTGTGTGTGGTGCGTACGGCGTATACAGTGTGTGTGTGGTGTGTATACAGTGTGTTTGTGTGGTGCGTACGGCGTGTACAGTGTGCGTGTGGTGTGTACGGCGTATACAGTGTGTTTGTGCTGATTACGGCGTATACAGTGTGTGTGTGTGTGTGTGGTGCGTACGGCGTATACAGTGTGTGTGTGGTGCGTACTTCGTATACAGTGTGTGTGTGTGGTGCGTACTGTGTATACAGTGTGTCTGTGCTGCGTACGGCGTATACAATGTGTGTATGGTGCTTACGGCGTATACAATGTGTGTATGGTGCTTACGGCGTATACAGTGTGTGTGTGCGTGGTGCGTACGGCGTATACAGTGTGTGCGTGGTGTATACAGTGTGTGTGTGTGTGGTGTGTACAGTGTATACAGTGTGTGTGGTGCATACTGCGTATACAGTGTGTGTGTGGTGCATACGGCGTATACAGTGTGTGTGGTGCATATGGCGTATACAGTGTGTGTGGTGCGTACGGCGTATACAGTATGTGTGTGTGGTGCGTACGGCGTATACAGTGTGTTTGTGGTGCGTACGGCGTATAGTGTGTGTGGTGCGTACGGTGTATACAGTGTGTGTGTGTGTGTGTATGTGGTGCGTACGGTGTATACAGTGTGTGTGTGTGGTGCGTACGGCGTATACAGTGTGTGTGTATGGTGCGTATACAGTGTGGGTGTGGTGCGTACGGCATATACAGTGTGTGTGTGTGGTGCGTACGGCGTATACATTGTGTGTGTGTGTGGTGCGTACGGCGTATACAGTGTGTGTGTGTGGTGCGTATGACGTATACAGTGTGTGTGTCTGGTGCGTACGACGTATACAGTGTGCGTGTTTGTGGTACGGTGTATACAAAGTGTGTGTGGTGGTGCGTACGGTGTATACAGAGTGTGTGTGTGGTGCGTACGACGTATACAGTATGTGTCTGGTGGTGCGTACGGCGTATACAGTATGTGTGTGGTCGTGCATACGGCATATACAGTATATGTGTGATGGTGCGTACGGCGTATACAGTGTGTGTGAGTGTGTGTATGGTGCGTATGGTGTATGCAGTGTGTTTGTGGTGCATATGGCGTATACAGTGTGTGTGTGGTGCGTACTGCATATACAGTGTGTATGCTGCATACGGCGTATACAGTGTGTGTGGTGCGTACGGCTTATATAGTTTGTGTGTGTGGTGCGTATACAGTGTGTGGTGCGTACTGCGTATACAGTGTGTATGTGGGGTGGGTTACAGTGTGTGGTGCGTACGACATATACAGTGTTTGTGTCTGGTGCGTACGGCATATACAGTGTGTGTGGTGGGTATACAGTGTGTGTGTGTGGTGCGTACGGTGTATGCAGTGTGTGTGTGTGTGTGTGGTGCGTACAGCGTACACAGTGTGTGTATGGTGCGTATACAGTGTGTGTGTGTGGTGCGTATGGCGTATACAGTGTGTGTGTGGTGCGTATACAGTGTGTGGTGCATACAGTGTATACAGTGTGTGTGGTGCGTACGGCGTTTTCAGTGTGTGTGGTGCGTATGGCGAATACAGAGTGTGTGTGTGTAGTGCTGCGTACGGCATATACAGAATGTGTGTGGTGGTGTGTACGGCGTATACAGTTTATGTGGTGGTGCGTACAGCGTATACAGTGTGTGTGGTGCGTACGGCGTATACAGTGTGTGTGTCTGGTGGTGCGTACGGCGTATATAGTGTGTGGTGGATACAATGAATACAGAGTTTGTGTGGCGTGTACAGTGTGTATGTGGTGTACCGCGTATACAGTGTGTGTGTGTGTGTGTGTATGTGGTTTACCGTGTATACAGTATGTGTGTATGTGGTGTACAGGGTATACAGTGTGTGTGTGGTGTGTACGGCGTATACAGTGTGTGGTGCGTATGGCGTATACAGTGTGTGTGTGTATGGTGCGTATACAGTGTATGTGTGTATGGTGCATATACAGAGTGTGTGTGTGTGTGTGGTGCGTATACAGTGTGTGTTGTGACAGTGTCACTGGTTTTATATGTGAGGGGAGGTATGTGTCACTCAGGATGCTCTCCTGTGTGAACTAAGACCTACTTTATTTTTCTGCCAGCATGTTATATGCTGGTAGATTTACTCTGTTAAAGGGTGTGCGGTTTTATGGGAATGGCAAAGAGGGCGGGACGCCATTCCCCCTACCTCCCCTCAGGGTGTGGCTGAGCAATGTGTAAAAGCTCAGTCCCATTTTTTTTTTCCTGTGGAGTGTGGTCTGGAGAGGGAAGTCTCCAGACTGTATTGTGGAAGCTGCAGAGCTTTTCACAAGGACTTTAGCAGTGCAGTTTATGCTATCGAGAGCGGGCGGAACCCGCTCATCTATGGACTGAGTTATACTTTGTTTTGTTTTTTCCGTTTAACCCAGAGGGGTCATGTTTGTTTTTCTTGCGAAAACCTGCATGAGCTTATGGCTGATAATTAGTGTTGAGCCACCCCTGTAGTGTTCGAGTTCGGTTCGGTTTGTCGAACACCCGTGTGTTCGCCGAACTGTTCGTCGAACACCTTCGAACACCGTTAAAACCAATGGCAGGCAAACAAAAACACATAGAAACACATAGAAAACACCTTCAAAGGTGTCCAAAAGCTGACAAACTGCTCAGAAGACACAACTAACACATGGAAAAGTGACAAGTACATATAGTCATGCGAAAAGAAAAGAGGTGGAGGAGTAAAAGGAGGGGGAGACACAGATATAGGCATGTCATGCCCTTCTAAAATCCAAAAAGTGAGAAGCCGACACGTTCAGTCCGCTCCTGCCCGTGCCACCTCCGCGTCGCCGGGTTTGTGCCAGAGCCGCGGTGAACCCTGACGGCCAGCCCCCCTCTCCCAATACTGGTGCCTGTCCGCTGGTGGGTCGAGCGAGCCCCCCTGTGGTGGAGGCAGCTCTAAGCTTTTTAATTTAAATTGTCTCTCTAATTTGAATGAATACACTTTAAATCCATTTACAAGGATCTATTGGAGGGCAAGTCTCATGCCAGCAGCCGTGTAATTCCAGCTCCAGTAGCGTCCACTAAAGCTGCTGAGTTAAAAAGCTTTTATAAGGATCGAGCTCGGCTGTCCACCGCAAGGCATCCTACTGCCAGTCCCAGCCCCTATGCCTTGGGATGCCTCCTGATGCTCTTCACTGAGTATCCCGTGGTCCCGAAGCATTTCCTTTGAAAAAATTAAGTGTCCAAACTACAGGTGGTGTAGCTTGCTTAACAGCCGGGATAATCCGCTAACTAGCAGACACTGCTACTAGGCACAAAGTATTTCCTGGGCTAGATGCAGTTAAAAATTTGTAATTAGATACTCTCGTTGGATGCTGAGAAAGCATTCCATAGAGTCTCCTGGCACGCCATATATGATTCTCTTAAAAAGCTTGGGGTAGGGGTCTAGGGGACCCTTTTATAGCCAAAATCACGGCCCTGTATCGCAATACGTCACCTAGGCTGAAGATAAATGGAACTGTAGCACCCTGAGGGCTCGGTTGCTACAGAGGTATTGCACCTCACCCAGAGGTGTGATATCTCACTCTCAGGTAAGGATGTATTGTGGATCAGGACCCGACACCTGCATGCATTACACCACATTGCCGTGGGGCAGGGCGACCAATATACCCCTGAGATGGGCACGACAGTCCCTGTCCCTGGCTGGAGTGGGGGGAGGGAACACTGAGGAAGGGGAACCCTGTAGTGCAGGAGCAGGGAGGAAGCAGTTCCTGGGTGCATTGAGAAGGGAGTATAAAAGGTGGGCACCATCTTAGTTCAGTGCAGAGAAGTCTGAACAGAAGTGGCAGGGAGCAGGGGCTCTGCATGAGCTCTGCTCCGGAGGCGGGCCTAGTAACAGAGGCCCAGGCCTGGAAGAGAGAGAAGGAAGGAAGAGGAGCGGAGAAGGCTCCAGGAACGAGGAACGAAGGGATCCCAGGGGTGCGGACGGGCGAGTCGCCACCGCACGCCCGAATCCACCTGCGTGGAGGGGTCAGGCCAAAGGGGGAGACCGGTCCCCGAAACTAGTGGAGGCAGGAAACGACCCTCAGCTAGAAACAGGAGGCTGTGACATTTTATGTGGCGCAGCCCCTCGCTACACCCGATAGGAAGGCACCACATAGGGTCAGGGAAACTGGCGCCAAGTTTACCAAGAGGAGGCCCAAGGCAGCCGGACAGAAGGGTTGGTAAGAAAGGCCAGACAAAGGACACACAAAGGGGGTCCTGTGAAGCGCTCCAAAGTTATCTGGGAGTTGTCTGAGCCCCTCACCTGGTGAGCACAGTACGACGTGGGCAGCCGTTACCTGCAGACGTGGTCTGGATAATAAGAACTGTGAGTAAAGGCCCTGGACTGCATCACTGACTCCGTGTCGTTACTGCTGCTGCCCTGCACCATCACCCCCATCCTCCGCATACACTGCCCTGAGGCTATACTCCTCCCGTGGGGAGTTATGCTACGCTCTGCTGCACCCACAACACCAGCCTCAGCGGTCTGCCCTGGAGCGGCGGTTCACTCTGACCGCAATCCACGGGTGGCGTAGTCGGACATTTAAACATCAAAACCACATAAATAGTTCCGCCACTGGTTTGACCGCCCTGAGCCACGGAACCGGGTCACCGCCACGGAGACTACAACCACCAGCATCCACCAAAAAGGGTCCGGCTCCGGGTGTCCCAAGGCCCAGGGGGCGCGTCAGAACATTTTCATCACCTTTCACAATCACCAATGGGACAAGGCAGGGATGTTCTCTGTCCCCTCTCTTATACATCCTAGTGACGGAGCACCTGCTCTCATCAATTCGCCATAACCCCAATATTAGGTGGATTGAGGTGGGAGGCACCGAGTACAAGTGCTCTCTATTTGCTGATGATGTCCTAGTATATATCACTCAATCACATATATCCATCCATGCTGTTATGGCTGAAATAGATCACTTTGTTACATGGTCAAATTTTAAAATCAATGCAGCGAAGTCTGAGGCCCTCGATGTCTCCCTCCCCAAATCCATATAGGATTCCATCCAGTCCAACTTTCCCTTTGCCTGGCCCTCACAGGGTATCAAATACTTAGGAATTCCTATTCATAGAGACCTCTCCCATCTATGTTATCTTAATTTTGGGCCCTTTATTGAACAACTCCATACAGACCACGGTTGGCAAGTTAGAACTGTAAGATTCACTACGTGAACCACTGGTGTTTTGTGGAAAAGCACATGTACACTGTGTTCCAAATTATTATGCAAAAAGTGTTTAGGAGTGATAAGGGAAGAATTTGTTTGTTTGTCAGTTAAACTCATTGATGGTGATGTGTGTCAGGGCTCTTTATATCACTGTAAGCAATTGCAGACACCTGTGCTAATTAGTTTGGCAGGTGTGTCCAATGAAAGGCAAGACTACTTAAGAAGGCTGTCTCACATTATTAAGCAGCCTACATTTTCTGCCAAAATGGGAAAGAAAAAGGATGTGTTGGCTGCTGAGAAGCAACAAATTGTGGAGTGTTTAGGTCAAGGCATGACTACAATCAACATTGTGCGATGATCAGGATGAAGTGTCTTGGCAATCAAGAAGTATGTAGCTGATTCACAGTACACACGTGTGCGTGCTGATAAGGGCAAATTGAGGACTCTTTCCTACAGGCAATTGCGTCAGGTTGAAAGAGCAGCGGCAAAAAAGCCTTGTCATAGCAGCAGACAAGTTTTTGAAGCTGCTGGTGCCTCCAACGTCCCCCGAACAACAAGATGCAGGGTCCTTCAGAGGTTTGCAGCTGTGCATACGCCATCCTGTCGACCTCCTCTATCCACTTCACACAAGCAGAAACGGCTCCAGTGGGCCAAACATTACATGAAGACTGATTTCAAAACTGTTTTGTTCACGGATGAGTGCCGTGCAGCGCTCGATGGTCCATATGGATGGAGTGGAGGATGGCTGATTGATGGACACCCCACGCAAACACGGCTACAGCGCCAACAAGGAGGAGGTGGAGTAATGTTTTGGGCTGGAATCATGGGGAGAGAGATTGTCGGCCCCTTTAGGATCCCTGAAGGCGCTAAAGATGAACTCCATAATGTATGTGGATTTTCTCAAACAGCACTTCCTGCCATGGTTCAAGAAGAAGAACCGTGTATTTCACAGCAAGATCATTTTTTTGCATGATAATGCACCATCTCATGCTGCACATAAAACATCTGCATCTCTGGCTGATATGGGCATAAAAGGGGACAAACTTATGGTGTGACCCCCATGCTCCCCTGACCTCTACCCCATTCAGAACCTTTGGAGCATCATTGAAAGGAGTGTCTATGATGGCGGGAGGCAGTTCACATCTAAGCAACAGCTCTGGGAGGGTATTCTGTCCTCATGCAAAACAATTGAAGCAGAAACCATCCAAAACCTGACAAATTCAATGGACGAGAGAGTTCAGAAGCTCCTTTCGAACAAGGGGTCCTATGTGAAAATGTAACATCACCTAGAATAAAGTTTTGAGTTGAAAACTGTTTGATTTCAGTTTCTAACAACCTGCTAATGCTTATAATTTCAAAAATGACCATTTTTTTGGTCTTTATTAAAATGAAAAGGTTGATCGAAAAGTTTGGGGGATCTAAGAGTGTGGCAACCCAGTAGTCATGATTACTTCGAATTCTGACAATATGAGGGTCATGCTGCAGGTAGTGCAGCAAGAAGGCACTTATGTGTCTTGCGCATCTCGGAGCCCCAAAATTATTTTCCGGGCTAGATGCAGCTAAAAATTATTATTAATTTTAAATCTGGTGAAGCTTTAGTATAGATGGCCTAATAGGATCAGTGCTGCACACTGCTACAAAGCCCAAATTATTTTCCAGTCAAGATACAGATAAACATGATTAGTAATTTTAAATCTGGTGGAGCTTATTATAGATGGCCTAATAGAATCAGTGCTGCACACTGCTACAAAGCCCAAATTATTTTCCAGCCAAGATACAGATAAACATGATTAGTAATTTGAAAGCTTAAAACGGTTGGTAGGGTGATTTTAACCAATCATCAAGCTTTTACTCTCCCCAGGATGACACAGGGGTAGAAAAGTCGTTTCGGATCCATGATTTGTTCATCTTTATGAACGTGAGTCTGTCTACATTATCAGTGGAGAGCCGCGTGCGCTTATCTGTCAGCACACCACCAGCAGCGCTGAACACACGTTCAGACAGAACGCTGGCTGCGGGGCATGACAAGATCTCCAAGGCGTAAGTGGCTAGCTCCTGCCATTTATCCAGATTGGAAGCCCAAAAAGAGCAAGGGTCCAGTGACACAGTCATGGCTTCAATGTTTACTTGGAGATACTCCTGTACCATCGTCTCTAGGCGTTGACTATGTGTCAGACTTCTTGTCTCCTGTGGCCTTGCAAAGGATGGGCTAAAAAAGTGGTGAAATGATTCCGCAAAATTGATGTTACCAGCAGATACTGTGGTTCTGTTACGGTTTGAGTGCTGAACACTTGACGGTCCCACGGTTGGCAAGTTGGAACTGTGAGATTCACTACGTGCACCACTGGTATTTTGTGGAAAAGCACATGTAAGATTCTGCAACAGTCTCTGCTGATACTCCTGCATGCGTGCATCCCTTTCTATGGCAGGAATAATTTCTGCAAATTTACTTTTGTACCGGGGATCTAACAGTGTGGCAACCCAGTAGTCAGGATTATTTCTAATTCTCACAATTCGAGGGTCATGTTGCAGGTAGTGCAGCAAGAAGGCACTCATGTGTGTTGCGCATCCAGGAGCACCAAGTCCCTGTTGTGTTGGTGGCGAGGTAACAATCATGCTTCCTTCCTCTGTCCTCTCCCCCCAACCTCGCACAACAGAAATGTGATCAAGGTCTCCCTCATCTGATGAGTCTTCCATCAGTTCGTCCTCCACTTCTTCCTGGGCTCCTGCACCTTCCTCACTAGTTTGGCTGCTACCATGCGCCCTGGTAAAACCATCTCCCCCACCCTCACATGCCTGCCGCCTTGGTGCTGCCGACCGTCTGGACCTTGCAGATGTTAGCCCTTCCGCATACAACTCCTCCTCCTCTACTTCCTCCACCTCCTCTTGTGCCACCACCTGACTCCGAATTCTGTTTAACATGTGCTCCAGCATGTAAATCACCGGAATAGTCATGCTGATAATGGCATCGTCAGCACTAAACATCTTCGTCGCCATTTCAAAACTGTGCAGAAGGGTGCATAGGTCCCTGATCTGAGACCACTCCTCCAGCGTGATTTGCCCCACCTCTGGATCTCGTTGGCCCAGGCTATACGTCAGAACGTATTGCACCAGGGCTTGTCGGTGCTGCCACAGTCGCTGCAACATGTGCAGAGTTGAATTCCACCAGGTAGGCACATCGCATTTTAGCCGGTGAAGTGGCAGGCCCAACGACTTCTATAGAGATGTAAGTCGCTGAGCTGCGGGATGCGAACGGCGGAAGTGAGCACACAGCGACCGTGCCCTCTGCAGAAGGCCATCTAGTCTGGGATAGTGGGCTAAAAATTGCTGGACAACCAGGTTCAACACGTGAACCATACAAGGCACGTGTGTGACATTGCCCCGGCGAAGGGCCGCACCCAGGTTTGCAGCATTGTCGCACACGGCCTTCCCTGGTTTCAGGTCCAGTGGAGACAACCATTCATGAAATTGGTTCTCCAGAGCTGACCACAACTCCTCAGCTGTGTGACTCACATTTCCCAGACATTTCAATGTAAAAACCGCCTGATGACGTTGAGCCCTACTGCCAGCATAGTAAGGAGGTGTGCAGGATCCCTTCTGCGCAGTTAGAAAGCTTGTGGCATGACCAGACAGGCTTTGGGTGCAGGTGGAAGACCGAGAGGAGGTTGAGGAGGCAGAAGCAGTGGAGGAACTTTGACATAAAGAGGATTGACGCACAACTCGTGGGGACGGCAAGACTTGGACAGCAGCCCCTTGTCCTGCTGTCACCATAGTTACCCAGTGCCCAGTCAGCGACATGTAACGCCCCTGTCCATGCCTACTCGTCCAAGTGTCTGTGGTGAAATGCACCCTGTCACACACAGAGTTTCTCAAAGAAGCGGTGATGTTGTGTGCGACATGCTGGTGGAGCGCAGGCACACCTTTCTTTGAGAAGTAGTGCCGACTGGGCATCTGGTACTGGGGCACTGCGACGGAAATAAGGTCTCGAAAATCCTCTGTGTCCACCAGGCGGAAAGGCAGCATTTCTGTAGCCAAGAGCTTGCAGATGGTGAAATTCAACCTCTTAGCTTTCTCATGGCTAGGAGGAAATGGTCTTTTACTTGTCCACATCTGAGGGACCGAGGGCTGGCTATTGTGCTTAGACGGGGTTGATAAGGGTGTCCCCGGCAAACTGCCGGTCTGTGAGGAAGATGCAGGCGGACATGTTAGGTTGCCTTGATCCAAAGGTGGTGCTATCGATGTCGGACAGCGCTCAACACCAGCTGGTGTTACCACCTCCAAAGAAAATGATGACCTGCCAATCACGCTGGCTGTTGCGGGTAAAGAGGTGGCAGGTCTGCGCCCCAAAACAGGTGTGACTGCTGTCCCCCCAGTCACAGAGGATGAAGAGGCCGCGGATGCACAAGATATGGCAGACAGTGGTTGGCCCGGCCGGCTAGGCCGCATTGTAGCACACTGAGCTTCCCACTGCAACTTATGCTTCATGTCCATGTGCCGGTTCATGCATGAAGTACTCAAACTATGTATTTTTTGGCCTCTACTTAGCTTTTGCTGACAAATGTTACAGATAACACGAGTTGGGTCATCTTTATCGATCTGAAAAAACGCCCAGGCTATGCAAGGCTTAGCACCCATGCGACCTGAAGAGCCACCACGACTTGTGGTGAGAGGCAGAGTTGTGTTTGAGGATGCAGTTGTTGACGTGCTTCCAGTACTACATCTCTGTCCAGGAAGGCGCAACCTGACCTCGTCGTCACTAGCATCTTCCTCCACCTCCTCTGCTGACCTCATCTCTTGGCTGACTGTGGGTTGACAGTAAGTGGGATCTCCAACCTCATCATCATCACCCTGTGCGTTATCACACCCGTCGTCCTCAGAGCCAACCTGTTCCTGCCCTGACAAAAAACTAAAGTTGTCGCTCCAATCAGGTATTTGAGTCTTATCATCGTCTTCCTCATTGTCTCCACCAACAGGAGTTACAGTTTGGGAATGAGGGTCTACATTATGGTCAGAACCTTCTGCGTCTGGTCCTGGATCCGACTCATAAAGATTCTGGGCATCAGTGCAGATCATTTCCTCGTCTGGATTCACAGAAGCGCTGGAGTCGACCTCTGATTCCCAGGCTATAGTATGAGTAAACAGCTCTGCAGACTCAACCATCTGTTCTACCTCATACTCAGACGGGCAGCTGGAGATTTGGGAGCTGTGAGGAAGCAAGTGCGATTGGGGTGACACCTTTGAGGACTGGAGTATTTGTGATGTTGAAGTTGATGTGGAGGAGAGCCCACTTAAAGGAGCACTTCATATCCGTTGAAGCACCTGCTGTTTTTGTGCCTCATCTGGAATTTGTAGTGATTGGCGTGGCTGTAAGAAAGGGATCTTATCACATTGTCCGCTAAAAGAAGTAGACATTTTAGTTTGGCTGGAAGATGGTCTTTCTTCTGCAGATGTTACTGTTGCTTTAACACCTACCCGACGGACACAACCTTTTTTCCCCTTCCCAACACGCCTATTCCCCTTTCCACCAGCAGCAGGCCTTTTTCCACTCATTTTGGTGGTTAACTAATTCACAACTCTGGAGTTGTTTGCACAAAAAAACAATGGATGGGAACGAGCAGAGCTGAGTGGCCAAACTGTGGTATTAGGCCAAAACTATTGGCTGGGTTAGATGCAGAAAAAAATTATATTCAATTTGCAACCTGATGGAGGTCAGTATAGATGGACTAATAGAACAAGTCCCACACACAGCTAGAAGCCCAAATATTTTTTCAGAGGTAGATGCAGAAAATTTTTTTATTCAGTTTGCAACCTGATGGAGGTCTGTATAGATGGATTAATAAAACAAGTCCCACACACAGCTACAAGCCCAATATTTTTTCAGAGGTAGATGCAGAAAAAAAATATATTCAGTTTGCAACCTGATGGAGGTCAGTATACATGGACTAATAGAGAAAGTCCCACACACTGCTAGAAGGCCAAATATTTTTTCAGAGCTAGATGCAGACAAAAAATTATTTTGAATTTGCAACCTGATGGAGGTCAGTATAGGTAGACTAATAGAACAAGTCCCACACACTGCTAGAAGGCCAAATATTTTTTCAGAGCTAGATGCAGAAAAAAATTATATTCAGTTTGCAACCTGATGGAGGTCTGTATAGATGGATTAATAGAACAAGTCCCACACACAGCTAGAAGCCCAAATATTTTTTCAGAGGTAGATGCAGATAAAAATTATTTTTAATTTGCAACCTGATGGAGGTCAGTATAGATGGACTAATAGAGAAAGTCCCACACACTGCTAGAAGGCCAAATATTTTTTCAGAGCTAGATGCAGATAAAAATTATTTTTAATTTGCAACCTGATGGAGGTCAGTATAGATGGACTAATAGAGAAAGTCCCACACACTGCTAGAAGGCCAAATATTTTTTCAGAGCTAGATGCAGATAAAAATTATATTCAATTTGCAACCTGATGGAGGTCAGTATAGATGGACTAATAGAACAAGTCCCACACACAGCTAGAAGCCCAAATATTTTTTCAGAGGTACTGTAGATGCAGAAAAAAATTATTTTTAATTTGCAACCTGATGGAGGTCAGTATAGATGGACTAATACAACAAGTCCCACACACAGCTAGAAGCCCAAATATTTTTTCAGAGGTACTGTAGATGCAGATAAAAATTATTTTTAATTTGCAACCTGATGGAGGTCAGTATAGATGGACTAATAGAGAAAGTCCCACACACTGCTAGAAGGCCAAATATTTTTTCAGAGCTAGATGCAGATAAAAATTATATTCAATTTGCAACCTGATGGAGGTCAGTATAGATGGACTAATAGAACAAGTCCCACAAACAGCTAGAAGCCCAAATATTTTTTCAGAGGTACTGTAGATGCAGATAAAAATTATTTTTAATTTGCAACCTGATGGAGGTCAGTATAGATGGACTAATAGAGAAAGTCCCACACACTGCTAGAAGGCCAAATATTTTTTCAGAGCTAGATGCAGAAAAAAATTATATTCAGTTTGCAACCTGATGGAGGTCAGTATAGATGGACTAATAGAGAAAGTCCCACACACTGCTAGAAGGCCACATATTTTTTCAGAGGTAGATGCAGAAAAAAATATATTCAGTTTGCAACCTGATGGAGGTCTGTATAGATGGATTAATAGAACAAGTCCCACACACAGCTAGAAGCCCAATTTTTTTTCAGAGGTAGATGCAGAAAAAAATATATTCAGTTTGCAACCTGATGGAGGTCAGTATAGATGGACTAATACAACAAGTCCCACACACAGCTAGAAGCCCAATATTTTTCAGAGGTAGATGCAGAAAAAAATATATTCAGTTTGCAACCTGATGGAGGTCTGTATAGATGGATTAATAGAACAAGTCCCACACACAGCTAGAAGCCCAATATTTTTTCAGAGGTAGATGCAGAAAAAAATATATTCAGTTTGCAACCTGATGGAGGTCAGTATAGATGGACTAATACAACAAGTCCCACACACAGCTAGAAGCCCAATATTTTTTCAGAGGTAGATGCAGAAAAAAATATATTCAGTTTGCAACCTGATGGAGGTCTGTATAGATGGATTAATAGAACAAGTCCCACACACAGCTAGAAGCCCAATATTTTTTCAGAGGTAGATGCAGAAAAAAATATATTCAGTTTGCAACCTGATGGAGGTCAGTATAGATGGACTAATACAACAAGTCCCACACACAGCTAGAAGCCCAATATTTTTTCAGAGGTAGATGCAGAAAAAAATATATTCAGTTTGCAACCTGATGGAGGTCTGTATAGATGGATTAATAGAACAAGTCCCACACACAGCTAGAAGCCCAATATTTTTTCAGAGGTAGATGCAGAAAAAAATATATTCAGTTTGCAACCTGATGGAGGTCAGTATAGATGGACTAATACAACAAGTCCCACACACAGCTAGAAGCCCAATATTTTTTCAGAGGTAGATGCAGAAAAAAATATATTCAGTTTGCAACCTGATGGAGGTCTGTATAGATGTATTAATAGAACAAGTCCCACACACAGCTAGAAGCCCAATATTTTTTCAGAGGTAGATGCAGAAAAAAATATATTCAGTTTGCAACCTGATGGAGGTCAGTATAGATGGACTAATAGAATGATGCTATGCCCAAAAGATTTTACTTCACTAGGTGCAGTAAAAAAATTGGTATTCTATACACAGGTGGTATATCTTGCAACACAGATAGGCTACTCCACTGACTAACACACTCTGCAATAGGCCAAAAAGGATTAGCTTTGCTAGATTCAGCCAAATGCTGTGAAAAAAACTTGCACAGCACTGGCACAGACCTGCCTGGCAAAAACTGATAGGAACTGATGTAACCTAGTCCTGAAAAGGACTCCAATTACAATTAGTCTTTACTCCCACAACCTATCTATTTAAGAGCACAGACCTGCCTGATAAAAGTCGTAGGAAGTGCTGTAACCTAGTCCTTAAAAGGACTGCAATCACAACTATTCCCTACTCCCAAGCTATCTGTAGATTTGTGCGAAAATTGGCTTGAAATTAACAAGGTATAGCGCACACAGCAACAGCGGTGCCGTCTAACACGCAGCTGCAGCAGTGAGAAAATGGTGGCGACGGGGAAAATGGCTTGGTCTTATAGGGCAAGGACATGTGACATACACTGCCAATGACACATGCCCTTGCTTGTGTGAAAAAAAGCACTTCGCTCCGTGTGTGCGCTGCTGATAGGCTGACAGATTGCACCTCCCCACTGTAAATGCGGGAAAGAGAAAAAAAAAATGGAGATCTTCATTGTTCCTGCAGAGATCCATCCCCTGCCCCTCCCCCCACCCCGCTGTACACTCAAACTGCGTATTAACATTAATTTTTATCATTACTGAGAAAAAATCCAGTTATGATTTTGGTGCACGAACAGTTATCGAACATAACCCCGAACAGCCGAATTTTTCTCAAATTGTTCGTGTTCGCCGAACGGCTCGAACACCGCCCAAAACAGCTCGAATTTGAGATTGGCGAACAGTTCGAGTAGAACAACGCTCATCTCTACTGATAATAAACCAGCAGAAAGGAAACCTGGGAACGTGTGTCCTGAGTCTGCCTCCAGGAGAGCCGAGCGAGTCGTCTTGCCACAGGTGGTGTGAGAGTGCGTGCAGGATTCCAGGAACACGTGTACCTGCCACAAAGACTGGTGGATGTCCTGGGTGAAGGCTGCTAGCCAGCCAGAGAAGTCCAGCAGCATGGAGGAGCTTGTTAAGCACTTGGTCCAGGACCAGCAGGAGGCGCAACAGCAGATACAGCTTTTGGCGGACGCCATCTAGAGCAGGGCGGCCGCCCCACCCTCAGGGACGACTGATGATTCTCACGTCAGGAAGGCGGTAAGGCGGGCCATGCAGAAGATGACTCCTGGGGATGATGTAGAAGCATTTCTGACTGTTTTTGAGAGGGTGGCTGATCGGGAGAGACTTCCACCAGCACAGTGGGCAGAAGTTCTGGCGCCATATTTATCGGGTGAACCCCAGAAGCCGTATTTTGACTTGGCGCTGCAAGATGCTAAGGAGTATCCCAAACCAAAGACAGAGATCTTAGCACGTCTGGGAGTAAATATGGCGGTGAGAGCCCAGCGAGTTCATCACTGGGCGTATGCTAGCAACAAACCCCCTCGTTCGCAGATGTTTGACCTCCTGCATCTTGTTCAGAAGTGGCTACAACCGGAGTCCTCCACTCCGGCCCAGATGGTTGAGCGGGTGGTGATTGACAGGTTCATGCATTCCCTTCCCAAGCCAGTACAGACCTGGATTGCCCAGGGTGATCCCCAGAACGCAGATGACTTCATCGGCCTGGTAGAGAGGTACCAGGTAGTCGAGAGATCTCTTGGGAAACCGGATGCAGTCACTTCTCCCTACTGGGATACCCAAAAGGGGGCGGGTTCACCTCGGAAGGGGTCTAGAGCCACCACTGGGGGACGTCCCACTCCTACTGAAGGTGCCTTTAGAACAGTTGGTAAAGATATAGTTTGCTGGCGGTGTCACAACCCTGGACATGTAGCCACCAGGTGTCAAATATCCCCTGAGCCCATGGACTGCAGCCTAGGCAGATGGGTCTTCTATTATGCCTATCCAGCCTGTAGCGTGGACTGTCGACCCGGCGAGGGGCCGCAGGCGTGTGCAGTGTCCATTAATGGAATAAAAGTGCTTGGGCTGTTGGACTCCGGGAGTCTGGTGACCTTGATCAGAGCATCCCTTCCCCACCAGTTGATCCCTTCCAAAACCCTGGGCGTTCGGTGCATCCATGGTGACGCCAAGGACTATCCCGTGGACACAGTAACAGTGGGGACAGACTGTGGTGCCCAGTCCCATGAAGTCGGGGTAGTAAAGGACCTAATACATCCCGTCATATTGGGCCGTGATTTTTCCTTATTCTTGGACTTGTGGGGGAAGGGAACTGGACTAAGTAGCATGGGGAAAAGCCAGGTCCTTGAAGAAGAACCCCCGACGAAGTCTCAGATGGAGGAGTTCCCACTGTGCGTCCTTGTCGATGATGAGGGTGAGACGGTGACCGAGGAGGCCGACCTCCCTGCGTTAGATATGTCCAGAGAGAACTTTGGGACTGCTCAAGTTCAAGACCTGACCTTAAAAGGGGCGTTCGACCAGGTTACTGTATGTAATGGGGTTGCCCAAGAGTCGGGGGCCGACACCAGATTCCCCCACTTTGCAGTGCAGGGGGAGTTGCTATATCGGGTGGCCAAACTGAGGGGCGGTGAGATAGTGGAACAGCTGTTAGTGCCTGGGTCATACAGACGGCGGGTGCTAGATATGGCCCATTCACATGTTCTGGGGGGACACCTAGGGGTTGAGAAAACTCAGGAGAGGATATTGAGAAGGTTTTATTGGCCAGGGTGTTATCGAGAAGTTCAAAACTATTGTAGGTCCTGCCCCACCTGCCAAATAACTGCTCCCTCCTCCCACTTCCGTAGCCCCTTAGTCCCACTACCTGTGATAGAGGTTCCCTTTGAGAGGATTGCCATGGACCTCGTAGGCCCCTTAGTTAAATCAGCTCGGGGCCACCAATATATCCTGGTCGTCATGGACTATGCGACTCGGTATCCCTAAGGAACATGTCCAGTAAAAGTATAGCCCGAGAGCTGGTCCATATTTTTGCTCGGACAGGTCTACCAAAAGAGATTCTGACAGACCAAGGAACCCCCTTCATGAGCAAGGTGATGAAGGATCTTTGCAGAGTCCTTCAGATAACTCAGCTTCGGACCTCGGTTTATCATCCACAGACGGACGGCCTAGTGGAACGCTTCAACAAGACGTTAAAGGCGATGCTCAAGAAGGTCGTTGAAAAGGATGGGCGAGACTGGGACTACCTGCTCCCATTTCTGCTTTTCTCGGTCAGAGAAGTTCCTCAAGCCTCCACTGGCTTCTCTCCATTTGAGCTCCTATATGGGCCTCATCCAAGAGGTCTCCTAGACATCGCCAAGGAAACTTGGGAGGCTGAAGTCACGCCACACCGGAGTATCATCGAACATGTCGCCCAGTTACAGGAGAGAATGTCAAAGGTGATGCCCATCGTGAAGGAACATCTCCTCCAGGCACAGAAAGCCCAGGCTAGGGTCTATAACCGGTCGGCGAGACTAAGACAGTTCCAGCATGGGGACTGTGTTTTGGTGCTGATCCCTACCGTTGAGAGTAAGTTCCTCGCCAAATGGCAAGGTCCATACGAGGTGGTGGAGAAAGTCAGCGAGGTTAATTATAAAGTCCACCAGCCTGGCCGAAGAAAGCCGCATCAAATATATCATGTAAATTTGCTCAAGCCGTGGTGGGACCGTGAACCTGTGGAAACTCCTTGCCTGGGAGCCGCACCAGAAGGCAAGGTGGAGGAGGTCACTATTGCAGAGACTCTATCATCGGCCCAGAAGCAACAGTGTCGAGAATTACTACAGCGGAATCGGGAGCTGTTCTCAGAGTTGCCGGGGCATACTCAAGTGGTAGAGCATGATGTGCTGACAGAGCCGCACGTACGAGTGAATCTGAAGCCGTATCGGATTCCGGAAGCACGCCGGGAGGTGATCTCGGCCGAGGTGAAGAGGATGTTAGACCTCGGAGTAATAGAGGAGTCAAAGAGTGGGTGGTCGAGCCCAATCGTCCTCATGCCGAAACCCAATGGAGAGTGGAGGTTTTGTAATGACTACCGCCGGCTGAATGAGGTATCCAAGTGTGACGCGTACCCGATGCCCCGCGTCGACGAACTCATCGAGAGGCTTGGACCGACGAGGTACATCACCACTCTCGACCTGACGAAGGGCTACTGGCAGATCCCCATGTCCCAGATGGCTAAGGAGAAGACGGCTTTCTCAACACCTGATGGGTGTTTTCAATACACGCGGATGCCGTTCGGACTACAGGGGGCCCCAGCCACTTTCCAGAGGGCTATGCATCGGATCCTAGCCCCACATAAGAAGTATGCCGCAGCCTACCTCGACGACATTGTGGTCTTTAGCCCAGACTGGGCTAGTCACCTACCTAAACTACAGGCCGTTTTGGACGCGCTAAGGAAGGCAGGATTTACCATAAATCCGAGAAAGTGTGCCATCGGGAAGGAGGAGGCCAAGTACCTGGGCTATGTTGTTGGGAGAGGCGAAATAAAGCCGCAAATCAAGAAAGTGGAGTCAATTCAAACCTGGCAGCAACCACTCTCAAAGAAGCAGGTGAGAGCATTCCTAGAAATGGTGGGATACTACCGGCGGTTTATCCCGAATTTCGCCATGATTGCCGCGCCACTAACGGATCTTCTAAAAGGCACCAAATAAACCATGGTGAAATGGACGGAAGAAACGGAGACCGCGTTTCAACAGTTGAAGCTAACACTGTGCAAGCAGCCGGTCCTGGTCACGCCAGACTTCAAGAAAGAATTTGTGGTCCAGACGGACGCTTCAGAGGTTGGTCTAGGGGCTGTACTCTCCCAAGAGATAAATGGGGAAGAACATCCCATTCTCTATCTAAGCCGAAAGCTGTCCTGCTGCGAGAAGAACTACGCCATAGTAGAGAAAGAGTGTTTAGCCATTGTAGCATCGGCGTCTCTGCCCCTTGCTAGGCAGAGACGCTGTCCCTCTCACCTCCCCGCTTCTGGCGCGGTGTCCTCCAGCGCTTCTCTCCCCGCTGCTTCCGGCACGCGCTCCTTCCCCGGCAGTGTGCTTAGGGCGCGCGCACTCTCCCCCTCTCTTAAAGGGACCACGCGCACCGTCCTTAGGCGCCAGGATCTTTTCCAAGCTGGATCTATGTGGAGCGTATAACCTGGTCCGTATCCGTCAGGGAGATGAGTGGAAAATGGCATTTAATACCCGGGACGGACACTATGAGTACCGTGTGATGCCCTTCGGTCTCTGCAATGCTCCCGCCGTCTTCCAAGAACTGGTCAACGACATCTTCCGTGATCTTCTTTACTCCTGCGTAGTGGTATACCTGGACGACATCTTGGTCTTCTCTCCGGATCTTCCCACACACCGGAGGGATGTTCGTCAGGTCCTGCTTAGGTTCAGGCAGAACCACCTCTATGCTAAATACGAGAAGTGCCTTTTTGAGCAGACCTCTCTTCCATTCCTGGGCTATGTTATCTCCCAGACAGGCTTGCGAATGGATCCTGAGAAGCTCTCTGCTGTCCTAAAGTGGCCCCGTCCGGAGGGCTTGAAGGTGATACAGCGATTCCTGGGCTTCGCTAATTACTATCGTCTCTTCATTCCTCACTTCTCGTCTCGGACTGCGCCCATATCTGCGCTCACCCGTAAGGGAGCAAATCCCAAGGTATGGCCACCCGAAGCTGAGGAGGCCTTCCTTTCCCTGAAGCAAGCCTTCTCCTCTGCCCCTGTGCTGCACTATCCAGACTGCAACAAACAGTTCTACCTGGAGGTTGATGCTTCCTCCTCTGGAGCCGGAGCAGTGCTCACCCAAAAGTCTTCATGTGGGAGAATGGTAACCTGCGGCTTTTTCTCTAAAATCTTCTCCTCTGAGCGCAATTACTCCATAGGAGACCGAGAACTGTTAGCCGTTAAATTGGCGCTGGAGGAGTGGCGTTACCTGCTTGAAGGGGCTCTATACCCGGTGATCATCTACACGGATCACAAAAACCTGCATATCTCCAAAATGCCCAGAGACTTAATCCACGTCAGGCCCGGTGGTCTTTGTTTTTTGCCCGCTTCGATTTCATCCTTCATTTCCGCCCGGCAGACAAGAATGTCAAAGCTGATGCCTTGTCCCGATCCTTCCTGTCCTCCGACCAAGAGGAGGAGCCTATGCACATTATCGACCCCTCCAAGGTGATGAATGTGGCCCCCTTGGATTTGACTCGTTTTCCACCTGGCAAGACGTTCGTGGCGCCTCCTGACCGTGAGAAGGTTCTTCGTTGGGGTCATTCTTCTAAACTAGCTGGCCATGCCGGCCAAAAAAAGACCTTCCTACTCATTTCCCGGCATTACTGGTGGCCTACCCTGTGTAAGGATGTGGTAGACTTCGTCTCTGCCTGTTCTTCTTGTGGCCGCAACAAAGTTCCCAGACACTTACCAGCTGGTCATCTCCTGCCGCTTCCCATACCTGTTGCCCCGTGGCAACACATCGCTATGGACTTCATTACCGACCTTCCTGTCTCTGCCGGGTGTACTGTCATTTGGGTGGTCGCGGACCACTTTTATAAAATGGCCCACTTCATTCCCCTGCCTGGTCTTCCGTCTGCACCTGAGCTGGCTAAGGACTTTATCCGCCATATCTTCCGTCTCCATGGCCTACCCCTCCACATTGTGTCGGATCGAGGGGTTCAGTTCACCTCACGCTTCTGGAGAGCCACATGTAAACTGCTGGACGTCACCCTGGACTTCTCCTCCGCTTACCACCCTCAGTCCAATGGTCAAGTGGAGCGGATCAATCAGATCCTTACCAGCTATCTCCGGCACTTTGTTAATGTCCACCATTCTGATTGGGTGGACCTCCTCCCTTGGGCCGAATTCTCTTTCAATAACCACGGAAGCGAATCCTCTTCCAAATCCCCGTTCTTTATTGTCTATGGCCAGCATCCCTGGATTCCGTTTCCCGTCTCCGCCTCTGTGGACAACCCTGCCGCGCAGTCTCTTGTCAGCGAGTTTTCTACCATTTGGGAGAGTATTAGGTCCGCACTTCTTCTGTCCTCCGAGCGGAAGAAGAGATATGCTGATAAGAGACGTCTGGATCCGCCTCAATTCCGTCCGGGAGACAAGGTTTGGCTCTCCTCCAAACATGTACGGCTCAAGATACCCTCCTACAAGTTAGGTCCTCGCTTCATCGGCCCATTCGAAATCCTCAGGCAAATTAATCCAGTGGCAACTCCCGGCCACCTTACGGATTCCCAACTCCTTCCACGTATCTCTCCTCAAACCCGTTGTCTTTAACTCTTTTTCCAACAATCCAGGTACTCCCCCTGCTCCGGTTTCCGCTGAAGATGTCTTTGAGGTAGAGAGTATTCTGGCCACCAAGAGGGTAAGAGGAAAGACCTTTTTCTGGTAGATTGGAAGGGGTTTGGTCCTGAGGAGAGAACTTGGGAACCCAGGGAGAACATCAACGCCCCTCTTCTCCTTGAAAAATTTCTTTCTGGCCTAAAAAAGAGGGGGCCTAAAGGGGGAGGTACTGCAGCATCGGCGTCTCTGCCCCTTGCTAGGCAGAGACGCCGTCCCTCTCACCTCCCCACTTCTGGTGCGGCGTCCTCCAGCGCTTCTCTCCCCGCTGCTTCCGGCACGCGCTCCTTCCCCGGCAGTGTGCTTAGGGCGCGCGCTCTTCCCCTCTCTTAAAGGGACCACGCGCACCGTCCTTAGGAGTCCCCGGCCAATTGCCGTTGGACCTCCCATATATAAGGCACCTCCTCCAAAATGGAGGTGCCCGAGCAATGTTGTTTGCACTGTGTCTCACTTGTGCTTCAGCCCTCAGGTTCCGCTGCTAGCCTGACTTCTCGTCCTGCCTGCCAGCCTTTTACTTGCCTTGTCCGCCAGACCGCTCACCTGGGAGCGTCTACTAGTTACCTGCCTTGTCTGCCAGTCCGCTCACCTGGGAGCGTCCTTCAGTTACCTGCCTGTTACCTGCCTCGTCAGTCAGACCGCTCACCTGGGAGCGGCCACCAGTTACCTGCCTGTTACCTGCTGTCTCTGTCAGCCCGCTCACCTGGGAGCGCCCGCCAGTTACCTGTCAGGTATCCGCCTCGCCTGTCTACCCAGAGACTGTCCCGGTCACTTGCCGTGACCACCTGCCTGTCTACCCAGAGACTGTCCCCGTCACTTGCCGTGACCACCTGCCTGTCTACCCAGAGACTGTCCCCGTCACCTACCGTGACCACCTGCCCTTTTACCCAGAGACTGTCCCTGTCACTTGCTGTGACTACCTGCTTGTCCTCCCTGGGAGTCACCCGCTTCCTTACAAGGACCTCCCCCTTGTATTGCAGCTCAGAGGTTCCACCTCCCGGACCCGTAACAGCCATAAAATGGGCTGTGGATACACTGAAATATTACCTACTAGGCCGGAAGCTTAGATTAGTATCAGACCATGCCCCATTGAGATGGTTGAGGGAGAAGAGGGGCAAAAATGCCAGGGTAACTAGATGGTTCCTAGGGCTTCAAGAGTTTAACTTTCACGTGGAGCATAGGCCCGGGAAGTTACATGGGAATGCAGATGCCCTCTCTAGGATTCCCTGCCTGGTGTCAGAAGGTGCCCAAACCCCCGGCTTTGGGCTGAGGGGGGGAATATGTGACAGTGTCACTGGTTTTATATGTGAGGGGAGGTATGTGTCTCTCAGGATGCTCTCCTGTGTGAACTAAGACCTACTTTATTTTTCTGCCAGCATGTTATATGCTGTTAGATTTACTCTGTTAAAGGGTGTGCGGTTTTATGGGAATGGCAAAGAGGGCGGGACACCATTCCCCCTACCTCCCCTCAGGGTGTGGCTGAGCAATGTGTAAAAGCTCAGTCCTGTTTTTTTTTTCCTGTGGAGTGTGGTCTGGAGAGGGAAGTCTCCAGACAATATTGTGGAAGCTGCAGAGCTTTTCACAAGGACTTTAGCAGTGCAGTTTATGCTACCGAGAGCGGGCGGAACCCGCTCATCTATGGACTGAGTTATACTTTGTTTTGTTTTTTCCGTTTAACCCAGAGGGGTCATGTTTGTTTTTCCTGTGAAACCTGCATGAGTTTATGGCTGATAATAAACCAGCAGAAAGTAAACCTGGGAACGTGTGTCCTGAGTCTGCCTCCAGGAGAGCCGAGCGAGTCGTCTTGCCACAGTGTGTATGGTCCTAATACAGTGTGTGTGTGTGGTGCGTACGGTGTATACAGTTTGTGTTTGTGTGTGGTGCGTACGCCGTATACAGTATGTGTGTGTGGTGTGTACGGTGTATACAGTGTGTGTTTGTGGTGCGTACGACGTATGCAGTGTGCTTGTGTGTGGTGCGTACGGCGAATACAGAGTGTGTGGTGGTGCGTACTGCGTATACAGTATGTGTGTGGTGGTGTGTACGGCGTATACAGTATGTGTGTGGTGGTGCGTACGGCGTATACAGTGTGTGTGTGTATGGTGCGTATGGTTTATACAGTGTGTTTGTGGTGCGTACGGTGTATACAGTGTGTGTGTGGTGCGTATGGCATATACAGTGTGTGTGTTGCGTACGGCGTATACAGTGTGTGTGTGGTGCGTACGGCATATACAGTGTGTGTGTGGTGCGTACGGCATATACAGTGTGTGTGTACGGTGCGTACGGCATATACAGTGTGTGTGTGTGCTGCGTACGGCGTATACAGTGTGTGTGTGTGTTGCGTACGGCGTATACAGTTTGTGTGTGTGGTGGGTTACAGTGTGTGTGGTGCGTACGACATATAAAGTATGTGTGTCTGGTGCGTATGGCATATACAGTGTGTGTGTGTGTGTGGTGCGTACGGCATATACAGTGTGTGTGTGGTGCATACGGCGTATACAGTGTGTGTGTGGTGCGTACGGCGTATACAGTGTGTGTGTGTGGTGCGTACGGCGTATACAGTGTGTGTGGTGCATACGGCGTATACAGTGTGTGTGGTGGTGCGTACGGCGTATACAGTGTGTGTTGTGCGTATACAGTGTGTGGTGCTTATGGCGTATATAGTGTGTGTGTGGTGCATACGGCGTTTACAGTGTGTGGTGCTCATGGCGTATATAGTGTGTGGTGGTGCGTACGGCGTATACTGTGTGTGTGTGTGGTGCGTACGGCATATACAGTGCGTACGGCATATACAGTGTGTGTGGTGATTACGGCGTATACAGTGTGCATGTGCGTACGGCTTATTCAGTGTGTGTGTGGTGCGTAAGGCGTATTCAGTGTGTGTATGTGGTTTACGGCGTATACAGTGTTTGTGCGTACGGCGTATACAGTGTGTGTGTGTGTGTGTGTGTGTGGTGCGTACGGCATATACAGTGTGCGTGTGGTGCGTATGGCGTATACAGTGTGATGGTGTTTACCGCGTATACAGTGTGCATGTGCGTACGGCGTATTCAGTGTGTGTGGTGCGTACGTCGTATACAGTGTGTGTGTGTGGTGCGTACGGCGTATACAGTGTATGTGTGTGGTGCGTACGGTGTATACAGTGTGTGTGTGGTGCGTACGGCGTATACATTGTGTGTGGTTCGTATGACGTATACAGTGTGTGTGTGGTGCGTATGGCATATACATTGTGTGTGGTTCGTACGACGTATACAGAGTGTGTGTGTGGTGGTGCGTACCGCGTATACAGTATGTGTGAGTGTGGTGGTGCATACGGCGTATACAGTGTGTGTGGTGGTGCGTATGGCATATGCAGTGTGTGTGGTGGTGCGTACGGCGTATACAGTGTGTGTGGTGCGTACGGCGTATACAGTGTGTGTGTCTGGTGGTGCATACGGTTTATATAGTGTGTGTGGTGGATACAACGAATACAGTGTGTGTGTGGTGTGTACCGCGTATACAGTGTGTATGTGGTGTACCGCATATACAGTGTGTGTGTATGTGGAGATACGGTGTATACAGTGTGTGTGTATGTGGAGATACGGCGTATACAGTGTGTTTGTGGCGCGTACGGCTTATACAGTGTGTGTGTGTGTTGCGTACGGCGTATACAGTGTGTGTGATGTGTATGGCGTATACAGTGTGTGTGTGTCTGGTGCGTACGTCATATACAGTGTGTGTGTGTGTGTGTTGCGTACGGCGTATACAGTGTGTGTATGGTGCATATGGCGTATACAGTGTGTGTGTGTGTGTATGATGCGTATGGCGTATACAGTGTGTTTGTGGTGCGTACGGCGTATACAGTGTGTTTGTGGTGCGTATGGCGTATACAGTGTGTGTGTGTTGCATACGGAGTATACAGTGTGTGTGGTGCGTACGGCATATACAGTGTGTGTGTGGTGCGTACGGTGTATACAGTGTGTGTGTGGTGCGTACGGTGTATACAGTGTGTGTGTGGTGCGTACGGCGTATACAGTGTGTGTGTGTGTTGCGTACAGCGTGTACAGTGAGTGTGTGGTGCGTACGGTGTATACAGTGTGTGGTGCGTACGGCATATACAGTGTGTGTGTTGCGTTCCTCGTATACAGTGTGTGTGTGGTGCGTATGGCGTATACAGTGTGTGTGTGGTGCGTACGGTGTATACAGTGTGTGGTGCGTACGGAATATACAGTGTGTGTGTGTGTTGCGTACCTCGTATACAGTGTGTGTGTGGTGAGTATGGCGTTTACAGTGTGTGTGGTGCGTACGGCGTATACAGTGTGTGTGTGGTGCGTAAGGCGTATACAGTGTGTTTGTGGTGCGTACGGCGTATACAGTGTGTGTGGTGTGTGCGGCGTATACAGTGTGTGTCTGGTGCGTACGGAGTATACAGTGTGTGTGGTGCGTACGGCATATACAGTGTGTGTGTGTGGTGCGTACGGTGTATACAGTGTGTGTGTGGTGCGTACGGTGTATACAGTGTGTGTGTGGTGCGTACGGCGTATACAGTGTGTGTGTGTGTTGCGTACAGCGTGTACAGTGAGTGTGTGGTGCGTTCGGTGTATACAGTGTGTGGTGCGTACGGCATATACAGTGTGTGTGTTGCGTTCCTCGTATACAGTGTGTGTGTGGTGCGTATGGCGTATACAGTGTGTGTGTGGTGCGTACGGTGTATACAGTGTGTGGTGCGTACGGAATATACAGTGTGTGTGTGTGTTGCGTACCTCGTATACAGTGTGTGTGTGGTGAGTATGGCGTTTACAGTGTGTGTGGTGCGTACGGCGTATACAGTGTGTGTGTGGTGCGTAAGGCGTATACAGTGTGTTTGTGGTGCGTACGGCGTATACAGTGTGTGTGGTGTGTGCGGCGTATACAGTGTGTGTCTGGTGCGTACGGCATATACAGTGTGTGTGTGTGTGGTGCGTATGGCGTACACAGTGTGTGTGTGTGTGCATGATGCGTATGGCGTTTACAGTGTGTTTGTGGTGCGTACGGCTTATACAGTGTGTTTGTGGTGCGTACGGCGTATACAGTGTGTGTGTGTTGCGTACGGCATATACAGTGTGTGTGTGTCTGGTGCGTACGGCATATACAGTGTGTGTGTGGTGCTTACGGCGTATACAGTGTGTGTGGTGCGTATGGCGTATATAGTTTGTTTATGTGGTGCGTATACAGTGTGTGTGGTGCGTACAGCGTATACAGTGTGTGTGTGTGTGGTGCATACGGCGTATACAGTGTGTGTGGTGCGTACGGCGTTTTATTGTTTGTTTAGTGCGTACGGCGTATACAGTGTGTTTGTGGAGCCTATGGCATATACAGTGTGTGTGTGTGGTGCGTACGTTGTATACAGTGTGTGTGTGGTGCGTATGGCATATACAGTGTGTGTGTGTGTTGCGTACCTCGTATACAGTGTGTGTGTGGTGCGTATGGCGTTTACAGTGTGTGTGGTGCGTACGGCGTATACAGTGTGTGTGTGGTGCGTAAGGCTTATACAGTGTGTTTGTGGTGCGTACGGCTTATACAGTGTGTGTGTGGTGCGTACGGCTTATACAGTGTGTGTGTGGTACGTACGGCGTATACAGTGTGTGTGGTGTGTGCGGCGTATACAGTGTGTGTCTAGTGCGCACAGCATATACAGTGTGTGTGGTGCGTATGGCGTACACAGTGTGTGTGTGTGCATGATGCGTATGCGTATACAGTGTGTTTGTGGTGCGTACGGCGTATACAGTGTGTTTGTGGTGCGTACGGCGTATACAGTGTGTATGTGTTGCGTACGGCGTATACAGTGTGTGTGTGTCTGGCGCGTACGGCATATACAGTGTGTGTGTGGTGCGTACGGCATATACAGTGTGTGTGTGGTGCGTATGGCGTATATAGGTTGTTTATGTGGTGCGTATACAGTGTGTGTGGTGCGTACAGCGTATACAGTGTGTGTGTGTGTGGTGCGTACGACGTTTTATTGTTTGTGTAGTGCGTACGGCGTATACAGTGTGTTTGTGGAGCCTATGGCATATACAGTGTGTGTGTGTGTGGTGCGTACGTTGTATACAGTGTGTGTGTGGTGCGTACGGCATATACAGTGTGTGTGTGTGTTGCGTACCTCGTATACAGTGTGTGTGGTGCGTATGGCGTTTACAGTGTGTGTGGTGCGTACGGCGTATACAGTGTGTGTGGTGCGTATGGCGTATATAGGTTGTTTATGTGGTGCGTATACAGTGTGTGTGGTGCGTACAGCGTATACAGTGTGTGTGTGTGTGGTGCGTACGGCGTTTTATTGTTTGTGTAGTGCGTACGGCGTATACAGTGTGTTTGTGGAGCCTATGGCATATACAGTATGTGTGTGTGGTGCGTACGTTGTATACAGTGTGTGTGTGGTGCGTATGGCGTATGCAGTGTGTGTGTGTGGTGCGTACATCGTATACAGTGTGTGTGCTGGTTCATATGGCGTATGCAGTGTGTATGTGGTGCGTATGGCGTATACATTGTGGTGATGCGTTTCGCGTATACAGTGTGTGTGTGTGCTGCGTACAGTGTGTGTGTGTGGTTAGAGGGCTCTAACCGAGAGTGAAATTGATCTACTCTCAAGGGGGCTATCATTTGTCCCTACTGCATGCTTTGAGAGCTTTGGGTGGACCAAGAATGTTGCCCTATTTGCAAGAAAATTGAGGTGGAGAAAATTTATGAAACAAAATGAAAGAGATAAATGTAGAGGGGCAAGAATCTCAGAAAATGAATTGATGGATGATAGATTGTTGGAGGATTTATGGCAGGAGGGACAAGGTGGTATAGGTGATGGTCCCTTCACTAAATTAAGATCTAAGAATACGAAATCCCCTCCTATCCTAGATTCGAGTCATATTGATATATTTGAAGGGATGGTTAGATAGGGATAAGGGATAGGCTAGAAGAGGTGCAGAATAATGGAGTAAGAAATGCTAATTTAACAAAGAAAGAGACACAGGCCCTTATGTGTCATGAGAAGGACCCCAATCTGATGATCAAGCCCTCCGACAAGGGAGGAAATATTGTGGTCCTTGATAGACTTCAATATAAACGGATGTGTCTTGATCTCTTATCTGATCGTGAGTGTTATGAGATTCTTAAAACCAATCCCACTACCAAATATGAAGTTGAACTCGAGGATATATTAGTAAAAGCATTGGAGGATAGATTGATTGATAAAAATGAGATGTCTTATTTAAAACCGAGACACCCCCAAACAGCAACTTTTTATGGACTTTCCAAAGTTCATAAGGGGTGCAACCCATTAAGGGGACGTCCGAATGTCTTGGGCATAGGAAATTTGACCCTATGTGGATATCATCCTTAGGCCTTTTGTGTTGGCATTGCCTTCCTATGTACGAGACACCATGGACGTCCTTAGAAGATTGGAGGACTTGCAGGTTGAGAAGGAGGTATATTTGGCGAGTCTCGACGTATAGGTGCTCTACAGCTCGATACCACATGGGGTGGGCTGTAGAGCGATTGAACATTTTTTGAAAATGAGAGGGTTGCACCTCAGAAGACATAATATCCTAGTGATGGACCTTTTAAGATTC
Organism: Phyllobates terribilis; assembly: GCF_046119375.1. Taxonomy (NCBI): domain Eukaryota; kingdom Metazoa; phylum Chordata; class Amphibia; order Anura; family Dendrobatidae; genus Phyllobates; species Phyllobates terribilis. The sequence goes on along the minus strand of NW_027362769.1, from coordinate 285,354,907 downwards.
ATATTGGAGCATAATTATTTTTTATTTGATGGACGGTACTTCCACCAGCTCAGGGGTACACCGATGAGGAGCCCTTGTGCCCCCACGTATGCTAATTTATTCCTAGGCTGGTGGGAGGAAACTCTGGTTTTTAGTGATGCAAATGAGGAATGGACATCTAATGTGTCGTTATGGATAAGGTTCATAGACGACGTCCTCATTTTATGGACTGGAACCATTGAGTTGTTTGAAAACTTTGTCTCAGTATTAAACAATAATAACATTGGTCTGAGACTTACATCCGCCATTCATAAACATCAAATGTCATTTTTGGATTTGAATATACAAAGTGACTCCACAGGACATCTGGTCACGAATCTCTTTCGTAAATCTACGGCCACTAATAGCCTCCTTCAATATAATAGTCATCATCCTCCTCCCTTAAAACGTGGAGTTCCGAAGGGACAATATTTAAGACTTAGGCGTAATTGTTCATCTTTGGTGGATTTTGAGAAGGAGGCCATTAAATTGAGAGATAGATTTTTGAGATGTGGATATCCCAATAGCACTTTGGAATCAGCATACCATCATGCCAAAGCTGCCAATAGGACCTCCTTATTGGTTCTTAGGCAGAGAAAAGAGGATGATAAATGTATACGCCTTATAGGTACCTATGATGATAAGTTAAGGGAGGTTATGAACATCTTAGGGACTTTTTGGGAAATCCTTAAACTGGATCTTGATTTGAAGGAAGTGATAACCCCTCGTCCTTCGGTCACTTATCGGAGAGGACAAAATTTGAAGGATCGTCTCGTCCATAGTCATCTCCCACCTGATGTGGCCGACCCGACATGGTTGAATAAGACAACACCTAGAGGTACCTTTCGATGTGGCCTATGTAAGGTCTGTGATTATATTTTAAAGGGTAATACCTTTGAAAGTGATACGAAGGGGATTATCTATGAAAATAAAGAGTTCATTAATTGTCATACTGAAGGCCTAGTGTATTTAGCTAAATGCACATGTCCTAAATCTTATGTTGGGAAAACAAGTCGAGAATTTAGAAGGAGAATTCTTGAACACATAGGGGATATTAGGAGAAAAGAGGACACCCCCATTGCTAGGCATGTTTGGGAGAAACATGGTGGTGACCTCAAAGTAATGCAGTTTCAAGGTGTGGAGAAAATTAGATCGTCTCCCAGGGGGGGTGATCATAATAATAGGATTTTGAGGAAGGAGGCCCAATGGATTTTTAGCTAAAAACGGTGACCCCATTGGGACTTAATGAATGTATTTCCCTTGTCCCCTTTATTTGATGAGAAGAGAGTGGGACAGTATTTTTAGGGTAAAATGTCCCAAACTGAGAGAAGATATTAGTTTAATATAGTGCCCTATAGTTGTCAATAAGTTATGCATTATACTTTGACATTGATATGAGGGCCTATTTCAATTATTGGAAGTGATCAGTAGAGATATATAAGTCAATTATACATTCCTTTAGACATGCTTAATAATCTTTGTGTCATATAGTGGGTATCTAGATAGTGGGCATGTTATGTTTGCGCAGACTTGCCCACTGTATATCTTTCTCTGCTATCTATCTGTTGTTTCTGTGCCTGTATCTAGGATACCTCCGCTTCTGTGATGGCGCTATGACGTCTGCGCCAGACGTGGCCACCGCTGATTGGTTCGATGGTACGAAGCATGGGATTGGCAGGCGTGAACGTGCGTCATCTGTTGGGGGCGGAGGATTCTTTACAAATGTTGGGCGTCTGTGCCGCCGCGTGTGGCTCATATCGTGGCCGGTACCTGTTAAGCTCCGGTGCTAAACAAATGCACCATATTCTAATAAGCCTCCTGATGTATCCCTATGAGCATTAAAAAGGGATGAAACGCGTCGAGGTGATATGAATGTGCTCCCCTGCTATGAATGAAGCAGTGTGAGCTATGGTATTATTCGCTGGCTACCAATGGAGCAATGAAATCAAGGAGCTAGTAATCAATTTCTAAGCAGTGACCTGTGTTATAGACCATAATATTTGTGGGAGCTATCTGTAGTAAACTCTAAGGTGCTCTGGGTGAATGAGGGTTGTAATAAGGAACTCTATGACAAGGCTCTATGATAGGCAATTGGGCTATTGTGCAATATACAACTGATTGCACTTTATAAAATAAGGAGCTCTGTGACAGGGCTCTATGACAAGTATTTGGGCTAGTGTGCAATATACAACTAATTGCACTTTATGAAGGGGGTCTCCCTTCTTGGTTTAGTTTTTCTATGCCCTCTTTCATCAGTTGGGGATTTGAAATATCAGTGAGTCTAGTACCTCCATATATTATGAGCTGATGCTGGACATTTATTTGTCAATTTTAGGTCTATTAATACCCATGGTGTGTCCTGCCTGTGCAGGCACACTTGGGTAGACTGCACACAAGCACGGTGGATTTGGTGTATTGTTATTTTATATATTCAATAAAAGTTATACTTATTATGTTTCATTGGCTGTAAGCCATAATCATCAACCTTAACAGAAATAAACACTTGAAACAAATCACTCTATTTGTAATGACTATATAATGTTTCACTTTTTGTATTGAAGAACTGAAATAAATTAAACTTTTTGATGATATTCTAATTTAGTGAGAAGCACTTGTATATATGTATAGCTTGTGAGGTTTATAATGCAAAAATAATTATATTAGCATTGTATCATTGTATATCCCTCCTCCTTACTCCTCGGAGGTTCTGAAATTAATCCTTTTATTGAAAATTATCCGGATTATCTTGTATTGGTGGTGGGAGATTTTAATGCTTATCCTCATCTGTACTGGGATAAACATCACTTGGGTAATATACCCCAAAATGCCAGACCATCAGCTCTGCGTTATATATTGGCAGAAAAAGAATGCTGGATCTGTGGCGCTTGGGTCATCCAGGTGTAAAACAGTTTTCGCGTTACTCTTCTTCTCATCAGTCATTATCCTGCATAGATTTGGCTTTAGGAAATGAAGCCATCTTGAGATACACTAAAACAGTTGAATTTTTATCTAGAAACCTTTTGGATCATGCTCCGCTGTTGATACGGTTGCAGATGGGGGTAGATATCCAGGTAAGGAAGCCTATTTGGTGCCTGCATTAATACTGGTTGCAGGCTATAAGGGGTTCGATGTCATACATGATTTTAGAATTTTTCAAATGCTATGAGGGGTCAGTGGAGGATAATAGTGTGGGATGCAATGAAGGCTTATGTGCATGGAATTTGTATAAGAGAAATTGGCTAAATAAAAACCAAAACTAGAGAAAAATCTCAGAAATTACAACAAGAGGTCAAGGTATGGAATGCATTGTATATAGAAAGTGTGTCTGATGAAAACCGAAAATATGGGGAAGATTCCCAAAAGGGCATGGCAGATCACTTACTGGCGCTATCCTCACAGAAGCGCAAGCTCACTAAACAAAATTATTTCATTGAAGGGGAGAATGCTGGACACCTGCTATCATTAATAGTTAAGAGACACAGGAGGGGTTATCACACATGGTTGGACTTGTGTCAAGAGAGGGGAATACACTTATGGATACTTTAGATATCCTATCTGTCTTAAGCCAATATTTCGGAGATGTATACAGCACTAGATCGGCAGCACGGGAGGAAGATATATTGACATACTTGGAGGGTTAAAACTCCCTAGTTTATCAGTAGCAACTAGAGGGATCTTGGATCAACCACTGACAGTGGAGGAGTTAGAGGAAGCATTGGGTAAACTTCAGAATGAAAAGGCCCGAGGTTCTTGTTGGCATATGCAACAGATTAGGACTTATTATAAGTGAAAGGAGGACTTTATACTAACCAGACAGCAGATGGCGATAGTGTGTAAAGTTATATGCTTGCTGTAATGGTGGGGAGAAAAGCTCTCAATTGTTGGTTGTTTTTACTTCCTGTGTTTTCTTTTTTTTCCTGAATGTGTTATGTCAGCAGCACACGGACTGTGTGACACTGAATTGTATCTCATGTTTATCCAGTATGAAGTAAATACTGTTTACTCAAGATATCTTGCTGATTGAAGCTCTCGTAAGTACAGTGGTGACTGTAAGAAGATGCACTCTGCGACAGGTTATGGGCCCAGACACTAAAGCCCAGACACTACAGGCCCGCACTACAAGAGGATCCTGGTTTATAACCCCAGATAACGGAGCACACAGATAAGCTCTGTAAACTGAAGGAAATAAATCCAGATACAGAGTGACAGAGGAATTCATGATCCCAGGAGCTGGATATAATTACAGAGAATTTAACACAGGCAGGACATACAGGAACTATCAGCAAGAAGAAAAAACAGGAGAATATCTTCAGTACAACTCTCTAAACAAGTAAGACTATATAAAGATGATGAGTAACACAGAACTGAAATTCACAGTAGCTAAACTGAATAGTGAAAATTATCAGTTATGGAAATTCAAAGTAGAGATGATGTTATCTAAGGATGATTTATGGGAAGCAATTGTTACAGAAAGACCAAATAAAGATAATCAGACATGGGATAAGAAGAATAGACAAGCGAGAGCCACCATTAGCTTATTAGTGGATGATGCTCAATTAATACATATAAGAAATGAAGAAACAGCGAAAGGAATTTGGGAAGCATTAAGAAAACTGTATGAAAGACCTAGCTTGAATCACAAGTTATTTTTATTAAGAAAGCTTTACAGTATGAGATTGAGTGCAAATGGCGACATGCAGAAGCACATATTCTCAATGATGGAAGTGATATCACAGCTAAGATCTATTGGTGAAGACATTAAAGAAAGTCATGTAGCAGCTATATTATTGTGCAGTTTACCAGATTCGTATACAGCCTTGATAAATGCCCTTGAGACGAGACCAGAAACTGACATTACATTAGATTTTGTGAAAACAAGACTAATAGATGAATATCAGAGAAGAAAAGAACAAAGAAATGATTCTTCTACTGAAAAGGACAGTGAAAACGCTGTTAAAGCTACGGAATTTAAAAAACCCTATAATAAAGAGAAAAGAGAATGCTTTAGATGTAAGAAAAAAGGTCACTTAAAGAAAGACTGTACCATATGGAAAGCAGAACAACAAAAATTACAACATAAAAAGCATACACAGAAAGTAAAAAACACAATTTCCGATTCATGTCAGAATAATTGGAATCGCACATTTAAAGTAACAGACAAGAAATCATCACTTGGTTGGTTTATTGATTCAGGAGCAACGAGTCATATGACAAGTGACAAGTATTTCTTTACTGATCTTGATTTAGATAAGAAAGAAGCCATTTATCTTGCAGATGGAAGCAAAATAACCGCAGAAGGTATCGGACAAGGTATGCTAAATTGTTCAAACAAGTTTGGACAAGATTCAAAGATACTTGTACAGGATGTATTGTATGTTCCAAAATTGGAAGGCGGATTATTATCTGTGAAACGTTTAACAGCAAAAGGACTTACAGTAAAATTCAAAGACAATGAGTGTGCAATTATTGCAGGAAACAAGGTGATAACCAAAGTCAAGGCAGATGAACAATTATATCATTTTGACACACCTAAGGAACAGATGAAGGTATGTACACATGATCACAAAAACTGTATTCTCATGTGGCATAGACATCTAGGACATAGACACCCTGACAGTATAAGGGAACTACAGAGAAAAGAATTGACAAAAGATTTAAAGATATCAGATTGCTCAATTACCGTAAGATGTGAATGTTGTATAAAATCCAAAGCCACAAGGATATCTATTCCAAAAGAAAGTGAGATGAAAAGCGAAAGACCACTTGATTTGGTGCATACTGACGTATGTGGACCCATGAAAGTGACTACATCAGGAGGCAATAGATACATGTTGACTTTTATAGACGACTACTCAAGATACACAGTCACATACTTAATTGAAAACAAGCCAATTGTCATCAGAAGTGATAATGGAGGTGAATTTACGGGTCACAGAATAGAAGACTACTTACGACAAAATGGAATAGAACACCAGAAAACTGTTCCATACACACCTGAACAAAATGGAGTAGCAGAAAGGAAAAACAGAACTCTAACAGAAATGATAAGATGTATGCTGACGGATTCCGAAATACCAGAGAAATATTGGGGTGAGGCAGCAATGACAACTACATATCTACAGAACCGACTTTTTTCCAGAAAACTGACGAAAACTCCATATGGACTGTGGCAAGGTATGAAACCAAGTGTCAATCATTTAAAAGTTTTTGGATGTAAAGTTTTTATATTCATTCAAACAGAAAAACGTTCCAAACTTCAAAACAGATCCATGGAAGGAATATTCGTTGGATATAGTGAAAATTGTAAAGGATATAGAATCCTAGATCCCCAAATAGACAGAGTTACGGTGAGTAACAGTGTGACATTCATTGAAGATTTAAATGAAGACATTATGATTTCAGTTGAAACAAAAAATGAGAAAAACAATAGTGACATAACTGAAGAAATATCTGATGAGAAAGAAGTGGAAATTAATGAAGAACAAAATACTGAAAGTGAAGAATCGCATCTACAAACAGACACAGAACCAAGACGTTCAATGAGAGAGAAGAAAGGAAAACCACCAAAACGTCTCTCATACAAGACAAGCATAAGAAAAATCTATGAGCCTACCTCTTAGGAAGACATATCTAAACTTCCTGAAGAAGAAGCTAATAAATGGATAGAAGCAACAGAAACAGAAATTAAATCCATGCATGATTCAAATACATGGACACTAGAGATGAGCGGTGTTCGACTCGAACTGTTCGCCAAGCTCAAATTCGAGCTGTTTTGGGCAGTGTTCGAGCTGTTCGGCGAACACGAACAATTTGAAAAAAATTTGGCTGTTGGAGGTTATGTTCGATAACTGTTCGTGCACCAAAATCATAACTGGATTTTTTCTCAGTAATGCTGAAAATTAATGTTAATACGCAGTTTGAGTGTACAGCGGGGCGGGGGAAGGGGCAGGGGATGGATCTCTGCATAAATAATGAAGATCTCCATTTTTTTTTCTCTTTCCCGCATTTACAGTGGAGAGGTGCAATCTGTCAGCCTATCAGCAGCGCACACACGGAGCGAACTGCTTTTTTTCACACAAGAAAGGGCATGTGTCATTGTCAGTGTATGTCACATGTCCTTGCCCTATAAGACCCAGCCATTTTCCCCGTCGCCGCCATTTTCTCACTGCTGCAGCTGCGTGTTAGACGGCACCGCTGTTGCTGTGTGCGCTATACTTTCAGTGTTAATTTCAAGCCAATTTTCGCACAAATCTACAGATAGCTTGGGAGTAGGGAATAGTTGTGATTGCAGTCCTTTTGAGGACTAGGTTACATCATTTCCTACGACTTTTATCAGGCAGGTCTGTGCTCTTAAATAGATAGGTTGGGAGTAAAGACTAATTGTAATTGCAGTCCTTTTGAGGGCTAGGTTACATCAGTTCCTATCACTTTTTGCCAGGCAGGTCTGTGCCAGTGCTGTGCAAGTTTATTTCACAGCATTTGGCTAAATCTAGCAAACCAAATCCTTATTGGCCTCTTGCAGTGTGTGTTAGTCAGTGGAGTAGCCTATCTGTGTTGCAAGCTACACCACCTGTGTATAGAATACAATTTTTTTTACTGCACCTAGTGAAGTAAAACCTTTTGGGCATAGCATCATTCTATTAGTCCATCTATACTAATCTCCACCAGGTTGCAAATTCAAAACATTTTTTATCTGCATCTAGCTCTGAAAAAATATTTGGGCTTGGGCTTGTAGCAGTGTGTGGGACTTGTTCTATTAGTCCATCTATACTAACCTCCACCAGGTTGCAAATTCAAAATAATTTTTATCTGCATCTAGCTCTGAAAAAATATTTGTGCTTGGGCTTGTAGCAGTGTGTGGGACTTGTTCTATTAGTTCATCTATACTAACCTCCACCAGGTTGCAAATTCAAAATAATTTTTATCTGCATCTAGCTCTGAAAAAATATTTGGGCTTGGGCTTGTAGCAGTGTGTGGGACTTGTTCTATTAGTCCATCTATACTAACCTCCACCTGGTTGCAAATTCAAAATAATTTTTATCTGCATCTAGCTCTGAAAAAATATTTGGGCTTGGGCTTGTAGCAGTGTGTGGGACTTGTTCTATTAGTCCATCTATACTAACCTCCATCAGGTTGCAAATTCAAAATTATTTTTATCTGCATCTAGCTCTGAAAAAATATTTGGGCTTGGGCTTGTAGCAATGTGTGGGACTTGTTCTATTAGTCCATCTATACTAACCTCCACCAGGTTGCAAATTCAAAATAATTTTTATCTGCATCAGCTCTGAAAAAATATTTGGGCTTGGGCTTGTAGCAGTGTGTGGGACTTGTTCTATTAGTCCATCTATACTAACCTCCACCAGGTTGCAAATTCAAAATAATTTTTATCTGCATCTAGCTCTGAAAAAATATTTGTGCTTGGGCTTGTAGCAGTGTGTGGGACTTGTTCTATTAGTCCATCTATACTAACCTCCACCAGGTTGCAAATTCAAAATAATTTTTATCTGCATCTAGCTCTGAAAAAATATTTGGGCTTGGGCTTGTAGCAGTGTGTGGGACTTGTTCTATTAGTCCATCTATACTAACCTCCACCAGGTTGCAAATTCAAAATAATTCTTATCTGCATCTAGCTCTGAAAAAATATTTGTGCTTGGGCTTGTAGCAGTGTGTGGGACTTGTTCTATTAGTCCATCTATACTAACCTCCACCAGGTTGCAAATTCAAAATAATTTTTATCTGCTTCTAGCTCTGAAAAAATATTTGGGCTTGGGCTTGGGCTTGTAGCAGTGTGTGGGACTTATTCTATTAGTCCATCTATACTAACCTCCACCAGGTTGCAAATTCAAAATAATCTTTATCTGCATCTAGCTCTGAAAAAATATTTGGGCTTGGGCTTGTAGCAGTGTGTGGGACTTGTTCTATAAGTCCATCTATAGTAACCTCCACCAGGTTGCAAATTCAAAATAATTTTTATCTGCATCTAGCTCTGAAAAAATATTTGGGCTTGGGCTTGTAGCAGTGTGTGGGACTTGTTCTATTAGTCCATCTATACTAACCTCCACCAGGTTGCAAATTCAAAATAATTTTTATCTGCATCTAGCTCTGAAAAAATATTTGGGCTTGGGCTTGGGCTTGTAGCAGTGTGTGGGACTTGTTCTATTAGTCCATCTATACTAACCTCCACCAGGTTGCAAATTAATAATAATTTTTAGCTGCATCTTGCCCGGAAAATAATTTTGGGCTTAGTAGCAGTGTGTGGTACTCATTGTATTAGGCCATCTATACCAAGCTCCACCAGCTTTGAAATTAATAATAATTTTTAGCTGCATCTTGCCTGTAAACTAATTTTGGGCATATTAGCAGTGTGTGGTACTCATTCTATTACGCCATCTATACTAAGCTCCACCAGCTTTCAAATTACTAATAATTTTCAGCTGCATCTTGCCTGGAAAATAATTTTGGACATAGTAGCAGTGTGTGGTACTCATTGTATTAGGCCATCTATACAAAGCTCCACCAGCTTTGAAATTAATAATAATTTTTAGCAGCATCTAGCCCGGAAAATTTTTTTTCTTCCCAATAGTGGTAGCAATAGAAATATGGGGCGCGCTCCTGGCTAACAAAAATATACGCTTCATACCAAAAATCACCAGCCTAGCGCACTGCATTAATAAGATGGCATCATCGTCTCTCCCGTCTATGCCGGCTAGCATTCCTGTGCCTAAAACACAATGCATGGGTCCGCGCTAGCCAAGATGCTGAGGGGTCTAAAGCTGCTGCTAACGCTTTATCACAATTCAATTGGCAGATTTTCACAGAGCTCCTCCCCAACGTCCACCCATCGGGCAACAGTTGCCCACCCTCCCTATGGGATCTAGTGGCGAATAGTTGATGCCATTAATCAGAGTGTCAGTTGCCCCGTCGACATTGCAAGCATACGGTAAGGCATGGGAAGAGTGGACACGACTAGTAGCAGGCAGACGGGTTGACCAATGTGAACAAGCCAGATTACAAGTCACCATAGAATTTCTCCACCAGCTAATGAGGGGCATATCAGGGGCGTCAGCGCAGCGGTGTCTGACCAGAGTAGCATTTCACTTCCAACTACTGAATTGGGGAGATGTGACAAAGAGATTCATCATCAGACAATCCATAAAAGGGTGGAAAAGTGGTCAGCCAAGTCAGGAGTGTAGACGTCCCGTGTCACTAAAACTGATTTCTCACATCATATCCCTAACACCATTAACATGACACTCACAATTTGAAGCAACACTACTGTCTACTGCATTTGCGATCTCCTTATTCGGGGCGCTATGCATAAGCGAATTAGTCCCACAATCCAAAATTACCACCAGTGGAGGCTTATTACACCAGGACGTAGTCATAGCCAATAATGCAATACGTCTACTCATACGCCAATCGAAAACGGTTCCAGTGGGCAGGGGCACTTGGGCACTTCTACAACCCACAAACGGTACACTGAGTCGGGTAACAATAGTAAAAACATATATAACCATCAGATCACAAAGTAATTTCTTCCTATCACACATTGATGGAACTCTATTATCAAGATACCAGTTCCAAGCTATATTTAATAAATGCATAACATCGGCAGGGAACCACCCCAAAGATTACGGGACACACTCATTCCGCATAGGAGCGGCCACAGAAGCAGCAAGAGCAGGACTGTCAGAAACTGAAGTTTAGAGGATAGGGAGATGGCGATCCACGTGTTTGGCGAGATACATAAGACCGGACTTGTTATCCTAACGTGATTTGTTTCTTTTACAGGTGACGCTAAGCCAACAGTGTGGGTGATAGGCCACTCGTATATATATTGGGCAGAAAAAAGGGCGAAAGTCCGCCCAGGCAGGAGGAAATTAGAGTTTCATAACACATATTTCAACTGGAGAGGTATTAGAGGCCTGCTATGGCCACAGGTACTAATGGAGGTAATCAAGGTAGGGAGAGAGGCAAGAGGTCCGGTCATCTTAGTTATACAGGCCGGGGGAAACGACCTAGGTCATCACAAGAGCGCATAACTAATGGCAATAATGAAACTAGACACTGAGTGCTTCAGAGAATTTTTCACAAAACTAACTATAGTATGGTCAGAGATTGTGCCGATAGCGGTATGGCAAGGTGTGCGAGACATCACGGCCATCGAACGGACAAGGCGGGTAATAAATTTTCGGATGGCAAAATTTAGAAGAGACAGAGGTGGTGTAGTGATACAACACCGACAACTGGAAGGAGATAAAGCAGGCCTCATACGGCCTGACGGTCTTCACTTAATGGATATTGGACTGGACATATTCCTGTCAGGACTCCAGGACGGAGTGGAACAAGCGTTAAGAGTGATGGATGGGGGTCAGATCCTGCGTACGAGTATGCAGGATCCTCCGTGGCCTGGAGATAGAAAGGACATGTTGGAGAGATACACTTGTTGGCCAACTTGCCGGTGTTGAGACCCAGGGCATGCTGCAACAAGCTGAATTATTTTAGAAATAAAATGCCTTTCTAATGGAATGAGTATAAAGAGTTAATAAAGCTGTGACCGATCCTCACCCATCCAGTTGTAAGAGTTACATTATTGTCAAGGAAAGGGGGGCGGTAGGGGGGCTGAGCTTCTGGGTTTGGTTGGGGGTCCCCACAGTCTGCCTAGGCTAGATGCATTTAAAAATTCTTGTTAGATACACAGGCGGTGCAGCTTGCTTCGCAGCTGGGCTGCTACGCCCAAAGTATTGCCTAGGCTAGATGCAGTTAAAAATTCTACGCTGACTAGCAGACACTGAAGCTTTGGAGCAGACCTCTGAGTAAACAGCTCTTCAGACTCAACCATCTGTGTTACCCCAAGCCATAGTGTATGTAGTTTCTTACAGTTAAAAGGGGGGGGTGTGACCCAACCCACCTGGAAATGACGATGCCAACGTCACGTAAAACACAGCAAGGGGACTCCAAAAAGAGTCTCCATTTTTAACAAAAATTGTGGCACAGACATCACTTAAGTTGCATCAATTGCCCCAGAGTTGCTTAAAACGGTTGGTGAGGTGATTTTACCAAATCCTCAAGCTTTTAGTCTCCCCAGGATGACACAGGGGTAGAAAAGTCCTTGCGGATCCATGATTTGTTCATCTGTATGAACGTGAGTCTGCCTACATTCTCAGTGGTCAGCCGCGTGCGCTTATCTGTCAGCACACCACCAGCAGCGCTGAACACACGTTCAGAGAGAACGCTGGCTGCAGGGCATGACAAGATCTCCAAAGCGTGAGTGGCGAGCTCCGGCCATTTTTCCAGATTGGAAGCCCAAAATGAGCAAGGTTCCAGTGACACAGTCATAGCTTCGATGTTCACTTGGAGATACTCCTGTACCATACTCTCTAGGCGTTGACTATGTGTCAGACTTCTTGTCTCCTGTGGCCTTGCAAAGGATGGTCTAAAAAAGTGGTGAAACGATTCCACAAAATTGCTGTTGCCAGCAGATACTGTGTTACTGTTACGGTTTGAGTGATGAAGACTCGACAGTCCCACGGTTTGCAAGTTAGAACTGTGAGATTCACTACGTGCACCTCTGGTGTTTTGTGGAAAAGCACATGTAAGATTCTGCAACAGCCTCTGCTGATACTCCTGCATGCGTGAATCCCTTTCTATGGCAGGAATTATTTCGGCAAATTTACTTTTGTACCGGGGATCTAAGAGTGTGGCAACCCAGTAGTCGGGATTACTTCGAATTCTGACAATCCGAGGGTCATGTTGCAGGTAGTGCAGCAAGAAGGCACTCATGTGTCTTGCGCATCCAGGAGGACCAAGTCTTTGTTGTGTTGGTAGCGAGGTAAGAATCATGCTTCCTTCCTCTGCCCTCTCCCCCCGACCGCGCACAACAGAAATGTGATCAAGGTCTCCCTCATCTGATGAGCCTTACATGCCCATCGCCAGTTCGTCCTCCACTCCTTCCTTGGCTCCTGCACCTTCCTCAACAGTTTGGCTGCTACCATGAGCCCTGGTTAATCCCTCTCCCCCACCCTCCCATGCCTGCCGCCTTGGTGCTGCCGACCGTCTGGACCTTGGGGATGTTATCCCTTCCGCATACGATTCCTCCTCTACTTCCTCCACCTCCTCTTGTCCCACCACCTGACTCTGAATTCTGTTTAACGTGTCCTCCAGCATGTAAATCACAAGAATAGTCATGCTGATAATGGCATCGTCGTCAGCACTAAACATCTTCGTCGCCATTTCAAAACTGTGCAAAAGGGTGTGTGGCGCCCCTGAGGGTTCAGTCGCCACAGAGGTACTGCATCTCACCCAGAGGTGTGGTATCTCACCCTCAGGTAATGAAGGAGTATGGCTCGGGACCCTAACACCTGCATCCAACACATACCCGCAGTTGGGGTAGGGCGAGATTGCTCCTAAGGGAGAGCACAGTCCCAGGTCCCTAGCTGGTGGGAGGGTCCTATGTAGGTGGTGTGGGTGGAGAAAGCAGCTTAGGGGAGCACATGACCGGGAGATTATAAATAGGAAGCCATCTTAGAAAGAGCAAGCCAGTCAGAGGAGGAGAAGTGACAGGAGCAGAGGCTCTGCATGAGCTCTGCTCCGGAAGCGGGCCTAGCCTGGGAGGCCCAGGACTGAAGGAGAGAAGAGATGAGTGGGAGCAGGAAGGCTCCAGGAACCGAAGGGACCCTAGGGGTACGAGCCGTGCAGAAGGCCACCCATACGCCCGCTGCTACCAGGAGGTAGAGGGGTCAGGCCAGATAAGGGGAACCGATCCCTCAAGTAGCGGAGAAACAGCAAGGCTCAACTAGAAACCGGAGGCTGCAGCATTTCATGTACTGCAGGCCAAAGTCCACACCAGTCTCACTAAGAAGGTAGCCACATAGGACCCAGGGGACGGAACACACGTCGCCCGCCACGGCCCGAGGATACCGGATAGAAGTGTCACTGGTTGTGAGGTGCAGGGAGAAGGCCAGAGAAAGGACACACAGAAGGGGGTCCTGCTAAGTACTCCGGAGCTATCTGGGGGTGGACTGAGCCCCTCACTGAGTACGCACAGCACGACGGGGGAGATTGCTCTGGTACCTGTAATCTGGACTGCAACAACTGTGAGTAAAGATCTTGGGACTGCATCACACGGACTCTGTGTTCATTACTGACTCCCTGCACTACAACCACCATCATCCACCCACACTGCCCTGAAGCTACACTCTTCCTGTGGGGAGTAATAATACCATTGCTGGAAAACCACCAGCTTCAGAGGACTGTTCCGCAGCGGTGGCCCCTTTGGACACACTCCACAGGTGGCGTAGTCGGACATTATAAAACCCATATATACAAATTACCCTTGGATTGACCGCCCTGGGTCACGGACCGGGTCGCCGCCACAGTGACTACAACCCCCAGCGTCTACCGGCCCGGCTCCGGGTACCCCACGGCCCAGGGGGCGCAACAACTTCATAGGTCCCTGATCTGAGACCACTCCTGCAGCGTGATTTGCCCAACCTCTGGATCATGTTGGCCCAGGCTATACGTCAGAACGTATTGAACCAGAGCTTGTCGGCGCTGCCACAGCTGCTGCAACATGTGCAGAGTTGAATTCCACCGTGTCGGCACATCGCATTTCAGCCGGTGAACTGGCAGGCCCAACGACTTCTGTAGAGCTGTAAGTCGTTGAGCTGTGGAATGCGAACGGCGGAAGTGAGCACACAGCGACCGTGCCCTCTGCAGAAGGCCATCTATTCCAGGATAGTGGGCTAAAAATTGCTGGACAACCAGGTTCAACACGTGAGCCATACAAGGCAAGTATGTGACATTGCCCCGGCGAAGGCCCGCACTCAGGTTTGCAGCATTGTCGCACATGGCTGGCCTTCCCTGGTTGCAGGTCCAGTGGAGACAACCATTCATGAAACTGGGTCTCCAGAGCTGACCACAACTTCTCAGCTGTGTGACTCACATTTCCCAGACATTTCAAAGTAAACACCGCCTGATGCCGTTGAGCCCTGCTGCCAGCATAGTAAGGAGGTGTGCAGGATTCCTTCTGCGCAGTTAGAAAGCGGGTGGCATTACCAGACAGGCTTTGGGTGCAGGTGGGGGACCGAGAGGAGGTTGAGGAGGCAGAAGCAGTGGAGGAACTTCTAGATAAAGAGGATTGACGTACACCTCGTGGGGACGGCAAGACTTGGACAGCAGCCCCTTGTCCTGCTGTCACCATAGTTACTCAGTGCCCAGTCAGCGACATGTAACGCCCCTGTCCATGCCTACTCGCCCAAGTGTCTGTGGTGAAATGCACCCTGTCACACACAGAGTTTCTCAAAGAAGCGGTGATGTTGTGTGCGACATGCTGGTGGAGCGCAGGCACACCTTTCTTTGAGAAGTAGTGCCGACTGGGCATCTGGTACTGGGGCACTGCGACGGACATAAGGTCTCGAAAATACTCTGTGTCCACCAGGCGGAAAGGCAGCATTTCTGTAGCCAACAGCTTACAGATGGTGAAATTCAACCTCTTTGCTTTGTCATGGCTAGGAGGAAATGGTCTTTTACTTGTCCACATCTGAGGGACCGAGGGCTGGCTGTTGTGCTTAGACGGGGTTGAGTAGGGTGTCCCCGGCAAACTTGCCGGTCTGTGAGGAAGATGCAGGCGGAAAAGTTAGGCTGCCTTGATCCATAGGTGGTGCTCTCGATGTCGGAGAGCGCTCAACACCAGCTGGTGTTTCCACTTCCAAATGAAATGATGACCTGCCAATCACACTGGCTGTTGCGGGTAAAGAGGTGGCATGTCTGCGTCCAAAAACATGTGTGACTGCTGTCCCCCCAGTCACAGAGGATGAAGAGGCCACGGATGCACAAGATGGGGCAGATGGTGGTTGGTACGGCCCGCTAGGCCGCATTGTAGCACAGTGAGCTTCCCACTGCAACTTATGCTTCATATCCATGTGACGGTTCATGCATGAAGTACTCAAACTATGGATTTTTTGGCCTCTACTTAGCTTTTGGTGACAAATATTACAGATAACACGAGTTGGGTCATCCTTATCGATCTGAAAAAATACCCAGGCTATGCAAGGCTTAGAGCCCATGCGACCTGAAGAGCCACTACGACTTGTGGTCAGAGGCAGAGTTGTGGTTGAGGATGCAGTTGTTGACGTGCTTCCAGTACTCCGTCTCTGTCCAAGAAGGTGCAACCTAACCTCGTCGTCAATAGCATCTGTGACGCCCAGCTGCGCTTGGTATCACAGATCCTAGAAGAGTGCATTGATTGAATCCTCCACAAGAGGCCCCCATAAACATTCACACATCTCCACGTTCCACCTCAGACCAGCAGAGGGAGCCCGTTAGGGATATAAATAGGGAAGGTGGAGCTAGGCAGTTCAGTTCCTCTGAAGAGTTCCTGCAGTAGAGAAGCCTAAGAGAGGTCAGTCTGCAGTGGAGCTCAGTCTAGTCTAGAGAACTCAGTTAATAGTTCAGCAGTGGAGCACGAGGCTCCTGTTAGCTAGATTCAGGGAGCCCAGTTAGAGCTTAAGGTGTGCCGGCTCCATAAGATCGGTGAAGCGCGGCAAGTTGCTGTTAGTGTGTATAGCCTAGTGAGGGCCCGAGTAGGCCGAAGGCGAGTGGAGAGTTAGTACATAGGGGGCAGAGTAGCTTTACCAGCTCACCCCGAAGCATTTACCGGACACCGTATCCGTGCTTATCGGGATCTCTATGACCCAGTAAGGCATAACCGGAATCCCTGGAGAACTACAAGTTCCAGGATCGCTAAGGTGCTGATACGTAACAGAGCCAGGAGACACTTAGGCCCCGCATACTGGGAGCGTGAACTCCAAGAGAAGGCCCTACCACAAGGTCAGCCAGCGCAGGACAGAGACAAAGTTAGGCCTAGCTACAGGCAGGTCAGAAACTTACTATGCAGAGGCAAGAAACTGGAGGCTCTACACCCGCTCATTGGGGAGGATCCTGATATGCACCCTTCACCCTACAGTGCTCCGGGATGTGCCTGAATTTCCACCAGTAAAAGGTACTGAAGTGACTACCGTCTCCATTCCCGTTCTTGCTCTGACCCAGCTGGGTCTCGCCTGTCCTGCATTCCCCCTGCATATGCTTTTCTGAGGCCTAGCTCCACCTGTGGGGAGCTATACCATCGAGCTGCCTTATCACTGGCCTCAGTGGACTACTGCAGTGCTGGTGCTTCTCACCAGATACCACAGGTGGCGTCACGAACTCTTAAAAAATTAACAATTATCCACCCTTTTAAAGACTGACCCCAGGGTACGGGCGCGGGAGCCTACCACCGCGACATCCCAAAGGCCAGGCAAAGCCCCGGGTACCGAGTGATCCCCATCCCCTGGGATAGTCACATCCTCCTCCACCTCCTCTGCTGACCTCATCGACTGGCTGACTGTAGGTTGACAGTAAGTGGGATCTCCAACCTCATCATCAACACCCACGAAAGTAAGTGTGTGACTTGTTTTTCAGTGACTTTGGATTCAGGGAGTTTGGAAGGGAGGACTTTGGACTGAATTGCTGTTTGTATTTCATTAATTCTTTACTTTTCTTTTTACTTAACATTCTGTCTATTGCAATCCCCATTAGGAAATGAGCTCCATTATTGACAATGCTATCCAGTGTACATCTTGCCACATGTATGTATTCCTTGAACAGTCGGTCGGGGTTGCTTACTGCTGCGCGAGATGTGTGCACGTTGTGCGTTTGGAAGCCCAGATACTGGATCTAAATGAGCAGCTGGCAACACTGAGATCCATTGACAACATGGAACGGAGTCTGCTGCTCTCTGAGTCGGGAGCTGCAGCACAGTGAGGTCGCTAGTTGGGTGACAGTTAGAAGGGGTGGCAGAGGGAAGAGTGCCAGGGAGGCTAGTCCTGATCTGGCACACCCCAATAAGTTTGCAAAGTTGGCAGATGAGGGGAGTGACGGTACAGGGGTAGCACTACTGCAGCAAGGCATGTCCCCTGAAAGCCGGAGGAGTGTCAGCTCCAGTAAAGAGAGAAATAGGAGAGTAGGGCAGGCCAGGCAGGTGCTGGTAGTGGGGGACTCAATTATTAGGGGAACAGATAGGGCAATCTGTCACAAAGACAGGGATCGTCGAACAGTGTGCTGCCTACCTGGCGCTCGAGTCCGGCACATCGCTGATCGGGTTGACAGATTACTGGGAGGGGCTGGTGAGGACCCAGCGGTCATGGTGCACATTGGCACAAATGACAAAGTTAGAGGTAGGTGGAAGGTCCTTAAAGATGATTTCAGGGAATTAGGCTGCAAGCTGAAAGCAAGGACCTCCAAGGTGGTATTCTCTGAAATACTACCGGTACTACGTGCCACGCCAGAGAGGCAACAGGAGATTAGGGAGATAAATAAGTGTCTCAAGAACTGGTGTAGGAAGGAGGGATTTGGATTCCTGGAGAACTGGGCCGACTTCTCAGTTGGCTACAGACTCTACACTAGGGACCGGCTGCACCTTAATGGGGAGGGAGCAGCTATGCTGGGGGAGAAAATGGCTAGAAGGTTGGAGGAGTGTTTAAATTAGGGATTGGGAGGGGGTATTCATTTTATAGGTGGGGAAGATAGTTCAGATAGTGACCTGGGCACAAATAAAGAAATTCGGGGTGGGGTTAGAACAGTCAATAAAGTAAGAAGGAATAGAGGTACAGAGAGATACATAAAATGCATGTACACTAATGCCAGAAGCCTCACCAACAAAATGGAGGAATTTGAATTAATTTTGTTGGAAAATAATTATGACATGGTAGGGATATCTGAGATGTGGCTGGACGAGATCCATGACTGGGCAGTTAATTTACAGGGCTATAGTCTGTTCAGAAATGACCGTACAAACAAGCGAGGGGGGGGGGAGTGTTTATATGTAAAATCATCCTTAAAACCTGTCTTGCGGGAGGATATATGTGAATGTAATGAAAATGTAGAGTCCCTGTGGGTAGAGATAAGGGGAGGGGGAAAAAATATTAAATTACTGATAGGGGTTTGTTAGAAGTCTCCAAAAATAATGGAAGTAGAATATCCTCGTAAAGCAAATAGATGAAGCAGCGACTCAAGGAGAAGTCATTATTATGGGGGACGTCAACTACCCTGAAATACATTGGGGGACAGAAACATGTAGTTCAAGCAAAGGAAATAGGTTTTTGACAACTATGAGAGACAATTACCTTTCACAACTGGTTCAGGACCCAACAAGAAGGGGGGCACTGCTAGACCTAATATTAACCAATAGGCCAGAATGCATATCAAATATACGAGTTGGGGGTCACTTGGGTAATAGTGATCACAAAATAATACGTTTTCATGTAACCTTTAATAAGATGTGTAGTAGAGGAGTTACAAGGACACTAAACTTCAGGAAGGCAAATTTCCAACGGTTAAGAGATGATCTTAGTGCAATAAACTGGGACGATATCCTGAGACATAAAGCTACACAAAGCAAATGGGAGACATTTATTAACATCCTGAATAGGACCTGTGCACAATATATACCCCTTGGGAATAAACATGCTAGAAATAGGAGGAAACCACTATGGCTAAATAGAGCTGTAAGGGGCGCAATAAGTGACAAAAAGAAAGCATTTAGAGAACTAAAGCAAGTAGGTAGTGATGAGGCAGTAAATAAATCTAGAAAATTAAATAAATTATGTAAAAAACAAATCAAGGCAGCAAAGATTGAGGCAGAGAGAATCATTGCCAGAGAAAGTAAAAATAACCCCAAAATATTCTTTAACTACATAAATAGTAAAAAAAACTAAAAAATGATAGTGTTGGCCCCCTTAAAAATAGTCTGGGTGAAATGGTGGATGAGGATGAGGAAAAAAGCCAATATGCTAAATGATTTTTTTTCAACCGTATTTACACAAGAAAATCGCATGACAGAAAACATGATTAGTGATAACAAAAATTCTCCAGTAAATGTCACTTGCTTAACCCAGCAGGAAGTACGGCGGCGTCTAAAAATCACTAAAGTTGACAAATCCCCGGGCCCGGATGGGATACACCCGCGAGTACTGCAGGAATTAAGTAATGTCATAGATAGACCATTATTTTTAATCTTTAAAGATTCCATAATAACAGGGTCTGTACCACAGGACTGGAATATAGCAAATGTGTTGCCAATATTCAAAAAGGGGACAAAAACTGAACTTGGAAATTATAGGCCGGTAAGCTTAACCTCTACTGTGGGTAAAATACTGGAGGGTTTCCTAAGAGATGCTATGATAGAGTATCTGAAGAAGAATAACCTCATGACCCAATATCAACATGGGTTTACGAGGGACCGTTCCTGTCAAACTAATCTGATCATTTTTTATGAGGAGGCAAGTTCTGGACTGGACCAAGGAAATGCAGTGGATGTTGTGTATATGGACTTTTCAAAAGCTTTTGATACGGTTCCACACAAAAAGGTTGATACATAAAATGAGAACAATGGGGATAGGGGAAAATATATGTATGTGGCTTAAGAATTGGCTCAGTGATAGGAAACAAAGGGTGGTTATTAATGGAAAACACTCAGACTGGGTCTCAGTTAACAGTGGGGTACCACAGGGGTCAGTATTGGGCCCCCTTCTTTTTAACATATTTATTAATGACCTTGTAGGGGGTATACAGAGTAATATTTCAATATTTGCTGATGACACTAAACTCTGCAGGGTAATCAATACAGAGGAGGACAATTTTATATTACAGGAGGATCTATGTAAACTAGAAGCTTGGGCTGATAAATGGCAAATGAGCTTTAATGGGGATAAATGTAAGGTAATGCACTTGGGCAGAGGAAATAAAATGTATAATTATATGCTTAATTGTAAAACACTGGGCAAAACTGTAACTGAAAAAGACCTGGGTGTATTGGTGGACGACAAGCTCACGTTTAGTGGCCAGTGTCAGGCTGCTGCTGCAAAGGCAAATAAAATAATGGGATGCATTAAAAGAGGCATAGATGTTCATGAGGAGAACATAATTTTACCTCTATACAAGTCATTAGTGCGACCACACTTAGAATACTGTGTACAGTTCTGGTCTCCGGTGTATAGAAAGACATAGCTGAACTAGAGCGGGTGCAGAGAAGAGCGACCAAGGTTATTAGAGGACTGGGGTGTGTGCAATACCAAGACAGGTTATTACACTTGGGGTTATTTACTGTGGAAAAAAGAAGGCTTAGGGGTGATCTTATTACTATGTATAAGTATATGAGGGGACAGTACAAAGACCTTTCTACTGATCTTTTTACTCTGAGGCCTGAGACGGGGACAAGGGGGCATCTTCTACGTCTGGAGGAAAGAAGGTTTAATCATAATCACAGACGGGGATTCTTTACTGTAAGAGCAGTGAGACTATGGAACTCTCTGCCGCATGATGTTGTAATGAGTGATTCACTGTTAAAATTTAAGAAGGGCATGGATGCCTTTCTTGAAAAGTATAATATTACAGGTTATAAATACTAGATTCCTTGATAGGGCGTTCATCCAGGGAACTAGTCTGATTGTCGCATGGAGTAGGGAAGGAATTTTTTTCCCCAATGTGGAGCTTAGTGTTTGCCACATGGTTTTTTTTTGCCTTCCTCTGGATCAACATGTTAGGCTATGGGTTGAACTAGATGGACTTAGTCTTCCTTCAACCTTAAAAAAAACAACTATGTTACCCTGTGTGTTCTCACACCCGTCGTCCTCAGAGCCAACCTCTTCCTGCCCTGACCGAAAAGTCAAGTTGTCGCTCCAATCAGGTATTTGAGTCTCATCATCGTCTTTTATCATTGTCTCCACCAACAGGAGTTACAGTTTGGGAACGAGGGTCTACATTATGCTCAGAACCTTCTTCATCTGGTCCTGGATCCGACTCATAAAGATTCTGGGCATCAGTGCAGATCATTTCCTCGTCTGGATTAACAGAAGCTCTGGAGCAGACCTCTGTTTCCCAGGCTATAGTATGAGTAAACAACTGTGCATACTCAACCATCTGTGTTACCCCATACTCAGATGGGCAGCTGGAGACTTGGGAGCTGTGAGGAAGCAAGTGCGATTGGGGTGACACCTCTGAGGACTGGAGTATTTGTGATGTTGAAGTTGAGGTGGAGGAGAGCCCACTTGAAGGAGCACTTGTTATACGCTGAAGCACCTGCTGTTTTTGTGCCTCATCTGGAATTTGTAGCGATGGGTGTGTCCGTAAGAAAAGGATCTATCACATTGTCCACGAAAAGAAGTAGACATCTTAGTTTGGCTTGAAGATGGTCTTTCTTCTGCAGATGTTACTCCCCCCCACCATGGGGGGGCTCGACCCACCAGCGGACAGGCACCAGTATTGAGAGAGGGGGGCTGGCCGTCAGGGTCCACCGCAGTTCTGGCACAAACCTGGCGACACGGAGGTCGCACAGGCAGGAACGGACTGGCCGTGTCGGCTTCGCACTTTTTTGGTTTTAGAAGGGCATGACATGCCTATATCTGTGTCTCCCCCTCCTTTTACTCCTCCACCTCTTTTCTTTTCGCATGACTATATGTACTTGTCACTTTTCCATGTGTTAGTTGTGTCTTCTGAGCAGTTTGTCAGCTTTTGGACACCTTTGAAGTGTTTTCTATGTGTTTTCTATGTGTTTCTATGTGTTTTTGTTTGCCTGCCATTGGTTTTAATGGTGTTCGACGGTGTTCGACGAACAGTTCGACGAACAGTTCGGCGAACATACGGGTGTTCGACGAACCGAACCGAACTCGAACACTACGGGGGTGGCTCAACACTAATGGACACTAACAGATTTGCCAGAAGGAAGAAAAGCCATAGGATGTAAATGGATTTTTAAAGTAAAATACCAAACAGATGGCACAGCTGAAAGATACCGAGCAAGACTCGTAGCTAAAGGGTATTCTCAAAAATATGGAGAAGACTATGATAAGACATTTGCTCCAGTTGTCAAACACACTACAATAAGAACTTTACTTACAGTTGCGGCAATGAAACAGATGGAACTGAGACATCTGGATGTAAAGACAGCTTTTCTGAATGGAGATTTAACAGAACACATTTACATGGAACAATAGTTCTAACGGTCTTACCAGAGAATTTTTCAAAGACTATAGAGAGATTCTGCTTCCTAGATTGCTGAAAGTGTTGGAGGTTGCCACAGCAGTTGGGAGATTACCTGTTTCAATGAATGAAGCCATTATTATTCTGCTACTGAAGCCAGGAAAGACCCTAAGTGCCCTGACTCCTATAGACCAATTTCTCTGCTGCTAGTAGATGTAAAAGTATTTGCTAAAATACTAACCATTAGGCTTAATAAAGTTATAAGGGAGCGGACTCATGAAGACCAAACAGGTGTCATGCCGAATAGGTCCACGGCTATAAATATTAGACGCTTATACCTTAACATGCAACTATGTAGTGCCGAATGTATCCAAAAGAAAAAGGAGTAGTAACCCAAATAGAATAAAATATAATTTTTATTAGATGATTATTAAAACAAATTACATATAATAGAGACTATGAGGAGAAAAATATACAAAGCAGAGTGACACCTCACCCAGTAGGATATACCAAAAAAGGACCCATAAATGGTAAGTATAATTAAATCGAAGCAGGTACTAATTTATCATAAAAACAATCACATGCATTGGTATAATGTGGCCATATAGTGGAAATATAGCATATTAAAGGTTATAGTTTTTTATATATTTTATTGAGAACAACTGATTTAATGTGGTAGCAAAAATTATGCGATAAAGCTATCAGGAATAATAATAACAACGCTGAATCGATACCTTAGTGGAGAATGCAACCTGAATATATCCAAATGAGATATGACAGAAGATATAATATATTGCTACAGCATGTGTAGTTATATTAGCAGTTAGTCATTATATATACCCAATCTTTAGTATGCACCATAAAAGAAACATCAGACCCATTAGGTATGTATGCACCATAAAGAAAAGGAGGTAAGTATAAAATTCAAAGTGCTGTAAGTGCAATAGATATATAAAGTGCCGTATGTGCATCAGAGTAGAAATACCATGTGGTTACATAGAGTAAAGGGTTATATCAACCAGTGCTGGCTGGCATATATAAAAATAGTACCTGGGGTGATCTTGGCAGCTGGGTGGGTATATATATATATATATACAGTACAGACCAAAAGTTTGGGCACACCTTCTCATTTAAAGATTTTTCTGTATTTTCATGACTATGAAAATTGTACATTCACACTGAAGGCATCAAAACTGTGAATTAACACATGTGGAATTATATACTTAACAAAAAACAACTGAAAATATGTCTTATATTCTAGGTTCTTCAAAGTAGCCACCTTTTGCTTTGATGACTGCTTTGCACACTCTTGGCATTCTCTGTATATATATATATTAGTGATGAGCGAACGCGCTCGCCACTACTCGGTACTCGCCCGAGCATCATGGTGCTCGAGATGCTCGGCGAGTATTTCCGGGTTGCTCGGGCGGGAACTCGGCGCCCCTCCCTGCATGTTTGGCGCTCTTTAGAGAGCCAATGAACATGCAGGGATTGCCTGCCATGCACTGTAACGCCGTAGCCATGTTGGTTGTGGGCATTACAGTGATTGGCTGGCGGCACAGCGTTATCAGGTCTATATAAGACCTGGCGCCGCTATGCTCGTCACAGTCACTCCGGATCAGACAGTGTAGGGAGAGCTGCTGCTGTGTCAGGGAGAGATTTACGGTAATCGTGTATTAGGTAGTGTAGGGAGAAAAACCGTACATTACACATATCCATCTTAACAAACAGTCCTTTTGAAGACTAACTAATCCATCTGCAGAGATATCATGCAGGCAGTGTATATAGGCAGGCAGGCAGGCAGGGTATATAACAGACTGCAGTGCACATAGGACAAGAGGCTCCATTCCAGTTCTGCCTTCTGCTGCTATTATATTTCTAGAAATAGGCCCAGGTTTCAGGGGCCAGGAATAATTTTTTTTTGCATCTTAATCCTCATAATTTGCTTAAAAAGCAATCCAGAGAACACGTTGTTTCTGCACCATTTGCTTGTTGGCACTGCAGAATACAGCCAAGTCCTTTCCATATTACAGCGCTAAAAATCCAGCTGTTTAAAACTGTGTTTTCTCCGTCACACGGCTCACATATGTTGTCAGAAAATACTGCCATTTCTGGCCTCCATTAAAAATTTCTTTCAGTGTGTCAGCAAAGATTTTGACACTGGTTTGCTGTTCAAACTACTTACCTACAGGCCAGGTATTTAAAACTGTGTTTTCTGCGTCACACGGATCACATATACGTTTTCAGAAAATACTGCCATTTCTGGCCTCCATTAAAAAAAATTTCAGTGTGTCAGTGAAGCAATTCACAGCAGTTTGCTGTTCAAACTACTGTACTTACCTACAGGCCAGGTATTTAAAACTCTGTTTTCTCCATCACACGGATCACATATACGTTGTCAGAAAATACTGCCATTTCTGGCCTCCATTAAAAAATTTTTTCAATGTGTTAGTGAAGCAATTGACACTGGTTTGCTGTTCAAAACAGTTACTTACAGGCCAGGTATTTAAAACTGTGCTTTCTGCGTCACACGGATCACATATACGTTTTCAGAAAATACTGCCATTTCTGTTCAAACTACTTACCTACAGGCCAGGTATTTAAAACTGTGTTTTCTCCGTCAAACGGCTCACATATAAGTTCGCTCCAAACTCAGTCATTTGTAGTGAGCGTGGAAGATACTGTCCTCCATTTAAAATGGGCAAGACACGTGGCAAGGGACGGGGAACTGAACGTGATGGTAATGATGCATGCAGAGGCCGGGGACAAGGCCGTGGGCAAGCCGAAATTGTGCCACAACAAACACCCACATCTTCTCGCCTGACCTTCCTGTCCCAATTTCTAGGGGACCGCAGCACACCACTATTGAACCCAGAGCAGTGTCAAAAGGTTGTTGGTTGGATAGCGGATAATGCTTCCAGTCACTTAGCCACCACCACCACCCTGTCTTCCACATGGTCAAGTCTCAGTAGCCGTGAGTCTAGACCGCATATTCCTCACCCTGATCCTCGTTCCTCCCACCATGCCGAGTACCCCATAACACCAATACGAAGGAAGTTGCCAGTACAACTGTTAGTTCTTCCCAAGTCTGGTTGTTTTTTAAAGACTCTGCCGATAACCCCAAAAAGGCCATTTGCGCCACGTGCCAGGCCATCATCAGCAGGGGTGGCAAAACGACCAGCCTGACCACCACCAGCATGATCAGGCACATGGCGGCAAAGCACCCGACTTTGTGGGCCGAACCCCAGGGTCCATGAACAGTGTCTGCGGGTGGCACCATTGCTTCTTCCGCTGTTGTGGATGCAAGCCAATCCCCTGTCCATGGCGCATGTGAAGATGCCTCCGGCCCTGCACCTGTCGTTGCACACTCTCAAGTAGCAGCATCAGGAAGCACGTCCATGTCCTTGTCCAAGAGTTGTCCATACCCCAGTCCTTGGAACGCAAGCGCAAATATGCAGCCAACGCCCCACAGGCCACACTACTAAATTCTCACATTTCACGACTGCTTGCGCTTGAAATGTTGCCTTTTAGGCTCGTGGAGATGGAAGCATTCCGCAACCTGATGGCGGTGGCCGTCCCTCGGTACTCGGTCCCCAGCCACCACTATTTCTCCAGGTGTGCTGTCCCCACATTACACAAGCACATGTCCCAAAACATTAGCCATGCTCTCAACAACGCAGTTACCGGTAAAGTCCACCTAACCACGGACACGTGGACAAGTGCTTGTGGACAGGGATGGTACATCTTGCTGACGGCACACTGGGTTAACATAGTGGAAGCCGGGACCCAGTCGGACCTTGGGTCGGAACACGTCCTCCTGACGCCAAGGATTGCGGGCCCTAGGTTAATCAGGGTTGCCCCCATGGTCTACAGCTCCTTCATCTCATCCTCCTCAGCCTCCTCCTCCTCTTCAGCCTCCATCTCCGAAATGACCACATCAGTCACAAGCTGGAAGCACTGCAGCACTGCCTCGGCCAAGCTGCAACAGGCTGTGCTGAAGCTAATATGCTTAGGTGAAAAACCGCACAATGCTGAAGAGTTGTGGACAGCTCTGAAGGAGCAGGCAGATCTGTGGCTCACACCACTGAACCTACAGCCAGGCATGGTCGTGTGTGACAATGGTCGGAACCTGGTGGCAGCTCTGAGGCGAGGCAAGCTCACACATGTACCATGCCTGGCCCATGTGCTTAACCTCGTGGTTCAGCGGTTTCTCAAATCCTACCCGGAGCTGCCAGATCTGCTTGTTAAAGTACACTGCCTGTGTGCCCATTTTAGAAAGTCAGCTACAGCTTCCGCCGCCCTTGCAGTGTTTCAACAGCGTTTGCAGCTTCCGGCTCACAGACTGGTGTGTGATGTCCCCACGCGTTGGAACTCTACACTGCAGATGTTGGGAAGGATTTGTGAGCAGAAGAGGGCAGTTGTTGAGTACCAGCATCAAAAAGGCCGTTGGTATTCAGTTCAGACTCCACACATAAGACCTCAGGAGTGGACATGGATGTCAGACATATGTACCATCCTCCAAAACTTTGAGGACTCCACCAAGATGGTGAGCGGCGATGATGCCATAATTAGCGTCACCATCCCGCTTCTCTGTCTTCTGAAATGCTCTCTGCTCACAATCAAAGAGGATGCATTGCAGGGGGAGCACGATGAGATGGAGCAAGGAACCTTACAGGGTGATTACGCACAGCCAAGCCTCATCTCATCCCAACGTGGATTGGGTGACAATGAGGAAGAGGAGGAGGAGGAAGGACAGGAGCTAGTTTCATGCACTATAGATGGTACTACCTGCACAGCTGTCATACCATCTGTTCAGCGTGGATGGCCAGAGGACAGAGAGGAGGAGGAGGAGGAGAGCATGGTCCGTCATCCTCTTGGTGAGGACACGGAAGTCTTGCCTGTTAGCAGTCTGGCACGCATGGCTGAGTATATGTTACGCTGCCTTTCCCATGACCCTCGCGTTCTCAAAATTTGGGGTGACAGCCATTACTGGTTGGTGACACTTCTAGACCCACGCTACAGGGAGAACTTTATATCTCTTATTCCTGAGGCGGACAGGTCTACAAAAATGGGGCTGTACCAGAAGGCCCTTGTTGTGGAACTATTAAAAAAATTCCCATCTGAAAACACTGGAGGCAGAGGGCATACTTCGGTGGACAACCAAGGAATACAGGCGAGAGAGACACAACTTCAATCCAGCAGAGTCAGGGGAACACTGTCAAAGTTCTGGGAGAGTTTTCTCAGACCCTCCCATCGGACATGCCCTGAGGCGCGGGGTACTCTCACAAGGAGTGCAAAGTTTGGGAAGATGCTGAGGGTGTACCTTGCCGACCGTACCAACGTCCTCCATGATTCCGCTGTGCCTTATAATTATTGGGTATCCAAGCTGGATACGTGGAATGAACTGGTTCTCTATGCCTTGGAGGTCCTGGCCTGCCCTGCCGCCAGCGTTTTAGCAGAGCGGGTTTTTAGTGCCGCTGGTGGAATTATAACTGATAAGCGCATCCGCCTGTCAACTGAAAATGCTGACAGGCTGACTCTTATAAAAATGAACAAGGCCTGGATTGGGCCAGACTTCTCAATACCACCGAATGATAGCAGCGTAACATAAACTCCTATCCAGTGTCTTTTCTTGAGAGGTGTATTCACATGCACCTTTTCACACCCGCACATGGGTATACGCTTCCTGATTTTGGCTATTTGCTCTTGTCCTCCTCCTTCACCTCATCCTGCACCACCATATCACCAGGGTGACCGTGGTCCGTGATGCAACACCCACCTAATTTTTTTAAAGGGTGTTTATGATGCCTGTAAAAAAATTTTTTGATACAGTATGTTCATGTATACCCCCCAGGGGTAAATGTTTGTCAGCCCATACACTTAGTGCATGGGCATTACAAGTATAGGAGGCCTGCTCCTTTCTAATGGGAACATTTTTTTATGAGGCCCTCCTCCACGTCTCTTCCAAGGGGCATTGAAGTGCCTCCAAATGTTTGGCAGCCCTTGTATTCACTGCATAGGCCAACACTATGGGAGACTTTCTCCTTTCTAATGGGAATTTGTTGTTACTGTGGCCCTGCTCTATGTGTCTTTAAATTCTTAGTGGGGGTTTTTCTAAAATTGTCAGCTGTTGGACTCACTGCATACCCTATAACTGTATAGCAGACTCTCTCCTTTCTAATGGGAACGTGTCATACCTTGTTACTATGGCCCTGCCCTATGTGTCTTTAAATTCTTAGTGGAGTTTTTCCCAAATTTTGGCAGCCCTTGCAGTCACAGCATGGGCATTACCACTTATAGGAGACCCGCTTCTTTATAATGGGAAGATTTTTTTTACTGAGACTCTGCTCTATGTCTCTCAAAGGTGTATTGGGTTGCGTCCAAATTTTTGGCAGCCCTTGCAGTCACTGGATATGCAATAACAGTATAGGAGACCCACTTGTTAATAATGGGAACAACAAAGCATAGCCAGCTGATGGTTCTCTAACAATAGCTAGGGCCGACTGCTGGCCTTTTAAGAATAGTAAGGGCCGTCTGATGTCCCTATAAAAATAGGCTTTATGACTTTCAGAGTCCCTCCATCATAAATAAAACAGGAAGTGTCTGATGATGTGTCACACACCACATTGCCAGCTAAGGTTATAAAATGTTAAAATGACATTTCCCGGTGAATGCATTTGTCTTAAAAAAAACTAAAAAATACAAAACAATAGGATCTTTCTTTAGTATAAAAAACAGTGACACCAATTTAACAACAATGTAATCACATTGTTCAGCTCATGCACCTCCTCCTCCATCTCCGAAATGACCACATCAGTCACAAGCTGACAGCACTGCAGCACTGCCTTGGCCAAGCGACAACAGGCTGTGCTGAAGATAACATGCTTAATGCTTAATTGACAAACCACCCAGCGCTGCAGAGTTGTTGAAAGCGGTAACACAGCAGCCTGATCTGTGGCTCTCACCGCTGAACATACAGCCAGGCATGTGTGACAATGGGCGGAACCTGGTGACGGAGAAATGACAGCCGGGGAAGATACGGTTTCCCTCTATGTCAGTCCTTTCACTGAGCTAAAGAATATGGCTGTGGTGAAATACAACTCCCACTGAGAAGCTGTTTCAGATTGAAAAACATTGTGCCCACCAGAGGATTTGATTCTGAGGGCTAACCTTTCTCCCCCACTCAAGAGCCCCATAGCAGCTGCAAAGTTAGCTCTATCATGAACTTTCCTGAGGTAGAAGCCAAGGCACACCAGAGGATTCTCTGGTGGGACCATCCAACCCTGCCGAGAAACAGTCCTGGCTAAGAAAAGTTTGGGGGAAGGTTACCGGACACTCTATGGCTGCTTTTTTAATGTGGATCAGCCATGCTTATGCATGTTATTTCTCAAACCGCATTACAGATCAGGCCATTGTCCAACTCTGTATTCAAGATATTAAATGCGCAAAGAAAGATGTGTGTGTGTGTCAAAGCACCACCGACAATGGCGAGTTGATATTGGATGGGCTTCCATTGCTTCTGCAACAAGCTGCGTTACAGGACTTCCTGTGAGAAATGACATGCAGGGTAGATAGGGTTTCCCTCTATGCCAGTCCTTTCACTGAGCTAAATACAACTGTCAGCAAAAAAAAGTTGTGGACTGGCTCCGTACCGTCCCTGGCCACATTCACCTGTCCATGTGTTTGTGGTTAGGCGGTCCTTCCCAGTAAGTGCACTGGGGAGGGCACGGGTAATGTTGTGGGACCCATGCTTGTGGAAGGCGGAGGCGATACCGAGAAATATAGTGGTGGCTGGGGACCGAGTATGGACACCCGGCCTCCACCGGCATGAGGTTGTGAAAAGCTTCCGCCTCCACGAGCTTAAAAGGCCACATTTCAAGTGCAAAAAGCTGCCCAGAATCTGGCAGTTTAGTGTTGCCGCCTGTGGGTGGGTGGCTGGCTGCACACTTGCACTTGCATTCCAAGTAACAGAAAACTAAGCAGATAGTGGCCTCTATCATCATCATGGCCTCACCTCGGCACTATGAACTCTCCTGAAGGAGAAGCCAGGGCCCGCCGGAGGAGTCTCCAGTTCTCTGGTGGGCCCGTCCAACCCTGCCGAAAAGCAGCCCTGGCTAAGAAAAGTGTGGGGGAAGGTTCCCGGACACTCTATGGCTGCTTTTTTAATGTGGATCGACCATGCTTATGCATGTTATTTCTCATACCGCATTACAGATCAGGCCATTGTCCAACTCTGTATTCAAGAAATTAAATGCGCAAAGAAAGATGTGTGTGTGTGTCAAAGCACCACCGACAATGGCGAGTTGATGTTGGACGGACTACCATTGCTTCTGCAACAAGTTGCATTACAGGACTTCCTGTGAGAAATGACATTCAGGGTACATAGGGTTTCCCTCTATGCCAGTCCTTTCACCGAGCTAAATACAACTGGCAGCAAAAAAAAGTTGTGGACTGGCTCCGTACCGTCCCTGGCCACATTCACCTGTCCACGTGTTTGTGGTTAGGCGGTCCTTCCCAGTAAGTGCACTGGGGAGGGCACGGGTAATGTTGTGGGACCCGTGCTTGTGGAAGGCGGAGGCGATACCGGGAAATATAGTGGCGGCTGGGGAACGAGTATGGACACCCGGCCGCCGCCGGTATGAGGTTGTGAAAAGCTTCCGTCTCCACGAGCTTAATAGGCCACATTTCAAGTGCAAGCAGCTATCAAAAATTTGGCAGTATAGTATTGCAGCCTGTGGGTGGGTGGGTGGCTGGCTGCCTGCCTGCATACTTGCGCTTGCATTCCAAGGAATGGGGTAGGGACAACTGAACGCTGCAGTGGGACAAGGACATGGACGGTGATTGTTGCAAGTCTGCAACGACAGGTGCATGGCGGGAGGCATCTTCGCATGCGCCAAGGATCACTTATGATGGGCACACTTTTACGCAGTGACCTGGAAGTCAGAGATGCTTCCAGAGTTCTTCCCCATGCTGTTACCATGTCTTTTCAGCACTGTATGCATGTGTCTGATGATGTGTCACACACCACATTGCCAGATAACGTTGTAAAATGTTAAAATGACATTTCCTGGTGAATGCATTTGTCTTGGTTGAAGCAATGAAAAAGTGCAAAAACGCATCAAAAACACAACGTGTGATCATAGCCGAAGGTGTGGAGGAGTATTTTTGGTTTTGGTTATTTATTTTGCCTTCTATACAAGTCATTACCCTGGAAAGGATGTTCCTTATCATATTTCCCAGGAAAATCCATTTTGGTTTCGTTTTTGTATGTTTTATTGTGAGTTCGTAAAAGTGGCGTAATACTCTGACAGCATTGTTAACAGCAGTGACCTGGGAGTCAGAAATGCTTCCAGAGGTCTTCCCCATGCTGTTCCCATGTCATTTGAGCACTGTTCACATCGATTTGGACAATTTTTAGGCCCTCTGCAGACCGCCGGGGGGAGCCGCCTGAAAAATGCTCGAGTTTCCCATAGACTTACATTGAGCACCCGAGTATTCCAATTTGCTCAAGCCGAGCAACGAGTACCCGAGCATTTTAGTGCTCGCTCATCACTAATATATATATGTTTAAAAAATGATGCTGATGTAAAGAAGACATGTATATGTTATTAACCATTTTGTGTGATATAACTAGTTTATGACAATCCATGTTATACACGCACAAGCATATACCTTTTCTACCTGTATTTATTTTCTTGATATCTTTCCCATGGGGATCTTAATGATGTTTGCTTGTTGACTTCTTCCTTGCAGTCATAATATTTACCGTATTCATTACCATACTATTTGGCTACCAGATAAAGCCGACACTCACTATTTATTGGGTGTCATTGAGGGGATGTAGGTCTCTTTGCAGGTTTTACCATCTATAGCCTCCCTTTTTAGCTGTCCCTCTCCCAAATCCTCATTCCTACACTATTTGTAATTGATTGTTTTTGTTAATTAATTTGTTTCCCAATAAAGTATGTTTTATATGGTTAAATCCTTTTTTTGTGTTGTTTTGGAGGTATCACTTATGCTCATCAATTATTTTACATTGGGACACATAGGGGTTTCTCCCTTTGTCAGGAAGATATTGAGAAAAATTTAAAATATTTTCTTCTCCCCTGTCATAGATATTAAGAAGGTATTTAGAATCAAGCCCCTCTGCTCCCCCTCCCTCATCCCCCTTTTGACACAAGACAAGAGCTGTCTCTATGTAAATATCAGCACAAAGACCCAGTTGACACACTGCTGAGAAGTGACTGGTAAAACTATAACCTACTTAAAATGCGAGTAGATTTCCCCTGGCAAAGGCAGGGGGCAATTTACAGATAACTGTTGAAATCTCATCCCCAGAACTTCAAAGGGGGTTTAAACAAAGACAGCAGGATTTTCGACTCCGATACGAAATATGGAATAACTAAAGTTCCATACATACGGTAATGATGGGAATCATATTTTTAGGGGCAGGGTCAGCTAGGGAACGATAGGGATACTTTTCTGTCGCTGAAAAACCCTATGTGGAGCTGTAGCGCAAAAACACCAGAATAGCAGATTGCAACTATGTGATGTGTGGTCTCTAAATGAAGGTAAAATCATAATAGAAAATATTGTATCACTTTTGGGCTTCTGGGATCAATGTGCGATAAGTTATCCCAAAAAACAGGTTTTTAATACAAACATGAAGGGTGGAGCCCCAGCCTTCATGATGTCGGCACAAGGGAGTGTGGACAGGTCTCTCCCTTAAGCATAAAATAGTTTGCTGAGGTTGGATATTCATTCATTGCCAGAGGGGTATAAGGACTATAAGCAACGGATGCTGTTCGATAACCGTCTAATCAAATCGGGGAGCCCCGTCACCTATATTGAATCGTCTCAGCGATCGTATAGTAAGTTTCTTCCTTAATCCCTATTATTTTGTGTAACTGCTTACGTATTTTAATGTCTCCTTTGTAAAATCCTTGTATATATTTTTCATAAACACTGCCTCCCTTTTGGATTACATATAAAATGTAATGGTTCTGTTTCTTTTGTCCTGTAATCGTTCCCTCCCCTGAAGCCATATATGCTACCAGAACGCAGGTGTGCGCCCAGGCCTGTATTATATTTCATATCTGGATGATGGTGGCAGCGAATAATGTTAATTGGGCTATCGTGAAGCTGACAGTGACCGTACGGAGGGCGTAATCACGTAATCCATGTGTTGGAATCCAGAGGCGTAACGCCTTATGCTCACTGGTCGCTTGCTGATACCTAAGAAGTGAGTAGTCTGGATCGTGTGCTCGCGATTCCGGATGAAATCCGTGACACAGTGACGGCACGGTGAGATATTGCATGATCTCCCCAATGTCGTCTCTGTGGGAATCTCTGACACCCTTATTAACAGATCTATGCTCTCTCCTCCATTACTTCTTTTTGGTTGTGCTGTTTCTATAGGGATTACGGGCATGCTATATTTTAGCCCTGAAGAAGAGATTGAAGACTGGGAACTATGGAAGGTTCTACTCAGATGATTCATTGTTATCCTCCTTCTCAGACGACTGCGGGGGGGGGTCAGCCATGTTTTCACATTGAAGAGACAGATATACTGGTGAAGGCAGTCAGAGCAACAATGAGGGTAGAGGAGATAAAAAAAACGGGCACTATAAGTCCGTAAGCATAAATGTTTCCCTGTCCACAAAAGCATAGATTCTCTTATTAACAAAGAATGGAAAGAGTCAGATAAAGCTTTTCTCCCAAGAGAAATTAAAAGAAAATATCCTTTTGAGCTGAAGGTTTCAGAGATCTGGGACATGGTACAAGAAATAGATGTTGCAGTCTCCAAAGTATCCCATAACCCTGCACTCCCCTTTGATGATTCAAGTCTATTAAACCTTTCACCCCGAAGCCTGTTTTCACCCTCCTGACCAGGTCAATTTTTTTAAAATTCTGACCAGTGTCACTTTATGAGGTAATAACTCTGGAACGCTTCAACGGATCCCAGTGATTCTGAGAATGTTTGATTTTTCGTGACATATTGTACTTCATGATAGTGGTAAAATTTCTTTGATATGACTTGCGTTTATTCATGAAAAAATCGGAAATTTTGGCAAAATTAAATTTTATGCCCTTAAATAAGAAAGTCATGTCACACAAAATAGTTAATAAATAACATTTCCCACATGTCTACTTTACGTCAGCACAATTTTGGAAACAATTTTTTTTTTGTTAGGAAGTTATAAGGGTTAAAAGTTGTCCTTGGCACCAGTCATACCGCAAAAAATAGAAAAAACAAACTGTATAATACAAAAATCTTTTTATTCACAAAAATAGACACAATTAAAAACCATTAAAAAACACATATACAAGAAAGAAATACCCACAACATATAAGCATCCCCTAATAAGAGGATAAAAATGTAGACATAATTAAATACAATTATATATAATACCCTTCAAATATTAGAGATGATATAGGAGTAGACACAAAACAATTAGATGTGTCTAATAATTGGAGGTGTACTGGAAACTCTTATTATTTTAATGATCCCAGAAAAGGAGAATATAGGTAATAATATAAATATTTAAAAATATTTGGCATAAAATACCTATAAATACAATCTTAATATATAAATACACACCTTCAATAGAAAAACTCCCGATGAATACTGTTAGAGAGGGTATAACACCCTACGCATTACGCCACTATCGTGGCTTCACAATAGTGACGTAATGCATAGGGTGTTATACCCTCTCTAACTGTATTCATCCGGAGTTTTTCTATTGGAGGTGTGTATTTATATATTAATATTGTATTTAGAGATATTTTATGGGAAATATTATTGGATATTTATATTATTACCTATATTCTCCTTTTATGGGATTAATTCAAATAATGAGGGTTTCCAGTACACCTCCAATTATTAGACACATCTAATTGTTTTGTGTCCACTCCTATATCATCTTTAATATTTAAAGGGTATTTATTATATATATTTGTATTTAATTATGTCTACATTTTTATCCTCTTATTAGGGAATCCTTATTTTTTGTGG
This sequence comes from Phyllobates terribilis, assembly GCF_046119375.1. Classification (NCBI taxonomy): domain Eukaryota; kingdom Metazoa; phylum Chordata; class Amphibia; order Anura; family Dendrobatidae; genus Phyllobates; species Phyllobates terribilis. The sequence continues at coordinate 285,318,858 of NW_027362769.1, read as the reverse complement.
GTATTTCTTTCTTGTGTATGTGATTTTTAATGGTTTTTAATTGTCTATTTTTGTGGAATAAAGACTTTTTTTGTATTATACAGCGTTTTTTCTATTTTTTTCTGTATGACCGGTGCTAAGTATACCATAGCCTCTTATGATGATTACTATGTTGATGGGTGAAGAGGCACAGCATCCGCTATATTTATGTGAGCGTGGGGCCGGGACTTGTCTTCAGGTGTTAAAAGTTGACTAGCGATTTCTCATTTTTTTAACAAAATTTACAAAACCATTTTTTTATGTACCACATCACATTTTAAGTGACTTTGAGGGGGTCTATATGACAGAAAATACCCAAAAGTGACACCATTCTAAAAACTGCACCCCTCAAGGTGCTCAAAACCACATTCAAGAAGTTTATTAACCCTTCAGATGTTTCACAGGAATTAATGGAATGAGAAAGGAAAATTAAACACAACTTTTTTTCATAAAATTTTCCTTTAGACACATTTTTTTTATATCACAACAGAAGAAAATGGAACCCAAAATTTGTTATGCAATTTCTCCTGAGCAGACCGATACCCAATATGTGAGGTGAAACCACTGTTTGGGTGCACGGCAGGGCTCGGAAGGGAACGAGCTCCATTTGACTTTTGAATGTAAAATTTGCTGGCATAATTACCGGACACAATGTTTCGTTTGGACAGCCCCTGATGTGCCTAAACAGTGGAAACTCCCCACAAGTGACATGATTCTGGAGACTAGACCCCTCAGGGAACTCATACAGATGTGGGGTGAGCACCTTGAGCCCCCAGGTGCTTCACAGCAATTTATAACTTTGAGCTATGAAAATAAAAAAATCCAAATTTTTCTTACAAAAATGTTTTTTTTTCCCCAAATTTTGCATTTTCATAAGGGTAACAGGAGAAATTGCTCCATGCAATTTGTTTTGCAATTCCTCCTGAGTATGCCGATACCCAATATGTGGCGGAAAATTACTGTTTGGGTACATAGCAGGGCTTGGAAGGGAAGTAGTGTAATTTGACTTTAAGAATGCAAAATTTGCTGGAATAATTAGCAGACACCATGTCGCGTTTGGAGAGCCCCTGATGTGTCTAAGCAGTGAAAAACCCCCACAAGTGACCCCATTTTGAAAACTAGACTTCTCAAGGAATTTAGTCGTGGTGAGCACTTTGAACCCACAGGTGCTTCACAGAATTTTACAACGTTGATCTCTGAAAATTAAAAAAATATATTTATTCCGCAAAAATGTTGTTTTAGCCCCAAATCTTTTCATTTTCACAAGGATAGCAGGATAAAACGGACCCCAAAATATTTTGTGCAATTTCTAAGTATACTGATACCCCATATGTGGTCGAAAACTACTTTTGAGACATTGTGCAAAGCTCAGAAGGGAAGAAGCGCCATATTGGAGTTAAGATTTTGCTGGATTGACGGACACCGCTGGATCACAGGTCAGACAGCATTCACAGTGCCTGCATCTGCCTCATTATAGGGAATCTTCTGCCGGGGATTGAGTCTGAATCACGTATTTCAGAGATTTACATGGAAACCCCTGTGTAAGCGCTCAGCTTAGAGCGCAGGATAAATGTGCGCCGAGCCATACTGCGATCTTTGAGAGGCAGAATGAACGAATCAACAGCAGGTGAAGAATTGGTTCTATTTATCTTTTTACGCCGTTCCTCATGCTGTATAAGTTATTAGGCAACTTTATTCTTTGGATGGGTGCAATGACAGTGATACCAGATTTATATCGGGTTTTTATGTTTGGCATCTGTCACACACTAAAAGACGCTTTTTATTGTAAAAACAAGTTTTTGCATCGCCATATTTTGAGAGCTATAATTTTTCTAATATTTGGGCCGACAGAGTCATGTGGGGTCTTATTTTTTGCAGTACGAGTTGACGTTTTTATTGGTACCATTTTCGGGCAAATTACATCTTTTGATCGCTTTCTATTTTGATTTTTATGAGACAGAATGAACCAGCAAGTCAGGAATTTTTTTTGGGGAATCATTTTTATGTTCCGCCTGTGGTAAAATTGATAAGACCGCTTTATTCTTCAGGTCAGTTTGATTATAGCTATGCAACATTAATATAGTTTTTTTTATGTTTCGGCGCTTTTACACATTAAAAACTATTTTATAGAAAAAATGAAACATGGTAAGGTTTTTAATATTAGACCGAGTAGGACTATCCCGAAAGGGGTTCACTTTGCCGTGGTGTGATAGCTTTCATGCTATTTTTGATCATCAAAAACAGTGTAATCAAGAACCCTATTTTATTTAAATGCACTTTTACTTTTATTTAGTTATAGCAGGGTTTATGTTCATTTTGCTTCTTTTTTCTGATTTATGGCCATTGTAAACATGTTTTTATGTGCTGCATGTATACCAACTTAAAAGGATTTTCCCACGAACAAAAGTTCATTTTAATAATTTGCTGTGTCTGACCATGTATGTAACATTTGATATCATGTAATTTGGTCTCTATCCAACTTAAAATACAGCTGAAGACCAAACTTAACTCAGAAAACACAGAATTTATTATAGTTTAAATATACATATAGACATACAAATGATAAAAAAAGCACCTCCAAACTGTGAGGAACTGTAGATTGCATCTAATCCAAGGTGCATATACTGTACATCTAACTAGTAAAACACTAAGAATAGGTCCAATCCAGCACCAGGTATGTGATTTTATTTCTTGCAGAGCAACACATGTCTTTTATTTTTTGTATATGCCAGTTTTATTATATTGGCAAAACCGTAAGACCCCTCTTTATTTGATTCCTTGAGCATTATAAATCCATTAGCACTGGTAAGAGCGCCCCCAAATTGATCAAACACATCCAGGAACATAATGTATCACACCCAAAAACATTGCGATTTGTGGGCCTGGAAAAGGTAAAATACCCACCCCAAGGGGGAGACTATAATAACATTTTATTAAGATCAGAAGCTAAATGGATTATGAAAACTGCAGCGCAGGGCCTTTTAGACTTAAATTGCAGGTTTGGACTTATCAATGTTCCTATTATGAATACAGGTTATTTGTTACATCTTCTTGTAAATATGCATAGTTTTGTGTTTGTTTTTAATGTGCAATTATATCTCACCTGTATTGATGAAATGGAGAAGTCCTAGACTGCCTATAAAGGGGAGGCACCAGTTCATCACACACCTGGACCCGTAGAAGCGCCGGAAGCGCGCGAAACGGCCATAGTCCATGAACACTTCTCTCATCCTTCTGCCTGGCGCATAATGTCCAAAGGACTGATTGAATAAAGGGCGTTTTAATTTATTCATAAAAGGAATGGTGAGTGCGGCTCTTTCTTTTTCGTACCTTGTTTTCCTCCTCTTAGTGTGTGACTTAACAATCTAGAATTCCAAATTAGGAACAAGTGTCCGAGGGACCAATTAGTAGCAAGCCTCCCAACTATTGTAAAGGCAGCAGATTTCCTGCGGACGTAGACTCGCGCCTACCATGGGCTCTTTCTCAAACTCAGCCAGAAGGGCTCTTTGATTTAAAAACTGGACAGGGGACTTTCATTCTAAATCCAGTCCAGGCTCTATGGTATCCCATGTGAAGGTGAATTCCTCTTTGGTTAAGTCCTAGAAGAAATCTTGGATAAAGCTTCAGATTAAAAAAGGGATTCCCACTAGTGATGGGCTAGCACTAAAATGCTCGGGTACTCCGGTCGAGCAAATTGTAATGCTCGGGTGCTCGAGTAACGAGTATAATGGAAGTCAATGGGAAACTCAAGCAATTTTCCAGCTGCCCCCCTCCACCTCCCCGGAGGTCTGGAGGAGTCTAAAAATTGCTCAAATCGATTAAAACAGTTCTGAAATGGCATGGGAACAGCATGGGAAAGACCCCTGGAAGCATCTCTGAATGCCATGCCACTGCTGGGAACAATGTTGTCAGACTATTACACCACTTTTACGGACTGACAATAAAACATACAAAACCAAAGCTAAAATGGATTTTAATGGAATAAATGTTAAGAAACATTCTTTCCAGGATAATGACTTGTATATAAGGCAAAATAAATAAGAGAAAAAAAATGTTCCTCCACACCTTGGCTATGTTCGCATGTAGTGTTTTTGCACATTCGCATTGCTTTCAACGATGAAAAAAACATTCATCAGTAAATGTAATTTTTACACTTTACGGTCTTATCTGGCCATGTGGTGTATAAGACATGATCAGACACATCCTGTTTAATTTATGAAATAGGAACTCAAAGTCTCATTTTTTTTTCAGAGTCATCATGTGGCCCTCACTATTTGTAGAGGGCCATAAAGCGGCCCTCACTATTGTTAGAAGGCCAGCAGGTGGCCCTCACTATTGTCAGAGGGACATTCAGCTGCCCTCACTCAAATTTTAGAGGGCCAACAGCCAACCCTCACTTAACATTTTTGGAGGGCCAGCAGCCGGTTATGCTTTGCATAGCCATATATTGCTACTGCTCTATGTTTCCATCTTAGGTGGTGAAATTTTCTGTTTCATATATATTCTGTAAAGATTGAAAGTTAGAGTGCCAGCAGGCGACCTCCACTCTTTTTAGAGGGCCAGCAGGCGTCTTGTGGACAGATGAGACCAAGATAAAGCTTTTTGTTAAAGCACATCATTCAACTGTTTACTGTAAATGGAATGAGGCCTACAAATAAAGGCACTGGGGGTGTTAGAAAGCAGGGTTTGCATCCTAGGCCATGAGTCTTCCAGCATTACAATTACCCCAATCATACTTCAAGAAACACCCAGAAATGGATAGAAACAAAGCACTTGAGAGTTCTGAAGTGGTAATTCCAGCACCAGTCTTCCAGCACCTCTTACATACAGATGTTACAGAGAAACTGCGAATGGACAGATTAATTTTGCCTGATTACATGAATTTGAGTACAGATCACCATAAAAATCATGAATCTGTCAGAGTTTTTTGTAAAAAAGCAATCAAGTTATAAACTATGGAAGAGATGTAGGTGACTACAATGAACACCAATTTCCAGCAGATGATACGTAACACCTGTCCCTAAACTAAATACAGTTAACAGCGGTATTAAAGGGAATAGAATAGAATTTTTTTTTGGGGTTGCAGTTCAGTTCTGTTAAAGCCGCCTCTTTAATTGTGAGAAGCGAGCATTTCAGTAGACACAGAAGCAAGATGGTTGTTACGCACACGCCCGGACTGATTGGGGTGAGCGTGGTTAGTGATCCCACTGGACCATGAACCGAGGAGTGCCTGGAGGGGCGTGACTAAGTATCAACTCGGTCCGACCAAGGTCGCACGGCGGCTCAGTCGACTCCGTGAACCAGGGAGGAACCGAGCAGAGGGACCAGGTGCTACTCCAGGTCGGTCAGACCCCGGTCACAGCTGTTGACCCACACCGGGGAATGCAGGAACGGGCAGGCACAGCTGGTATGCAGACAGGTGGGGACTGGCAGGCACGGCTGGTATGCAGACAGGCGGGTACTGGCAGGCACGGCTGGTATGCAGACGGGCGGGTGCTGGCTGGCACGGCTGGTATGCAGACTGGCAGATACTGGCAGGTAGGAACGCAGGCTGGATAGGGACCAGTACAGACTGGGATACAAGAACAGAGCCGCGGGTGCGGTGGACTAGCAGAGCAGAGCCGCAGGCGAGGAAGACAAGCGGAGCAGAGCAAAACTGCAGGTGCGGTGGACAAGCAGAGCAGAGCGAAACCGCAGGTGCGGTGGACAAGCAGAGCAGAGCAAAACCGCAGGTGCGGTGGACAAGCATAGCAGAGCGAAACCGCAGGTGCGGTGGACAAGCAGAGCAAAACCGCAGGTGCGGTGGACAAGCAGAGCAGAGCAAAACCGCAGGTGTGGTGAACAAGCAGAGCAAAGCGAAACCGCAGGTGCGGTGGACAAGCAGAGCAAAGCGAAACCGCAGGTGCGGTGGACAAGTAGAGCAGAGCGAAACTGCAGGTGCGGTGGACAAGCAGAGCGGAGCGAAACCGCAGTTGCGGTGGACAAGCAGAGCGGAGCGAAACCGCAGGTGCAGTGGACAAGCAGAGTGGAGCGAAACCACAGGTACGGTGGACAAGCAGAGCGGAGTGAAACCGCCTGTGCTACTCCAGGTCAGACCCCGGTCACAGCTGTTGACCCACACCGGGGAATGCAGGAACGGGCAGGCACAGCTGGTATGCAGACAGGTGGGTACTGGCAGGCACGGCTGGTATGCAGACAGGCAGATACTGACAGGTAGGAACGCAGGCTGGTTAGGGACCAGTAAGGACTGGGATACAAGAACAGAGCAGCGGGTGCGGTGGACTAGCAGAGCAGAACCGCAGGCGAGGAAGACAAGCGGAGCAGAGCAAAACTGCAGGTGCGGTGGACAAGCAGAGCAGAGCGAAACCGCAGGTGCGGTGGACAAGCAGAGCAGAGCAAAACCGCAGGTGCGGTGGACAAGCATAGCAGAGCGAAACCGCAGGTGCGGTGGACAAGCAGAGCAAAACCGCAGGTGCGGTGGACAAGCAGAGCAGAGCAAAACCGCAGGTGTGGTGAACAAGCAGAGCAGAGCGAAACCGCAGGTGCGGTGGACAAGCAGAGCAAAGCGAAACCGCAGGTGCGGTGGACAAGTAGAGCAGAGCGAAACTGCAGGTGCGGTGGACAAGCAGAGCGGAGCGAAACCGCAGTTGCGGTGGACAAGCAGAGCGGAGCGAAACCGCAGGTGCAGTGGACAAGCAGAGTGGAGCGAAACCACAGGTACGGTGGACAAGCAGAGCGGAGTGAAACCGCCTGTGCTACTCCAGGTCAGACCCCGGTCACAGCTGTTGACCCACACCGGGGAATGCAGGAACGGGCAGGCACAGCTGGTATGCAGACAGGTGGGTACTGGCAGGCACGGCTGGTATGCAGACAGGCAGGTGCTGGCAGGCACGGCTGCTATGCAGACTGACAGTTACTGACAGGTAGGAACGCAGGCTGGTTAGGGACCAGTAAGGACTGGGATACAAGAACAGAGCAGCGGGTGCGGTGGACTAGCAGAGCAGAACCGCAGGCGCAGAGGGCAAGCGGAGCAGAGCACAACCGCAGGTGCAGTGGACAAGCAGAGCAGAGCGAAACCGCAGGTGCGGTGGACAAGCAGAGCAGAGCGGAACCGCAGGTGCGGTGGACAAGCAGAGCAGAGCGAAACCGCAGGTGCGGTGGACAAGCCGAGCAGAGCGAAACCGCAGGTGCGGTGGACAAGCAGAGCAGAGCTAAACCGCAGGTGCGGTGGACAAGCAGAACCAGATACACACAAGGTACTTGCAATGAAGTAGCGAGTGGACACAAAACTCACAAACAGAAGTACAGAGACCACGAGTTGGAGTTAGGTGCAGGTTCAGACACTGCAGGAAAAGGGAAGGTTCAGACATAGAGACAAAACAGGTAACAGGCTAGGACACAGTTCAGACAGGAACTGAACCAGGAACAAGATACAGGAACGAGCCTGGGAACTCAGCCCCCAGGGTGGTGGAAACAGACTAGAAGTCACAGATACAGGTAACAAGCCTGGGTATACAGCCCCCAGGGTGGCGGAGCAGACTAGAAGTCACAGATACAGGTAACAGGCCTGGGTATTCAGCCCCCAGGGTGGCGGAAACAGACAAGATACAGGACAGGACCTGGTAACTAATTTGCATAGAACACACTGAAGGAAAGTGTTGCTCAGGCCCCTCCTACTGGGTGGAGGGGGTTTAAGTATCCTGTAACTCACAGCAATAGGCTGGGACGCATTAGGAGTGCGTAACTATAGTAACTATAACTATAAGTAACAGTAACTATAAGAATCAGGCAGTAACCGCGCCGCCGCCCTAAGCAATCAGACAAGAGACATGAGCACAGCAGGTACTGTAGCAAAGTGTGCAGCCTGGACTGATAGGCAAGATGGCGGTCTTGCATGGTGGGTGGTGGTAAGCCATGCCAGCACGCCGCCAGGGATGTTACAATGGTTACGCTTGCTATGGCATCATTGCCGCTCACCATCTTGGTCGAGTCCTCAAAGTTTTGGAGATGTCAGACATCCATGCCCACTCGTTAGCTCTTATGTGCAGAGGCTGCCCAGAATACGGATGGACATGTTGGAGCTGGTATTCAACTACTTTCCTCTGTTTGCTCACAAAGAATTGCCAACATATGTAAGGTTGAGTTCCAATGGTTGATGACATCGCACACTAATCGGTGAGCTAGAAGTTGCAAACACTGCTGAAGCACTGCCAAGGCAGCAGAAGCTGTAGCGGACTTGCGAAAATGGGCACGCACAAAAAGGAGGACAAAAATAGCCTCGGAGGGATGTACAATCAATTATTAACCATATGGGGAGAGCCCCATATAAATATGGCTCTGTATTAGCCTATAAAACTTAGCTTTAATTCATATGCTCATTAAAATTGCATAGAGTGTATTAAAATATTGTCCTTAATCTTCCTAAATCATTTAGTTAATATCACTTTTTATTATTATGGTGACATCGCAGCATGCCACTTTTTGTGGAATGAGTTAAAAAATATTTTTGATGAAGGGAAAAGGTGAGGCCTCATCAGTGAGGAAGAATATAAATTTATGTTGAATAAACATCCTACCATTGCAACTTTCTAAGCACTACCGAAAGTGCACAAGAATAAAATTAATCCTCCAGGGAGGCCAATTGTCTCCAGAAATGAGTGCTTGACTGAGCAACCAAGAATGTATGTGGACAAAATCATTAAACCTTTCGTTAGTACACTACCCTCTTATTTAAAAGACACAGTCTGTAAATTACAAAATCTTTCAGTTTCAGAGAACACCTTTATAGGTAGCTTGCATGTGGAAATGCTATTCAGTAGCATCAAACATGATCTTGGCTTACAAGCGGTTGAATTTTTAATGAAATCACGAGGTTCTCATCACCGTGAACACAATTCCTTTGTACTCATACTTCTTAGATTTGTATTAGAGCACAATTTCTTTTTATTTAATAGGGTTAACTTCCACCAACTCAGGGGTACCGCTATGGGGACGGTATAAGCCCCCTCATATGCTAATCTATTCCTGGGTTGGTGGGAGGATCAATTTGTGTTTAACAAGGATCTTTCATTTTACACCAATCACATATTATTTTGGGCACATTTTATTGACGATATTTTGATTTTCTGGGAAGGATCAAATCACTATTTTCTGATTTTGTCCACATACTTAACAATAATAAATTTGTTTTGAGATTTACTAGCGAGATAAATCAAAGATCAATTAATTTTCTGGACCTCACTATATGGATTGACTCAACTAGAGACATCCAAACCAAAACCTACAGGAAGGAAACTTCAACCAATGGTTTGCTCCACTGGGATAGCTTTCATCCACTTTCCCTTAAAAGGGGTATCCCGATTGGGCAATATCTGAGAGCAAGATAGGAATTTTTTGGAAGAATGTTCTGATCTCTATAAACACTTTCAAGAAAGAGGTTATACAAGTAAACCCTTAAAGAAAGCATTTCAGAGTTCGATACATACTGAGAGGGACACACTTCTGCGAACTAAAAAATGCTATCTGCAGAATAATGATGAATGGAAGATAAGATGCATCAATACATTTGAGGTGCATGTGAAGTCAGGAAAATAATAGCCAAACATTGGCACATTCTACGAGAGGATAAGAGCCTAAAAGATAAAATTACTAAATATCCTACTATCACATATTGAAGGGGTCCTAACTTGAGAAATCTGTTGGTTCCCAGTAATTTTTCATCTTTGACTGAACGAAAAAGTAACTGGTTAACTAACAAAAAATTTGGATGCCCTAAATGTGGTGATTGTAAGGCCTGTAAGTATGTATCTAAAATCAAACAATTTGTAAGTCCTAAACAACCAGGAAAAACCATCATAAAAGACTTCATAAATTATACTTCTTCCAGTATCATATATACAGCAACAATTCTTCTGTCCTGTAATCGTTCGTCCCCCAAAGCCATACACTACCGATAAGGCGTCCAATCGGCCAGAACTGATTGGCAGTGGCAGCGAATAATCTTAATTGGACTATCGTGAAGCTGGCAATGATCGTACGGGGGTGTATACACATATTCCATGCATTGGAATTCGGAGGTGTGTATGCCATATGCTCACTGCTCACTTGCCAATAGCTACATAGTGAGTAATTGGTATCGTGTGTGTGCCTAATCCGGGACAAAGTGACAGCAGCAGTGGGATATTGTATAGTCCCGCCGGTGTCGTCCCAGACAATCCTGACATACCCTCAAACAAAGGAAGGGTAATCTTGATCAACTTTTCTTAAAAGAGGAAGCCAAATGGATATACCATTTGAGAACCCTAAATCCAGATGGTTTGAACGAGGGATTGTCATATGACGCTTTTCTGTAGATAAGCAGTGATGTTCATAAAGAATATAAAAATATTGAATAGTTGGGGTATTTACCCATAGCCATAAAATAGGGCGTTTATTTAATGTATAATGAAATGTAGAATATGCATTTAATGGGTATATGTTTTTAGTGTTTTTAAATAGGCATCAAATTTTATAGATTTAGCCTCAGGATATTTAGTTAATTTGGGGTACTGATTTGTTCTTATGGTAATAAATTGATACATAACTGTTGCACCTAAGGGCATTTTTCAATATTGAGTGTATAAGCCTAATAAAATAAAATTGATTATACAAATATAATAACTTATCAATTTACCAACATATGATTAAAGCAGTGGACTTAAGGTCTATATAATTAATGGTTTAAAAGTACTTATGATATGTAAGGGATTCGCACACACAATCCTGATTACTCACTACGTAGCTATCAGTAAGCGAGCAGAGAGCGAATGGCGTACACACCTCCAGATTCCAACGCATGAAATATGTGTATATGCCCCCGTACGGTCACTGACAGCTTCATGATAGCCCGATTACCCTTATTCGCTACCACCACCGATCAATTTTAAAATATAATACAGGCCTGATCGGATGCCTGCTTTCTGGTAGCGTATGTGGCTTTGGAGGAGGAACGATTACAGGACAAAAGAAACAGGAATATTAAATTTTGTATTTAATCCAAAAGGGAAGCAGTGTTTATGAAAAATATACAAAAGGTTTTACAAAGGGAAACATTACAATACAGAATATACAGTTACACAAAATGGGATTAAAGAAGAACTTACTATACAGATCGCAGAGACGATTCCATTTAGCTGGAGGGGAGGCGCTCCAATTGACCGTTATCGAACGTGACCCATGCTATATGAAATATATACTCTCGGCATGAGTACTGACCCATCCTCGGCTGGGTCTTTTATGTCGAAGGGGGTAGCTGCCCACACATCCTCTGTGATGACATCACGTGGACTGGGCTCCAGCCTTGATATTTTTATTAAAATATCTTACTTCCACGATAACTTATAGCTGGTTGATCGCAGAAGCTTGCAAGTGACACCATATTCTTTGTTACTAATTTATCTTTCCTTAGAGACTGCACATGGCATAGCTGCGGTCCGTTATTCTGATACTTTTGCTCCATAGCTCACTGGAAGGGCTCACAGCTATGGAAAACTATGCACTTTGTTCCTTAGCTGACCCTGCTGCTAAAAATGTGTCCAATTATTATCGGAAGTATAGAACTTCCGATATTCCATATTTCGTGTCGGCACCGGTGAGACTGCAGATTTCTGTTGAGCAAATGGGGGATGCCCTGGGGGTGAGAGAGAATTCTTTTGAAGCCAGGAATTGCATCCTTCTCACCTAGGTATATATTTTTCACAGGTTGGCACCACTAAAAATTACACTCGTATGTTAATTGGGTTAGTAGCACCCTTTGTACTAACATTTGCCTATTAGCCACTTCTCCTGTGTGTGCTAATTTGCATAGAGACAGCTCCGTAGATTGCCAGCTTTTCTACTCTGACAGATTGTCGATAAGGGAGGGGGGAAGAGCGGTTTGGGAGAAAAGAGAGGGAGAGATTTTCAATATTTCTATGACATTATAAAAACAATAATTTCATATTTATTCTCAATATTGAATAAAAGTATGATATATTACTGCTTTATTTATCTAATTAATGATGATAAACTAATGGTGAGCAATCCATTGATAAGAAGTGTTTATAATCCTTAAATAACTTTATTGCTATGCTGTGGCTGCAAGTATAGCCTATTGAATAGTAACGCATTGATGGGATGAGTGTGACGGCACTGCCACGTCTGATTGGATGAGATGTATGTACGAGGTGGCATTTATCCAATCAGTGAGTAGTTCATCGCTGTGATGCGGAAGCGAATATAGCGAATCAGATTGCACCATGTCATAGTGACTAGTGTTGATCGAGCACTAAAATTCTCGGGTGCTCGAAGCTCGGGCCGAGCTCACTGTGATACTCGGGTGCTCGACCCAAGCAACGAGCCCAATGTTAGTCTATGGGAGACCCGAACATTTTTGCGGCGGCTCCCCCGGCAGTCTGTAGAAAGCCTAAAAAGTGCCCAAAACGATAGTGACAGTGCTCAAATAACATGGGGACAGCATGGGGATCGCCCCTGGAAGCATTTCTGACCCCCAGGTCACTGCTGTCAACAACGTGGTCAGAGGTATTAAGCCACTTTTACAGGCTCACAATAAAACGTTCAAAAATGAAAGTGAAAGTGCTTTCCTGTGAAATATGTTAACCCCTTAACGACCATGGGTCTTTCTGTTTTTGTGTTTTCCTTTTTTGCTCCCCTTCTTCCCAGAGCCAGAACTTTTTTATTTTCGTTCAATATGGCCATGTGAGGGCTTATTTTTTGCGGGACGAGTTGTACTTTTAAACACCATCACTGGTTTTACCATATCGTGTGCTGGAAAATGGGAAAAAAATTCCAAGTGCAGTGAAACTGCAAAAAAAATGCAATTCCACAGTTGTTTTTTGGGTTCTTTTTTACCACGTTCACAGATTGCTAAAACTGACCTGCCATCATTATTTTCCAGGTCGTTACGAGTTCATAGACACCAAACATGTATAGGTTCTTTTTTATTTAAGTGGTGAAAAAAAATCCAAAGCTTGCTAAAAAAACAAAAAAAAATGACGCCATTTTCCGAGACCCTTAGCTTCTCCATTTTTCGGGATCTGGGGCCAGGTGAGGGCTTATTTTTTGCGTGCCGGGCTGACGTTTTTTATTGATACCATTTTGGGGTAGATCCGATGTTTTGATCGCCCGTTATTGCATTTTATTGCAAAGTTGTAGCGACCAAAAAAACTTAATTCTGGCGTTTAAAATTTTTTTCTCGTTACGCCGTTTACTGATTGTATTAATTCTTCTTTTATATTGATAGATCGGGCGATTCTGAACGCATATGTGTATGTGTTTTTTTTTTATATATATATATTTTATTTTGGATGGGGCGAAAGGGGGGTGACTTAAACTTTTATATATTTTTTATTTTTTTTATTTTTTTAAAAACTTTTTTTTTTACACTTTCTGCTTGCTTCTATAGTCTCCAGAGGAGACTAGAAGCAGCAGTTGTCTGATTGCTTCTACTGCATACAAGCAATGAGCAGATCGCTTGTATGCAGGAGAAATGCTCACTTGCTATGAGCGCTGACCACTAGGTGGCGCTCATAGCAATTGAGACATGACAACCACAGGCGTCTGCTGCAGACCCTGAGTTGTCATGCCCACCCATTGGTGACCCGCGATCACGTGACGGGGTCACTGATGGGCGGGGCTTAGGACTCCCGGAAGCGCGAGTTAAATGCCACTGTCAGAGATTTAACATGTTAACAGCCGCGGGTGGATTGCGATTCCAATAATCAGCTGACAAGTGCTCGCTTCAGTGCAGGCTCACCGCCGGAGCGCCCGCTGAACCGGCCTTCCCGACCTGGTGCGTACTATTACTGACCAGGTCGGAAAGGGGTTAAGGAACATCCTTTCCAGGGTAAAGACTTGTGTATAAGGTAAAATAAATAACCAAAAACAAAAATACTCCTCCACACCTTGGGCTATGTTCACAAGTAGCATTTTTTATGCGTTTTTGCACGTTTGTATTGCTTTCAACGGTGACAAATGCATTCACCGGGAAATGTCATTTTAACATTTTACAACCTTATCTGGCCATGTGCTGTGTGACACATGCATACAGTGCTAAAAAGACATGGGAACAGCATGGGTAAGACCCCTGGAAGCATCTCTGACACCCAGGTCACTGCCTAAAAGTGTGCCCATCAGAAGTGATCCTTGCCGCATCAGAAGATGCAGACTTGCAACTATCCCCGTGCAAGTCCTTGTCCCAGGGCAGTGTTCAATTGTACCTCCCCCATTCCTTGCAATACAAGCGCAAGTATGCAGCCTGCCACCCACCCACCCCCAGGCTGCAATACCATACTGCTAGCTTGCTTGCACTTGAAATTGGGCCTTTTAGGCATGTGGAGGTGGAATCTGGCCACCACGTCATGGCTGCGTCGGTAGCCTGGTATTCATACTCAGTCCCCAGCCGCCCAGCGGCCGGGTGTCCACGCTTGGTCCCCAGCCGCCAGGGGGCGGCCGGGTGTCCATACTCAGTCCCCAGCCGCCCCGTGGCCGGGTGCCCACACACAGTCCCCAGCCGCGTGGGGGTGGCCGGGTGTCCATAAACGGTCCCCAGCCGCCCCTATTTGTCCCGGTGCGCCTTATACACAAGCGCGCATACCAAAACATTACCTGTGCCCTCCCCAGTGCATTTAGTGGGAAGGACAGCCTAACCACAAACACGTGGACAAGTGAATGTGGCCAGGAATGGTCCATCTCACTGACGCCTTCACACTGGGTTAATATTGTGGAAGCCGGGACACAGTTGGACACTGGGATGCAACACGTCCTCCAGACATAGAGGATTGCGGGTCCTGGGTCAATCAGGCTTCAACACAAAGTTGAGAAGGTAGACAGCAGCAGTGGTCGGCCTCCTACACAACGAGTAAATTATTCATGATCATGAGGCCATCCACCTCCTTAGCTTTCTGTTCCTTGGAATGCAAGCGCATGTATGTAGTAGCAGCTAGGCCTGAGGTGGTCAGCGTTTTGGCGCATATTCTACCTCCTTCGAGGATTGCTGGATGTTTTCCTGAAACTATCCCAGTTCTATGACTCCCGTTAAAACAAAGCTTCAGGTGATGAATGATGGATGAGGAGGTGGCAAAGGAGAAAGAGCAGGAGTAACAGGGACCATTCACATCAATATCAGGCCAGCCAACCACACATGTCTTGTAGGATATGTTTCTGTACCAAAAGGAGCGGTTCAGCTACACAGTTATAAGGCATACAGTGAATGCAATGCCTACCAAAAATTTCGAGGCACTCCAATGCCCCTTGGAAGTGACATGGAGGTCAGAGGGCCTTAACTAAACCGTTTTTTCCATTTATAGCAACTGGGTCTCCTGTACACTGTTGGCCTAAGCAGGGAATGGAAGGCTTTCCAAAAATTATTAGGCACTGCAATGCCCCTTGAAACAGATGTGGATTACAGCGTATTAAAAACCTTCTACCCATTATTGGTGAGTGGGTCTCCCTTAGTGTTCGCCTATGCATTGAAAAGCAAAAGCTGACAAAAATTAGGAGGAAATGCAATGCCCGTTGCAAGAGTCGTGGAGGTTAGAGGTAGTTAAACACAACATGTCAATGCCCCTTGGAAGAGCTGTGGAGTTCAGAGTGGTTTAACAAGACGGTTTTAATGCCCCTTAGAAGAGACGTGGAGTTCAGAGTGGTTTAACAAGACAGTTTTAATGCCCCTTGGAAGAGATGTGGAGGTCACAGTAGCTTAACAAGATGGTTTTAATGCCCCTTGGAAGAGACGTGGAGTTCAGAGTGGTTTAACAAGACAGTTTTAATGCCCCTTGGAAGAGTGGTGGAGGTTACAGTGGAATAAAAAGACAATATCAATGCCCCGTGGAAGAGACGTGGAGGTCACAGTAGCTTAACAAGAAGATTTTAATGCCCCTTACAAGAGCCATGCAGTACAGCATATTAAAAACATTATTCCCATTATTGGGGAGTGGGTCTCCCATAGTCTTTGCCTATGCCTTCCAAGCAAAAGCTGCCAAAAATTAGGAAGGGGGAACTTGCAATGTCCCTTACAAGAGCCATGCAGTACAGCATATTAAAAACATTATTCCCATTATTGGGGAGTGGGTCTCCCATAGTCTTTGCCTATGCCTTCCAAGCAAAAGCTGCCAAAAATTAGGACAGAGGAACTTGCAATGCTGGCAACATGGACCACGGTCACCCTGGTGGTATAGTGGTCGTGGAGGCTGAGGATAAGGAGAAGAGCAAAAAACAGCCGAAATGAGGAAGCGTATACCCATGTGTGGGTGTGAAGCGATGCATGGGAATACACCTTCCGAAATAACACAGTGGATTTGACTTTATGTTACTCTGCTGTCATTTGGTGGTGATGAGAAGTCTGGCCCAATCCAGCCCTTGTTCATTTTGATAAGGGTCAGCTTGTCAGCATTGTCAGTTGACAGGCGAGTGCGCTTATCAGTTATAATTCCCCCAGTGGCACTAAAAACACGCTCCGATAACACGCTAGCAGCAGGGCAGGCCAGGACCTCCAAGGCATACAGAGTGAGTTCATTCCAAGTGTCCAGCTTGGATACCCAATAATTAAAATGCACAGAGGAATCACGGAGGACGCTGGTACTCCCTCACCATCTTTTGAAAATTTCCACTCCTTGTGAGAGTACCCAGCGCCTCAGGGCCTGTAAGCTGGGCAGGTCTGAGAAAACTGTCCTAGAACATTGACAGTGTTCCCCTGCCTCTGCTGGATTGGAGTTGCGTCTCTCTCGCCTGTATGCCTTAGTTGGGCAGCGAACTGTGACCTCTGCCGCTACCGTGTTCAGATGGGAATTATTTTAATAGTTCTGCAGCAAGGGCCTTCTGGTACTGCCCCATTTTTGTAGACCTCTCCAACTCAGGAATAAGAGAGTGAAAGTTCTCCTTGTAGAGGGGGTCTAAAAGTGTCATCAACCAGTAATGACTGTCACCCAACATTTTGACAATGCGAGGGTCACGGTTAAGGCAGCGTAACATAAAGTCAGCCATGGGTGCCAGACTGGTAACGGGCAAGACTTCAGTGTCCTCAACAAGATGACGACTGATAGTGTTGAGCGATCACTAAAATGCTCGGTTGCTCGAAGCTCGGGCCGATCTTACCGTGATACTCGGGTGCTCGACCCGAGCAACGAGCCCAATGTTAGTCTATGAGAGACCCGAGCATTTTTGCGGCAGCACCCCCGGCAGTCTGTAGAAAGCCTAAAAAGTGCCCAAAACGATAGTGACAGTGCTCAAAAGACATGGGGGCAGCATGGGGATCGCCCCTGGAAGTATTTCTGACCCCCAGGTCACTGCTGTCAACAACGTGGTCAAAGGTTTTAAGCCACTTTTGCGGGCTCACAATAAAACGTTCAAAAACGAAACTGAAACGGTTTTCCTGTGAAATATGTTAAGGAATTTCCTTTCCAGGGTAAAAACTTGTGTATAAGGTAAAATAAATAACCAAAAACAAAAATACTCCTCCACACTTTGGGCTATGTTCACAAGTAGCATTTTTCATGCGTTTTTGCACTTTTGTATTGCTTTCAACCGTGACAAATGAGTTCACCGGGAAATGTCATTTTAACATTTTACAACCTTATCTGGCCATGTGTTGTGTGACACATGCATACAGTGCTGAAAAGACAAGGGATCAGCATGGGGAAGACCCCTGGAAGCATCTCTGACCCCCAGGTCACTGTCTAAAAGTGTGCCCATCAGAAGTGATCCTTGCCGCATCAGAAGATGCAGACTTGCAACTATCCCCGTGCAAGTCCTTGTCCCAGGGCAGTGTTCAATTGTACCTCCCCCATTCCTTGCAATGCAAGCTAAAATATGCAGCCAACCACCCACCCACCCGCAGGCTGCAATACCATACTGCTAGCTTGCTTTCACTTGAAATGGGGCCTTTTAGTTTGGAGGAGGCCGAAGCTGGCCACTACCTCATGGCCGCTTCGGCAGCGAGGTATCCATACTCTGTCCCCAGCCGCCCGGCGGCCGGGTGTCCACGCTCGGTTCCCAGCCGCGAGGTAGCGGCCAGGTGTCTATACTCGGTCCCCAGCCGCCCTGATTTCTCCTGTCACCTTCCCCCACACTTTTCTTAGCCTGGCCTGCTTTAGGGCAGCATTGGACAAGCCCACCAGAGAACCAGACTCCTCCGGTGGGCCCTGGCTTCTCCATCAGGGGAGTTGAGAGTGCCTAGGTGAGGAGCATGATGATGATGATAGAAGTTAGCATCTGCTTTGTTTTCTTGGAATGCAAGAGCATGTATGTAGTAGCGGCTAGGCCTGAGGTGGTCCGCGTTTTGGCGCATATCCTACCTCCTCCGAGGATTGCTGGATGTTTTCCTGCTACTATCCCAGTTCTATGACTCCCGTTAAAACAAAGCTTCAGGTGATAAATGATGGATGAGGTGGTGGCAAAGGAGAAAGAGCAGGAGGAACAGGGACCATTCACATCAATATCAGGCCAGTCAACCAGATATGTCTTGTAGGATATGTTTCTGTAACAAAAGGAGCGGTTCGGCTACACAGTTATAGGGCATACAGTGAGTGCAATGCCTACCAAAAATTTCGAGCCACTCCAATGCCCCTTGGAAATGACATGGAGGTCAGAGGGCGTTAACTAAACCTTTTTTTTCGATTTATAGCAACTGGGTCTCCCGTGCACTGTTGGCCTAAGCAGTGAATGGAAGGCTTTCCAAAAATTATGAGGAACTGCAATGCCCCTTACAAGAGCCATGTGTGGCACCCCAGGGGTCTGGTCACCACAGTAATAGAGATATTATGTCGGAGAGCAAGTGGGAGGTTTCCTGGTCAGGATCCCTTAAACATGCAACATCCTCCTGCCCCAGTCCTGGGAGGGGAGAATTCTGCCCTTATAAACTGGATCTGGGGCGGGGTTGAGTGAGTCAGAGAACAGTCAGAGTCAGAGTGAGAGCAAGGGAAAGTAACAGCAAGGAGCTCTGTAGAAGCTAGGAGCTAAAGACCAGGGGGCTGGAAGCTGAGCAGAGCTCGCCCTGGCAGATGACAATAGGAACCGGACACAGGAGTCCGAAGCTGTGAGGACTTATATATCCAGCAGCAGAAACCAGCCGGCAGGGGATTTCAGGTCCTCTGGCCATAGAAGCCCGGAGGCTTAGTCACAAGCAAGGGACCAGCACCACCGTCGTGGAGTGGAGGCTAACAGAAGGCCCCAAGTCACCAGCCATACGGGTGAGCACTACACAGTACACTCAGGGACGTGGGCTACTTCTACCCGCTTACAGCAAGGTAGCCAGGAAGAGTGCAGACAGACGGGGAGGCCTACAACTCCACCTGGCCAGGGGAACTCCTGCTTGCTCACAGACTGACCAGGCCTCTTATGCTAGCCAGTACTCCCGGGAGGGTCTACCTTATAATCATCAGTAAAGACCCTGAACTGCACTGCAAAGACTCTGAGTCGTTCCTGCTGCGCTCGTGCACCATCACCCCCATCATCCACACTCACTGCCCTGAGGCTATACTCCTCCCGAGGGGAGTTATCCCATTCTATGCTGAGCACACAACACCAGCCTCAGCGGTCTGCCTCGCAGCGGTGGTACTCCCTGACCGCAATCCACGGGTGGCGCAGTCGGACAATTAACCTCAAAACCTAAGAAAGACTGCCACTGGTTTGACCAGCCTGAGCCACGGGACCGGGTCACCGCCACGGAGACTACAGACCCCAGAGACCCGGCACCGGGTATCCCACACACGTGTACACACGGCCCAGGGGGCGCGTCACATGCAGTACAGCATATTACAAACATAAGTCCCATTATTGGGGAGTGGGTGTCCCATGGTATTTGCTTATGCTTTCCCAGCAAAAGCTGCCAAAAAATAGGACGGAGGAACATGCAATGCTGGCACCCTGGTGGTATAGTGGTGGTGGAGGCTGAGGATAAGGAGAAAAAGATTAAACAGCCGAAACGAGGAAGCGTATACCCATGTGTGGGTGTGAAGCGGTGCATGTGAATACACCTCCCGAAATAACACAGTGGATTTGACTTTATGTTACTCTGCTGTCATTTGGTGGTGATGAGAAGTCTGGCCCAATCCAGCCCTTGTTCATTTTGATAAGGGTCAGTTTGTCAGCATTGTCAGTTGACAAGCGAGTGCGCTTATCAGTTATAATTCTCCCAGCGGCACTAAAAACACGCTCCGATAACACGCTAGCGGCAGGGCAGGCCAGGACCTCCAAGGAGTACAGAGCGAGTTCATTCCAAGTGTCCAGCTTGGATACCCAATAATTAAAAGGCACACAGGAATCACGGAGAACGCTGGTACGATTGGCAAGGTACTCCCTCACCATCTTTTGAAACTTTCCACTCCTTGTGAGAGTACCCCGCGCCTCAGGGCCTGTAAGCTGGGCGGGTGTCAGAAAACTGTCCCAGAACGTTGACAGTGTTCCCCTGCCTCTGCTGGATTGGAGTTGCATCTCTCTCGCCTGTACGCCTTGGTTGGGCAACGAACTGTGACCTCTGCCGCTAGCGTGTTCAGATGGGAATTTTTTTAAGAGTTCTGCAGCAAGGGCCTTCTGGTATTGCCCCATTTTTGTAGACCTCTCCACCTCAGGAATAAGAGAGTGAAAGTTCTCCTTGTAGCGGGGGTTTACAAGTGTCACCAACCAGTAATGACTGTCACCCAACATTTTGACAACGCGAGGGTCACGGTTAAGGCAGCGTAACATAAAGTCAGCCATGCGTGCCAGACTGGTAACGGGCAAGATTTCCGTGTTCTCACCAAGATGACGACTGACCATGCTCTCCTCCTCCTCCTCCTCCTCCTATTCCTCCTCCCCCCTGTCCTCAGGCCACCCACGCTGAACCGACGGTATGACACTTGTACAGGTACTACCATCTACAACGCATGATAGCAGCTCCTGTTCTTCCTCCTCCTCCTCCTCCTCCTCCTCTCCCTCATTGTCCCCCAATGCACGTTGGGATGAGATGAGGCTGGGCTGTGTGTAATCGCCCGCTACGGCTTCTTGATCAATCTCATCATACTCTGGCTGCAATGCCTCCTCTTTAATTCTCTGCAGAGAGCGTTGCAAAAGACAGACAAGTGGGAGGCTGACACTAATGATGGCGTCATCGCCACTCACCATCTTGGTGGCCTCCTCAAAGTTTGTCAGGATGGTACATATGTCAGACATCCAGGTCTGGGGTACGATTTAAGAAACCGCTGAACCACGAGGTTAAGCACATGAGCCAGGCATGGTATGTGTGTGATCTCACCTCGGCTCAGAGCCTCCACCAGGTTATGGCCATTGTCACACACGACCATGCCGGGATGTAGTTTCAGCGGTCTCAGCCACAGATCTGCCTGCTCTTTCACAGCTGTCCACAACTCACAAGCAGTGTGAGGTTTATCACCTAAGCTTATGAGTTTCAGCACAGCCTGTTGCCGCTTGGCTGAGGCAGTACTGCAGTGCTTCCAGCTTGTAACTGATGTGGTGATATCTGAGATGGAGGCTGAACATGAGGAGGAGGAGGAGGAGGAGAATGCGCAGGAGCTGTACACTGTTGGGGCAACTCTGACTGACATAGGGCCCGCAATCCTCGATGTGGGGAGGATGTGTTCCGTCCCAAGGTCCGACTGGGTCCCGGCTTCCACTATGTTTACCCAGTGTGCCATCAGAGAGATGTACCGTCCCTGGCCACAAGCACTTGTCCACGTGTCCGTTGTCAGGTGGACTCTCCCAGTAACTGCGTTGTTGAGGGCACGGCAGATGCTTTGGGACACGTGCTTGTGTAGTGCGGGGATGGCACACCGGGCAAAATAGTGTCGGCTGGGGACCGAGTACCGAGGGACGGCCACCGCCATAAGATTGCGGAAGGATTCCGTCTCCACCAGCCTAAAAGGCAGCATTTCCAATGCAAGCAGTCGTGAAATGTGCGAATTTAGGACTGTGGCCTGTGGGGCGTTAGCTGCGAATTTCCGCTTTCGTTCAAAGGTCTGGGATATGGACAATTGAACGCTGCGGTGGGACGTGGACGTGGACGTTGATGCTGTTTCTTGAGAAACTGCCATAACAAGTGAAGACTGAGAGGAGGGGGCATCTTTACATGTAGTATGGACAGGGGATTGCCTTGCACACACAACAGGGGGTTCTATTGCACGCACAACAGTGGAAGAAGCAGTGGTGACACCCGCTAACACTGGTCGTGGACCCTGGGTTTCGCCCCACAAAGTCGGGTGCTTTGCTGCCATGTGCCTGATCATGCTGGTGGTGGTCAGGCTGGTAGTTTTGTCACCCCTGCTGATGCTGGCATGGCAGGTGGAACATATGGCCTTTTTGGGGTTATCAGCAGAGTCTTTAAAAAAATTCCAGACTCTGGAAGACCTACCGCTTGTACTGGCAACGTCCCTCGTGTTGGTGTTATGGGGAACGGTTGCCTGCCTTCTGTCTGCGGCCACCACACTGCTTCTTCCTGCCTGTTGGGGTACTCTGCCTCCCTCCCCCTGTGTGCTGCTGGCCTCACTCTGCATGTCCTCCTTCCACGTTGGGTCAGTTACTAGATAATCCACCACCTCCTCCTCTTCCACTTGCGCACCACGATCCTCCTCACTTCCTGGCAATTGTGTCTCGTCATCGTCCACCTCTTGTGACAGATTGCCAACGTCGACTTCCTGTGGCCATGGCTGTTCAAATATTTGGGCATCGCAACATGGGATCTCCTCTTCCACCACTTCAAGCGTATCAGGCGAGGGGCCCAAATATGGAAATGGACCAGTGAACAGCTCTTCAGAGTGTCCAAGTGTTGGATCACTTGCTGTCTGACGACACTCGGCATGGTGGGAGGAAGGAGCATCAGGGTGAGGAGGAGTATGCGGTCGAGACTCACGGCTACTAAGAGTTGACCGTGTGGAAGACAGACCGGAGGTGGTGGTGCCCAGGTAACTGGAAGTATTGTCTGCTATCCAAGTAATAACCTGTTCACACTGATCAGTTCTCAATACTGGTGTTGTTCTGTGCTTCCCTAGTAATTCGGTCAAGAAGTGGGAGCGAGAAGATGTGGCTGTTGGTTGTGGCACATTTTCACCTTGGCCACGGCCCCGTCCTCTGCACGAACCATCACCAGAACGTCCACTTCCACGTCCCTTGCCACATGCCTTGCCCATTGTAAATGAAGTAAAATAGCTTACACTTGCACTATCAATGGAAAAAGGGTAATAAAGAGTAGATTAGAACCGTAGAAGAGGAAAACCACAGTTATTGTTTACTGGGGTAT
Source organism: Phyllobates terribilis (assembly GCF_046119375.1). Lineage (NCBI taxonomy): Eukaryota > Metazoa > Chordata > Amphibia > Anura > Dendrobatidae > Phyllobates > Phyllobates terribilis. The sequence continues at coordinate 285,295,577 of NW_027362769.1, read as the reverse complement.
ACCACACTTTTTTAAATAGAGATATTTGCGGCTGAACAGTGAGCGACACACTCAAACTGTTTTTTTTAGATACAAATGGCCCAAAAGTGGATAATACAGAGGTTTGTACCGTGGAACTGCAAAACCACACTTGTATTTCTCGGGCCTACACCAGACTATTTTCAACAGATATATTTGTGTCTGAAAAATCAGGGAGACACTATTATTTTTTTTTTTACAGCAAAAAATGCAAAAAGCAGGATAATAGAGATTTTTTACCGTGGAACAGCAAAAGCACACTTCTGTCTCTCTGGCCTACACCAGACTATTTTCAACAGATATATTTGTGTCTGAAAAATCAGGGAGACACTATTATTATTTTTATACAGCAAAAAATGCCAAAAACATGATAATAGAGATGTTTTACCGTGGAACATCAAAACCACAGTAATAAATTACTGGTGTATACCAGGCTTTTTAAAATATATATAGATTTGCGGCTGAACAGTGAGCGACACACTCAAACTGTTTTTTTTAGATACAAATGGCCCAAAAGTGGATAATACAGAGGTTTGTACCATGGAACTGCAAAACCACACTTGTATTTCTCGGGCCTACACCAGACTATTTTCAACAGATATATTTGTGTCTGAAAAATCAGGGAGACACTATTTTTTTTTTTTTTACAGCAAAAAATGCAAAAAGCAGGATAATAGAGATTTTTTACCGTGGAACAGCAAAAGCACACTTCTGTCTCTCTGGCCTACACCAGACTATTTTCAACAGATATATTTGTGTCTGAAAAATCAGGGAGACACTATTATTATTTTTATACAGCAAAAAATGCCAAAAACAGGATAATAGATATGTTTTAGCGTGGAACATCAAAACCACAGTAATAAATTACTGGTGTATACCAGGCTTTTTAAAATATATATATATTTGCGGCTGAACAGTGAGCGACACACTCAAACTGTTTTTTTTTAGATACAAATGGCCCAAAAGTGGATAATACAGAGGTTTGTACCATGGAACTGCAAAACCACACTTGTATTTCTCGGGCCTACACCAGACTATTTTCAACAGATATATTTGTGTCTGAAAAATCAGGGAGACACTATTTTTTTTTTTTTTACAGCAAAAAATGCAAAAAGCAGGATAATAGAGATTTTTTACCGTGGAACAGCAAAAGCACACTTCTGTCTCTCTGGCCTACACCAGACTATTTTCAACAGATATATTTGTGTCTGAAAAATCAGGGAGACACTATTATTATTTTTATACAGCAAAAAATGCCAAAAACAGGATAATAGAGATGTTTTACCATGGAACATCAAAACCACAGTAATAATTTACTGGTGTATACCAGGCTTTTTAAAATATATATATATTTGCGGCTGAACAGTGAGCGACACACTCAAACTGTTTTTTTAGATACAAATGGCCCAAAAGTGGATAATACAGAGGTTTGTACCATGGAACTGCAAAACCACACTTGTATTTCTCGGGCCTACACCAGACTATTTTCAACAGATATATTTGTGTCTGAAAAATCAGGGAGACACTTTTTTTTTTTTTTTACAGCAAAAAATGCAAAAAGCAGGATAATAGAGATTTTTTACCGTGGAACAGCAAAAGCACACTTCTGTCTCTCTGGCCTACACCAGACTATTTTCAACAGATATATTTGTGTCTGAAAAATCAGGGAGACACTATTATTATTTTTATACAGCAAAAAATGCCAAAAACAGGATAATAGAGATGTTTTACCGTGGAACATCAAAACCACAGTAATAATTTACTGGTGTATACCAGGCTTTTTAAAATATATATATATTTGCGGCTGAACAGTGAGCGACACACTTAAACTGTTTTTTTTCGATACAAATGGCCCATAGAACTGCAAAACCACACTTCTATTTCTCTGGCCTACACCAGACTATTTTCAACAGATATATTTGTGTCTGAAAAATCAGAGGCACACTTTTTTTTTTGGGGGCGGGGGGGACACCAAAAGGTTAATAAGATGGGTATTTGTACATTGTGAAGGAGGAAAAAAAAAAGAAGATTTAGATAAAAAAGAAGGATTTTTCCTGGCCCCCGGGACCTGGAGCTAAGTCCAGCAATTTCAGCAACAGGAGCAGCACACAGGACTGTAATGCAGCGTTTGCTGGTATAACCACTGCGTCTCCTATACAGCCTGCCTGCCTGCCTGATATACCTGGGATGGATATTAGTCCTGAGAAGGACTGTTTGTTTGATCTGGCAGCCTTTACAGACCCTACACTAACTATTTTGCAGGATATATCTCTCCCTAAATCAGCAGCGCTGTCCCTACACTGTCTGATCCGGAGCGACTGTGTCCAAGATAAGCGCCCGGTTTTAAATACTCGAGCAGCCTGCCATACGGGTGAGCACAAAGACGTTGTACTCAGGGACGAGGGCCACCGCACAGCTACAAGCAGCAGGGCCAAAGAGATTGGTGAAAAGGGAAGGCCTCCAACTTCACCTGGTAAGGTGGATTCCTTACTTGCTTCCAGGCTGCCCGGACTTCCACTTCTCGCCAGTACCCTAGTCCTGGTTTGCCTAATCACCGCCAGTAAAGATAAGAGGAAACCGCCATTAAGTTGTGGACTGATTATTGCTGCGTCATCAACCCCTGCACTACAATGCCCAGCATCACCTATAACATCTACACTGCCCTGGAGCTAAGCTCTACCTGTGGAGAGCCACACCAGCTTTGCTGCACTAACATCAGCTCCAGAGGACCTGCTCCGCAGCGGCGGCTCCCTTTAGCCGCATACCACAGGTAGCGTGACAAACTTTGTACATAAAAACTATAAAATCCCCTTTTTACTGACCGCCCTGGGTCACGAACCGGGTCTCCGCCACTGTGACATCTCCCCAAGCAATGACCGGCCCGGCACTGAGTACCCCACGGCCCAGGGGGCGCGTCACTATCATACCGTCTGTTCAGCGTGGATGGCCTGAGGACAAGGAGGAGGAGGAGGTGGAGGAGGAAGAGAGCATGGTCAGTCATCCTCTTGGTGAGGACTTGGAAGTCTTGCCTGTTAGCAGTCTGGCACACATGGCTGAGTTTATGTTACGCTGCCTTTCCCGTGACCCTCGCGTTCTCAAAATTTTGGGTGACAGTCATTACTGGTTGGTGACACTTCTAGACCCACGCTACAAGGAAAACTTTATCTCTTATTCCTGAGGCGGACAGGTCTACAAAAATCGGGCAGTACCAGAAAGCCCTTGTTGCGGAACTATTAAAAAAATTCTCATCTGAAAACACTGGAGGCAGCGGTCACAGTTCATTGGACAACCAAGGAGTACAGCCCAGAGAGACACAAATCCAATCAAGCAGAGGCAGGGGAACACTGTCAAAGTTCTGGGAGAGTTTTCTCAGCCCCTCCCATCGCACAGGCCCTGAGGCACGGGGTACTCTCACAAGGAGTGCAAAGTTTGGGAAGATGCTGAGGGAGTACCTTGCCGACTGTGCCAACGTCCTCCGTAATTCCTCTGTGCCTTATAATTATTGGGTATCCAAACTGGACACGTGGAATGAACTGGCTCTCTACGCCTTGGAGGTCCTGGCCTGCCCTGCAGCTAGCGTTTTATTAGAGTGGGTTTTTAGTGCCGTTGGTGGAATTATAACTGTAAGCGCATCCGCCTGTCAACTGAAAATGCTGACAGGCTGACTCTTATAAAAATGAACAAGGGCTGGATTGGGCCAGACTTCTCAACACCACCGAATGATAGCAGTGTAACATAAACTCAAATCAAGTGTCTTTTTTTGGGAGGTTTATTCCCCTGCATCTTTTCACATCCACACATTGGTATACTCTTCCTGATTTTGGCTATTTGCTCTTGTCCTCCTCCTCATCCTCATCCTCCACCACCATATCACCAGGGTGACCTTGGTCCGTGATGCAACACCCATCATTTTTTTAAAGGGTGTTTATGATGCCCGTAAAAAAAATGTTTTAAACAGTATGTTCATGTATACCCCCCAGAGGTAAATGTTTGTCAGCCCATACACTTAGTGCATGGGCAATACAAGTATAGGAGACTCGCTTCTTTCTAATGGGAACATTTTTTTATGAGGCCCTCCTGCACATCTTTTCCAAGGTGCATTGGAGTGCCTCCCAATTTTTGGCATTCCTTGCAATCACTGCATAGGCCAACACTATAGGAGACCCATTCTTAATAATGGGAACATTTTTTCCTGAGGCTCTCTACGTCTCTTCCATGGGGAATTGGAATGCCTCCCAATTTTTTTTTCAGCCCTTGCATTCACTGCATAGGCCAACACTATGGGAGACCCACTTCCTAATAATGGGAACATTTTTTCATGAGGCCCTCTACGTCTCTTCCAAGGGACATTGGAGTGCTTCCAATTTTTGTCAGCCCTTGCATTCACTGCATAGGAAAACACAATGGGAGACCCACTTCCTAATAATGGGAACATTGTTTTCAGGAGACCCTCTGACCTGCACGTCTCTTCCAAGGGGCATTGAAGTGCCTCCAAGTTTTCGAAACTCTTGCATTTACTGCATAGGCAAACACAATGGGAGACCCACTTCCTAATAATGGTAAAAAATTTTTTTCAGAAGGCCCTCCTCTACGTCTCTTCCAAGGGGCATTGGAATAGGTCCAAATTTGTGGCAGCCCTTGCATTCAATGCATAGGCAACTGTATGGTAGACCCACTTCCTAATAATGGGAACATTGTTTTCAGGAAGCCCTCCTCTAAGACTAAGTGCCCACGAAGCAGAAATGCTCCAGATTTTTTCTGCATCTCCCTGGCAGGAAAAACGCATGTGGATTTTACATGTCTTTTTCTTGCCAGATAGAAGCGTTTATGAAGCATTTTTGCATGCATTTCCACATGCGGGATGTAAAGCTCTTTTCCAAGTGATTTTAGCATCACTTGGAAAAGTGCTTGACAACTTGGTCACACTATATAAATCCATGCAACCGGCATGGATTTATATAGTGTGACCAAGTTACGATGCTGCATCAATAGTAAAAAAAAAAAAAGAATAAAATGGTGAAAAATAAAAAAAAAACATTATACTCACCTTCTGATGGCCCCCGGTCCCATTCTTCGGTGTCTTCGACGGCTCAGGGTGGTGTAAAAGGACCTTCCATGACGTCATTTAGTCATGTGGCACACGACTAAATGACGTCATGGAAGGTCCTTTTACACCACTGCGAGCCGCCGAAGACACCGGTCGCACCGTACAAGAGACCGCGGGCCATCAGAAGGTGAGTATTTATATATTTTTAATTTTAGTTCTTTTTTAACTACAGGTACTATGGTACCCGGGTCTGGAGGAGAGTCTCCTCTTCTCCAGACCCGGATACCATCCGCGCATTGAATCACTTAATATCCACATGTGTACATGTACTCATGTGGATATTATGCGATTCAATGCAAGTCAATGACGGCAATTAGCCGCGTTTCCGCAAAATTAATGGATGTGTTCCGGATTTTTCCGCAATGATAAGCCGCAGCGGAAATTTCTACAGCATGTGCACAGCACATGCGGATTATCATTGGGGACCATTGCAGACCTTCTACTAAGCATTTTTTAAGCTTTTCCACTGCTGAATTGCCGCTGCAGAAATGCTTAAAAAACGCAACGTGGGCACGCAACTTAAGTCTCTTCAAAGGGGCATTGGGGTGAGTACAAATTTTCAAAGGGGTATTGGGGCGCGTCCAAATTTTGGGCAGAACTGCCACTCACTGCATACACAATAACAGTATAGGAGACCCACTCTTTAGTAATGGGAACAACAAAGGATAGCCGGCTGATGGCTCTCTAAGAATAGTGAGGGCCGACTGCTGGCCCTTTAAGAATAGTAAAGGCCGCCTGATGGCCCTATAAAAATAGGCTTTGTGACTTTCAGAATTCCTCTTTCATAAATGAAACAGGATGTGTCTGATCATGTCTCACACACCACATTGCCAGATAAGGTTGTAAAATGTGAAAATGACATTTCCCGGTGAATGCATTTGTCACGGTTGAAAGCAATGCAAAAAGTGCAAAAATGCATCAAAAACGCTATGTGTGAACATAACCTAAGGTGTGGAGGAGTATTTTTGGTTTTTGTTATTTATTTTGACTTATCTACAAGTCATTACCCTCGAAAGGATATTCCTTAACATATTTCCCAGGAAAATCCATTTTGGTTTCGTTTTTGTATGTTTTATTGTGAGTCTGTAAAAGTGGCGTAATACCTCTGACAATGTTGTTGACAGAAGTGACCTGGGAGTCAGAAATGCTTCCAGGGGTCTTCCCCAATGCTGTTCACATGTCATTTGAGCACTGTTCCCATCAATTTGGGCAATTTTTAGGCCCTCTGCAGACCATCGGGGGGGAGCCGCAGGAAAAATGCTCGAGTTTCCCATAGACTTACATTGGGCTCGTTGCTCGGGTCGAGCATCGAGCACCCGAACATTTTTGTGCTCGCCCATCACTAATTATAACCAATAGGCACATCCGCCTGTCAACTGAAAATGCTGACAGGCTGACTCTTATAAAAATGAACAAGGGCTGGATTGGGCCAGACTTCTCAACACCATCGAATGATAGCAGCGTAACATAAACTCAAATGCAGTGTCTTTTTTTTTTGGGAGGTCTAATTTTATTCCCATGCACCTCTGTCTTTACACCCAGGACATGGGTGTCCTCCTCCTTCTCCGCATCCTCATCCTCCACCACCATATCACCACCATTTGTACCATATCAACATATCTACATCTCTTGCAAGGGGCATTGGAGTTCCTCCAAATTTTTGGCAGCCGTTGCTTCACTGCATAGGCAAACAGTATGGGAGACGCACTTCCTAATATTGGGAGCATTTTTTTCAGGAGGCCCTCCAACCTCTACATCTCTTTGCAAGGGGCATTGGAGTTCCTTCAAATTTTTGGAAGCCGTTGCATTCACTGCATAGGCAAACAGTATGGGAGACCCACTTCCTAATAATAGGAACATTTTTTTCAGGAGGCCCTCTGACCTTTGCGTGTCTTGCAGGGGGCATTGGAGTTCCTCCAAATTTTTGGCAGCTGTTGCATTCACTGCATAGGCAAACAGTATGGGAGACCCACTTCCTAATAATGGGAACATTTTTTTCAGGAGGCTCTCTGACCTCTACGTCTCTTGCAATGGGCATTGGATTTCCTCCAAATTTTGGGCAGCCGTTGCTTCACTGCATAGGCAAACAGTATGGGAGACCCACTTCCTAATAATGGGAACATTGTTTTCAGGACGCCCTCTGACCTCTACGTCTCTTGCAATGGGCATTGGATTTCCTCCAAATTTTGGGCAGCCGTTGCTTCACTGCATAGGCAAACAGTATGGGAGACCCACTTCCTAATAATGGGAACATTGTTTTCAGGATGCCCTCTGACCTCTATGTCTCTTGAAAGGGGCATTAGAGTGCCTCCAAATTTTTCACAGCCATTGCAGACCGAGCACTCGAGCATTCCAATTTGCCCGACTCGAACAATGGGTACCTGACCATTTTAGTGCTCTCTCATCACTAATTATGACATCATCTAATTATTATGACATCATCAGTTGATTATGACATAATTGAACAATTATGACATCATCGAATGATTATGACTAGTGATGAGCGAGCACTAAAATGCTCGGGTACTCATTTTTCGAGTCGAGCAAATTAGAATGCTCGAGTGCTCGGTCCAAGTAACGAGCCCAATGTAAGTCTATGGGAAACGCGAGCATTTTTCCGGCGGATTCCCCCGGCGGTCTACAAAGGGCCTAAAAATTTCCCAAATCGATGGGAATAGTGCTCAAATGACATGGGAACAGCATGAGTAAGACCCATGGAAGCATTTCTGACTCCCAGGTCACTGCTGTGAACAATGTTGTCAGAGGTATCACGCCACTTTTACGGGCTCACAATAAAACATACAAAAACGAAACCAAAATGGATTTTCCTGAGGAACATTCTTTCCAGGGTAATGACTTGTATATAAGGCAATATAAATAACCAAAAACAAAAATACTCCTCCACATCTTGGGCTATGTTCACACGTAGCGTTTTTGATCCTGTCAGGGAACGCACATGCAATATCTCACTATGTCATGGATTTCATCAGGTATCCACGAGCACATGGTCCCCACTTCTCTCTATGTAGGTATCGGCAAGCGACCAGTGAGTGTATGGCGTCACACCTCTGGATTCCAATGCATGGAATACGTGTTTATGCCCTCCGTATGGTCACTGTCAGCTTCATGATAGCCCGATTATTAATATTATTTGCTGACACCACCGGCCGAGTTTGAAATATAATACAGGCCTGGCCGGACGCCTGCATTCTGGTATCGTATGGCTTCAGGGGAGGGAACGATTACTGGACAAAAGAAAAAGAACTATTAAATTTTATATTTAATCCAAAAGGGAGGGAGTGTTTTTCGAAAAATATACAAGATTTTACAAAGAAGACATTACAATACATAAGCAGTTACACAAAATAATAAGGATTAAAGAAGAGACTTACTATAAGATCGCTGAGACGATTCAATATAGGTGAAGGAGGGGCTCCCCGATTTGATTTGAACGTTATCGAACGTGACCCGTTGCTTATAGTATCTATAGCCCCCTGGCAATGAGTACTGCTCCAACCTCAGAAAACTATTTTATGCTTAAGGGAGAGAACTGTCCACACCCCTTGTGCCGAAATAACAGGGGCTGGGGCTTCACCCTTCATGTTTGTATTAAAAAACTTGTTTTTGGGACAACTTATTGCTGGTTGATCCCAGAAGCCCAAAAGTGATACCATATTTTCTAGTATGATTTTACCTTCATTTAGAGACCACACATGATATAGTTGCAGTCTCCTTTTTTTCTACTTTTGCACCACAGCTCCCTGGTTTGGCTTACAGCAATGAGAAAATATGCATATCGCTCCTTGGCTGTCCCTGCCACTAAAAATATAGGTCCCATTATTATCGGAATTATGGAACTTACAAAATTCCATATTCCGTTTCGGTTCTGGCAAGACTATAGACTTCATTTTGTAGCTCGGGAAGCAAGCTTCAACAGTTACACGTAAATTATTGCAAACCTGCTTCTAATCACCCCCTGCGTCTGTCAGGGGGAAAGATGCTCACATTTTAATTAGGTTGTAGCTTTACAAGTCACTTCTACTGTAGGTGATAATTTGCAGAGGGACAGATGCTGGACTGTCAGCTCTCCTGTGACAAATGGGGAATAAGGAAGGGGTGGAGGGGCTTGGGAGAAATGGTTAATATTCTATGTCAGGGAGATATTGATGTCAGGAAAATGTTCTTCCATGTTTCCCTGACATGGATATTGACTATTTCTCCCTTTTGTCAGTGCCAAGCTGTCTCCATAGAAATCCCAGCACAGGGCCCCAATTAACACAGCCATGAGTAAGAGCTTACACAAACAAGTGGCAGCCAGGAGGTGCCACCAAGCTACTTAGAATGCAAGCATCTTGTCCCTGAAAGACGAAGGGGGTAATTAGTGGAAGGATTTCAATAATTTGTCTGCAACTGAGAAGGTTTGCTTTCCCGAGCTTAAAAATGAGATCTCCAGCCACGTCGAATCCGATATGAAATATGGAATAACTGATGTTCTGTAATTCTGACAATAATGGGACCCATATTTTTGGTGGCAGGGACAGCTAAGAAACAAGATGCTCAGTTTTCATAGTTGTAGGCCCCTCTGGAGAGCTGTAGCACAAAAAAAGCAGAATAGCAGACTGCAACTATGCGATGTGTGGTCTCTAAATGAAGGTAAAATTATAACGGGAAAAATGGCATTGTTTGCAAGCTTCTGCAATCAACGATCGATGAGTTATCGCAGAAGTTAGCATTTTTAATAAAAATGTACAGAATGGAGACCAGCCCACATGATGTCACCACAAGGGGCATGTGGGTAAATCTCCCCTTAGGTATAAGAAAACCCATGGACATTAGAGGAGCACTCATTGCCAGGGGGTATAATGATTATAAGCAACGGGTCGCATTCGATAATGCTCAAATCAACTGGGGAGCCCCTCCTCCACCTATGCTGATTTGTCCCTGCGAACTGTATAATGTAAGTTGTCTTCTTTTATCCTGTTTATTTTATGTAACTGATTATGTATTTTAATGTCTCTTTTGTAACATCCTTGTGTATATATTTTTCCTAAACACTGCCTCCCTTTTGGATTAAATATAAAATTTAATAGTTCTGTTTCTTTTGTCCTGTAATCGTTTCCTTCCCCGAAGCCATATACGCTACCAAAACACAGGCGTCCAGCCAGGCTTGTATAATATACTTTGCCGGTGGTGGCAGAGAATAATAATGATCAGGCGTAAACATGGATTCCATGCTTTGGAAGCCAGAGGTGTGACACCATACTCTCACTGGTCGCTTGCCGATATCCATGTAGCGAGTAGTCTGGATCATGTGCTCGCGATTCTGGACGAAATGTTGACAGCGTGACAGCACGGTGAGATATCGCGTGATCTCCCCGGTGTCTACCCTGTGTAGTGATCCCTGACATTCTCTTATTATCTATGACAGGCAAGAAGAAAAGATTTTAAATTTTTCTCAATATTTCCCTGACAGATGCTTTTTTGCACTTTTGCATTGCTTTCAACCAAGAGAAATGCATTCACTTGGAAATGTCATTTTAACATTTTACAACCTTATCTGGCCATGTGGTGTATGACGCATTATCAGACACATGCATACAGTGCTGAAAACACATGGGAACAGCATGGGGAAGACCCCTGGAAGCATCTCTGACTCCCAGGTCTGCCTAAAAGTGTGCCCGTCATAAGTGATCCTTGGCACATGCAAAGATGCCTCCTGCCATGCATCTGTCATTGCAGACTTGCAACAATCACCGTCCACGTCCTTGCCCCAGCGCAGCGTTCAGTTGTCCCTACCCCATTCCTTGGAATGCAATCGCAAGTATGCACCCAGCTACCCAACCACCTACAGGCCGCAATAGTAAACTGCCAGATTTCTGGGCAGCTGCTTGCACTTGAAATGTGGCCTTTTAGGCTTGTGGAGGCAGAAGCTGTCCACAACCTCATGGCAGAAGTGGCCGGGTGTCCATACTCAGTCCCCAGGCGCCACTATTTCTCCCGGTGTCTTCTCCGCCTTCCACAAGCACGGGTCCCACAACATACCTGTGCCCTCCCCAGTGGACTTAAGTGGGAAGGACCGCCTAACCACAAACACGTGGACAGGTGAATGTGGCCAGGGACGGTACATCTCATTAGAGCCAAGTCCACAGTAAAAAAGCAGCCATAAAGTATCCGGTAACCTTCCCACACACTTTTCTTAGCCAGGGTTGCTTCTCGGCAGGGTTGGATGGGCCCAATTACTTTTGGTCCCCTTAAAAACAGGGTGGCACATGTTAAGGAGCTGAAACTCCTAAACCCTTCATCCATTTTTAATGTGGATACCCTCAAATGAAAGCTGAAAGTCTGAACTTCAACTGCATCTGAATTGTTTTGTTTAAAATTCATTGTGGTAATGTCTAGAACCAAAATTAGAAAAATGTTGTCTCTGTCCAAATATATATGGACTTAACTGTATATTGTTCCCCTAGTGAACACTAACAATATACCCCTGAGGAAGCCATTCAGTTGCGTAACACGTGTGGCGGCCCTGGCTCTGTATTGTTTTTCCACTATCTGCCTGTCTTCCTGTTGGTGCACTTTCTTTGTGGTAGGTATAGTATTTGCTGTATACCTTCTATTTGAATATATATACTGGGCTTAGACAGCAATGTGCCCACACATGCACCTTTTGAATGGGAGTAATCTTGCATTCTTATTTTTCTAATGCAACTGCATATATTTTGATACAGTTGTTCTATAAGGTAGCACTTGTAATTGCAGATACTCATCAGATTAATATATTTGTGGGCAGATTTTGGGGAATAATCTGTAGTGCCTCTATATTATATGTATTGCACTAATATTTTGATATGCTACATACCTTCATGGGTATTTTCTACATGTTTTTAAGTATGTTTTAACTGGAGTGTGTTTAGTGTTCCTAATAAAATTTCTTAATAATTTTTCAATCCTTGCGGTTTGATTTTTATTGCTTATCAAGAATACTTGGTGCCTAGCATATGTACCCCTTGTTCTCTTCAAAGTTTCCAGTCTCTCTTTGGGAGGTTACTGGCACAGTATTCTTTTATTAAATATGTGGTGATAGAATTTTTTGTCTGTTATCTTTAATTTCATGACTACAGAGTTGGGCAATGGCCTAATCTGCAATGCGGTTTGAGAAATTACATGCATAAGCACGTCCAATCCACAGTAAAAAAGCAGCCATAGAGTGTCCAGGAATCTTCTCACAGACTTTACTTAGCCAGGGCTGCTTCTCGGCATGGTTGGACGGGCCCACCAGAGAACCCGAGACTCCTCCGGTGGGCCCTGTCTTCTGCATCAGGAGAGTTCATAGTGCCGAGGTGAGGTTGTGATGATGATGGAGGACACCATCTGCTTAGTTTTCTGTTACTTGGAATGCAAGCGCAAGTATGCAGCCAGCCGAAAGGGCCGCAATTGGTGTTGAGCGAGCACTAAAATGCTCGGGTGCTCGAAGCTCGGGCTGAGCTCGCCGTAATACTCGGGTGCTCGACCCGAGCAATGAGCCCAATGTTAGTCTATGGGAGACCCGAGCATTTTTGGGGCGGCACCCCTGGCAGTCTGTAGAAATCCTAAAAAGTGCCCAAAACGATAGTGACAGTGCTCAAATGACATGGGGACAGCATGGGGATCGCCCCAGGAAGCATTTCTGACCCCCAGGTCACTGCTGTCGACAACGTGGTCAGAGGTATTAAGCCACTTTTACGGGCTCACAATAAAACGTTCAAAAACGAAACTGAAACTGTTTTCCTGTGAAATATGTTAAAGAACATCCTTTCCAGGGTAAGGACTTGTGTATAAGGTAAAATAAATAACCCAAAACAAAAATACTCCTCCACACTTTGGGCTTTGTTCACAAGTAGCATTTTTTAATGCATTTTTGCACTTTTGTATTGCTTTCAACCGTGACAAATGCATTCACCGGGAAATGTCATTTTAACATTTTACAACCTTATGTGGCCATGTGCTTTGTGACACATGCATACAGTGCTGAAAAGACATGGGAACAGCATGGGGAAGACCCCTGGAAGCATCTGTGACACCCAGGTCACTGCCTAAAAGTGTGCCCATCAGGAGTGATCCTTGAAGCATCAGAAGATGCAGACTTGCAACTATCCCCGTGCAAGTCCTTGTCCCAGGGCACTGTTCAATTGTACCTCCCCCATTCCTTGCAATGCAAGCGCAAGTATGCAGCCTGCCACCCACCCATCCCCAGGCTGCAATACCATACTGCTTGCTTGCACTTGAAATTGGGCCTTTCAGGCATGTGGAGGCGGAATCTGGCCACCACGTCATGGCTGCGTCGGTGGCCTGGTATCCATACTTGGTCAGGAGCCGCCCCGCGGCCGGGTGCCCACACATGGTCCCTAGCCACCTGGGGGTGGCCAGGTGTCCATAAACGGTACCCAGCCGCCCCTATTTGTCCCGGTGCACCTTATACACAAGCACGCATACCAAAACATTACCTGTGCACTCCCCAGTGCATTTAGTGGGAAGGACAGCCTAACCACAAACACGTGGACAAGTGAACGTGGCCAGGGATGGTCCATCTCACTGACGCCTTTGCACTGGGTTAATATTGTGGAAGCCGGGACACAGTTGGACACTGGGATGCAACACGTCCTCCAGACATAGAGGATTGCGGGTCCTGGGTCAATCATGCTTCAACACAAAGTTCAGAAGGTAGACAGCAGCAGTGGTCGGCCTCCTACACAACGAGTAAATTATTCATGATCATGAGGCCATCCATCTCCTTAGCTTTCTGTTCCTTGGAATGCAAGCGCATGTATGTAGTAGAGGCTAGGCCTGAGGTGGTAAGCGTTTTGGCGCATATCCTACCTCCTCCGAGGATTGCTGGATGTTTTCCTGCTACTATCCCAGTTCTATGACTCCCGTTAAAACAAAGCTTTAGGTGACGAATGATGGATGAGGTGGTGGCAAAGGAGAAAGAGCAGGAGGAACAGGGACCATTCACATCAATATCAGGCCAGTCAACCACACATGTCTTGTAGGATATGTTTCTGTAACAAAAGGAGCGGTTCGGCTACACAGTTATAGGGCATAGAGTGAGTGCAATGCCTACCAAAAATTTCGAGGTACTCCAATGCCCCTTGGAAGTGATATGGAGGTCAGAGGGCCTTAACTAGAGATGAGCGTTGTTCTACTCGAACTGTTCGCCAATCTCAAATTCGAGCTGTTTTGGGCGGTGTTCAAGCCGTTCGGCGAACACGAACAATTTGAGAAAAATTCGGCTGTTCGAGGTTATGTTCGATAACTGTTCGTGCACCAAAATCATAACTGGATTTTTTCTCAGTAATGATGAAAATTAATGTTAATACGCAGTTTGAGTGTACAGCGGGGTGGGGGGAGGGGCAGGGGATGGATCTCTGCAGGAACAATGAAGATCTCCATTTTTTTTTCTCTTTCCCGCATTTGCAGTGGGGAGGTGCAATCTGTCAGCCTATCAGCAGCGCACACACGGAGCGAAGTGCTTTTTTTCACACAAGCAAGGGCATGTGTCATTGGCAGTGTATGTCACATGTCCTTGCCCTATAAGACCAAGCCATTTTCCCCGTCGCCACCATTTTCTCACTGCTGCAGCTGCGTGTTAGACGGCACCGCTGTTGCTGTGTGCACTATACCTTGTTAATTTCAAGCCAATTTTCGCACAAATATACAGATAGCTTGGGAGTAGGGAATAGTTGTGATTGCAGTCCTTTTAAGGACTAGGTTACAGCATTTCCTACGACTTTTATCAGGGAGGTCTGTGCTCTTAAATAGATAGGTTGTGGGAGTAAAGACTAATTGTAATTGGAGTCCTTTTCAGGACTAGGTTACATGAGTTCCTATCAGTTTTTGCCAGGCAGGTCTGTGCCAGTGCTGTGCAAGTTTTTTTCACAGCATTTGGCTGAATCTAGCAAAGCTAATCCTTTTTGGCCTATTGCAGAGTGTGTTAGTCAGTGGAGTAGCCTATCTGTGTTGCAAGATATAACACCTGTGTATAGAATACCAATTTTTTTACTGCACCTAGTGAAGTAAAATCTTTTGGGCATAGCATCATTCTATTAGTCCATCTATACTGACCTCCATCAGGTTGCAAACTGAATATAATTTTTTTCTGCATCTAGCTCTGAAAAAATATTTGGGCTTCTAGCAGTGTGTGGGACTTGGTCTATTAGTCCATCTATACTGACCTCCATCAGGTTGCAGATTAAAAATAATTTTTTTCTTCATTTAGCTCTGAAAAAATATTTGGGCTTCTAGCAGTGTGTGGGACTTGTTCTATTAGTCCTTCTATACTGACCTCCAGCAGGTTGCAAATTGAATATAATTTTTTTCTGCATCTAGCTCTGAAAAAATAGTTGGGCTTCTAGCGGTGTGTGGGACTTGGTCTATTAGTCCATCTATACTGACCTCCATCAGGTTGCAAATTAAAAATAATTTTTTTCTGCATCTAGCTCTGAAAAAATATTTGGGCTTCTAGCAGTGTGTGGGACTTGGTCTATTAGTCCATCTATACTGACCTCCATCAGGTTGCAAATTAAAAATAATTTTTTTCTGCATCTAGCTCTGAAAAAATATTTGGGCTTCTAGCGGTGTGTGGGACTTGGTCTATTAGTCCATCTATACTGACCTCCATCAGGTTGCAAATTAAAAATAATTTTTTTCTGCATCTAGCTCTGAAAAAATATTTGGGCTTCTAGCAGTGTGTGGGACTTGGTCTATTAGTCCATCTATACTGACCTCCATCAGGTTGCAAATTAAAAATAATTTTTTTCTGCATCTAGCTCTGAAAAAATATTTGGGCTTCTAGCGGTGTGTGGGACTTGGTCTATTAGTCCATCTATACTGACCTCCATCAGGTTGCAAATTAAAAATAATTTTTTTCTGCATCTAGCTCTGAAAAAATATTTGGGCTTCTAGCAGTGTGTGGGACTTGGTCTATTAGTCCATCTATACTGACCTCCATCAGGTTGCAAATTAAAAATAATTTTTTTCTGCATCTAGCTCTGAAAAAATATTTGGGCTTCTAGCGGTGTGTGGGACTTGGTCTATTAGTCCATCTATACTGACCTCCATCAGGTTGCAAATTAAAAATAATTTTTTTCTGCATCTAGCTCTGAAAAAATATTTGGGCTTCTAGCAGTGTGTGGGACTTGGTCTATTAGTCCATCTATACTGACCTCCATCAGGTTGCAAATTAAAAATAATTTTTTTGCTTCATTTAGCTCTGAAAAAATATTTGGGCTTCTAGCAGTGTGTGGGACTTGTTCTATTAGTCCTTCTATACTGACCTCCAGCAGGTTGCAAATTGAATATAATTTTTTTCTGCATCTAGCTCTGAAAAAATAGTTGGGCTTCTAGCGGTGTGTGGGACTTGGTCTATTAGTCCATCTATACTGACCTCCATCAGGTTGCAAATTAAAAATAATTTTTTTCTGCATCTAGCTCTGAAAAAATATTTGGGCTTCTAGCAGTGTGTGGGACTTGGTCTATTAGTCCATCTATACTGACCTCCATCAGGTTGCAAATTAAAAATAATTTTTTTCTGCATCTAGCTCTGAAAAAATATTTGGGCTTCTAGCGGTGTGTGGGACTTGGTCTATTAGTCCATCTATACTGACCTCCATCAGGTTGCAAATTAAAAATATTTTTTTTCTGCATCTAGCTCTGAAAAAATATTTGGGCTTCTAGCAGTGTGTGGGACTTGGTCTATTAGTCCATCTATACTGACCTCCATCAGGTTGCAAATTAAAAATAATTTTTTTCTGCATCTAGCTCTGAAAAAATATTTGGGCTTCTAGCGGTGTGTGGGACTTGGTCTATTAGTCCATCTATACTGACCTCCATCAGGTTGCAAATTAAAAATAATTTTTTTCTGCATCTAGCTCTGAAAAAATATTTGGGCTTCTAGCAGTGTGTGGGACTTGGTCTATTAGTCCATCTATACTGACCTCCATCAGGTTGCAAATTAAAAATAATTTTTTTCTGCATCTAGCTCTGAAAAAATATTTGGGCTTCTAGCGGTGTGTGGGACTTGGTCTATTAGTCCATCTATACTGACCTCCATCAGGTTGCAAATTAAAAATAATTTTTATCTGCATCTACAGTACCTCTGAAAAAATATTTGGGCTTCTAGCAGTGTGTGGGACTATTTGTATTAGTCCATCTATACTGACCTCCATCAGGTTGCAAACTCAAAATAATTTTTTTCTGCATCTAACCCAGCCAATAGTTTTGGCCTAATACCACAGTTTGGCCACTCAGCTCTGCTCGGTTACCATCCATTGTTTTTTTGTGCAAACAACTCCAGAGTTGTGAATTAGTTAACCACCAAAATAAGTGGAAAAAGGCCTGCTGCTGGTGGAAAGGGGAATAGGCGTGTTGGGAAGGGGAAAAAAGGTTGTGTCCGTGGGGTAGGTGTTAAAGCAACAGTAACATCTGCAGAAGAAAGACCATCTTCCAGCCAAACTAAAATGTCTACTTCTTTTAGCGGACAATGTGATAAGATCCCTTTCTTACGGCCACGCCAATCGCTACAAATTCCAGATGAGGCACAAAAACAGCAGGTGCTTCAACGGATATCAAGTGCTCCTTTAAGTGGGCTCTCCTCCACATCAACTTCAACATCACAAATACTCCAGTCCTCAAAGGTGTCACCCAAATCGCACTTGCTTCCTCACAGCTCCCAAATCTCCAGCTGCCCGTCTGAGTATGAGGTAGAACAGATGGTTGAGTCTGCAGAGCTGTTTACTCATACTATAGCCTGGGAATCAGAGGTCGACTCCAGCGCTTCTGTGAATCCAGACGAGGAAATGATCTGCACTGATGCCCAGAATCTTTATGAGTCGGATCCAGGACCAGACGCAGAAGGTTCTGACCATAATGTAGACCCTCATTCCCAAACTGTAACTCCTGTTGGTGGAGACAATGAGGAAGACGATGATAAGACTCAAATACCTGATTGGAGCGACAACTTTAATTTTTTGTCAGGGCAGGAACAGGTTGGCTCTGAGGACGACGGGTGTGATAACGCACAGGGTGATGATGATGAGGTCGGAGATCCCACTTACTGTCAACCCACAGTCAGCCAAGAGATGAGGTCAGCAGAGGAGGTGGAGGAAGATGCTAGTGACGACGAGGTCAGGTTGCGCCTTCCTGGACAGAGACGTAGTACTGGAAGCACGTCAACAACTGCATCCTCAAACACAACTCTGCCTCTCACCACAAGTCGTGGTGGCTCTTCAGGTCGCATGGGTGCTAAGCCTTGCATAGCCTGGGCATTTTTTCAGATCGATAAAGATGACCCAACTCGTGTTATCTGTAACATTTGTCAGCAAAAGCTAAGTAGAGGCCAAAAAATACATAGTTTGAGTACTTCATGCATGAACCGGCACATGGACATGAAGCATAAGTTGCAGTGGGAAGCTCAGTGTGCTACAATGCGGCCTAGCCGGCCGGGCCAATCACCGTCTGCCATATCTTGTGCATCTGCGGCCTCTTCATCCTCTGTGACTGGGGGGACAGCAGTCACACATGTTTTTGGACGCAGAACTGCCACCTCTTTACCCGCAACAGCCAGTGTGATTGGCAGGTCATCATTTCATTTGGAAGTGGAAACACCAGCTGGTGTTGAGCGCTCTCCGACATTGAGAGCACCACCTTTGGATCAAGGCAACCTAACATGTCCGCCTGCATCTTCCTCACAGACCGGCAGTTTGCCGGGGACACCCTTATCAACCCCGTCTAAGCACAATAGCCAGCCCTCGGTCCCTCAGATGTGGACAAGTAAAAGACCATTTCCTCCTAGCCATGAGAAAGCTAAGAGGTTGAATTTCACCATCTGCAAGTTCTTGGCTACAGAAATGCTGCCTTTCCGCCTGGTGGACACAGAGGATTTTCGAGACCTTATGTCCGTCGCAGTGCCCCAGTACCAGATGCCCAGTCGGCACTACTTCTCAAAGAAAGGTGTGCCTGCGCTCCACCAGCATGTCGCACACAACATCACCGCTTCTTTGAGAAACTCTGTGTGTGACAGGGTGCATTTCACCACAGACACTTGGACGAGTAGGCATGGACAGGGGCGTTACATGTCGCTGACTGGGCACTGGGTAACTATGGTGACAGCAGGACAAGGGGCTGCTGTCCAAGTCTTGCCGTCCCCACGAGTTGTGCGTCAATCCTCTTTATGTCAAAGTTCCTCCACTGCTTCTGCCTCCTCAACCACCTGCACCCAAAGCCTGTCTGGTCATGCCACAAGCTTTCTAACTGCGCAGAAGGGATCCTGCACACCTCCTTACTATGCTGGCAGTAGGGCTCAACGTCATCAGGCGGTTTTTACATTGAAATGTCTGGGAAATGTGAGTCACACAGCTGAGGAGTTGTGGTCAGCTCTGGAGAACCAATTTCATGAATGGTTGTCTCCACTGGACCTGAAACCAGGGAAGGCCGTGTGCGACAATGCTGCAAACCTGGGTGCGGCCCTTCGCCGGGGCAATGTCACACACGTGCCTTGTATGGCTCACGTGTTGAACCTGGTTGTCCAGCAATTTTTAGCCCACTATCCCAGACTAGATGGCCTTCTGCAGAGGGCACGGTCGCTGTGTGCTCACTTCCGCCGTTCGCATCCCGCAGCTCAGCGACTTACATCTCTACAGAAGTCGTTGGGCCTGCCACTTCACCGGCTAAAATGCGATGTGCCTACCCGGTGGAATTCAACTCTGCACATGTTGCAGCGACTGTGGCTGCACCGACAAGCCCTGGTGCAATACGTTCTGACGTATAGCCTGGGCCAACGAGATTCAGAGGTGGGGCAAATCACGCTGGAGGAGTGGTCTCAGATCAGGGACCTATGCACCCTTCTGCACAGTTTTGAAATGGCGACGAAGATGTTTAGTGCTGACGATGCCATTATCAGCATGACTATTCCGGTGATTTACATGCTGGAGCACATGTTAAACAGAATTCGGAGTCAGGTGGTGGCACAAGAGGAGGTGGAGGAAGTAGAGGAGGAGGAGTTGTATGCGGAAGGGCTAACATCTGCAAGGTCCAGACGGTCGGCAGCACCAAGGCGGCAGGCATGTGAGGGTGGGGGAGATGGTTTTACCAGGGTGCATGGTAGCAGCCAAACTAGTGAGGAAGGTGCAGGAGCCCAGGAAGAAGTGGAGGACGAACTGATGGAAGACTCATCAGATCAGGGAGACCTTGATCACATTTCTGTTGTGCGAGGTTGGGGGGAGAGGACAGAGGAAGGAAGCATGATTGTTACCTCGCCACCAACACAACAGGGACTTGGTGCTCCTGGATGCGCAACACACATGAGTGCCTTCTTGCTGCACTACCTGCAACATGACCCTCGAATTGTGAGAATTAGAAATAATCCTGACTACTGGGTTGCCACACTGTTAGATCCCCGGTACAAAAGTAAATTTGCAGAAATTATTCCTGCCATAGAAAGGGATGCACGCATGCAGGAGTATCAGCAGAGACTGTTGCAGAATCTTACATGTGCTTTTCCACAAAATACCAGTGGTGCACGTAGTGAATCTCACAGTTCCAACTTGCCAACCGTGGGACCGTCAAGTGTTCAGCACTCAAACCGTAACAGAACCACAGTATCTGCTGGTAACATCAATTTTGCGGAATCATTTCACCACTTTTTTAGCCCATCCTTTGCAAGGCCACAGGAGACAAGAAGTCTGACACATAGTCAACGCCTAGAGACGATGGTACAGGAGTATCTCCAAGTAAACATTGAAGCCACGACTGTGTCACTGGACCCTTGCTCTTTTTGGGCTTCCAATCTGGATAAATGGCCGGAGCTAGCCACTTACGCCTTGGAGATCTTGTCATGCCCCGCAGCCAGCGTTCTGTCTGAACGTGTGTTCAGCGCTGCTGGTGGTGTGCTGACAGATAAGCGCACGCGGCTCTCCACTGATAATGTAGACAGACTCACGTTCATAAAGATGAACAAATCATGGATCCGAAACGACTTTTCTACCCCTGTGTCATCCTGGGGAGAGTAAAAGCTTGATGATTGGTTAAAATCACCCTACCAACCGTTTTAAGCTTTCAAATTACTAATCATGTTTATCTGTATCTTGACTGGAAAATAATTTGGGCTTTGTAGCAGTGTGCAGCACTGATCCTATTAGGCCATCTATACTAAAGCTTCACCAGATTTAAAATTAAAAATAATTTTTAGCTGCATCTAGCCCGGAAAATAATTTTGGGGCTCCGAGATGCGCAAGACACATAAGTGCCTTCTTGCTGCACTACCTGCAGCATGACCCTCATATTGTCAGAATTCGAAGTAATCATGACTACTGGGTTGCCACACTCTTAGATCCCCCAAACTTTTCGATCAACCTTTTCATTTTAATAAAGACCAAAAAAATGGTCATTTTTGAAATTATAAGCATTAGCAGGTTGTTAGAAACTGAAATCAAACAGTTTTCAACTCAAAACTTTATTCTAGGTGATGTTACATTTTCACATAGGACCCCTTGTTCGAAAGGAGCTTCTGAACTCTCTCGTCCATTGAATTTGTCAGGTTTTGGATGGTTTCTGCTTCAATTGTTTTGCATGAGGACAGAATACCCTCCCAGAGCTGTTGCTTAGATGTGAACTGCCTCCCGCCATCATAGACACTCCTTTTAATGATGCTCCAAAGGTTCTGAATGGGGTAGAGGTCAGGGGAGCATGGGGGTCACACCATAAGTTTGTCCCCTTTTATGCCCATATCAGCCAGAGATGCAGATGTTTTATGTGCAGCATGAGATGGTGCATTATCATGCAGAAAAATGATCTTGCTGTGAAATACACGGTTCTTCTTCTTGAACCATGGCAGGAAGTGCTGTTTGAGAAAATCCACATACATTATGGAGTTCATCTTTAGCGCCTTCAGGGATCCTAAAGGGGCCGACAATCTCTCTCCCCATGATTCCAGCCCAAAACATTACTCCACCTCCTCCTTGTTGGCGCTGTAGCCGTGTTTGCGTGGGGTGTCCATCAACCAGCCATCCTCCACTCCATCCATCTGGACCATCGAGCGCTGCACGGCACTCATCCGTGAACAAAACAGTTTTGAAATCAGTCTTCATGTAATGTTTGGCCCACTGGAGCCGTTTCTGCTTGTGTGAAGTGGATAGAGGAGGTCGACAGGATGGCGCATGCACAGCTGCAAACCTCTGAAGGACCCTGCATCTTGTTGTTCGGGGGACGTTGGAGGCACAAGCAGCTTCAAAAACTTGTCTGCTGCTATGACAAGGCTTTTTTGCCGCTGCTCTTTCAACCTGACGTAATTGCCTGTAGGAAAGAGTCCTCAATTTGCCCTTATCAGCACGCACACGTGTGTACTGTGAATCAGCTACATACTTCTTGATTGCCAAGACACTTCATCCTGATCATCGCACAATGTTGATTGTAGTCATGCCTTGACCTAAACACTCCACAATTTGTTGCTTCTCAGCAGCCGACACATCCTTTTTCTTTCCCATTTTGGCAGAAAATGTAGGCTGCTTAATAATGTGAGAGAGCCTTCTTAAGTAGTCTTGCCTTTCATTGGACACACCTGCCAAACTAATTAGCACAGGTGTCTGCAATTGCTTACAGTGATATAAAGAGCCCTGACACACATCACCATCAATGAGTTTAACTGACAAACAAACAAATTCTTCCCTTATCACTCCTAAACACTTTTTGTATAATAATTTGGAACGCAGTGTACATGTGCTTTTCCACAAAACACCAGTGGTTCACGTAGTGAATCTTACAGTTCTAACTTGCCAACCGTGGTCTGTATGGAGTTGTTCAATAAAGGGCCCAAAATTAAGATAACATAGATGGGAGAGGTCTCTATGAATAGGAATTCCTAAGTATTTGATACCCTGTGAGGGCCAGGCAAAGGGAAAGTTGGACTGGATGGAATCCTATATGGATTTGGGGAGGGAGACATCGAGGGCCTCAGACTTCGCTGCATTGATTTTAAAATTTTACCATGTAACAAAGTGATCTATTTCAGCCATAACAGCATGGATGGATATATGTGATTGAGTGATATATACTAGGACATCATCAGCAAATAGAGAGCACTTGTACTCGGTGCCTCCCACCTCAATCCACCTAATATTGGGGTTATGGCGAATTGATGAGAGCAGGTGCTCCGTCACTAGGATGTATAAGAGAGGGGACAGAGGACATCACTGCCTTGTCCCATTGGTGATTGTGAAAGGTGATGAAAATGTTCTGACGCACCCCCTGGGCCTTGGGACACCCGGAGCCGGACCCTTTTTGGTGGATGCTGGTGGTTGTAGTCTTCGTGGCGGCGACCCAGTTCCGTGGCTCAGGGCGGTCAAACCAGTGGCGGAACTATTTATGTGGTTTTCATGTTTAAATGTCCGACTACGCCACCCGTGGATTGCGGTCAGAGTGAACCGCCGCTACAGGGCAGACCACTGAGGCTGGTGTTGTGGGTGCAGCAGAGCGTAGCATAACTCCCCACGGGAGGAGTATAGCCTCAGGGCAGTGTATGCGGATGATGGGGGTGATGGTGCAGGGCAGCAGCAGTAACGACATGGAGTCAGTGATGCAGTTCAGGGCCTTTACTCACAGTTCTTATTATCCAGACCACGTCTGCAGGTAACGGCTGCCCACGTCGTACTGTGCTCACCAGGTGAGGGGCTCAGACAACTCCCAGATAACTTTGGAGCACTTCACAGGACCCCCTTTGTGTGTCCTTTGTCTGGCCTTTCTTACCAACACTTCTGTCCGGCTGCCTCGGGCCTCCTCTTGGTAAACTTGGCGCCAGTTTCCCTGACCCTATGTGGTGCCTTCCTAGCGGGTGTAGCGAGGGGCTGCGCCACATAAAATGTCAGAGCCTCCGGTTTCTAGCTGAGGGTCGTTTCCTGCCTCCACTAGTTCGGGGACCGGTCTCCCCCTTTGGCCTGACCCCTCCACGCAGGTGGATTCGGGCGTGCGGTGGCGACTCGCCCGTCCGCACCCCTGGGATCCCTTCATTCCTCGTTCCTGGAGCCTTCTCCGCTCCTCTTCCTTCCTTCTCCCTCTTCCAGGCCTGGGCCTCTGTTACTAGGCCCGCCTCCGGAGCAGAGCTCATGCAGAGCCCCTGCTCCCTGCCACTTCTGCTCAGACTTCTCTGCACTGAACTAAGATGGTGCCCACCTTTTATACTCCCTTCTCAATGCACCCAGGAACTGCTTCCTCCCTGCTCCTGCACTACAGGGTTCCCCTTCCTCAGTGTTCCCTCCCCCCACTCCAGCCAGGGACAGGGACTGTCGTGCCCATCTCAGGGGCATATTGGTCGCCCTGCCCCACGGCAATGTGGTGTAATGCATGCAGGTGTCGGGTCCTGATCCACACTCCATCCTTACCTGAGAGTGAGATATCACACCTCTGGGTGAGGTGCAATACGTCTGTAGCAACCGAGCCCTCAGGGTGCTACAGTTCCATTTATCTTCAGCCTAGGTGACGTATTGCGATACAGGGCCGTGATTTTGGCTATAAAAGGGTCCCCTAGACCCCTACCCCAAGCTTTTTAAGAGAATCATATATGGCGTGCCAGGAGACTCTATGGAATGCTTTCTCAGCATCCAACGAGAGTATCTAACTAGAAATTTTTAACTGCATCTAGCCCAGGAAATACTTTGTGCCTAGTAGCAGTGTCTGCTAGTGAGCGGATTATCCCGGCTGTTAAGCAAGCTGCACCACCTGTAGTTTAGACACTTAAGTTTTTCAAAGGAAATGCTTCGGGACCATGGGATACTTAGTGAAGAGCATCAGGAGGCACCCCAAGGCATAGGGGCTGGGACTGGCAGTAGGATGCCTTGCGGTGGACAGCCGAGCTCGATCCTTATAAAAGCTTTTTAACTGCAGCAGCTTTAGTGGACGCTACTGGAGCTGGAATTACCGCGGCTGCTGGCATGAGACTTGCCCTCCAATAGATCCTTGTAAATGGATTTAAAGTGTATTCATTCAAATTAGAGAGACAATTTAAATTAAAAAGCTTAGAGCTGCCTCCACCACAGGGGGGCTCGCTCGACCCACCAGCGGACAGGCACCAGTATTGGGAGAGGGGGGCTGGCCGTCAGGGTTCACCGCGGCTCTGGCACAAACCCGGCGACACGGAGGTGGCACGGGCAGGAGCGGACTGGCCGTGTCGGCTTCTCACTTTTTGGATTTTAGAAGGGCATGACATGCCTATATCTGTGTCTCCCCCTCCTTTTACTCCTCCACCTCTTTTATTTTCGCATGACTATATGTACTTGTCACTTTTCCATGTGTTAGTTATGTCTTCTGAGCAGTTTGTCAGCTTTTGGACACCTTTGAAGGTGTTTTCTATGTGTTTCTATGTGTTTTTGTTTGCCTGCCATTGGTTTTAATGGTGTTCGAAGGTGTTCGACGAACAGTTCGACGAACAGTTCGGCGAACACACGGGTGTTCGACGAACCGAACCGAACTCGAACACTACGGGGGTGGCTCAACACTAGCCTTAACTAAACCGTTTTTTCCATTTATAGCAACTGGGTCTCCTGTATACTGTTGGCCTAAGCAGTGAATGGAAGGCTTTCCAAAAATTATGAGGAACTGCAATGCCCCTTGAAACAGGCGTGGATTACAGCGTACTAAAAACCTTCTACCCAATATTGGGGAGTGGGTCTCCCTTAGTGTTCACCTATGCATTGAAAAGCAAAAGCTGACTAAAATTAGGAGGAAATGCAAAGCCCGTTGGAAGAGTCGTGGAGGTTAGAGGTAATTAAAAACAACATTTCAATGCCCCTTGGAAGAGCTGCGGAGTTCAGAGTGGTTTAACAAAACGGTTTTAATGCCCCTTGGAAGAGACGTGGAGTTCAGAGTGGTTTAACAAGACGGTTTTAATGCCCCTTGGAAGAGACGTGGAGTTCAGAGTGGCTTAACAAGACGGTTTTAATGCCCCTTGGAAAAGACGTGGAGGTCGCAGTAGCTTAACAAGACGGTTTTAATGCCCCTTGGAAGAGAAGTGTTGGTCGCAGTAGCTTAACAAGACGGTTTTAATGCCCCTTGGTAGAGACATGGAGGTCAGAGTGGTTTAACAAGACGGTTTTAATGACGCTTGGAAGAGACGTGGAGGTCACAGTAGCTTAACAAGATGGTTTTAATGCCCCTTGGAAGAGATGTGGAGGTCACAGTAGCTTAACAAGACGGTTTTAATGCCCCTTGGAAGAGACGTGGAGGTCAGAGTGGTTTAACAAGACGGTTTTAATGCCCCTTGGAAGAGACGTGGAGTTCAGAGTGGTTTAACAAGGCGGTTTTAATGCCCCTTGGAAGAGACGTGGAGTTCAGAGTGGTTTAACAAGACGGTTTTAATGCCCATTGGAAGAGACGTGGAGGTCAAAGTAGCTTAACAGGATGGTTTTAATGCCCCTTGGAAGAGATGTGGAGGTCACAGTAGCTTAACAAGACGGTTTTAATGCCCCTTGGAAGAGACGTGGAGGTCAGAGTGGTTTAACAAGATGGTATTAATGCCCCTTGGAAAAGACGTGGAGGTCACAGTAGCTTAACAAGGTGGTTTTAATGCCCCTTGGAAGAGACGTGGCGTTTAGAGAGGTTTAACAAGACGGTTTTAATGCTCTTTGGAAGAGATGTGGAGGTCACAGTAGCTTAACAAGACGGTTTTAATGCCCCTTGGAAGAGACGTGGAGGTCACAGTAGCTTAACAAGACGGTTTTAATGCCCCTTGGAAGAGACGTGGAGGTCGCAGTAGCTTAACAAGATGGTTTTAATGCCCCTTGGAAGAGATGTGGAGGTCAGAGTGGTTTAACAAGACGGTTTTAATGCCCCTTATAAGAGCCATGCAGTACAGCATATTAAATACAATAATCCCATTATTGGGGAGTGGGTCTCCCATAGTCTTTGCCTATGCCTTCCAAGCAAAAGCTGCCAAAAATTAGGACGGAGGAACTTGTAATGCTGGCAACACAGACCACGGTCACCCTGATGGTTTAGTGGTGGTGGAGGCTGAGGATAAGGAGAGGAGAGCAAAAAACAGCAGAAATGAGGAAGCGTATACCCATGTGTGGGTGTGAAGCGGTGCATGGGAATACACCTCCCGAAATAACAAAGTGGATTTGACTTTATATTACTCTGCTGTCATTTGGTGGTGATGAGAGGTCTGGCCCAATCCAGCCCTTGTTCATTTTGATAAGGGTCAGCTTGTCAGCATTGTCAGTTGACAGGCGAGTGCGCTTATCAGTTATAATTCCCCCAGAGGCACTAAAAACACGGTCCGATTACTCGCTAGCGGCAGGGCAGGCCAGGACCTCCAAGGCGTACAGAGTGAGTTCATTCCAAGTGTCCAGCTTGGATACCCAATAATTAAAAGGCACAGAGGAATCACGGAGGACGCTGGTACGGTCGGCAAGGTACTCCCTCACCATCTTTTGAAACTTTCCACTCCTTGTGAGAGTACCCCGCGCCTCAGGGCCTGTAAGCTGGGCGGTTCTCAGAAAACTGTCCCAGAACATTGACAGTGTTCCCCTGCCTCTGCTGGATTGGAGTTGCGTGTCTCTCGCCTGTACGCCTTGGTTGGGCAACGAACTGTGACCTCTGCCGCTAGAGTGTTCAGATGGGAATTTTTTAACAGTTCTGCAGCAAGGGCCTTCTGGTACTGCCCAATTTTTGTAGATCTCTCCACCTCAGGAATAAGAGAGTGAAAGTTCTCCTTGTAGCGGGGGTCTAAAAGTGTCACCAACCAGTAATGACTGTCACCCAACATTTTGACAACACGAGGGTCAAGGTTAAGGCAGCGTAACATAAAGTCAGCCATGCGTGCCAGACTGGTAACGGGCAAGAATACCGTGTCCTCACCAAGATGACGACTGACCATGCTCTCCTCCTCCTCCTCCTCTTCCTCCTCCTCCCCCCTGTCCTCAGGCCACCCACGCTGAACCGACGGTATGACAGTTGTACAGGTACTACCGTCTACAGCTCATGATACAAGCTCCTGTTCTTCCTCCTCCTCTCCCCCATTGTCCACCAATGCACGTTGGGATGAGATGAGGCTGGGCTGTGTGTAATCGCCCGCTATGGCTTCTTGAACCATCTCATCATACTCTGGCTGCAATGCCTCCTCTTTAATTCTCTGCAGAGAGCGTTGCAAAAGACAGACAAGTGGGATGCTTATGCTAATGATGGCGTCATCGCCACTCACCATCATGGTGGACTCCTCAAAGTTTGTCAGGATGGTACATATGTCAGACATCCAGGTCCACTCCTGAGGTCTTATGTGTGGAGTATGACCTGAATATCGATGGCCTTGTTGCAGCTGGTACTCCACAACTACTCTCTTCTGCTCACAAATCCTTTGCAACATGTGGAGGGTAGAGTTCCAACGTGTGGGGACATCACACACCAGTCGGTGTGCCGGAAGCTGCAAACGCTTCTGCAACACAGCAAGGGCGGCAGAAGCTGTAGCCGACTTGCGAAAATGAGCTGACAGGCGGTGTACTTTGACGAGCTGATCTGGCAACTCGGGGTACGATTTAAGAAACCACTGAACCACGAGGTTAAGCACATGAGCCAGGCATGGTACGTGTGTGTTCTCACCTCGCCTCAGAGCCGCCACCAGGTTATGGCCATTGTCACACATGACCATGCCTGGATGTAGGTTCAGCGGTCTCAGCCACAGATCTGCCTGCTCTTTCACAGCTGTCCACAATACACAAGCAGTGTGAGGTTTATCACCTAAGCTTATGAGTTTCAGCACAGCCTGTTGCCGCTTGGTTGAGGCAATACTGCATTGTTTCCAGCTTGTAACTGATGTGGTGATATCTGAGATGGAGGCTGAACATGAGGAGGAGGAGGAGGAGGATGCGCAGGAGCTGTACACTGTGGGGGCAACTCTGACTGACATAGGGCCCGCAATCCTCGGTGTGGGGAGGATGTGTTCCATCCCAAGGTCCGACTGGGTCCCGGCTTCCACTATGTTTACCCAGTGTGCCATCAGGGAGATGTACCGTCCCTGGCCACAAGCACTTGTCCACCTGTCCGTTGTCAGGTGGACTCTCCCAATAACTGCATTGTTGAGGGCACGGCCGATGCTATGGGACACGTGCTTTTGTAGTGCGGGGATGGCACAATGGGAAAATAGTGTCGGCTGGGGACCGAGTACCGAGGGACGGCCACCGCCATAAGGTTGCAGAAGGATTCCGTCTCCACCAGCCTAAAAGGCAGCATTTCCAATGCAAGCAGTCATGAAATGTGCGAATTTAGGACTTTGGCCTGTGGGACATTGGCTGCGAATTTGCACTTTCGTTCAAAGGTCTGGGATATGGACAATTGAACGCTGCGATTGGACGTGGACGTGGACGTTGATGCTGTTTCTTGAGAAACTGCCATAACAAGTGAAGACTGAGAGGAGGGGGCATCTTTGCATGCAGTATGGACAGGGGATTGCCTTGCACACACAACATGGGGTTCTCTTACTCGCACAACAGCGGAAGAAGCAGTGGTGACACCCGCTGACATTGGTCGTGGACCCTGGGGTTCGCCTCACAAAGTCGGGTGCTTTGCTGACATGTGCCTGATCATGCTGGTGGTGGTCAGGCTGGTAGTTTTGTCACCCCTGCTGATGCTGGCCTGGCAGGTGGTACAAATGGCCTTTTTGGGGTTATCAGCAGAGTCTTTAAATTTATTTCACACTCTGGAAGACCTACCGGTTGTACTGGCAACGTCCCTCGTGTTGGTGTTATGGGGAACGGTTGCCCACCTTCTGTCTGCGGCCACCACACTGCTTCTTCCTGCCTGTTGGGGTACTCTGCCTCCCTCCCCCTGTGTGCTACTGGCCTCGCTCTGCGTGTCCTCCTGCCACGTTGGGTCAGTTACTAGATCATCCACCACCTCCTCCTCTTCCACTTCTGCACCACGGTCCTCCTCCTCACTTCGTGGCAATTGTGTCTCGTCATCGTCCACCTCTTCGACAAATTGCCAGCGTCGCCTTCCTGTGGCCGTGGCTGTTCAAATATTTGGCCATCGCTACTTGGGATCTCCTCTTCCACCACTTCAAGCGGAGCAGGTGAGGGGCCCAAATATGGAAATGGACCAGTGAACAGTTCTTCAGAGTGTCCAAGTGTGGGATCAGTTGCTGTCTGACGACACTCGGCATGGTGGGAGGAAGGAGCATCAGGGTGAGGAGGAGTATGCAGTCGAGACTCACGGCTACTAACACTTGACCGTGTGGAAGACAGACTGGAGGTGGTGGTGCCCAGGTGACTGGAAGTATTATCTGCTATCCAATTAATAACCTGTTCACACTGATCAGTTCGCAATAGTGTGCTTCCCTAGTAATTCGGTCAAGAACTGGGAGTGAGAAGATGTGGCTGTTGGTTGTGGCACATTTTCACCTTGGCCACGGTCCCGTCCTCTGCACGCACCATCACCAGAACGTCCAGTTCCACGTCCCTTGTCAAGCGCCTTGCCCATTGTAAATGAAGTAAAATAGCTTACACTCGCACTATCAATGGCAAAAGGGTAATAAAAAGGAGATTTGAACCGTGGAAGAGGAAAACCAGAGTTCTATTTCTCTGGCCTACACCAGAATCTTTTACACAGATATATTTGTGTCTGAACAGTCAGCGAAACACTCAAAATGTTTTTTTTTATGCAAAAAGGTGGATTACACCCAGATTTGAACCGTGGGAGAGAAAAACCACAGTTCTAGTTATCTGGCCTACACCAGAATCTTTTAAACAGATATATTTGTGTCTGAACAGTCAGCGAGACACTCCAAATAGTTTTTTTTTATTGAAAAAAGGCAGAGATTTGAACCGTGGAACTGCAAAACCACAGTTCTAGTTATCTGGCCTACACCAGACTCTTTT
The DNA here is from genome assembly GCF_046119375.1 of Phyllobates terribilis. Classification (NCBI taxonomy): domain Eukaryota; kingdom Metazoa; phylum Chordata; class Amphibia; order Anura; family Dendrobatidae; genus Phyllobates; species Phyllobates terribilis. The sequence goes on along the minus strand of NW_027362769.1, from coordinate 285,264,563 downwards.
AAACAGATATATTTGTCTCTGAACAGTCAGCGAGACACTGAAACTGTTTTTTTCATGCAAAAAGGTGGATTACACCCAGATTTGAACCGTGGGATAGGAAAACCACAGTTCTAGTTATCTGGCCTACACCAGAATCTTTTAAACAGATATATTTGTGTCTGAACAGTCAGTGAGACACTCAATTTTTTTTTTCGGGGGTGTGGGGGGGATACCAAAAGGTTAATAAGATGGGTATTTGTACAGTCTGACTGAGGTAAAAAAAAAAAAAGAAGAGGATTTAGATGAAAAAAAAGGATTTTTCCTGGCCCCTGAGACCTAGGGCTAAGTCTAGCAATTTGAAAAGCAGCACACAGGACTGTAATGCAGTGTTTGTTGGCATAACCACTGCGTCTCCTATACAGCCTGCCTGCCTGATATCTGGGATGGATATTAGTCCTGAGAAGGACTGTTTGTTTGATTTTGCAGGCTTTAGAGACCCTACACTATCTATTTCGCAGTATAAATCTCTCCCTAACTCAGCATCACTCTCCCTACACCGTCTGATCCGGAGCGACTGTGTCCAAGATGGTTTTAAATACTTGAGGTGACGCTGTGTGGCCAGCCAATCACTGTAATGCCCACAACCAACATGGCTGCAGCATTACAGTGACTGGCTGGCAATCCCTGCATGCTAATTGGCTCTGTAAAGAGCGCCAAACATGCAGGGCGGAGACCCGAGCTCCCGCCCGAGTAACCCGGAAATGCTCGGTGCTCGCCGAACATCCCGAGTAGTGAGATGCTCGGGCGAGTACCAAGCAGTGTCGAGCATGCTCGCTCAACACTAGCTGCAATACTAAGCTGCCACATTTCTGGACTGCTTGCTTGCACTTGAAATGTTGCCTTTTAGGCTCGTGGAGGCAGAAGCTGTCCACAACCTCATTGTGGCGGCAGCGGGGTGTCCATACTTGGTCACCAGCCACCACTATTTCTCTTGGTGTCATCCCTGCCTTCCACAAGCTCGAGTTCCTGAACATTACTGCTGGTACTTTTCTGTGGGAATCTGCTTGCCTCCTAACAGCCTGGAATATTACCAGTAAACTATGGTACGACACCATGGTATTAGCTCTGCCCCCAGTACCAGTAGCGAAGCCATCCCCAATTTCCTTCTCAGGAATTTTATTTAGTAGACTGAGTGGCTGCCCAAATACATTCGTTTCTCACAAAGGAGCTGAAGATACTGAGTGGCAGTAGGTGCAAATTTCTCCAGCCTGTTAGACATCAGAGGGTGGACGGCAGCACAGTGGCTCAGTGGTTAGCACTGAAGCCTTGCAGCGCTGGGATCCTGCGTTCAAATCCCAGCAAGGACATCATCTGCAAGGATTTTGTATATACTCCCCATGTTTGCATGGGTTTCACCCTCAGTAAAAAAAGCAGCCATAGAGTGTCCAGGAACCTTCCCACACACTTTTCTTAACCAGAGCTGCTTCTCGGCAGGGTTGGACAATCTCACCAGAGAATCCTCGGGTGGGCCCTGGCTTCTCCATCAGGAGAGTTCATGATAGCAGGAGATAGGAGAACCACCAAATGTCCAGTCCAAAATGTAAGAGACATAAACCAACATATATATAAGAGGACCTTTGCTAAAAAATGGTCAATGTGGTGCTACAAACACTTGAGAGCCCACCATATCAAAAATGTAAATACAACATTATAAAAGATAATATCACAATGGATATAACAGTTGCAAAAAAGAGTATATTACAAACCCAAAAGAGATACGTAGGTACGTTAAAGCCCAAAGGTACCCCAGCATAGAAAATCCATTTTTTATATGAAGAGAAAAAATGATTCATATATCTACATAACTATAGTAAAGGTACAATTGCTGCTGTTGTAAATAATGAGTGGGTACCAAGTGTCAATTATATTGGTGTATAATTAGATAGTTAGTATACACGGTATTAGGCAGGGAATCATGAGGCTGACATACCTGTTTATGGAGGGTAATGGAGGGATCACAGAAGGAGCCCCGACGTGCAGATCACCTCTGTGTAGCAGAAATGGTCCTGTGCTATGAGCGCCGACCACTAGGTGGCGCTCATAGCGATCAGCTCATGACAACCACTAGAGTCTGTTGCAGACCCAGGGTTGTCATGCCCACCCATCAGTGACCCGCGATCACGTGACGGAGTCACCGATGGGAGGGGTAAGTGGCGCGCTTCCGGCACGGCGCTGTTAAATGCCGCTGTCAGTGATTGACAGCGGCATTTACCATGTTAACAGCCAGGGGTGGATCTCAATTCCACCCACGGCTGTTGCAGGCACATGTCAGCTGTAATAATCAGCTGACATGTGCCCGGTTCAGTGAGGGCTCAGCGCCGGAGCCCTCACTGAACCGTGGGTTACAGCCTTGTGCGTACAATTACGGCACAGGCTGTAAAGGGGTTAAAATCTATTCTATTCCCTATTGATAACACTGTTAGATGCATTTACAGTATGAACAGGTGCTACTGCTAGGTGGTATCATCACCAGCTACAGATGAGTGTTCATTCTGGTCACATAAATGTTTTTGGCCTTATATAAAAGTCATTACCCTGGAAAGAATGTTTCTTACCATTTTTTCCATTCTACCTTGTTTTTTGTATGTTTTTTTTTGTCAGTCCACAAAAGTGGCGCAATACTCTGACAACATTGTTCACAGATATGCTGTTTGTCAGCAGCCAACAGAGAATAGGTTTGAACCCTCAACTGCAATACTTTAAATGGAGTGTAATATTTGACACGCTCACAATAATTGCTGGATTATTAGGGTGGTCATATGGGATAACGTCTGACTGCCATGGTTTCAGACAGTCACCTAATAGTATGGTATTTGTCAGCGACCAAGTGTCAACTGCTTCAACAAAACAGAGGTGGATGACTTTAACCACTTCGCACCAGAGCCTGTTTTTGCCTTCGTGACCGGGCCAATTTTTTCAATTCTGACCACTGTCACTTTATGAAGTAATTACTCTGGAACGCTTCAACGTATTCCCCTGATTCTGAGACTGTTTTTTCATGACATATTGTACTTCATGATAGTGGTAAAATTTCTTCGATATAACTTGCATTTATTTGTGAAAAAATCGGAAATTTGGCAAAAATTTTGAAAATTTTGCAATTTTCAAACTTTGAATTTTCATGCCCTTAAATCAGAGAGATATGTCACACAAAATAGTTAATAAATAACATTTCCCACATGTCTAATTTACATCAGCACAATTTTGGAACCCAAATTTTTTTTTGTTAGGGAGCTATAAGGGTTAAAAGTTGACCAGTGATTTCTCATTTTTGAAACAAAATTTACAAAAACATTTTTTTAAGGCCCACGTTATATTTGAAGTCACTTTGAGGGATCTTTATGACACAAAATACCCAAAAGTGACACCATTCTAAAAACTTCACCCCTCAAGGTGCTCAAAACCACATTCAAGAACTTTACTAACCCTTCAGGTGCTTCACAGGAATTTTTGGAATGTGGAAGAAAAAAATTAACATTTAACTTTTTTCACAAAAATGTTACTTTAGACCCAATTTTTTTTTATTTTCACAGGCCTAACAGTAAAAAATGGACCCCAAATTTTTTTTGTGCAATTTCTCTTGAGCGTGCTGATACCCCATATGTGAGGGAAAACCACTGTTTGGGCGCACTGCAGGGTTCGGAAGGGAAGGAGCGCCATTAGACTTTTTGAATGTAAAATTTGTCTGAATAATTAGCAGACGCCATGTTGCGTTTGGAGAGCTCCTGATGTGCCTAAACAGTGGAAACCCCCCACAAGTGACACCATTTTGGAAACTAGACCCCTTAGGGAACTTATCTAGATGTGTGGTGAGCACCTTGAACCCCAAGGTGCTTCACAGAAGTTTATAATATTGAGCTGTAAAAATAAAATTTTCACATTTTTCCCACAAAAACGTTTTTCATCCCTTAAGTTTGCATTATCATAAGGGTAGTAGGAAAAATTGCACCATGAAATTTATTGTGCAATTTCTCCTGAACACGCTAATACCCCATATGTGGAGGCAAACCACTGTTTGGGCGCACGGCAGCGTTTGAAAGGGAAAGAGCGCCATTTGACTTTTTGAATGTAAAATTTGTTTGAATAATTAGCGGACGCCATGTTGCATTTGGGGAGCCCCTGACGTGCCTAAACAGTGGAAACCCCCCACAAGTGACACCATTTTGGAAACTAGACCCCTTAGGGAACTTATCTAGATGTGTGGTGAGCACCTTGAACCCCAAGGTGCTTCACAGAAGTTTATAATATTGAGCTGTAAAAATAAAATTTTCACATTTTTCCCACAAAACCATTTTTCATCCCTTAATTTTGCATTATCATAAGGGTAATAGGATAAACTGCACCATGAAATTTGTTGTGCAATTTCTCCTGAACACGCCGATACCCCATATGTGGAGGCAAACCACTGTTTGGGAGCATGGCAGGGTTTGAAAGGGAAGGAGCGCTATTTGACTTTTTGAATGTAAAATTTGTTTGAATAATTAGCGGACGCCATGTCGCATTTGGGGAGCCCCTAATGTGCCTAAACAGTGGAAACCCCCCACAAGTGCCACCATTTTGGAAACTAGACCCTTAGGGAACTTATCTAGATGTGTGGTGAGCACTTTGCACCCCCAGCTGCTTCACAGAAGTTTATAATATTGAGCCGTAAAAATAAAATTTTCACATTTTTCCCACAAAAAATGTTTTTCATTCCCTAATTTTGCATTATCATAAGGGTAACAGGATAAATCGCACCATGAAATTTGTTGTGCAATTTCTCCTGAGTACGCCGATACCCCATATGTGGGGGAAAACCACTACTTTGGTGTACGGCAGGGTTCGGAAGAGAAAGGAGCGCTATGTTGACTGGGATAGGTGGCAGACACCATGTCACATTTGAAGAGTCGCTGACATGCCGATACAGCAGAAACCCCCACAAGTGACCCCATTTTGTAAACTACACCTCTCAAGGAATTCATCTAGGGAAGTAGTGAGTATTTTTTAATTTTTAAATTTATACCATTGGGCAGTGAAAAAAGCATAATTATATTTTTACCACAAAAAAATGTTTTACCCTCAGATTTTACATTTTCACACAGGGCAATGGGTAAAAATGGTGCCGAAATGTGTCACACAATTTCTTCTAAAAGTGCCAATACCCCATATGTGGCTGTATTGTACCGCTCAGCCATACGGCGAGATCTGGGGGGGACGGAGTGCTATTTGACAACTGGAGAACAAATTATTGTAGAATAGGCATCTGGATTTGGGAGCACAAAATTTTCTGAATTTCTTTTGGGGGGCAAGGGCCATTTCGCTTTTCCAGAGCCTTTCTGCTACCAGTAACTTGGAAGTCCCTTATATTTTTAACAGATGACGGACCTGAGTGGGAACTAGCTTTTTTTGAGGACTGAGTTGAAGCGTTTATTGGGAACATTTTACGTAACATTTATCCGGCGCTCTAGGCTGAGCACTTACATCGGGGTTTCCATCTAAATTTCCAAGTGATGTAATTCAGATGAAACCCCTGCGGGATCCATTCACTGTAATGAGGCAGCAGAGTTACTCTGGACTCCGTCTGGCCTCTGTTTAGCGGTGTCATTTTTTTCAGAAGTGCACAAAACTGTGGCCAACCGCACTTTTATGCACGCCTAAAACAAATGACACCGTGGGATCCCAGGCTAGACGGCGTCCACAGTGGCCTATATCTGCCTCATTACAGGGAATCTACCGTCATGGGTTCCGGCTGAATCACGTATTTCAGAGATTTACTCGGAAACTCTGGTGTAAGAGCTTAGCGCAGAGCGCAGGATAAATGTGAGCAGAGCCTTACTGCGATCTTTGGGAGACATAATAAACAAATCAGTAGCAGGTGAAGAATTGGTTTTATTTATTTTTTACGCCGTTCCTAGTGTGATATAACTGATTAGATTACTTTATTCTTCGGGTCGGTGCGATTACAGAGATACCAGATTCATAACGGGTTTTTATGACTGACAGCTGTCACACACTAAAAAACGCTTTTTTTTGCAAAATCTAGTTTTTGCATCACCATATTTTGAGAGCTATAATTTTTCCATATTTCGGCCGACAGAGTCATGTGATGGATTGTTTTTTGCGGGACGAGTTGACATTTTTATTGTTACCATTTTTGGGTACGTGACATTTTTTGATCGCTTTCTATTCCGTTTTTTGGGAGGTAAAATTAACAAAAACCAACAATTCAGGAATTGTTTTTTGAGGTTTTTTTTTTATGCCACTCTGCGTGTGGTAAAAGTGATCAGGCAGCGTTCTTCTTTGGGTCAGTACGTTTACAGCGATACTACACTTACCGTATTTTTTTTTATGTTTTGGCGCTTTTACACAATAAAACAATTTTATAGAAAAAAATATATTTTTTGCATTGCTTTATCCTGAGCGCTATAACTTTTTTATTTTTCGGCTGATGGAGCTGTATGGCATATTTTTTTTTGCGGAACAAGATGACGTTTTCAGCGGTACCATTTTTATTTCTATTTTGCTTTTTGATCGCATTTTTTTCCACTTTTTGTTTGGCGATATGATGAAAAAGCATATTTTTTTGTTCCGTTTTTTATTTATTTTTATTACAGTGTGCACAGAAGGAGTTAATTAGTGTGACAGTTTTATAGCTTGGGTTGTTTCGGACGCGGCGATACCAAATATGTGTACTTTTTTTGGTTTTGTAAAAATATACAGATTTATTGGTTTAATATTTTATTTATTTATTTTTATTTATTTTGTGATTTTTTTTTTAGCAGTTTAAAAACATTTTTTTTTACATTTTTACTTAGTCCCTGTATGGGACATTAATTTTTATTTTTCTGATCACTGATCTCATGTAATGTAATAGACATATATTACATTACATGACATCTTCGCTGACTGTTTCACAGTCAGAGTCTACTGCCTGGCTTCAGCTGCAGGCTGAGCCAGGCAGGACACGATATATGGCAGATCTGGAGGCGGTCATGTGACCTCCAGCTGCCATAGCAACCCCAGGTCCTGGAAGGTATCAGGGGTCATCGGAGAGGTAAGTAAGACGACCCCCTCTCCTCTGTCTATCTTCTACATGCCGCGATCACTATAGATCGCGGCATATAGAACATAGAAAGGGTTAACATCACTGGGACCTGATCCAATCAGGTCCCGATGATGTTCTCTGTCAGAGTTAACGCTCTGCACCGGAATCGCAGCGCTTGCAGGACCCTGGGGGTCCTCAGCGCTGCGAGACCACCCACCGTTTTTAAACGTCGGCGCTGCACAGAGCCCAGCAAGCGCCGACGTTTATCTACAGTGGGCCGTCGCGAACCGGTTAAAAGGAGTGGAATTTTTGGCACGCTCCAAAAATTTTCTGTATTATTTCGGCAGTCATGTGGATAATGTGAGACTGATCATTGAAAAAAGTTCACACACACAATACAGTAATAGAATAAAGCTAAAAAAAAACTGGCTGTATTCTGCAAACAAGCAAATGAAGATGTAAAATGGTGTACACTGACACACTGCTACAATCTATAAATGGGGGACAATATTTGATTTGAACCACGTCTGACAGAGAACCACGGTTTTAAATAGCAGGCCTTTAATTTACTAATATTATTCTACACAGAGACCAAGTGTGAATAGCTTGACCGACACACGGCAACAGAATGGAAATGGAAGAAATGGCTGATTTTGGAATAGTCTTATAGGTGATATGTTTGACGGAGAACCATGGTTTTAAATAGCAGGCCTGTAATTTACTAATATTATTCCACACAGAGACCTAGTGTGTAGTGATGAGAAGTAGAGATGAGCGGTGTTCGACTCAAACTGTTCGCCAATCTCAAATTCGAGCTGTTTTGGGCAGTGTTCGAGCCGTTCGACGAATACGAACAATTGGAAAAAAATCTGGCTGATCGAGGTTATGTTCCATAACTGTTCATGCACCAAAATCATAACTGGATTCTTTCACAGTAATGCTGTTAATCAATGTTAATACACAGTTTGAGTGTACAGTGGGTGGGGGGAGGGGCAGGGGATGGATCTCTGCAGAAATAATGAAGATCTCCATTTTTTTTTCTTTCCTGCATTTACAGTGGGGAGGTGCAGTCTGTCAGCCTATCAGCAGAGCACACACGCAGCGAAGTGCTTTTTTTCACACAAGCAAAGGCATGTGTCATTGGCTGTGTATGTCACATGTCCTTGCCCTATAAGACCCAGCCATTTTCCACGTCGCCACCATTTTCTCACTGCTGCAGCTGAGTGTTAGACGGCACCGCTGCTGCTGTGGGCGCTATACTTTCTAACTGTGTGAATTGCAAGCGAATTTGCTCTTAAATAGACAGATAGGTTGGGAGTAGGGACTAGTTGTAATGGCAGCCCTTTTTAGGGCTAGGTTACAGCATTTCCTATGACTTTTTGCCAGGCAGGTCTGTTTTAGTGCTGTGCAAGTGTTTTTCAGAGCATTTGGCTAAATCTAGCTAAGCAAATCCTTTTGGGCCTCTTGCAGTGTGTGTTAGTCAGTGGAGTAGCCTATCTGGGTTGCAAGCTACACCACCTGTGTATGTAATACGAATTTTTTACTGCACCTAGCCAAGTAAAACCTTTTGGGCATAGTAGCAGTGTGTGTTACTTATTGTATTAGGCCATCTATACCAAGCTCCACCAGCTTTGAAATTAATAATAATTTTTAGCTGCATCTACCCCGGAAAATAATTTTGGGCATAGTAGCAGTGTGTGTTACTCATTGTATTAGACCATCTATACCAAGCTCCACCAGTTTTGAAATTAATAATAATTTTTAGCTGCATCTAGCCCGGAAAATAATTTTGGGCATCGTAGCAGTGTGAGGTACTCATTGTATTAGGCCATCTATACCAAGCTCCACCAGCTTTGAAATTAATAATAATTTTTAGTTGCATCTAGCCCGGAAAATAATTTTGGGCATAGTAGCAGTGTGTGGTACTCATTGTATTAGGCCATCTATACCAAGCTCCACAAGCTTTGAAATTAATAATAATTTTTAGCTGCATCTAGCCCAGAAAATAATTTTGGGCATAGTAGCAGTGTGTGGTACTCATTGTATTCGGCCATCTATACCAAGCTCCACCAGCTTTGAAATTTATAATAATGTTTAGCTGCATCTAGACCGGAAAATAATTTTGGGCATACTAGCAGTGTGTGGTACTCATTGTATTAGGCCATCTATACCAAGCTCCACCAGCTTTGAAATTAATAATAATTTTTAGCTGCATCTAGCCCGGAAAATAATTTTGGGCATAGTAGCAGTGTGTGGTACTCATTGTATTAGGCCATCTATACCAAGCTCCACCAGCTTTGAAATTAATAATAATTTTTAGCGTAATCTAGCCTGGAAAATAATTTTGGGCCTGTAGCAGTGTGTGGTACTCATTATATTACGCTTCTATACCAAGCTCCACCAGCTTTGAAATTAATAATAATTTTTAGCTGCATCTAGCCCGGAAAATAATTTTGGGCATAGTAGCAGTGTGTGGTACTCATTGTATTAGGCCATCTATACCAAGCTCCACCAGCTTTGAAATTAATAATAATTTTTAGCTGCATGCAGCCCGGAAAGTACTTTTGGGCACAGTAGCAGTGTGTGGTACTCATTGTATTAGGATTCTATACAAGGCTACACCAGCTTTGAAATTAATAATAATTTTTAGCTGCATCTAGCCCGGAAAATAATTTTGGGCATAGTAGCAGTGTGTGGTACTCATTGTATTAGGCCATCTATACCAAGCTCCACCAGCTTTGAAATTAATAATAATTTTTAGCTGCATCTAGCCTGGAAAATAATTTTGGGCCTGGAGCAGTGTGTGGTACTCATTCTATTAGGCCATCTATACTAAGCACCACCAGCTTTGAAATTAATAATAATTTTTAGCTGCATCTAGCCCAGAAAATAATTTTGGGCATAGTAGCAGTGTGTGGTACTCATTGTATTAGGCTTCTATACCAAGCTCCACCAGCTTTGAAATTAATAATAATGTTTAGCTGCATCTAGCCCGGAAAATAATTTTGGGCATAGTAGCAATGTGTGGTACTCATTGTATTAGGCCATCTATACCAAGCTCCACCAGCTTTGAAATTAATAATATTTTTTTGCTGCATCTAGCCTGGAAAATAATTTTGGGCCTGCAGCAGTGTGTGGTACTCATTCTATTAAGCCATCTATACTAAGCTCCACCAGCTTTGAAATTAATAATAATTTTTAGCTGCATCTAGCCCGGAAAATAATTTTGGGCATAGTAGCAGTGTGTGGTACTGATTGTATTAGGCTTCTATACCAAGCTCCACCAGCTTTGAAATTAATTATAATTTTTAGCTGCATCTAGCCCGGAAAATAATTTTGGGCAAAGTAGCAGTGTGTGCTGCTCATTGTATTAGGCCATCTATACCAAGCTCTACCAGCTTTGAAATTAATAATAATTTTTAGCTGCATGTAGCCCGGAAAGCAATTTTGGGCATAGTAGCAGTGTGTGGTTCTCATTCTATTAGGCCATCTATACTAAGCTCCACCAGCTTTGAAATTAATAATAATTTTTAGCTGCATCTAGCCCGGAAAATAATTTTGGGCATAGTAGCAGTGTGTGGTACTCATTGTATTAGGCCATCTATACCAAGTTCCACTAGCTTTGAAACTAATAATAATATTTAGCTGCATCTAGCACGGAAAGTAATTTTGGGCATAGTAGCAGTGTATGGTTCTCATTGAATTAGGCCATCTATACCAAGCTCCACCAGCTTTGAAATTAATAATAATTTTTAGCTGCATCTAGTCCGGAAAATAATTTTGGGCCTGTAGCAGTGTGTGATACTCATTCTATTAGGCCATCTATACTAAGCTCCACCAGCTTTGAAATTAATAATAATTTTTAGCTGCATCCAGCCCGGAAAATAATTTTGGGCATAGTAGCAGTGTGTGGTACTCATTGTATTAGGCCATCTATACCAAGCTCCACCAGCTTTGAAATCAATAATAATTTTTAGCTGCATCTAGCCCGAAAAATAATTTTTGGCCTGTAGCAGTGTGTGGTACTCATTCTATTAGGCCATCTATACTAAACTCCACCAGCTTTGAAATTAATAATAATTTTTAGCTGCATGTAGCCCGGAAAATAATTTTGGGCATAGTAGCAGTGTGTGGTACTCATTCTATTAAGCCATCTATACTAAGCTCCACCAGCTTTGAAATTAATAATAATTTTTAGCTGCATCTAGCCCGGAAAATAATTTCGGGCATAGTAGCAGTGTGTGGTACTGATTGTATTAGGCTTCTATACCAAGCTCCACCAGCTTTGAAATTAATAATAATTTTTAGCTGCATCTAGCCCGGAAAATAATTTTGGGCAAAGTAGCAGTGTGTGCTGCTCATTGTATTAGGCCATCTATACCAAGCTCTACCAGCTTTGAAATTAATAATAATTTTTAGCTGCATGTAGCCCGGAAAGTAATTTTGGGCATAGTAGCAGTGTGTGGTTCTCATTCTATTAGGCCATCTATACTAAGCTCCACCAGCTTTGAAATTAATAATAATTTTTAGCTGCATCTAGCCCGGAAAATAATTTTGGGCATAGTAGCAGTGTGTGGTACTCATTGTATTAGGCCATCTATACCAAGTTCCACTAGCTTTGAAACTAATAATAATATTTAGCTGCATCTAGCACGGAAAGTAATTTTGGGCATAGTAGCAGTGTATGGTTCTCATTGAATTAGGCCATCTATACCAAGCTCCACCAGCTTTGAAATTAATAATAATTTTTAGCTGCATCTAGTCCGGAAAATAATTTTGGGCCTGTAGCAGTGTGTGATACTCATTCTATTAGGCCATCTATACTAAGCTCCACCAGCTTTGAAATTAATAATAAGTTTTAGCTGCATCCAGCCCGGAAAATAATTTTGGGCATACTAGCAGTGTGTGGTACTCATTGTATTAGGCCATCTATACCAAGCTCCACCAGCTTTGAAATTAATAATAATTTTTAGCTGCATGTAGCCCGGAAAGTAATTTTGGGCATAGTAGCAGTGTGTGGTTCTCATTCTATTAGGCCATCTATACTAAGCTCCACCAGCTTTGAAATTAATAATAATTTTTAGCTGCATCTAGCCCGGAAAATAATTTTGGGCATAGTAGCAGTGTGTGGTACTCATTGTATTAGGCCATCTATACCAAGTTCCACTAGCTTTGAAACTAATAATAATATTTAGCTGCATCTAGCACGGAAAGTAATTTTGGGCATAGTAGCAGTGTATGGTTCTCATTGAATTAGGCCATCTATACCAAGCTCCACCAGCTTTGAAATTAATAATAATTTTTAGCTGCATCTAGTCCGGAAAATAATTTTGGGCCTGTAGCAGTGTGTGATACTCATTCTATTAGGCCATCTATACTAAGCTCCACCAGCTTTGAAATTAATAATAATTTTTAGCTGCATCCAGCCCGGAAAATAATTTTGGGCATAGTAGCAGTGTGTGGTACTCATTGTATTAGGCCATCTATACCAAGCTCCACCAGCTTTGAAATCAATAATAATTTTTAGCTGCATCTAGCCCGAAAAATAATTTTTGGCCTGTAGCAGTGTGTGGTACTCATTCTATTAGGCCATCTATACTAAACTCCACCAGCTTTGAAATTAATAATAATTTTTAGCTGCATGTAGCCCGGAAAATAATTTTGGGCATAGTAGCAGTGTGTGGTACTCATTCTATTAAGCCATCTATACTAAGCTCCACCAGCTTTGAAATTAATAATAATTTTTAGCTGCATCTAGCCCGGAAAATAATTTCGGGCATAGTAGCAGTGTGTGGTACTGATTGTATTAGGCTTCTATACCAAGCTCCACCAGCTTTGAAATTAATAATAATTTTTAGCTGCATCTAGCCCGGAAAATAATTTTGGGCAAAGTAGCAGTGTGTGCTGCTCATTGTATTAGGCCATCTATACCAAGCTCTACCAGCTTTGAAATTAATAATAATTTTTAGCTGCATGTAGCCCGGAAAGTAATTTTGGGCATAGTAGCAGTGTGTGGTACTCATTGTATTAGGCCATCTATACCAAGTTCCACTAGCTTTGAAACTAATAATAATATTTAGCTGCATCTAGCACGGAAAGTAATTTTGGGCATAGTAGCAGTGTATGGTTCTCATTGAATTAGGCCATCTATACCAAGCTCCACCAGCTTTGAAATTAATAATAATTTTTAGCTGCATCTAGTCCGGAAAATAATTTTGGGCCTGTAGCAGTGTGTGATACTCATTCTATTAGGCCATCTATACTAAGCTCCACCAGCTTTGAAATTAATAATAAGTTTTAGCTGCATCCAGCCCGGAAAATAATTTTGGGCATACTAGCAGTGTGTGGTACTCATTCTATTAGGCCATCTATACTAAGCTCCACCAGCTTTGAAATTAATAATAATTTTTAGCTGCATGTAGCCCGGAAAGTAATTTTGGGCATAGTAGCAGTGTGTGGTACTCATTGTATTAGGCCATCTATACCAAGATCCACCAGCTTTGAAATCAATAATAATTTTTAGCTGCATCTAGCCCGAAAAATAATTTTTGGCCTGTAGCAGTGTGTGGTACTCATTCTATTAGGCCATCTATACTAAACTCCACCAGCTTTGAAATTAATAATAATTTTTAGCTGCATGTAGCCCGGAAAATAATTTTGGGCATAGTAGCAGTGTGTGGTACTCATTGTATTAGGCCATCTATACCAAGCTCCACCAGCTTTGAAATTAATAATAATTTTTAGCTGCATCTAGCCTGGAAAATAATTTTGGGCCTGTAGCAGTGTGTGGTACTCATTCTATTAGGCCATCTACACTAAGCTCCACCAGCTTTGAAATTAATAATAATTTTTAGCTGCATCTAGCCCGGAAAATAATTTTGGGCATAGTAGCAGTGTGTGGTACTCATTGTATTAGGCCATCTATACCAAGCTCTACCAGCTTTGAAATTAATAATAATTTTTAGCTGCATCTAGCCTGGAAAATAATTTTGGGCCTGTAGCAGTGTGTGGTACTCATTCTATCACGCCATCTATACTAAGCTCCACCAGCTTTGAAATTAATAATAATTTTTAGCTGCATCTAGCCCGGAAAATAATTTTGGGCATAGTAGCAGTGTGTGGTACTCATTGTATTAGGCTTCTATACCAAGCTCCACCAGCTTTGAAATTAATAACAATTTTTAGCTGCATCTAGCCCGGAAAATAATTTTGGGCATAGTAGCAGTGTGTGGTACTGATTTTATTAGGCCATCTATACCAAGCTCCACCAGCTTTGAAATTAATAATAATTTTTAGCTGCATGTAGCCCGAAAAGTACTTTTGGGCATAGTAGCAGTGTGTGGTACTCATTGTATTATTCTTCTATACAAGGCTCCACCAGCTTTGAAATTAATAATAATTTTTAGCTGCATCTAGCTCGGAAAATAATTTTGGGCATAGTAGCAGTGTGTGGTACTCATTGTATTAGGCCATCTATACTAAGCTCCACCAGCTTTGAAATTAATAATAATTTTTAGCTGCATCTAGCTCGGAAAATAATTTTGGGCATAGTAGCAGTGTGTGGTACTCATTGTATTAGGCCATCTATACCAAGCTCCACCAGCTTTGAAATTAATAATAATTTTTAGCTGCATCTAGCCTGCAAAATAATTTTGGGCCTGTAGCAGTGTGTGGTACTCATTCTATTAGGCCATCTATACTAAGCTCCACCAGCTTTGAAATTATTAATAATTTTTAGCTGCATCTAGCCCGGAAAATAATTTTGGGCATAGTAGCAGTGTGTGGTACTCATTGTATTAGGCTTCTATACCAAGCTCCACCAGCGTTGAAATTAATAATAATTTTTTGCTGCATCTAGCCTGGAAAATAATTTTGGGCCTCTAGCAGTGTGTGGTACTCAATCTATTAAGCCATCAATACTAAGCTCCACCAGCTTTGAAATTAATAATAATTTTTAGCTGCATCTAGCCCGGAAAATAATTTTGGCCATAGTAGCAGTGTGTGCTGCTCATTGTATTAGGCCATCTATACCAAGCTCTACCAGCTTTGAAATTAATAATAATTTTTAGCTGCATGTAGCCCGGAAAGTAATTTTGGGCATAGTAGCAGTGTGTGGTTCTCATTTTATTAGTCCATCTATACTAAGCTCCACCAGCTTTGAAATTTTTAGCTGCATCTAGCCCGGAAAATAATTTTGGGCATAGTAGCAGTGTGTGGTACTCATTCTATTAGGCCATCTATACCAAGTTCCACTAGCTTTGAAACTAATAATAATATTTAGCTGCATCTAGCACGGAAAGTAATTTTGGGCATAGTAGCAGTGTTTGGCTCTCATTGTATTAGGCCATCTTTACCAAGCTCCACCAGCTTTGAAATGAATAATAATTTTTAGCTGCATCTAGCCCGGAAAATAATTTTGGGCATAGTAGCAGTGTGTGGTACTCATTGTATTAGGCCATCTATACCAAGTTCCACCAGCTTTGAAATTAATGATAATTTTTAGCTGCATCTAGCCTGGAAAATAATTTTGGGCCTGTAGCAGTGTGTGGTACTCATTCTATTAGGCCATCTCTACTAAGCTCCACCAGCTGTGAAATTAATAATAATTTTTAGCTGCATCTAGCCCGGAAAATAATTTTGGGCATAGTAGCAGTGTGTGGTACTCATTGTATAAGGCTTCTATACCAAGCTCCACCAGCTTTGAAATTAATAATAATGTTTAGCTGCATCTAGCCCGGAAAATAATTTTGGGCATAGTAGCAGTGTGTGGTACTCATTGTATTAGGCCATCTACACCAAGCTCCACCAGCTTTGAAATTAATAATAATTTTTTGCTGCATCTAGCCTGGAAAATAATTTTGGGCCTGTAGCAGTGTGTGGTACTCATTCTATTAAGCCATCTATACTAAGCTCCACCAGCTTTGAAATTAATAATAATTTTTAGCTGCATCTAGCCCGGAAAATAATTTTGGGCATAGTAGCAGTGTGTGGTACTGATTGTATTAGGCTTCTATACCAAGCTCCACCAGCTTTGAAATTAATAATAGTTTTTAGCTGCATCTAGCCCGGAAAATAATTTTGGGCATAGTAGCAGTGTGTGCTGCTCATTGTATTAGGCCATCTATACCAAGCTCTACCAGCTTTGAAATTAATAATTTTTAGCTGCATGTAGCCCGGAAAGTAATTTTGGGCATAGTAGCAGTGTGTGGTTCTCATTCTATTAGGCCATCTATACTAAGCTCCACCAGCTTTGAAATTAATAATAATTTTTAGCTGCATCTAGCCCGGAAAATAATTTTGGGCATAGTAGCAGTGTGTGGTACTCATTGTATTAGGCCATCTATACCAAGTTCCACTAGCTTTGAAACTAATAATAATACTTAGCTGCATCTAGCACGGAAAGTAATTTTGGGCATAGTAGCAATGTATGGTTCTCATTGAATTAGGCCATCTATACCAAGCTCCACCAGCTTTGAAATTAATAATAATTTTTAGCTGCATCTAGTCCGGAAAATAATTTTGGGCCTGTAGCAGTGTGTGATACTCATTCTATTAGGCCATCTATACTAAGCTCCACCAGCTTTGAAATTAATAATAATTTTTAGCTGCATCTAGCCCGGAAAATAATTTTGGGCATACTAGCAGTGTGTGGTACTCATTGTATTAGGCCATCTATACCAAGCTCCACCAGCTTTGAAATTAATAATAATTTTTAGCTGCATCTAGCCCGGAAAATAATTTTGGGCATAGTAGCAATGTGTGGTACTCATTGTATTAGGCCATCTATACCAAGCTCCTCCAGCTTTGAAATCAATAATAATTTTTAGCTGCATCTAGCCCGAAAAATAATTTTGGGCCTGTAGCAGTGTGTGGTACTCATTGTATTAGGCCATCTATACTAAGCTCCACCAGCTTTGAAATTAATAATAATTTTTAGCTGCATGTAGCCCGGAAAAAAATTTTGGGCATAGTAGCAGTGTGTGGTACTCATTGTATTAGGCCATCTATACCAAGCTCCACCAGCTTTGACATTAATAATAATTTTTAGCTGCATCTAGTCTGGAAAATAATTTTGGGCCTGTAGCAGTGTGTGGTACTCATTCTCTTAGGCCATCTATACTAAGCTCCACCAGCTTTGAAATTAATAATAATTTTTAGCTGCATCTAGCCCGGAAAATAATTTTGGGCATAGAAGCAGTGTGTGGTACTCATTGTATTAGGCTTCTATACCAAGCTCCACCAGCTTTGAAATTAATAATAATTTTTAGCTGCATCTAGCCCGGAAAATAATTTTGGGCATAGTAGCAGTGTATGGTACTCATTGTATGAGGCCATCTATACCAAGCTCCACCAGCTTTGAAATTAATAATAATTTTTAGCTGCATGTAGCCCGCAAAGTACTTTTGGGCATAGTAGCAGTGTGTGGTACTCATTGTATTAGGCTTCTATACAAGTCTCCACCAGCTTTGAAATTAATAATAATTTTTAGCTGCATCTAGCCCGGAAAATCATTTAGGGCATAGTAGCAGTGTGTGGTACTCATTGTATTAGGCCATCTATACTAAGCTCCACCAGCTTTGAAATTAATAATAATTTTTACCTGCATCTAGCCCGGAAAATAATTTTGGGTATAGTAGCAGTGTGTGGTACTCATTGTATTAGGCTTCTATACCAAGCTCCACCAGCTTTGAAATTAATAATAATGTTTAGCTGCATCTAGCCCGGAAAATAATTTTGGGCATAGTAGCAGTGTGTGGTACTCATTGTATTAGGCCATCTATACCAAGCTCCACCAGCTTTGAAATTAATAATAATTTTTTGCTGCATCTAGCCTGGAAAATAATTTTGGGCCTCTAGCATTGTGTGGTACTCAATCTATTAAGCCATCAATACTAAGCTTCACCAGCTTTGAAATTAATAATAATTTTTAGCTGCATCTAGCCCGGAAAATAATTTTCGGCATAGTAGCAGTGTGTGGTACTGATTGTATTTGGCTTCTATACCATGCTCCACCAGCTTTGAAATTAATAATAATTTTTAGCTGCATCTAGCCCGGAAAATAATTTTGGGCATAGTAGCAGTGTGTGGTACTCATTCTATTAGGCCATCTATACCCAGTTCCACTAGCTTTAAAACTAATAATAATATTTAGCTGCATCTAGCACGGAAAGTAATTTTGGGCATAGTAGCAGTGTATGGTTCTCATTGTATTAGGCCATCTATACCAAGCTCCACCAGCTTTGAAATTAATAATAATTTTTAGCTGCATCTAGCCCGGAAAATAATTTTGGGCCTGTAGCAGTGTGTGATACTCATTCTATTAGGCCATCTATACTAAGCTCCACCAGCTTTGAAATTAATAAAAATTTTTAGCTGCATCTAGCCCGGAAAATAATTTTGGGCATAGTAGCAGTGTGTGGTACTCATTGTATTAGGCCATCTAGACCAAGCTCCACCAGCTTTGAAATTAATAATAATTTTTAGCTGCATCTAGCCTGGAAAATAATTTTGGGCCTGTAGCAGTGTGTGGTACTCATTCTATTAGGCCATCTATACTAAGCTCCACCAGCTTTGAAATGAATAATAATTTTTAGCTGCATCTAGCCCGGAAAATAATTTTGGGCATAGTAGCAGTGTGTGGTACTCATTGTATTAGGCTTCTATACCAAGCTCCACCAGCTTTGAAATTTATAATAATTTTTAGGTGCATCTAGCCCGGAAAATAATTTTGGGCATAGTAGCAGTGTGTGGTACTCATTGTATTAGGCCATCTATACTACGCTCCACCAGCTTTGAAATGAATAATAATTTTTAGCTGCATCTAGCCCGGAAAATAATTTTGGGCATAGTAGCAGTGTGTGTTATTCATTGTATTAGGCCATCTATACCAAGCTCCACCAGCTTTGAAATTAATAATAATTTTTAGCTGCATCTAGCCCGGAAAGTAATTTTGGGCATAGTAGCAGTGTGTGGTACTCATTCTATTAGGCCATCTATACTAAGCTCCACCAGCTTTGAAATTAATAATAATTTTTAGCTGTATCTAGCCCGGAAAATAATTTTGGGCATAGTAGCAGTGTGTGGTACTCATTGTATTAGGCCATCTATACCAGGCTCCACCAGCTTTGAAATTTATAATAATTTTTAGCTGCATCTAGCCCGGAAAGTAATTTTCGGCATAGCAGCAGTGTGCGGTACTTATTGTATTAGGCCATCTATACCAAGCTCCACCTGCTTTGAAATTAATAATAATTTTTAGCTGCATCTAGCCCGGAAAATAATTTTGGGCCTGTAGCAGTGTGTGGTACTCATTCTATTAGGCCATCTATACTAAGCTCCACCAGCTTTGAAATTAATAATAATTTTTAGCTACATCTAGCCCGGAAAGTCATTTTGGGCATAGTAGCAGTGTGTGGTACTCATTGTATTAGGCCATCTATACCAAGCTCCACCAGCTTTGAAATTAATAATATTTTTAGCAGCATCTAGCCCGAAAAATAATTTTGGGCCTGTAGCAGTGTGCGGTACTCATTCTGTTAGGCCATCTATACTAAGCTCCACCAGCTTTGAAATTAATAATAATTTTTAGCTGCATCTAGCCCGGAAAATAATTTTGGGCATAGTAGCAGTGTGTGGTACTCATTGTATTACGCCATCTATACCAAGCTCCACCAGCTTTGAAATTAATAATAATTTTTAGCTGCATCTAGCCTGGAAAATAATTTTGGGCCTGTAGCAGTGTGTGGTACTCATTCTATTGGGCCATCTATACTAAGCTCCACCAGCTTTGAAATTAATAATAATTGTTAGCTGCATCTAGCCCGGAAAATAATTTTGGGCATAGTAGCAGTGTGTGGTACTCATTGTATTAGGCTTCTATACCAATCTCCACCAGCGTTAAAATTAATAATAATTTTTAGCTGCATCTAGCCTGGAAAATAATTTTGGGCCTGTAGCAGTGTGTGGTACTCATTGTATTAGGCCATCTATACCAAGCTCCACCAGCTTTGAAATTAATAATAATTTTTAGCTGCATCTAGCCTGGAAAATAATTTTGGGCCTGTAGCAATGTGTGGTACTCATTCTATTAGGCCATCTATACTAATCTCCACCAGCTTTGAAATTAATAATAATTTTTAGCTGCATCTAGCCCAGAAAATAATTTTGGGCATAGTAACAGTGTGTGGTACTCATTGTATTAGGCTTCTATACCAAGCTCCACCAGCTTTGAAATTAATAATAATTTTTAGCTGCATCTAGCCCGGAAAATAATTTTGGGCATAGTAGCAGTGTGTGGTACACATTGTATTAGGCCATCTATACCAAGCTCCACTAGCTTTGAAATTAATAATAATTTTTAGCTGCATCTAGCCCGGAAAGTAATTTTGGGCATAGTAGCAGTGTGTGGTACTCATTGTATTAGGCCATCTATACCAAGCTCCACCAGCTTTGAAATTAATAATAATTTTTAGCTGCATCTAGCCTGGAAAATAATTTTGGGCCTGTAGCAGTGTGTGTTACTCATTCTATTAGGCCATCTATGCTAAGCTCCACCAGCTTTGAAATTTATAATAATTTTTAGCTGCATCTAGCCCGGAAAATAATTTTGGGCATAGTAGCAGTGTGTGGTACTCATTGTATTAGGCTTCTATACCAAGCTCCACCAGCTTTGAAATTAATAATAATTTTTAGCTGCATCTACACTGGAAAATTTTTGGGCATAGTAGCAGTGTGTGGTACTCATTGTATTAGGTCATCTATACCAAGCTCCACCAGCTTTGAAATTAATAATAATTTTTAGCTGCATCTAGCCTGTAAAATAATTTTGGGCCTGTAGCAGTGTGTGGTACTCATTCTATTAGGCTATCTATACTAAGCTCCACCAGCTTTGAAATTAATAATAATTTTTAGCTGCATCTAGCCCGGAAAATAATTTTGGGCATAGTAGCAGTGTGTGGTACTCATTGTATTAGTCTTCTATACCAAGCTCCACCAGCTTTGAAATTAATAATAATTTTTAGCTGCATCTAGCCCAGAAAATAATTTTGGGCATAGTAGCAGTGTGTGGTACTCATTGCATTAGGCCATCTATACCAAGCTCCACCAGCTTTGAAATTTATAATAATTTTTAGCTGCATCTAGCCCGGAAAATAATTTTGGGCATAGTAGCAGTGTGTGGTACTCATTGTATTAGGCCAACTATACCAAGCTCAACCAGGTTTGAAATTCATAATAATTTTTAGCTGCCTCTAGCTCGGAAAATAATTTTGGGCCTGTAGCAGTGTGTGGTACTCATTCTATTAGGCCATCTATACCAAGCTCCACCACCTGTGTATGTAACAAAATTGTTTTACTGCTTCTAACCCAGCCAATGCTTTTGGGCTAGTACCACAGTTTGGCCACTCAGCTGTGCTCGGTTTCCATCCATCGTTTTTTGTGCAAACAACTACAGAGTTGTCAATTAGTTAACCACCAAAATGAGTGGCAAAAGGCCTGCTGCTGGTGGAAAGGGGAATAGGCGTGTTGGGAAGGGAAAAAAAGGTTGTGTTTATGGTGTAGGTGTTAAAGCAGCAGTAACATCTGCAGAAGAAAGACCATCTTCCAGCCAAACTAAGATGTCTACTTCTTTTCGTGGACAATGTGATCCGATCCCTTTCTTACGGCCACGCCCATCGCTACAAATTCCAGATGAGGCACAAAAACAGCAAGTGCTTCAACGGATATCAAGTGCTCTCCTCCACCTCAACTTCAACATCACAAATACTCCAGTCTACAGAGGTGTCACCCCAATCGCACTTGCTTCCTCACAGCTCCAAAGTCTCCAGCTGCCCATCTGAGTATGGGGTAGCACAGATAGTTGAGTCTGCAGAGCTGTTTACTCATACTATAGCCTGGGAATCAGAGGTCTGCTCCAGAGCTTCTGTTAATCCAGATGAGGAAATGATCTGCACTGATGCCCAGAATCTTTATGAGTCGGATCCAGGACCAGATGAAGAAGGTTCTGAGCATAATGTAGACCCTCATTACAAACTGTAACTCCTGTTGGTGGAGACAATGATGAAGACGATGATGAAACTCAAATACCTCATTGGAGCGACAACTTGAGTTTTCGGTCAGGGCAGGAAGAGGTTGGCTCTGAGGACGACGGGTGTGAGAACACACAGGGTGATGATGACGAGGTTGGAGATCCCACTTACTGTCAACCCACAGTCAGCCAGTCGATGAGGTCAGCAGAGGAGGTGGAGGAGGATGCTAGTGATGACGAGCTTAGGTTGCGCCTTCCTGGACAGAGACGTAGTACTGGAAGCGCGTCAACAACTGCATCCTCAAACACAACTGTGTCTCTGACCACAAGTCGTGGTGGCTCTTCAGGTCGCATGGGCTCTAAGCCTTGCATAGCCTGGGCATTTTTTCAGATCGATAAGGATGACCCAACTCGTGTTATCTGTAACATTTGTCACCAAAAGCTAAGTAGAGGCCAAAAAATCCATAGTTTGAGTACTTCATGCATGAACCGTCACATGGATATGAAGCATAAGTTGCAGTGGGAAGCTCACTGTGCTACAATGCAGCCTAGCGGGCCGGTCCAACCACCGTCTGCCCCATCTTGTGCATCCGCGGCCTTTTCATCCTCTGTGACTGGGGGGACAGCAGTCACACATGTTTTTGGACGCAGAACTGCCACCTCTTTACCCGCAACAGCCAGTGTGATTGGCAGGTCATCATTTCATTTGGAAGTGGAAACACCAGCTGGTGTTGAGCGCTCTCCGACATTGAGAGCACCACCTTTGGATCAAGGCAACCTAACTTTTCCGCCTGCATCTTCCTCACAGACCGGCAGTTTGCCAGGGACACTCTACTCAACCCCGTCTAAGCACAACAGCCAGCCCTCGGTCCCTCAGATATGGACAAGTAAAAGACCATTTCCTCCTAGCCATGAGAAAGCTAAGAGGTTAAATTTCACCATCTGCAAGCTCTTGGCTACAGAAATGCTGCCTTTCCACCTGGTGGACACAGAGGATTTTCGAGACCTTATGTCCGTTGCAGTGCCCCAGTACCAGATGCCCAGTCGGCACTACTTCTCAAAGAAAGGTGTGCCTGCGCTCCACCAGCATGTCGCACACAACATCACCGCTTCTTTGAGAAACTCTGTGTGTGACAGGATGCATTTCACCACAGACACTGGGACTAGTAGGCATGGACAGGGGCGTTACATGTCGCTGACTGGGCACTGGGTAACTATGGTGACAGCAGGACAAGGGGCTGCTGTCCAAGTCTTGCCGTCCCCACGAGTTGTGCGTCAATCCTCTTTGTCTCGAAGTTCCTCCACTGCTTCTGCCTCCTCAACCTCCTCTCGGTCCTCCACCTGCACCCAAAGCCTGTCTGGTAATGCCACCCGCTTTCTAACTGCGCAGAAGGAATCCTGCACACCTCCTTACTATGCTGGCAGCAGGGCTCAACGTCATCAGGCGGTTTTTACTTTGAAATGTCTGGGAAATGTGAGTCACACAGCGAGAGGTTGTGGTCAGCTCTGGAGAACCAGTTTCATGAATGGTTGTCTCCACTGGACCTGCAACCAGGGAAGGCCGTGTGCGACAATGCTGCAAACCTGGGTACGGCCCTTCGCTGGGGCAATGT
Organism: Phyllobates terribilis; assembly: GCF_046119375.1. Classification (NCBI taxonomy): domain Eukaryota; kingdom Metazoa; phylum Chordata; class Amphibia; order Anura; family Dendrobatidae; genus Phyllobates; species Phyllobates terribilis. The sequence continues at coordinate 285,240,862 of NW_027362769.1, read as the reverse complement.
CACACACTTGCCTTGTATGGCTCACGTGTTGAACCTGGCTGTCCAGCAATTTTTAGCCCACTATCCCGTACTAGATGGCCTTCTGCAGAGGGCACGGTCGCTGTGTGCTCACTTCCGCCGTTCGCATCCCGCAGCTCAGCGACTTACATCTCTACAGAAGTCGTTGGGCCAGCCAGTTCACCGGCTGAAATGCGATGTGCCGACACGGTGGAATTCAACTCTGCACATGTTGCAGCGACTGTGGCAGCACTGACAAGCTCTGGTGCAATACGTTTTGACGTATAACCTGGGCCAACGAGACCCAGAGGTGGGGCAAATCACGCTGGAGGAGTGGTCTCAGATCAGGGACCTATGCACCCTTCTGCAGAGTTTTGAAATGGCGACGAAGATGTTTAGTGCTGACGATGCCATTATCTGCATGACTATTCCAGTGATTTACATGCTGGAGTACACGTTAAACAGAATTCTGAGTCAGGTGGTGGGACAAGAGGAGGTGGAGAAAGTAGAGGAGGAGGAGTTGTATGTGACTCACCCCCTGGGCCAGTGCTGTAGGGCGGTGCGCGTGCGCGCGGGGGATACCCGGAGCCGGATCCGATGGGGGTAGTAGTCTTTGTGTGGCGGTGACCCGGTCCGCGCCCAGTGTGGTCAAACTTAGTGGCGGTTATTGGTATGATGGTATTAGTGTCCGACTACGCCACCCGTTGAATGCGGCTATGAAGCCGCTGCTGCAGGGCAGTCCGCTGAGGCCGGTGGTACGGATGTGCAGCGTGGATGGTATAACCCCCAACGGGAGGGGTATGGCCTCAGGGCAGAGGATGAGGTTGATGTTGGGAGTGATGGTGTGGATGTCCCAGCACTAATGGTGCGACAAGGAAGCACGGAGACGCGAGGGTACAGTTCAGGGTCTTTACTGATGGTACAAGGCAAATTCCCCCGGGAGTACTGGCTAGTAGTTGGGGCCTGGTTAGTCTGCGAGTAAGCCGGAGTTCCCCTGGCCAGGTGGAGTTGTAGGCCTTCCCGTTAGTCTGTACCCTTCCTGGCTACCCTGCTTTCGGCGGTTACAAGTAGCCCACGTCCCTGGGTATACCGTGTGGTGCTCACCCGTATGGCTGGTGACTTGGGGCCTCCTGTTAGCCTCCGCTCCGGGATGGCGGTGCTGGTCCCTTCGTTGTGACTGAGCCTCCGGGCTTTTATGGCCAGAGGACTTGGAATCCCCTGCCGGATGGATTCTGCTGCTGGGTATATCTTAGTCCCCACAGCCTCGGACTCCTGTGTCCGGTTTTAGTACCTTCTCCCAGGGCGAGCTCTGCACAGCTCCAGCCCCTGGCGCTTCTCCTTGGCTCCTACAGAGCTCCTGATGTTTATCTGTCCCTGTTTCTGCGTGTCTAGACCAGACTCCGTCTCTGTCTGGAACTCCTCTCTCTAACCCTGCCTCAGCCCCAGTTTATGTAGGGGAAGTTCTTCCCCTCCCAGGACTGGGCAGGAGGTGTGGCATGCTTAGGATTCCTGCCCAGGAGACCTCCCACCTGCTCACAGACGTAATATTGCTATTACTGTGGAAACCAGACCCCTGGGGTGCCACATATGCGGAAGGGCTAACATCTGCAAGGTCCAGACGGTCGGCAGCACCAAGGCGGCATGCATGGGAGGGTGGGGGAGAGGGATTAACCAGGGCGCATGGTAGCAGCCAAACTGTTGAGGAAGGTACAGGAGCCGAGGAAGAAGTGGAGGACGAACTGGCGATGGGCATGGAAGACTCATCAGATGAGGGAGACCTTGATCACATTTCTGTTGTGCGAGGTTGGGGAGAGAGGGCAGAGGAAGGAAGCATGATTCTTACCTTGCCACCAACACAACAGGGACTTGGTGCTCCTGGATGCGCAAGACACATGAGTGCCTTCTTGCTGCACTACCTGCAACATGACCCTCGGATTGTCAGAATTTGAAATAATCCTGACTACTGGGTTGCCACACTCTTAGATCCCCGGTACAAAAGTAAATTTGTAGAAATAATTCCTGCCATAGAAAGGGATTCACGCATGCATGAGTATCAGCAGAGACTGTTGCAGAATCTTACATGTGCTTTTCCACAAAACACCAGTGGTGCACGTAGTGAATCTCACAGTTCTAACTTGCCAACCGTGGGACTGTCGAGTCTTCAGCACTCAAACCGTAACAGAAACACAGTATCTGCTGGTAACAGCAATTTTGTGCAATCATTTCACCACTTTTTTAGCCCATCCTTTGCAAGGCCACAGGAGACAAGAAGTCTGACACATAGTCAACGCCTAGAGACGATGGTACAGGAGTATCTCCAAGTGAACATCGAAGCCATGAGTGTGTCATTGGACCCTTGCTCATTTTGGGCTTCCAATCTGGAAAAATGGCCTGAGCTCGCCACTCACGCCTTGGAGATCTTGTCGTGCCCCGCAGCCAGCGTTCTCTCTGAACGTGTGTTCAGGGCTGCTGGTGGTGTGCTGACAGATAAGCGCACGCGGCTGTCCACTGAGAATGTAGACAGACTCACGTTCATAAAGATGAACAAATCATGGATCCGCAAGGACTTTTCTACCCCTGTGTCATCCTGGGGAGAGTAAAACTTGAGGATTTGGTAAAATCACCTCACCAACCGTTTTAAGCAACTCTGGGGCAATTGATGCCACTTAAGTGGTGTCTGTGCCACAAATTTTTGGAAAAAATGGAGACTCTTTTTGGAGTCCCCTTGCTGTGTTTTACGTGATGTTGGCATCGTCAATTCCAGGTGGGTTGGGTCTTCCCCCCTCCTTTTAACCGTAAGAAACTACATACACTATGGCTTGGGGTAACACAGATGGTTGAGTCTGAAGAGCTGTTTACTCAGAGGTCTGCTCCAAAGCTTCAGTGTCTGCTAGTCAGCGTAGTAGCCCAGCTGTGAAGCAAGCTGCACCGCCTGTGTATCTAATAATAATTTTTAACTGCATCTAGCCTAGGCAGACTGTGGGGACCCCCAACCAAACCCAGAGGCTCAGCCCCCCTACCGCCCCCCTTTCATTGACAATACAGTCATGTAACTCTAACAACTTGATGGGTGTGGATCGGTCACAGCTTTATTAACTGTTTATGCTCATGACATTAGAAAGGCATTTTATTTCTAAAATAATTCAGCTTGTTGCAGCATACCCTGTGTCTCCACACCGGCAAGTTGGCCAACAAGTGTAACTCTTCAACATGTCCTTTCTATTTCCAGGCCACGGAGGATCCTGCGTACTCGTATGCAGGACTCTGACCCCCATCCATCACTCTTAACGCTTGTTCCACTCCATCCTGGAGTCCTGACAGGAATATGTCCAGTCCAATATCCATTAAGTGAACACCATCGGGCCGTATGAGGCCTGCTTTATCTCCTTCCAGTAGTCGGTGTCGTATCACTACACCGCCTCTGTCTCTTATAAATTTTGCCATCCAAATATTTATTAGCCGCCTTGTCCGTTCAATGGCCGTGATGTCTCGGGCACCTTGCCATACCGCTCTCGGCACAATCTCTGACCATACTATCGTTATTTTTGTGAAAAATTCTCTGAAGCGCTCAGTGTCTAGTTTCATTATTGCCATTAGTTATGCGCTCTTGTGATAACCTATGTTGTTTCCCCCGGCCTGTATAACTAAGATGACTGGACCTCTTGCCTCTCTCCCTACCTTGATTACCTCCATTAGTACCTGTGGCCATTGCAAGCCTCTAATACCTCTCCAGTTGAAATATGTGTTCTGAAACTCAAATTTCCTCCTGCCTGGGCGGACTTTCGCCATTTTTTCTGCACAATATATATACGAGTGGCCTATCACCCACACTGTTGGCTTAGCGTCACCTGTAAAAGAAACAAATCACGTTAGGATAACAAGTCCGGTCTTATTTATCTCGCCAAGCACGTGGATCGCCATCTCCCTATCCTCTGAACTTCCATTTCTGTCAGTCCTGCTCTTGCTGCTTCCGTGGCCGCTCCTATGTGGAACGAGTGTGTCCCATAATCTTTGGGGTGGTTCCCTGCCGATGTTATGCATTTATTAAATATAGCTTGGAACTGGTATCTTGATAATGGCGTTCCATCAATGTGTGATAGGAAGAAATTACTTTGTGATCTGATGGTTATATATGTTTTTACTATTGTTACCTGACTCAGTGTACCGTTTGTGGGTTGTAGAAGTACCTAAGTGCCCCTGCCCTCTGGAACCGTTTTCGATTTGCGTATGCGTACATGTATTGCATTATTGGCTATGACTACGTCCTGGTGTAATAAGCCTCCACTGGTGGTAATTTTGGATTGAGGGACTAATTCGCTTATGCATAGCGCCCCGAAGAAGGCGATCGCAAATGCAGTAGACAGTAGTGTTGCTTCGAATTGTGAGTGTCATGTTAATGGTGTTAGGGATATGATGTGAGAAATCAGTTTTAGTGACACGGGACGGGACGTCTACACTCCTGACTTGGCTGACCCCTTTTCCACCCTTTTATGGATTGTCTGATGATGAATCTCTTTGTCACATCTCCCCAATTGAGTAGTTGGAAGTGAAATGCTACTCTGGTCAGCCACCGCTGCGCTGACGCCCCTGATATGCCCCTCATCATTAGCTGGTGGAGAAATTCTATGGTGACTTGTAATCTGGCTTGTTCACATTGGTCAACCCGTCTGCCTGCTACTTGTCGTGTCCACTCTTCCCATGCCTTACCGTATGCTTGCCACATCGACGGGGCAACTGACGCTCTGATTAATGGCATCAACTATTCGCCCCTAGATACCATAGGGAGGCTGGGCAACTGTTGCCCGATGGGTGGGTGTTGGGGAGGAGCTCTGTGAAAATCTGCCAATTGAATTGTGATAGAGCGTTAGCAGCAGCGTTAGACCCCTCAGCATCGTGGCTAGCGCGGACCCATACATTGTGTTTTAGGCACAGGAATGCTAGCCGGCGTAGTAGGCCTAGCACTGGGAGAGACGATGATGCCATATTATTAATGAAGTGCGCTAGGCTGGTGTTTTTTGTTATGAAGCGTATATTTTTGTTAGCCAGGCGCGCGCCCCATATTTCTATTGCTATCACTATTGGAAACAGTTCCAGGACTGTCTGTTTTTTTGTCAGGACTTGTTCTGCCCAATACGGAGGCCATAAGCTTGTGCACCATTGGTTATTTATTATCGCTGCAAATCCGCCTGATTCTGCCGCCCCGGTGAATAATCTTAGTTCAATGTTGGACTGTTCTGCTGACATAAATAATGTGTGACCGTTGAATGATTATAAGAAGGTTTTCCACACCTCTAAGTCTGCCCGTAGCTGCCTGCTGATTCTGATTGTATGACTCGGTTTAGATGCCCCTTTTGTTGCGGGCGATAAATGAAGAGAAAAAACCATTCCGACTGGCATCACCCGGCTCGCAAACACGAGGAGACCTAGTAATACTTGCATCTGCTGTAGTGTTACTTTCCATACTGCGCAAAAAAACCTAGATCAGGTGTAATGTTTTGGTATTTTTTCCCATGGGAGGCGGAACAACCTTGCTGTGGTGTCGATTTCGATGCCTAGGAACGATATCTTTTTTGTGGGGCCTATGTTTTTGGTTCGGCATAATTGGACTCCAAACCGACTGGAGATGTTTGTGAATTCGTTGAGTAAGGGGCAGCGAAAGTGGATGACCAATCGCCACGGCCCGCGGAGGGGCCACCACAGTCAGTGAATCCTTCCTTATTTAGTATAGAGTCTACCAATACTTTGGGCGTAGTAGCCCAGCTGCGAAGCAAGCTGCACCGCCTGTGTATCTAATAAGAATTTTTTACTGCATCTAACCCAGCCAATCATTTGATAGTATTGCTAGTAGCAGAGTCGCATGGGCTCTAAACCTTGCATAGCCTGGGCATTTTTTGAGATGTCTAAGGATGACCCAACTCATGTTATCTGTAACATTTGTCACCAAAAGCTAAGTAGAGGCCAAAAAAACAATAGTTTGAGTACTTTATGCTTGAACCGTCACATGGATATGAAGTATAAGTTGCAGTGCGAAGCTCACTGTGCTACAATGCGGCCTAGTGGGCCGGTCCAACCACCATCTGCCCCACCTGTGTCATCCTGGGGAGACTAAAAGCTTTAGGATTTTGGAAAATCACCTCACCAACCATTTTAAGCAACTCTGGGACAATTGATGCCACTTAAGTGGTGTCTGTGCCACAATTTTTGGAAAAAATGGAGACTCTTTTTGGAGTCCCCTTGCTGTGTTTTACATGACGTTGGTATCGTCAATTCCAGGTGGGTCGGGTCTCTACCCCCCCTTTTAACCGTAAGAAAGTACATACACTATGGCTTACGGTAACACAGATGGTTGAGTCTGAAGAGCTGTTTACTCATACTATAGCCTGGGAATCAGAGGTCTGCTGTAAAGCTTCAGTGTCTGCTAGTCAGCGGAGTAGCCACCGCCTGTAGATCTAATTACAAATTTTTAACTGCATCTAGCCCAGGCAATACTTTGGGCCTAGTAGCAGTGTCTGCTAGTCAGCGGATTATCCCAGCTGTTAAGCAAGCTACACCACCTGTAGTTTGGACACTTAATTTTTTCAAAGGAAATGCTTCGGGCCCCCGGGACACTCAGTGAAGAGCATCGGGGGAGGCACCCCAAGGCACAGGGGCTGGGACTGGCGGTAGGACTCCTTGCAGTGGACCGCCAAGCTCGATCCTTATAAAAGCTTTCTAACTGTCGCAGCTTTAGTGGACGCTACTGGAGCTGGAACTCTTTTTTTATTATAAAAATAGAAAACCATACAAAATACATATTCCACACTTAACCAATTCCACCTACCACAACCCAACCATAAACACAAAACCATAACGAAACATGTCCTCATCTGGATCCACACTAAAATGGGAAAGAAAACATATAAACTTTATAGACCTTATACAAGGCCCGTATGACCTCAGAAATAAAACAAACACCCTAGCAGAGTTCAAAGAGATTTTTAGGAGTCCCGGATGTCCATCAGGCTCTGTCAAAAAGTTTCCTTACCGGAGGGAGCATTAGAGTCCATGAGTCTTTGAGTCCTAGAGTCTCTTGTAAGTCCTGGCATGGGTAAACAAAAGTCCATTTCCCAGCCTGCTCTGCTCTGATCCTTTCCTCTCCTTAGTTTTAGTTTATATTTCACTCCTTAGCTTACTCCTCTTCTTCTCCTTCTCCTCCTCTTTGACTCCTTAACCCTTCTCCTCCTCCCGAGCTCCTCACCCTTCATCCTCCAGGCTCCGACATAGGACAAGGAGAGAAAAAAAAGAGAGAAGGGCCCGCATTACACACTTCACTTCTCAACCTACAAAAAACCCCGGTCCACCGCCCCAACATAATTCATATGGCAATCCGCCAAACCAAACTATAACTAAAACTTATCCCATCCACACTAATATATATATATATATATATACCGATATATATATATTATTATTATTATTTTTTTCATTTATTTATTTATTTATTTTTACTTTTTTTTTTTTCCCACTCTTATCACAAAAGAAAGGATCATAACTTTAACACCTAAAACATATATAACACATATAACGCATATAACACATATATAACACCTCAAAACATATGTTTACTCTTACTCATCAACCTAACCTGTGGGGTTTACCTTCACCCCACTACTGCAATTTCCCCTAATATTTATCACAGCCGACTAACAACTGTGCACATTTCTCCCAGAACAAAATGACATAACAACATTACATCTCACCAAAAACAATACATTTCTCAGCCATGGCTCGGTGCTTGCGAGCCCCATACATTGCCTAGAGTTTTGAAAACAAAAGACTGCGGTGGAAGTTGACAGCCCACCACCAGGAGCCGGAAAGACAGGCACTTTCCCTACTACACAAAAATAAACCTATCTTACCCTCACCATCTCAAAACTGCCCCTAATTAAAAACAAATCCCTATCTATCCCTCCCTGCCCCTATCGCTCTATCTACCTCACCACGTGCCTAACTATCTTTCCCTCCTCTATCCCTAGCTGTCCCTATGCATATCTCTCCCTGCTGCCTAAATACCTGCCCCTACTTCTGTAACACTGAAAATAATCTGGCCCTCAAGGCACTTCAAATGAAAGACCCCTCCAGAGGCGGGAGGCCTTCTTAGTGCCCAGCCTGTTAAATTCCAGCGAGCGCACTTTACCGAGGTCACCCAGAATGTTCCTAACCACCTCATCCATGGGGAGGGTTTTCTGCTGAGTGGACACTAGACAGCGTGCATTCCACGTGTAGAACCTGACCACTAAACTACCTAGGAATAACGTGCACCGATCTCGGCCACCCAGGGACCCGAATGCTCCGTACGCCCACTCCGGATAGGAGAGGCGAGCCAGCCTAGGCCAGCCTATGGAAGCACCCACCCTGTTGTAGACCCCTGTATTAAAGGGGCACTGAAGGAGGAAGTGCTCCATGCTTTCCAGCACGTTGCAGCATTCCTCACGGGGGCAACCCCGGTCATCGGAATTCCTGTACTTCAAATTGCCCCTTACATACAGCCTCCCGTGAAAGCACCGCCAGGCCAAGTCCCAAAACTTCAAGGGGATCCGAGTAGAATTTAGCAACCTCAGCCCCCCCTCCAGATCCCGACCTGGGCAATCCTTGAGGACCAGAGGCTTCTGGAAACGGGTCAACAGAACCTTTCTGTCAAGGAATTTCCTCGGCATAGTTCTGATCTCCCACATTCCCAGACCCCACTGGCGGATCAAATTCAAAACCAGGGTAGCATAAGCCGGGAGATGCCCGTGCGGTGTACGTAGGTCCCTCACTCGCCCTCCTGACTCCCATTCCTGGAAGAAGCGTCGAAGCCATTCCCTGCAGGGGAAAACCCACGGAGGAGCCCTCTCTGGCCAGAGGTTCCCTATGTTGGTTTTAAGGAAGGCATTCACTAAGAATACCACCGGGTTGACCATACCCAACCCGCCTAGTCTCCTCGTACGGTACGTAACCTCCCTCTTGACTAGGTTGAGCCTGTTTCCCCATAACATCTGGAAAAACAGGCCGTAGACTCGTGTCCAAAGAGGTTCTGGCAAAATGCAAACGCTGCCCAAATAGTTCAGCAAAGGCAGAAGGTAACCCTTGATCAGGTTCACCCGCTCCCTTAGGGTCAAAGTCCAACCCTTCCACTGGTCCACCTTTTGAGCGGCGATTTTTAGCCTGCCCTCCCAATTTAGCTGGGGGTAATCACCCTGGCCGAAATTGATGCCTAAGATCTTTGCTGTGGCTTGATGTTCTGGGAGGGTGTCCGGGAGACCGAAACTATGGTCTCCCCCTCCCAGCCAGAGACTCTCATACTTCTCCTGGTTGATCTTAGACCCAGATGCCTCCGAGTAGCGATCAACCTCAGACATCACCCAGTCCGCCTCCTCTTTCGAGCATACAAACAAGGAGACATCATCGGCGTACGCCACTGCCCTCAAGGTGGCCTCCGGGGCCGCCCGGTCCATCCGGACTCCCGTCAACGGTCCACCCTCGATCCTCCTTAAAAAGGGGTCAAGGGCGAACACGTATAACAGCGGGCTCAACGGACAGCCCTGGCGAACCCCAGATTCCACCTCAAAAGGGCGGCCAGACCAACCATTCACCAGCGGAAAATCTCAGCCCCTGCATACAATGCCTTTAACCAATTTATGAACCCCCCAGGCAGACCGTACCTCAAAAGGACAGACCAGAGGTAGTCGTGGTTCACCCGATCAAAAGCCTTTGCCTGATCTAGGGACAGCAGAAACCCCTTCCAGAGGCCAGCCCTACCCTGCTCCACTGCCTCTTGGACACCGAGTACAGCACTAAATGTGCTGCGGCCTGGAACAGAGCAATGCTGGGACCCCGAGAGGAGCCGGGGTGCAAATTTCACCAACCGATTAAAAAGCACCTTTGCCAGAACCTTCCGGTCAGTATTGAGAAGCGCTATGGGATGCCAATTCTCAATGCGGGACGAGTCCCTACCTTTTGACAGGATAATCAGGGCAGACCTCCTCATTGAACGGGGAAGAGCACCTGAGGAAAGGCACTCGTTGAACTCCTCCGTCAAGAGGGGGACCAAAGAGTCCCTAAAGGTCTTATCAAATTCAGACGTTAAGCCGTCTGGACCTGGCGATTTCTTGAGCCGAAGCCCATCAATGGCCAGTCTCACTTCCTCTTCCCTGATTGCCTCAGTCAAAACGCCGAGAGAGGGGTCATCCCCTGGCTCAGGAACGGCTTCGGACAGGAAAGTCGACGTCACGTCTCGATCTAGTTCCCTCTTTCCCAAGAGGCATGAGTAGAACGACCTGACGACTTCCAGGATCCCTGATTTGGATCTGTTCAGGGAACCTGTACCATCGGTCACTATTTTACGATTCACTGACATCTTACAGTTTCTGTAGGGGTCAGGTGAGCGGTACTTCCCGAAATCCCTCTCAAAAACCAAAGATGTGTGTCTATCATACTGACTCCTCTTGAGCAAAGACTTCACTCTGGAGATCTCCTCACGGTCACCTCCAGTCGAGACGAGCTGCTCAAGTTTCCTCCTCAGGCTCTGGTACAGGCGGTACCTGCTCAGGCTCCTGAGGCTAGAGAGCTGGCGGAAGAAACTCGCAACCCGATCTTTGAACATCTCCCACCACTCAGACTTAGTGCTACACAGATCCAACAGCGGTACCTGGCTCTGAAGAAAATCCTCAAAGGATTGTCTCACCTCCGCTTCTTCCAGCAGTGATGAATTCAGCTTTCATAGTCCCTCCCCATCCGGGGGGTTTCTGAACCATTCAAGGAAAAGAAAATTAGACAGTGATCGGAGAATTCCACCTCCACAGCGGACACTGCTGACGAGACGGCCTCCTCCTTTAAAAAAAACCTGTCTATTCTAGATCTACAACTACCACTGGTTCCCCCTGATCGAGTAGATCAGGGGGAACCAGTGGATGTCGTGTATCTCGACTTCTCAAAAGCGTTCGATAGCGTGCCACATAATAGGTTGGTATACAAAATGAGAATGATGGGGCTGGGGGAAAATGTCTGCAAGTGGGTAGCTAACTGGCTAAAGGATAGAAGGCAGAGGGTAGTTATAAATGGAATATACTCAGATTGGGTAAGCGTCACTAGTGGGGTACCACAGGGGTCTGTACTAGGCCCAATGTTATTTAATATCTTTATTAACGACATAGTCAACGGGATAAATAGTAAAATATCAATATTTGCAGATGACACAAAGTTATGTAAAACAATTAATACTAAAGAGGACAGTGCAGACCTACAGAGTGATTTGGATAAGCTGGGTAGGTGGAGCATTAAATGGCAAATGAGGTTTAACGAGGAGAAATGTAAGGTCATACATATAGGAAGGAAAAATGGAAGTCACCAGTACTCACTGAATGGGAAATCATTTGGGAATTCAGAGATGGAGAAGGACTTGGGCATCTTGATTGATAGCAAACTAAATTGGAGTGCCCAAAGTCAGGCCGCTGCTGTAAGGGCAAACAGGGTAATGGGATGTATCAGAAGAGGTATAGCTGCAAAGGATGAGAACATTGTGCTTCCACTGTACAAAGCACTGGTCAGACCACACTTGGAATACTGTGCTCAGTTATGGGCCCCAATATATAGAAAGGATATAAATGAGCTTGAAAAGGTACAAAGGAGGGCAACAAAATTAATAAAGGGAATGGAGGGACTGCAATACCCAGAGAGGTTGGCAAAACTAGGACTATTCAGCCTGGAAAAGAGAAGGTTGAGGGGGGACATAATAAATGTGTACAAATATGTTAGGGGACAGTATAGAGATCTTGCCCGGGATTTGTTCAAAAGGAGGGATATTACGGTAACAAGAGGGCATTCACTAAGACTGGAAGAGAAAAGGTTTCAGCACCAGCATAGGAAGGGGTTCTTTACGGTAAGAGCAGTGAGAATATGGAATTCACTGAGTGAGGAGATGGTAATGTCAGATTCACTACACCAGTTCAAGCGGGGACTGGATGCATTTCTAGATACCAGGCAGATTTCAGCATATACTTAAAAATAAAATAGTAGGTTGATACAGGGATTTATTCTGACTGCTGGTTTCAGAGTCGGGAGGGAATTTTTCCTCAGGTGAAGATTGGCTAAATCATTTGGGGTTTTTGCCCTCCTCTGGATCAACTTTAGCAATTACAGAACTAACAGGTCGAACTTGATGGACGCAAGTCTTTATTCGGCTTTACAAACTATGTTACTATGTTACTATAATAGGTGAAACCACTGTGACCAGGGGTGTGCCGGATGTGGCATCCACCAGGCGAGCATCACTAGCTATACTATTCAGAGTCACGCTATCGTAAGCCAGCCGGCCATTGGAGCCTCCCCGGTCACGTAATCTTGTGACGGTGTTGAAGTCCCCTCCAAAGACCACCTGCCGACTCGTAAAAAGATAGGGCTTGATCTTCAGGAGGAGACATTTGCGGTCCCACTTTGATTGGGGACCATAGATGTTTATGAGCCGAAGCTCCTGTCCCCCCATGAAGACATCTAAAACCAAGCACCTCCCCATTTCTACTTCGATAACCCTCCGGCATTCTACTGCTGCGGTCTTAAAAAGGACCGCCACCCCGCTATACGGCTCGGCCGCAAGAGACCAGTATGAGGGCCCACACCTCCACTCACTCCTTGCCTTGTGAATGGCCCCCATGTCAGTTAGTCTGGTCTCCTGCAAAAATAAAATTTCAGCCTCAAACCGGGTGAGAAAATCAAAGGCCGTAAATCTAGCCGCATCTGATTTTATGCTGGCGACATTAATGGACGCCAGCGTCAATGGGGTGGGTGCAGCCATTGGGTGATCGAATAAGATGGCTTTCTTCTTCCCTCCACCCCCTTCACCGTCCGACAAAGACCCCTTGCTGTCACGCTCACGGCGTTTGAGGGACACTGTCATATCCATAGCACCCCCCCTCCCCTTTTTTCCCTCACCCCCAGGTTCAGGGACAGTCCCTCCCCCAGAGGAAGATGGCATACCCCCCGAGGGAAGGACCTCGCCGTCCCCCACAGGCCCCTCAGGTGGCTCCCCCGGCTCTTTGCCCTCGACCCCCGCCACATCAGGGTCCTCGAGGACTGCAAACCGGTTGGAGACAGAGATCAGAGGGGAGATCGTGGAGCCCTCCGCCGGCACCTTGCTGGTCAAGGGGGCGGGGCAGATTTTTTAACCCCCTTCCCATTGATCTTCCTCGTCCTCCTTTGCCTTTTTTTGGGTTTCACTGTCACCCTCTGCTATATGCTGAGCGTCCACGTCCTCCTCAACACTTTCATATTGGGAGGAATCTGAGAGCGCAGCTGCCTCCTCCTTCTCCATCCTCCTGGTCTCCTCACTCAGCGCCTCCTCCCCCAGGGCCTCAGTGGCACCGGTCGAGACCCCCGGAGGGGGGGCAGTCATCACCCCAGTTGACTGGGGATCCCCCTGCCCTTCCCCAACCAGGCGCCTCTCCTGCCTCCGATGATAAGAGGGGCCCCGAACCTTCTTGTTCTTCACTGGCCCCTCAGCCCCCCCGCTTCCACCAGCCTCAGGCTCAGCAGAGGGCGCACTGCTGGGATCCACCCCGACACGGCCACCCTCCGCCTGACCAAAGATGGCGTTGGCGAAGGAACGAGGGCAGCGACTGAACGGATGCCCGACGGCATCACACAGGTGGCACCGAACCGTACCACAGGAGGCGGCGAGATGGCCTATCCCACCACACAGGGTGAATTTCTGCACCCTGCATGCTGCACTAAAGTGCGTGGGATCACCGCACCTGTGGCACACTTTCGGCTGCCCCTGGTAGAAAACCAGGATCCTGTCCCTCCCAAGGAAAGCCGAGGAAGGGATGTGGGTGACAGTGCCGCCGGACCTCTTCAACCTCATCATGAAGGTCCAGCCCCCTGACCAAATGCCCTCGTCCATGATCTTTTTTGGTGCCTCCACCACTTCTCCGTACCTGCTGAGCCAGGTCATGATATCGACTCCCGAAAGTGACTCATTGCACGTCAGCACGGTCACCTTCTTAGGGCCATTCTGGCGGGATATCGCCTCCGCGACAAGACCCTGCCAGCTGGGCGTCTCTTTTGCCAGCTCATAGTTTGACCAGAAAAGCTCCATACCCTCCGGCCGAACAAAGCTAACATCAAAGATAGAGGCGCCAAAAGGATGTATCAGGGCAAAAATGTCATTCGCCCTGAATCCCATCTCCAGGAGGAGCTTCACTACCCTTGATCTTGGTGGGCACGCATCATTACCCCTCCACCGGAGACGGACCACATTTCTCCTGGACACCCCCCGCCCGGCTGTAGGGAGAGACCATACAGTCTCTCCCCCCTTTTTCTCTTGGAAAGCGGCCTCTCCAAATTTGTCCAACCAAAAGGACAGGTCCACATCCCTCCCCTCTACTTGGATCGTCCGATCCCCACGCCTCAGGGCCTTCACGAGATGGCGGTGGAAATCTCCCTCTCCTGAGCCTGAAGGTGAGGAAGACCCCGCCACAGCCAGTGAAAAATTCATTCCGGCGCCGCCATTAGCGCCGGCACCACTCACTTGATTGGACGGTGGACCGACCCCCACCTCACCATTCACCCCCCTTGCATCACCAGCCTCACCACTCACCCTGCCCCCTCCCAAAACTGGCCATTCATCCATTTCCACACATTTCCCATTTTCTCCATTTTTTCCATTTTCACCATTGGCGCCATTCACACCATAAACCTGCGTCCCCCCCCCCCCCTGCGTTTTTCCCCTCCCCCCACTCATATCCTGCCCCTCCCCTGCCACTCTCTCACCAGACCCCGTCTCATTATTCCCTCCTTTGTTATTATATTTCATATTACTCACATTAACCATAGTGTGCTGATTAGGAGCAGCTGGTGTTATCCTATGGAGCCTGGGCTTAGGAATGGGTGGTATGGGTGCCTTGGGTGTAGTCTCCTCTTTCCTTCCACAGCCCTCACTGCTGCTGACCAAACTGGAAACGCCCCCTGTCTTAGCAGAGCCTGCAGCCACAGTGGGAGCTGCTGCAGAGCGTTGCTCCTCCATTCCCGCCTGCAGAACGTTTCCCCTGAGGGGACCAGCCACCGCCGAGGACCCCACCGACCCAGGTAAGACCATGCCAGGGGGGCCCCCAATGGTGCGACCCCCCCTCCCGTGGATGGGGGCGGGGCCATAGTTGCTACTGTAGTTTTAACTGTTCTTACTGATTTTGCTGATGTTTTTGCTTCTCTGGGTTTTAAAACTGGCACCGGGACTTCTGCAGACCCTGGCAGCGCCGTGCCCCCTGCCAAAGTGGCAGTCAGGGACACGGCCGGCTGTGTAGCTGCAGTTTCAACCCACAAACGCCCGCCCTCACTCACTGCCGGCGCCGAGGCCTCTATGGCCCCAGATGGTGGCAGGCACACAGGGGACCCCGGCGACACCACCCCCACCGCCGGTGGTGCGGTCCGGGACATGGCTGGCTGCACCTCAGCCACGACAGACCTCTCACCCCTTGATGTTACCGGCGCCAAGGCCCCCGCAGCCCCAGGTGGAAACAGGCCAGCAGGGGGCCCCGACTGGCCGGCCCCCTCCGCCGAGCGTGCGGGCGGGGGTAGGATGGCGGCGGCTATCACAGCCGACCCCTTGCTGTTACTAGCCGGCCCCGGGGCCCCCGCAGACCCGGTAGATGATGCACTTGCCAGGGACCCCGGTAGCACAACCTCCCCCACCAAGGTGGGGTCGCGGGTCAGCCGGACCTCCGGCACCATCTTCATGTTAGGTACCCTTCCCCCATCCATGCTACAGCCAGCATGGATGGCAGCCTTCACCATAGTTACATTTTTCTTCCCGCCCCCTTGCACTGGGCCCACACCAGAAACCAGGCCGGGGTGGGAAGCGGGCACATAGTGGGACCCGGGGGTCCCAGGAAGGGGGACATACACAAGTTTTTCTTCCATTCTGATTTTATTCCTCCCTTTTTTCTTCCTCACCTTCCCAGTTGCCTCATCCAGGCAGCCCTCGCCCCCAAATGTAAACTGGGAGAAATCCACTCCCGGGGACTCGAGCCGCCGGATCTGGCGCATGAGGTAACCCCCCTCGCCACCACTGTCACTACTCCCACCATCATCCTCCACACTACTGGCGTCCGATGGGAGCGCGACTTGGTGAGGGTCTAATAGCCCACTATGTGTGACCTGGTGATCACTTACCAGGTCCCCAGGCAGGTTGTCCGGCTTCTCCTCCTCCTCCTCCTCCATGGCAGACTCCTTGATCTTGGCAGGCTCCTTGGCCTCCTCCACCTCTGCCTGGGTCGGACAACCAGACCCCACTGGTGCCCCCCAGAACCTTTCATCGTTTATTAGTTTCTCTTTGAAGGGTCCCGCATTCAACACTAATTCTGCCTTCCTGTCCTCCGCCAGTGTGATGGAACTTTTCAGCTCTTCAACTCGGGACGACAGGGCTGGTCTCCGGTTCTTCGAAGCGTAGTTTGCAGCCTGCCGGGCACACCGCAGCTCTTCCCGGAGTCGCTTCAAGATACCTCTTTGTGCTCGCTGAGGTACAAGTTGAGGCGGGAGCCATAGGTGGTTATAGGCTCCCCCACGGCCTGGACACCCCAGTCCTTGGGGACTGCCGCTGTACCCCAGCAAGCACCAGGTTCCCCTCCGGGAGGAGAGATCCCCTCTGCCCCCAGCCCAGCTGCAGCCCGCGCCCTGCCGCCTCTCTCCGGCTGCACCGCCTTGGCCTCTTTGGCCACTTTGGCCTTTTTGGTGCCCCTCATCTCAGGGGAGGCCTATAGAAATAATAATAAAAAAAGTCCCAGCAAGTCCACACAGTCCAAAAAATGGGACTCCCACCCCCGGTATCAACCGAGGGGTGGGAGACAGGGGACAAGGCCCACTATAGTCCACCAACCACCCTCCTTCCTCCAACCACTCTCCTCAGCAGCAGTCCTCCCACTGACCAAACAGGAAGTACCGCGGCTGCTGGCATCAGACTTGCCCTCCAATAGATCCTTGTAAATGGATTTAAAGTGTATTCATTCAAATTAGAGAGACAATTTAAATTAAAAAGCTTAGAGCTGCCTCCACCACAGGGGGGCTCGCTCGACCCACCAGCGGACAGGCACCAGTATTGGGAGAGGGGGGCTGGCCGTCAGGGTCCACCGCAGCTCTGGCACAAACCCGGCGACACGGAGGTCGCACGGGCAGGAATGGACTGGCCGTGCCGGCTTCTCATTTTTCTGGTTTTAGAAGGGCATGACATGCCTATATCTGTGTCTCCCCCTCCTTTTACTCCTCCACCTCTTTCTTTTCGCATGAGTATATTTACTTGTCACTTTTCCATGTGTTAGTTGTGTCTTCTGAGCAGTTTGTCAGGTTTTGGACACCTTTGAAGGTGTTTTCTATGTGTTTCTATGTGTTTTTGTTTGCCTGCCATTGGTTTTAATGGTGTTCGATGGTGTTCGACGAACAGTTCGACGAACAGTTCGGCGAACATACCGGTGTTCGAAGAACCGAACCGAACCCGAACACTACGGGGGTGGCTCAACACTACAGTAATGAGAAGCTCTAGAATGCTTGCGTAAAATGCTTGTTCGAGTCGAGCAAATTGGAATTCTTGAGTGCTCGGTCCGAGTAATAAGCCCAATGTAAGTCTATGGGAAACTCGAGCATTTTTCCAGCGGCTCCCCACAGCAGTCTGCAGAGGGCCTAAAAATTGCCCAAGTCGATGGGAAAAGTGCTCAAATGACATGGGAACAGCATGGGGAAGACCCCTGGAAGCATTTCTGACTCCCAGGTCACTGCTGTCAACAATGTTGTCAGAGGTATTAGGCCACTTTTACGGACTCACAATAAAACATACAAAACATACAAAAACGAAACCAAAATGTATTTTCCTGGGAAATATGTTAAGGAACATCCTTTCCAGGGTAATGACTTTATATAACGCAAAATAAATAACCAAAAACAAAAATGCTCCTCCACACCTTGGGCTATGTTTGCACGTAGCTTTTTTGGTGCGTTTTTGCACTTTTGCATTGCTTTCAACCAAGAAGAATGCATTCACCATGAAATATCATTTTAACATTTTACAACCTTATCTGGCCATGTGGTGTGTGACACTTCATCAGACACATCTTGTTTCATTTATTATGGAGGGACTCTGAAAGTCACAAAGCCTATTTTTATAGGGCCATCAGACGGCCCTTACTATTCTTAAAGGGCCAGCAGTCGGCCCTCGCTATTGTTAGAGAGCCATCAGCCGGCTATGCTTTGTTGTTCCCATTATTAATGAGTGGGTCTCCTATACTGTTATTGTTTATGCAGTGACTGCAAGGGCTGCCAAAAATTTGGACGCAACTAGTGTTGAGCGAGCACTAAAATGCTCGGGCCAAGCTCGCCGTAATACTCGGGTGCTCGACCCGAGCAACGAGCCCAATGTTAGTCTATGGGAGACCCGAGCATTTTTGCGGCGGCACCCCCGGCAGTCATTTAAAAGCCTAACAAGTGCCCAAAACGATAGTGACAGTGCTCAAATGACATGGGGACAGCATGGGGATCGCCCCAGGAAGCATTTCTGACCCCCAGGTCACTGCTGTCAACAACGTGGTCAGAGGTATTAAGCTACTTTTAAGGGCTCACAATAAAACGCTCAAAAACGAAATTGAAACTGCTTTCCTGTGAAATATGTTAAGGAAGTTCCTTTCCAGGGTAAAGACTTGTGTATAAAGTAAAATAAATAACCAAAAAAAATACTCCTCCACACTTTGGGCTGTGTTCACAAGTAGCATTTTTTATGAATTGTTGCACTTTTGTATTGCTTTCAACCGTGACAAATGCATTCACCGGGAAATGTCATTTTAACATTTTACAACCTTATCTGGCCATGTGCTGTGTGACACATGCATACAGTGCTGAAAAGACATGGGAACTGCATGGGGAAGACCCCTGGAAGCATCTGTGACACCCAGGTCACTGTCTAAAAGTGTGCCCATCAGAAGTCATCCTTGCCGCATCAGAAGATGCAGACTTGCAACTATCCCCGTGCAAGTTCTTGTCCCAGGGCACTGTTCAATTGTATCTCCCCCATTCCTTGCAATGCAAGCGCAAATATGTAGCCAACCACCCACCCACCCCCAGGCTGCAATACCATACTGCTTGCTTGCACTTGAAATTGGGCCTTTCAGGCATGTGGAGGCGGAATCTGGCCACCACGTCATGGCTGCGTTGGCAGCCTGGAATCCATACTCAGTCCCCAGCCGCCCGGCGGCCGGGTGTCCACACTCGGTCCTCAGCCGCCAGGGGGCGGCCGGGTGTCCATATGACTCACCCAGGGAAATGTGGATAACTCGGTTACCTGGGCCTTTAGCCTGCCTTGGGGATGTCGCGGTGGTCGGCTCCCGGGCCCGTACCCTGGGGTCTCTCTTTAAAAGCGTTGATAGATGTTTATACTGGGATAATAGGTTTGTTATTTTTATTAAAGTTCGTGACGCCACCTGTGGCTTCTGGTGAGAATCACCAGCGCTGCGCAGTCCACTGAGGCCGATGATAAGGCAGCTCGATGGTGTAGCTCCCCACAGGTGGAGCTAGGCCTCAGGGCAGCGTACGGAGGGGGAGAACGCAGGACAGGCGAGACCCAGCCGGGTCAGAGCAAGAACAGGGACAGACACGATAGACTTCAGTACCTTTTACTGATGGAAATTCAGGCACATCCCGGAGCACTGTAGGGTGAAGGGTGCATGTCAGGATCCTCCCCAATGAGCAGGTGTAGGGCCTCCTGTTACTTGCCTCTGCGTAGTAAGTTTCTGACCTGCCTGGAGCTAGGCCTAACTTTGTCTCTGTCCTGCACTGGCTGACCTTGTGGTAGGGCCTTTGCCTGGAGTACACGCTCCTCAGCTTGCGGGGCCTATGTGTCTCCTGGATCTGTTACATATCAGCACTTTAGCGATCCTGGGACTTGTAGTTCTCCAGGGATTCCGGTTAGATCTTACTGGGTCATAGAGATACTAACTCTCCACTCGCCATAGGCCTACTCGAGCCCTCACTAGGCTATACACACTTGCCGCGCTTCACCGATCTTATGGCGCCGGCACACCTAAAGCTCACTACTCTGAGCTACAACTGAGTCTGGACTGTGCTCCACTGCAGACTTACCTCTCTCAGGCTTCTCTACTGCAGGAACTCTCTCAACAGGTTTGGCTCTCTGTCGACTCCAGTCTAGACTAAACTAACTGCTGCCTGGCTCCACCTTCCTTATTTATCTATCCCTAACGGGCTCCCTCTTGAGGTCTGAGGTGGAAGGTGGAGATGTGTGAATGGTTATGGGGGCCTCTGGTGGAGGAATCCATCAATGTACTCTTCCAGGATCTGTGATACCAAGCGCAGATGGGCGTCACATTCCCCTCTAGTTAAGCTCAGCACTCCCGGGCTGAAGTATATTTTATAAAACAATAACAATAGGAAACATGAACAATACAATAACAATCTTCCCTTTATGGGAGGCACCAATCTTAAACGTTGCATAACAATAACAAACACGAAGTGTCCTCAGAATTCAAGTCTCTTGTGGTTCCCAAACAGGATGTCCATCTCACAGAGTAGAGTACTTTGTGGTTTTTGAGGGACCTGTCCCAAACCCTCAACGTAGGCCCCGAGGTGGCTGCAGGGCATGAAGATCCCGAGTTGGACCTCCTATAGAGCCACTCCGACAGGTTTTCCTTCTGAGGTCACCAAGAAGGGGCACTCCAGGGAGCGCAATTATATACAAAAAGCAGTTTTTGGGCTGCACACAGTCCTCAGCCACAAAGTTCTTTATGCAAATAATAAAAGAATTAATAAGATAAAGCACAAATTAATATACATATACTTGAAGATACACAATTAATTCAGCACATTACAATTTTAATACATTTCAATTTAATACCCCAGGGGTAACTATCTACACTTGTCAGAGTTTAGCTATTTACTGAGTGTACCTAACAGGGGGTTTGCCTCTCGTGCTACGTGTTGATCTGCGTACTCTGGTCTGTGGGGTATCAGAGTCTGTAATGTCAGTTACCCTACCAGTTCTACGTGTAACCATGTTGTAAAACTGCCTTAACCTCTCTCTTGGACTGGCAAGTTCACCATTGGCTGGGCCCTCTTGCTCTGCTCCTACCGGGGATCCTTCATCCGGGGATACTTCTTGAGCTGGCTCTTCTGCAGCACTTACAGGTTCAACTTGCTGAGGTGGGTTTTCTGGCTGTTCGTAGAATTGGAGTATTGGAATGATTACTGCACCTCCTATTTGAGGCCAATCTGCCGGGAAATCTCCTAGGTCAGTGTGTATCACTGCTTCTTCAGGTTCTTCCGGGATTGTGAAAGGCACTTGTTCCTGGGGTTTCAGCAAATCTGGACACAACTTTAGGTGGTCCCTGGACACTGTTGCAGTCATCCTTCCTCCGTCTCGACTGATTATGCAGGTCTTCTTATTGTCAAACCTTGACGGTAACACAGTGTAGGGGTCTTTTTCCCACTGGTCATCAAGTTTGTGGTTGTGTCTTTTCCTTTTCAATACTGTTTCACCAGGTGTGAAGGGTTCTGCAGGCGCGTTTTTGTTGTAGTGTGCCTCCTGCTTTTCTCTCACCCGAGTGAGACTGTCCTCGACACAGGCTTGTACTCTTCAGTACTGCTCTTGTCTGGTCGTGTCCCAGTCCACAGTGGTCATATCAGCTTCAGGCTCAACAACACCAAGCTCCAGATCCATGGGCAGCTTTCCTGGCCTTGCCCGCATGAGGTATGCCGGAGTGCAATTGGTGGAACTTACTGGAATATGATTATACAGATCCACTAGGTCAGGTAGTAAGTCTGGCCACTGGTTTCTCTCCTCAAGTGGTATGGTCTTTAGCAGGTCGATGATGATGTTGTTCATCTTTTCGCAGAGACCGTTGGTTTGTGGGTGGTACGGTGTAGTTCTTATCTTCTTACAACCGTACAAATGGCAGAACTCCTTGAACAACTCAGCCTCAAAGGCCGGGCCTTGGTCCGTCAGCACCTGCTCAGGGTAACCATGGGGTCTACAGAAATACGCTTGGAACGTCTTTGCTGCTGTTTCTGCCGTCAGGTCTTTGACGGGGGTGACCACCAGGAAATGTGAGTTGTGATCCACCATGGTCAAAGCATAGGAGTACCCTGACCTGCAGGGGGAAAGCTTGACATGGTCCAGGGCCACGATCTCCAGGGTCGAGTCGTCTTGATGGGTTGCAGGGGTGCCTTCTGGCTGCTGTAGTCTTTTCTTCTAAGGCCACAGGGTCCACAGTCTCGGCACCACCTCTCAATGGAGCTGCGCATTCCTACCCAGTAGAATCGACACTTCAGCGGGGTCTCTAGCTTTTTCCAGCCAAAGTGCCCCGCCTGATCGTGGTAAGCATCTAATACCATCTGGATGTCTGTCTTCGGGACCACTATCTGCCATACCATTTCATGGGTTTTTGGATTGACGTACCTCCGGCACAGCTTCTCACGGTAGATAAACAGCCGGCTTCTCTCGTTCCACAGCTGCTTTGCTTGGAGAGACGCTTCCTTCTCCAGGGATGCACCTACGTGGGTTATCAGCTGGTTGATGCGGCTGACAACCGGGTCACTGCCCTGGGTCTCTTTCCAGCTGTGGTGAGGCAGGGGGTTTAACGTCTTTTCACGCTGCCTCCTGGAGGCTCGTTGCTCGTGGATCATCCCATTCCGGTGAAAGGCAGGTAGCTCAATCTCTTCCAGGTCATCCACCTCTTCTTCTGTGTCTGACTGGTGAGGCATCCTAGACAGGGCATCGGCGTTGGCATTATTGCGGCCTGCCCGGTATTTAATTGTAAATTGGTAGTTTGACAGCCGAGCCATCCATCGTTGTTCCAGTGCCCCGAGCTTAGCTGTTTCAAGATGGGTCAAGGGGTTGTTATCAGTAAAGGCAGTGAACTTGCTGGAGGCCAGGTAGTGCTTAAACCTTTCAGTGATGGCCCAGACCAAGGCCAGGAACTCCAACTTAAAGCTGCTATAGTTCTCTGGGTTCCTCTCGGTTGGGCAGACCTTCCTGCTTACATATGCGATCACCTTTTCTTGGCCATTCTGCTTCTGACTTAGAACAGTGCCCAGCCCTTCATTGCTGGCATCTGTATACAGCAGGAAAGGTTGGCTGTAGTCAGGGTAGGCTAGGATTTCATCGCCTGTCAGGATCTCCTTCATCTCCTGAAACGACTCGGCTTGCTCCTTACCCCAGTGGAATGGGGTTTTTTTTCCTTTGGGGGACTGCCCTACCAGGAAGTCTTGCAGAGGAGCTGCTTTCTTCGTGTAGTCTTTCACAAACCTCAAGTAGTATCCTACTAGTCCCAAGAACTGACGCACCTCCTTGAGGTTCTTCGGCTCCAGCCACTTCTGGATGGCAGTGACCTTCTCTGGGTCTGGTGCTACCCCTTCCGGACTGACAATGTGCCCCAGGTACTGTACCTTTCTCTTGAGCAGGTGGCACTTTGAGGGCTTCAACTTCATCCTGTACCGGGACAGTGACTCAAATACCTCTGCCAGGTGTTTCAAGTGGTCCTCGTACGTTCTGGAGTACACTATTACATCGTCCAGGTAAAGTAACACAGTCTCGAAGTTGCGGTGTCCCAGGCAGCACTCCATCAACCTCTGGAACGTTCCGGGGGCATTGCAGAGTCCAAACGGCATACTGTTGAACTCGCAGAGTCCCATTGGGGTGGTGAAGGCCGTCTTCTCCCGATCCTCCTCAGCCACAGCTGCTTGCCAGTACCCACTAGTGAGGTCAAGGGTGGAAAAGTAATTTGCAGACTTTAAGGCAGCTAGGGACTCCTCTATGCGTGGTAAAGGGTATGCATCTTTATGTGTAATGCCATTTACTGGACGGTAATCTACAGACATTCTCATGCTCCCGTCCTTTTTCCTAACAAGCACTAGGGGAGCTGCCCAGGGACTACAACTATCCCTAATTACGCCCGCCTTTCTCATGTCCTGCAACATTTCCTTAGCCTTCTGGTAGTGAGCTGGTGGTATAGGCCTGTAACATTCTTTGATTGGGGGATGGTCGCCTGTGGGGATATGGTGTTGAACCCCATTAACCCTCCCGAAGTCAAGTGGATGTTTACTGTACACCTGCGCGTAATCTTGAACCACCCGGTGTACACCCTGTTTTTGATGGGCAGGAGTGGTGTCTGTCCCAACATGGAGCTGTTGACACCAATCCTCCACCTGGGTTGCAGGGTCATTTTCCTCCACTTCGTCTGGTGAAGTTAAGGACTCCGCCTTGTGGATACAGTTGTTATTTACAGCATGTAATTTGGCAACAGTGGCATAACGTGGCAATCTGACCTCATCTTCCCCACAATTAAGAAGACGGACGGGCACCCTCCCATTACGTACATCTACCACTCCCCTGGCGGTTAAGAGCGTGGGTCTGTGCTTGGAGAAAAGGGGTTCTACTACCGCCTGGTAGCTCTGTCCTCTAAGACCTATAGCAGCTCTACACCAGATGAGCATTTCACTCATTGGGGGGACGACAATTGGTATGGGGTCTGTTACCCGCACGTTAACGATTTCACCGTCTGTTAACCTTACTTGCTGTTGATACATCAGGACTCGGATCTCCTTCTGCAGTGCCCTCCTCTGTCTTGGTCTGGCAGTGTCGGCTATCTGTTGGAGCAAGAACACAACTTCTCCCAAACAGTTACCAACAATGTTAGTCCCTAGTACCATATACGGATTGGTATCATCAGGATTAGTCTCTACTACAATTAGCCCCTGGTCCTTTAGCTCCATTCTCCCCACCTTTACAGTCACATTCTTAACCCCTAGTAGGTTAAGGGGGAGTCCATTTGAGGCATAAACAGAAAGATTTGGAGCTGGCGGACGTAGGTCGTCCATGGACCAGAACCTCTTGTAGAGGACGTCAGGCATGATGGTTACCTGAGATCCTGTGTCCAGCAGAGCATGCGTCAGGATCCCGTCCAGCACAATGGACAGGAAAGGTCTTCCTCCGACGAACCTGTTGTACCAGTCTGATGGGCCTGGTGAGTCTACTCCTGGTTGTCGGCCCTCGGACCCAGGGTTTTCTCGTTTAAAGGACAATTCTGGGCGATGTGTCCGGTCTTGCGGCAGCGGTAGCAGGTAGGGTCCTTCTGTGGACGGCGCTGGTCACTGGTCCTCGGTGAGGGTGGTGTTGGCCTCCTCCTCCTTCGCATCCAGGGGACATCCTCAGGGCTATCGGCTAACAGGATTTTCCCTCCTTCCTCGGGCTCCATCCGCAGCTGCAGAGCACTCAGCACAGTGGTCAGGGTTTTGCTCAACTGACGTACCTCAGAGCGCAAACTGTCCAGTTCTTTAGGGGACGTTGCTGGAACCTTAGCTTCAGCAGCCACTGGGGAATAGGTGGGTGTAGCTGGTACTGGGCTAGCCCCACCCTGGTAACATTGGATGGCATTTGTTTCCAGGGGCTGCAGTCCTTTTATAGCAATGTCCTTGAGATTATCAAAAGTGGCATCTGGATGATCCAGGGACCACCAACGCACAGTCCTGCTCTCCTCTGGAGACCTCAGTCCCCGGACAAACTGTTCCTTCAGCATTTTTTCTCATTTTCGATGCTGGTTGGACTAACCTGGTTCAGAGCCCACAGGGCCCCTTGTAGACGCCAGGCGTAGTCCCGAACATTGTCCTCCGGTTGTTTGGAACAGCTGTAGAACCTCATCCGGAGGTCCGCCTCAGTAAGATCCTCAAAGACAGTCTGTAGCTTTTGAAATATTGTGGACACTGACTCCTGGTCTGCGGCCGACCATGTTTCCACTTCCCGTTCCGCAGCACCGGTCAGTTGTCCTAATACAACGGCGGCTCTTTGTTTGTCGGTCATAGAGTACATGTCTAAGATACCACATATCTTGCGTTTGAATCCAAGGGTATCTGGTTTGCCGTTGTACTGGGGGAGCCACTTTGCTCCAGGAATGTACGGTAAAGTCATAGGAATGACAGGTGTTACAGGCACTGCTGGTGGAGCGGCGGCCTCGGCCTGCTCATCATCGGGCGCGGGTTGAACCTCAGGGACGTTGACAGGCATGTCGGCGTTCTGCTGTTCATCGGACATCTTGGCGCCCCCCTAGTTAACCATGGCCTACCTTCTAGTTTTTCTTCCGGTAGGCCGCAGCTCCGCAGGTGACGGTCATCTTCAGGACCTTGCGTCGCTTGCGTCCTACGTCAGCGCGTTCAGCGACATCCCTTACAGGACCTGGCGCTCGTTGGTTTGACGTCTAAGCGTGGGGCGTGTCCGGGGCTTCGTGCTCTTTTGCAGGTACGCCTCTAATTTTCCCGCGGTTACGCCTTTCTTCTCGCTCGGTGGCCCAACAGTGGCGGCAATCTTCACCACAACTTAACGTACACAGTTCAGAATAAAGGTGCACAGTACCCGGTGCAACGAGCATAACACTCCGTCGTTGCAGCGGGCACGCGATCCTGTTCGTGACGCCAGGAGGAGAGATGACTCGCCCAGGGGAATGGGGATTACTCAGTTACCCGGGCCTCTAACCTGCCTTGGGGATGTCACGGTGGTCGGCTCCCAGGCCCGTACCCTGGGGTCTCTCTTTAAAAGCGTTGATAGATGTTTATACTGGGATAATAGGTTTGTTATTTTAATTAAAGTTAGTGACGCCACCTGTGGCTTCTGGTGAGAATCACGAGCGCTGCTCAGTCCACTGAGGCCGATGATAAGGCAACTCGATGGTATAGCTCCCCACAGGTGGAGCTAGGCCTCAGGGCAGCGTACGGAGGGGGAGTACGCAGGACAGGCGAGACCCAGCCGGGTCAGAGCAAGAACAGGGACAGACACGATAAACTTCAGTACCTTTTACTGATGGAAATTCAGGCACATCCTGGAGCACTGTAGGGTGAAGGGTGCATGTCAGGATCCTCCCCAATGAGCAGGTGTAGGGCCTCCTGTTACTTGCCTCTGCGTAGTAAGTTACTGACCTGCCTGGAGCTAGGCCTAACTTTGTCTCTGTCCTGCGCTGGCTGACCTTGTGGTAGGGCCTTTCCTTGGAGTACACGCTCCTCAGCTTGCGGGGCCTATGTGTCTCCTGGCTCTGTTACGTATCAGCACTTTAGCGATCCTGGGACTTGTAGTTCTCCAGGGATTCCGGTTAGATCTTACTGGGTAATAGATATACCGGTAAACTTCGGACCCGGTGTCCGGTAAATTCTTCGGGGTGAGCTAGTTAAGCTCCTCTGCCCCCTATGTACTAACTCTCCACTCGCCTATGGCCTACTCGGGCCCTCACTAGGCTATACACACTAACAGCAGCTTGCCGCGCTTCACCGATCTTATGGCGCCGGCACACCTAAAGCTCACTACTCTGAGCTACAACTGAGTCTGGACTGTGCTCCACTGTAGACTAACCTCTCTCAGGCTTCTCTACTGCAGGAACTCTCTCAACAGGTTTGGCTCTCTGTCGACTCCAGTCTAGACTAAACTAACTGCTGCCTGGCTCCACCTTCCCTATTTATCTATCCCTAACGGGCTCCCTCTGGTGGTCTGAGGTGGAAGGTGGAGATGTGTGAATGGTAATGGGGGCCTCTTGTGGAGGAATCCATCAATGCACTCTTCCAGGATCTGTGATACCAAGCGTAGCTGGGTGTCACACAAACTCTGTCCCGAGCCACCTGGGGGCAGCCGGGTGTCCATAAACGGTCCCAAGCCGCCCCTATTTCTCCTTGGAACATCCCCCCACACACTTTTATTAGCCCGGCCTGCTTTAGGGCAGCATTGGACGAGCCCACCAGAGAACCAGACTCCTCCGGTGGGCCCTGGTTTCTCCATCAGGGGAGTTGAGAGAGCCAAGGTGAGGAGCATGATGATGATGATAGAAGTTAGCATCTGCTTTGTTTTCTTTTAATGCAAGCGTAAGTGTGCAGCCTACCACCCACCCACCCCCAGGCTGCAATGCCATGCTGCTAGCTTGCACTTGAAATGGGGCCTTTTAGTTTGGAGGAGGCCGAAGCTGGCTACTACCTCATGGCTGCTTCGGCAGCCAGGTATCCATACTCAGTCCCCATCCGCCCCTATTTGTCCCGGTGTGCCTTATGCATAAAATCAAGCACGCATACCAAAACATTACCTGTGCCCTCCCCAGTGCATTTAGTGGGAAGGACAGCCTATTCCACTGTAGTGTGTGCATGCCAAACCCCTGTTCATGGTACATGCGAAGATGCCTCCCATCCTGCACCTGTCATTGCAGACTTGCAACTATCCCCGTTCAAGTCCTTGTCCCAGGGCAGTGTTCAATTGTACCTCTCCCATTCCTTGCAATGCAAGCGCAAGTATGCAGCCTGCCACCCACCCACCCACCTCCAGGCTGCAGTACCATACTGCTTGCTTGCACTTGAAATTGGGCCTTTTAGGCATGTGGAGGCGGAATCTGGCCACCACGTCATGGCTGCGTTGGCGGCTTGGAATCCATACGCAGTCCCCAGCCGCCCAGCGGCCGGGTGTCCACACTCGGTCCCCAGCCACCCCGTGGTCGGATGTGTCCGCACACGGTCCCCAGCCGCCTGGGGGCAGCCGGGTGTCCCTAAACGGTCCCAAGACGCCCCTATTTCGCCTTGGAACATCCCCCCCACACACTTTTCTTAGCCCGGCCTGCTTTAGGGCAGCATTGGACGAGCCCACCAGAGAAACAGACTCCTCCGGTGGGCCCTGGCTTCTCCATCAGGGGAGTTGAGAGTGCTAAGGTGAGGACCATGATGATGATGATACAATTTAGCATCTGCTTTGTTTTCTTGGAATGCATGCGCATGTATGTAGTAGCGGCTAGGCCTGAGGGGGTCACCGTTTTGGCGCATATCCTACCTCCTTCGAGGATTGCTGGATGTTTTCCTGCTACTATCCCAGTTCTATGACTCCTGTTAAAACAAAGCTTCAGGTGATAAATGATGGATGAGGTAGTGGCAAAGGAGAAAGAGCAGGAGGAACAGGGACCATTCACATCAATATCAGGCCAGTCAACCACATATGTCTTGTAGGATATGTTTCTGTAACAAAAGGAGCGGTTCAGCTACACAGTTACAGGGCATAGAGTGAGTGCAATTCCTACCAAAATTTTTGAGGCACTCCATTGCCCCTTGGAAATGACATGGAGGTCAGAGTGCCTTAACTAAACCGTTTTTTCCATTTATAGCAACTGGGTCTCCTGTACACTGTTGGCCTAAGCAGTGAATGGAAGGCTTTCCAAAAATTATGAGGAACTGCAATGTCCCTGGAAACAGACGTGGATTACAGCGTACTAAAAACCTTCTACCCATTATTGGGGAGTGGGTCTCCCTTAGTTTTTGCCTTTGCATTGAAAAGCAAAAGCTCACTAAAATTAGGAGGAAATGCAATACCCATTGGAAGAGTCATGGAGGTTAGAGGTAATTAAAAACAACATTTCAATGCCCCTTGGAAGAGCTGTGGAGTTCAGAGTGGCTTAAGAAGACGCTTTTAATGCCCTTTTGAAGAGACGTGGAGGTCACAGTAGCTTTACAAGACGGTTTTAATGCCCCTCGGAAAAGACGTGGAGGTCCCAGTAGCTTAACAAGACGGTTTGAATGCCCCTTGGAAGAGACATGGAGGTCACAGTAGCTTAACAAAACGGTTTTAATGCCCGTCGGAAAAGTGGTGGAGGTCGCAGTAGCTTAACAAGACGCTTTTAATGCCCCTCCCAAGAGCCATACAGTACAGCATATTACAAACCTTATTCCCATTATTGGGGAGTGGGTCTTCCATAGTATTTGCTTATGCCTTCCAAGCAAAAGCTGCCAAAAATTAGGACGGAGGAACTTGCAATGCCCCTTACAAGAGCCATGCAGTACAGCATATTACAAACATTGTTCCCATTATTGGGGAGTGTGTCTCCCATAGTCTTTGCTTATGCCTTCCAAGCAAAAGCTGCCAAAAATTAGGACGGAGGAACTTGCAATGCCCCTTACAAGAGCCATGCAGTACAGCATATTACAAACATTATTCCCATTATTGGGGAGTGTGTCTCCCATAGTCTTTGCTTATGCCTTCCAAGCAAAAGCTGCCAAAAATTAGGAGGAAATGCAATGCCCGTTCGAAGAGTCGTGGAGGTTAGAGTTAATTAAAAGAAACATTTCAATGCCCCTTGGAAGAGCTGTGGAGTTCAGAGTAGTTTAACAAGACGCTTTTAATGCCCCTTGGAAAAGTGGTGGAGGTCACAGTAGCTTAACAAGACGATTTGAATGCCCCTCGGAAAAGTGGTGGAGGTCGCAGTAGTTTAAGAAGACGCTTTTAATGCTCCTTCCAAGAGCCATACAGTACAGCATCTTAAAAATATTATTCACTTTATTGGGGAGTGGGTCTTCCACAGTCTTTGCTTATGCCTTCCAAGCAAAAGCTGACAAAAATAAGGACGGGGGAACTTTCAATAATAGCAACACGGACCACGGTCACCCTGGTGGTATAGTGGTGGTGGAAGCTGAGGATAAGGAGAAGCGCATAAAACAGCCGAAATGAGGAAGCGTATGCCCATGTGTGGGTGTGAAGCGGTGCATGTGAATACACCTCCTGAAATAACACAGTGGATTTGACTTTATGTTACTCTGCTGTCATTTGGTAGTGATGAGAAGTCTGGCCCAATCCAGCCCTTGTTCATTTTGATAAGGGTCAGCTTGTCAGCATTGTCAGTTGACAGGCGAGTGCGCTTATCAGTTATAATTCCCCCAGCGGCACTAAAAACACGCTCTGATAACACGCTAGCGGCAGGGCAGGCCAGAAACTCCAAGGCGTACAGAGCGAGTTCATTCCAAGTGTCCAGCTTGGAGACCCAATAATTAAAAGGCACAGAGGAATCACGGAGGACGCTGGTACGGTCGCATCTTTTGAAACTTTCCACTCCTTGTGAGAGTACCCCGCGCCTCAGGGCCTGTAAGCTGGGCGGGTCTCAGAAAACTCTCCCAGAACGTTGACAGTGTTCCCCTGCCTCTGCTGGATTGGAGTTGCCTCTCTCTCGCTTATACGCCTTGGTTGGTCAATGAACTGTGACCTCTGCTGCTAGCGTGTTCTGATGGGAATTTTTTTAACAGTAGCAGAAAGGGCCTTCTGGTACTGCCCCATTTTTGTAGACCTCTCCCCCTCAGGAATAAGAGAGTGAAAGTTCTCCTTGTAGCGGGGGTCTAAAAGTGTCACCAACCTGTAATGACTATCACCCAACATTTTGACAACGCGAGGGTCACGGTTAAGGCAGTGTAACATAAAGTCAGCCATGCGTGCCAGACTGGTAACCGGCAAGACTTCCGTGTCCTCACCAAGATGACGACTGACCATGCTCTCCTCCTCCTCCTCCTCCTCCCCCCTGTCCTCAGGCCACCCACGCTGAACCGACGGTATGACAGTTGTACAGGTACTACCGTTTACAGCGCATGATACAAGCTCCTGTTCTTCCTCCTCCTCCTCCTCCTCTCCCTCATTGTCCCCCAATGCTCATTGGGATGAGATGAGGCTGGGCTGTGTGTAATCGACCGCTACGGCTTCTTGATCCATTTCATCATACTCTGGCTGCAATGCCTCCTCTTTAATTCTATGCAGAGAGTGTTGCAAAAGACAGACAAGTGGACTGCTGATGCTAATGATAGCGTCATCGCCACTCACCATCTTGGTGGACTCCTCAAAGTTTGTCAAGATGGTACATATGTCAGACATCCAGGTCCACTCCTGAGGTCTTATGTGTGGAGTCTGACCTGAATATCGACGGCCTTGTTGCAGCTGGTACTCCACAACTGCTCTCTTCTGCTCACAAATCCTTTGCAACATGTGGAGGGTAGAGTTCCAACGTGTGGGGACATCACACACCAGTCGGTGTGCCGGAAGCTGCAAACGCTGCTGCAACACAGCAAGGGTGGCGGAAGCTGTAGCCGACTTGCAAAATTGAGCTGACAGGCGGCGTACTTTGACGAGCAGATCTAGCAACTCGGGGTACGATTTAAGAAACCGCTGCACCACGAGGTTAAGCACATGAGCCAGGCATGGTACATGTGTGATCTCGCCTCGCCTCAGAACCGCCACCAGGTTACGGCCATTGTCACACACGACCATGCCTGGATGTAGGTTCAGCGGTCCCAGCCACAAATCTGCCTACTCTTTCACAGCTGTCCACAACTCACAAGCAGTGTGAGGTTTCTCACCTAAGCTTATGAGTTTCAGCACAGCCTGTTGCCTCTTGGGGGAGGCAGTACTGCAGTGCTTCCAGCTTGTAACTGATGTGGTGATATCTGAGATGGAGGCTGAACATGAGGAGGAGGAGGAGGATGATGCGCAGGAGCTGTACACTGTGGGGGCAACTCTGACTGACATAGGGCCCGCAATCCTCGGTGTGGGGAGGATGTGTTCCGTCCCAAGGTCCGACTGGGTCCCGGCTTCCACTATGTTTACCACTATGTGTGCCGTCAGGGAGATGTACCGCCCCAGGCCACAAGCACTTGTCCACGTGTCCGTTGTCAAGTGGACTCTCCCAGTTACTGCGTTGTTGAGGGCACGGCAGATGTTTTGGGACACGTGCTTGTGTAGTGTGGGGATGGCACACCGGGCAAAATAGTGTCAGCTGGGGACCGAGTACCGAGGGCCAGCCAACGCCATAAGGTTGCGGAAGGATTCCGTCTCCACCAGCCTAAAAGGCAGCATTTCCAAAGCAAGCAGTCGTGAAATGTGCAAATTTAGGACTGTGGCCTGTAGGGCGTTAGCTGCGAATTTGCGCTTTCATTCAAAGGTCTGGGATATGGACAATTGAACGCTGCGGTGGAACGTGGACGTGGACGTTGATGCTGTTTCTTGAGAAACTGCCATAACAAGTGAAGACTGAGAGGAGGGGGCATCTTTGCATGCAGTATGGACAGGGGATTGCCTTGCACACACAACAAGGGGTTCTATTGCACGCACAACAGCGGAAGAAGCAGTGGTGACACCCACTGACACTGGTCATGGACCCTGGGGTTCGCCCCACAAAGTCGGGTGCTTTGCTGCCATGTGCCTGATCATGCTGGTGGTGGTCAGGCTGGTAGTTTTGTCTCCCCTGCTGATGCTGGCATGGCAGGTGGTACAAATGGCCTTTTTGGGGTTGTCAGCAGAGTCTTTAAAAAAATTCCAGACTCTGGAAGACCAACAGGTTGTACTGGCAACGTCCCTCGTGTTGGTGTTACGGGGAACTGTTGCCCGCCTTCTGTGTGCGGCCACCACACTGCTTCTTCCTGCCTGTTGAGGTACTCTGCCTCCCTCACCCTGTGTGCTGCTGGCCTCGCTCTGCATGTCCTCCTGCCACGTTGGGTCAGTTATTAGATCATCCACCACCTCCTCCTCTTCCACTTCTGCACCACGGTCCTCCTCCTCACTTCGTGGCAATTGTGTCTCGTCATCGTCCACCTCTTCGACAAATTGCCAGCGTCGCCTTCCTGTGGCCATGGCTGTTCAAATATTTGGCCATCGCTACATGGGATCTCCTCTTCCACCACTTCAAGCGGAGCAGGCGAGGGGCACAAATCTGGAAATGGACCAGTGAACAGCTCTTCAGTGTCCAAGTGTGGGATCAGTTGCTGTCTGATGACACTCGGCATGGTGGGAGGAAGGAGCATCAGGTTGAGGAGGAGTATGCGGTCGAGACTCACGGCTACTAAGAGTTGACCGTGTGGAAGACAGACCGGAGGTGGTGGTGCCCAGGTAACTGGAAGTATTATCTGCTATCCAATTAATAACCTGTTCACACTGATCAGTTCTCAATACTGGTGTTGTTCTGTGCTTCCCTAGTAATTCGGTCAAGAAGTGGGAGCGAGAAGATGTGGCTGTTGGTTGTGGCACATTTTCATGTTGGCCATGGCCCCGTCCTCTGCACACACCATCACCAGAACGTCCACTTCCACGTCCCTTGCCACGCGCCTTGCCCATTGTAAAGGAAGTAAAATAGCTTACACTCGCACTATCAATGGAAAAAGGGTAATAAAAAGTAGATTAGAACCGTGGAAGAGGAAAACCACAGTTCTATTTCTCTGGCCTTCATCTGACTCTTTTAAACAATCTGAACAATCAGGGAGAAACTATTACTGTTTTTTTTACCGTGGAATGGCAAAACCACAGTTATTGTTTACTGGGTTATACCAGAAAATTTTAAATAGATATATTTGCAGCTGAACAGTGAGCGACACACTCAAACTGTTTTTTTTAGGTAAAAATGGCCCAAAAGTGGATAATACAGAGATTTGACCCGTGGAACTACAAAACCACACTTGTATTTCTCGGGCCTACACCAGACTATTTTGAACAGATATATTTGTGTCTGAACAATCAGGAGACACTACTGTTTTTATTTACAGCAAAAAATGCAAAAAAGCAGGATAATACAGAGATTTGACCCGTGGAACTGCAAAACCACACTTGTATTTCTCGGGCCCACACCAGACTATTTTCAACAGATATATTTGTGTCTGAAAAATCAGGGAGACACTATTAGTTTTTTTTTTACGGCAAAAAATGCTAAAAACAGGATAATAGAGATTTTTTACCGTGGAACAGCAAAACCACAGTTATACTTTACTGGTGTATACCAGACTATTTTCAACAGATATATTTGTGTCTGAACAATCAGGAGACACTACTGTTTTTATTTACAGCAAAAAATTTAAAAAAGCTGGATAATGCAGAGATTTGACCCGTGGAACTGCAAAACCACACTTGTATTTCTCGGGCCTACACCAGACTATTTTCAACAGATATATTTGTGTCTGAACAATCAGGAGACACTACTATTTTTCTTTATGGCAAAAAATGCAAAAAAGCAGGATAATACAGAGATTTGACCCGTGGAACTGCAAAACCACACTTGTATTTCTCGGGCCTACACCAGACTATTTTCAACAGATATATTTGTGTCTGAAAAATCAGGGAGACACTATTAGTTTTTTTTTTACGGCAAAAAATGCTAAAAGCAGGATAATAGAGATTTTTTACCGTGGAACAGCAAAACCACAATTATAATTTACTGGTGTATACCAGACTATTTTCAAAAGATATATTTGTGTCTGAACAATCAGGAGACACTACTGTTTTTCTTTACAGCAAAAAATGCAAAAAAGCTCGATAATACAGAGATTTGACCCGTGGAACTGCAAAACCACACTTTTATTTCTCGGGCCTACACCAGACTATTTTCAACAGATATATTTGTGTCTGAAAAATCAGGGAGACACTATTAGTTTTTTTTATGGCAAAAAATGCCTAAAGCAGGATAATAGAGATTTTTTACCGTGGAACAGCAAAACCACAATTATAATTTACTGGTGTATACCAGACTATTTTCAACAGATATATTTGTGTCTGAACAATCAGGAGACACTACTACTGTTTTTCTTTACGGCAAAAAATGCCAAAAGCAGGATAATAGAGATTTTTTACCGTGGAACAGCAAAACCACAGTTATAATTTACTGGTGTATACCAGACTCTTTTAAATATATATATTTGCGGCTGAACAGTGAGCGACACACTCAAACTGTTTTTTTTAGATACAAATGGCTCAAAACTGGATAATACAGAGGTTTGAACCGTGGCACTGCAAAACCACACTTCTATTTCTCTAGCCTACACCAGACTATTTTCAACAGATATATTTGTGTCTGAAAAATCAGAGACACACTTTTTTTTGGGGGGGGGGGACACAAAAAGGTTAATAAGACGGGTATTTGTACAGTGTGAAGGAGGAAAAAAAGAGGATTTAGATGAAAAAAAAAGGATTTTTCCTGGCCCCCGAGACCTGGAGCTAAGTCCTATACAGCCTGCCTGCCTGATATCTGGGATGGATATTAGTCCTGAGAAGGACTGTTTGTTTGATCTGGCAGCCTTTACAGACCCTACACTAACTATTTCGCAGGATATATCTCTTCCTAAATCAGCAGCGCTGTCCCTACACTGTCTGATCCGGAGCGACTGTGTCCAAGATGGCGGCGCCCGGTTTTAAATACTCAAGGTGACGCTGTGGGCCCACAAACAACATGGCTGCGGCATTACAGTGACTGGCTGGCAATCCCTGCATGTTCATTGGCTCTGTAAAGAGTGCCAAACATGCAGGGCGGAGACCCGAGCTCCCGCCCTAGTAACCCGGAAATGCTCGGTGCTCGCCGAACATCCCGAGTAGCGTGATGCTCTGGCGAGTACTGAGCAATGTCAAGCATGCTCGCTCAACACTAGACACAACCCAATACCCCTTTGAAGAGACATAGAGGAGGGTCTCAGTAAAAAAATGTTCTCATTATAAAGGAGCGGGTCTCCTATAGTGGTAATGACCATGCTGTGACTGCAAGGTCTGCCAAAATTTGGGAAAAACACCACTAACAATTTAAAACACATAGAGCTGGGCCACAGTAACGACATGTTTCCATTAGAAAGTAGAGGGTCTGCTATACAGTTATAGGGTATGCAGTGAGTCCAACGTCTGCCAAAATTTAGGAAAATCCCAACTAACAATTTAAAGTCACATAGAGCTGGGCCACAGTAACGAGTATGACATGTTCCCATTAGAAAGGAGAGGGTCTGCTTTTCAGTTATAGGGTATGCAGTGAGGTCAACGGGTGACAAAATGTAGGAAAAACCCCACTAACAATTTAAAGACGCATAGAGCAGGCCACAGTAGCTACATGTTCCCATTAGAAAGGAGCGGGTCTAGTATGCAGTGAGTCCAACAGCTGACAAAATTTAGGAAAAACCCCAATAACAATTTAAAGACACATAGAGGTGGGCCTCAGTAACGACATATTCCCATTAGAAAGGACAGGGTCTCCCATACTGTTTGTCTATGCAGTGACTGCAATGACTGTCAAAAATTTGGAGTTACTCCAATGCCCCTTGCAAAAGATGTAAAGGTCAGAGAGCCTCCTGAAAACAATGTTCCCATTATTAGGAAGTGTGTCTTCCATACTGTTTGCCTATGCAGTGAATTCAATGGCTGCCAAAAATTTGGAGAATCTCTAATGCCCCCTGCAAGAGACATGGAGGTCAGAGAGTCTCATTAAAACAATGTCCCTATTATTAGGAATTGGGTCTCCCATACTGTTTGCCTATACAGTGAAGCAACGGCTGCCAAAAATTTCGAGGAACTCCAATGTCCCTTGCAAGAGACGTAGAGGTCGGAGGACCTCCCTCCTGCAAAAAATTCTCCCATTATTAGGAAGTGGTTCTCCCATACTGTTTGCCTATGCAGTGAAGCAACGGCTGCCAAAAATTTGAAGGAACTCCAATGCCCCTTGCAAGAGACGTAGAGGTCAGAGAGCCTCCTGAAAACAATGTCCCCATTATTAGGAAGTAGGTCTCCCATATTGTTTACCTATACAGTGAATGCAATGGCTGCCAAAAATTTGGAGGAACTCCAATGTCCCTTGCAAGAGACGTAGAGGTCGAAGGAACTCCTGCAAAAAATGCTCCCATTATTAGGAAGTGGTTCTCCCATACTATTTGCCTATGTAGTGAAGCAACCGCTGCCAAAAATTTGGAGGAACTCCAATGCCCTTTGCAAGAGACATAGAGGTCGAAGAGCCTCCTGAATTTTTTTTTCCCATTATTAGGAAGTGGGTCTCCCATACTGTTTGCCTATGCAGTGAAGCAATGGCTGCCAAAAATTTGGAGGAATTCCAATGCCCCTTGCAAGAGGCGTAGATATGTTGACATGGTACATATGGTGGTGATATGGTGGTGGAGAATGAGGATGCGGAGAAGGAGGAGGACAAGAGCAAATAGACAAAATCAGGAAGCGTATACCTATGTCTGGATGTGAAGAGAGAGGTGCATGGGAATAGAGTTAGACCTCCCCAAAAAAAGACACTGTATTTGAGTTTGTTACGCTGCTATCATTCAGTGGTGTTGAGAAGTCTGGCCCAATCCAGCCCTTGTTCATTTTTCTAAGAATCAGCCTGTCAACATTTTCAGTTGACAGGCAGATGCGCCTATTGGTTATGATTTCACCAGTGGCACTAAAAACCCGCTCTGACAAAATGCTAGCGGCAGGGCAGGCCAGGACCTCCAAGGCATCCACTATATTAACCCAATGGACCGTCAGCGAGATGTACCGTCCCTGCCCACAAGCACTTCTCCACGTGTCCGTGGTTAGGTGGACTTTACCAGTAACTGCGTTGCTGAGGGCACGTCTAATATTGTGGGACACGTGCTCGTGTAATGCCGGGACGGCACACGGGAGAAATAGTGGCAGCTGGGGACCGAGTACCGAGGGACAGCCGCTGCCATCAGGTTGTGGAAAGCTTCCGTCTCTACGAGCCTAAAAGGCAACATTTCGAATGCAAGCATTCGCGAAATGTGTAAATTTAGTAGAGTGGCCTGTGGGGCATTGGCTGCGTATTAGCGCTTGCGTTCCAAGGACTTGGGTATGGACAACTGAACGCTGCGCTGGGACAAGGACGTGTTTGCTGAAGGTGCTGCTTGAGAGTGTGCAACGACAGGTGCAGGGCGGGAGGCATCTTCGCATGCGACATGGACAGGGGATTGGCGTGCATTCACAACAGCGAAAGAAGCAGTGGTGTCACCCGCAGACACTGTTACTGGACCCTGGGGTTCGGCCCACTTACTCAGGTGCTTTGCTGCCATGTGCCTGATCATGCTGGTGGTGGTCAGGCTGCTAGTTTTGCTACCCCTGGTGATGTTGGGCTGGCAGGTGGTGCAAATGGCCTTTTTGGGGTTATCTGCAGAGTCTTTAGAAAATAACCAGACTCGGAAGACCTAACAGTTGTGCTGGCAACTTCCGTCGTGCTGGCGGTACGAGGAATGCTTTCTCACCTTGTGTCTGCGGCCACCACACTGCTTCTTCCTGCCTGTTGTGGTGTTACACCTCCCTCCCCCTGTGTGCTGCTGTCCTTGCTCTGTATGTCCCCCTGCCAGGTTGGATCATTTACTATATCATCCACCACCTGGTCTTCCTCTTCCGCAGCCTGGTCCTCCTCCTGACTTTCTAGCAATTGTGTCTCATCAACATCATCCACCTCTTGCAACAGTAATTGCACTTTCCCACCGTAGCCTTCATGTGCCCATGACTGCTCCAATATTTGGGCATCGATACATGTGTTCTCCTCTTGACTCGCTTGATGCTGGCCAGGCGAGAGTCCCGAGTCTATAAATGGAGAACAGCTCTTCAGAGTGTCCAAGTGTGCGATCAGGTGTCTCTGGGCAGTCGGCATGGTGGGAGGAAGGAGGATCAGGGTGAGGAATATGCGGTCCAGACTCACGGCTACTGAGACTCAGATCGTGTGGAAGACAGGGTGGTGGTGGTGGTGGCAAAGTGACTGGAAGCATTATGTGCTATCCAACCAATAACCTTTTCACACTGCTCTGTGTTCAATAGTGGTGTTCTGCAGTCCCCTATTAATTAGGACAGGAAGGTCGAGCGAGAAGAACATGTCCTTGCCCTATAAGACCCAGCCATTTTCCCCGTTGCCACCATTTTCTCACTGCTGCAGCTGCATGTTAGACAGCACCGCTGTTGCTGTGTGCGCTATACTTTGTTAATTTCAAGCCAATTTTCGCACAAATCTACAGATAGCTTGGGAGTAGGGAATAGTTGTGATTGCAGTCCTTTTAAGGACTAGGTTGCATCATTTCCTACGACTTTTATCAGGCAGGTCTGTGCTCTTAAATAGATAGGTTGGGAATAAAGACTAATTGTAATTGCAGTCCTTTTCAGGGCTAGGTTACATCAGTTCCTATCACTTTTATCAGGCAGGTCTGTGCTCTTAAATAGATAGGTTGGGAGTAAAGACTAATTGTAATTGCAGTCCTTTAAAGGGCTAGGTTACATCAGTTCCTATCACTTTTTGCAAGGCAGGTCTGTGCCAGTGCTGTGCAAGCTTTTTTCACAGCATTTGGCTAAATCTAGCAAAGATAATCCTTTTTGTCCTCTTGCAGTGTGTGTTAGTCAGTGGAGAAGCCTATCTGTGTTGCAAGCTACACCACCTGTGTATAGAATACAAATTTTTTTACTGCACCTAGTGAAGTAAAACCTTTTGGGCATAGCATCATTCTATTAGTCCATCTATACTAACCTCCAGCAGGTTGCAAATTCAATATAATTTTTTCCTGCATCTAGCTCTGAAAAACTATTTAGGCTTCTAGCAGTGTGTGGGACTTGTTCTATTGGTCCATCTATACTAACCTCCATCAGGTTGCAAATTCAATATAATTTTTTTCTGCATCTAGCTCTGAAAAATTATTTTGGCTACTAGCAGTGTGTGGGACTTGTTCTATTAGTCCATCTATACTAACCTCCAGCAGGTTGCAAATTCAATATAATTTTTTTCTGCATCTAGCTCTGAAAAACTATTTTGGCTTCTAGCAGTGTGTGGGACTTGTTCTATTAGTCCATCTATACTAACCTCCATCTGGTTGCAAATTCAATATAATTTTTTCTACATCTAGCTCTGAAAAACTATTTCGGCTTCTAGCAGTGTGTGGGATTTGTTCTATTAGTCCATCTATACTAACCTCCATCAGGTTGCAAATTCAATATAATTTTTTTCTGCATCTAGCTCTGAAAAACTATTTTGGCTTCTAGCAGTGTGTGGGACTTGTTCTATTAGTCCATCTATACTAACCTCCAGCAGGTTGCAAATTCAAAATAATTTTTATCTGCATCTAGCTCTGAAAAAATATTTGGGCTTCGGCTTGTAGCAGTGTGTGGGACTTGTTCTATTAGTCAATTTATACTAACCTCCACCAGGTTGCAAATTCAATCAAATTTTTTTCTGCATCTAGCTCTGAAAAAATATTTCGGCTTGTAGCAGTGTGTGGGACTTGTTCTATTAGTCCATCTATACTAACCTTCATCAGGTTGCAAATTCAATGTAATTTTTTTCTGCATCTAGCTCTGAAAAACTATTTTGGCTTCTAGCAGTGTGTGGGACTTGTTCTATTAGTCCATCTATACTAACCTCCAGCAGGTTGCAAATTCAAAATAATTTTTTTCTGCATCTAGCTCTGAAAAACTATTTCGGCTTCTAGCAGTGTGTGGGACTTGTTCTATTAGTCCATCTATACTAACCTCCATCAGGTTGCAAATTCAAAATAATTTTTTTCTGCATCTAGCTCTGAAAAACTATTTTGGCTTCTAGCAGTGTGTGGGACTTGTTCTATTAGTCCATCTATACTAACCTCCAGCAGGATGCAAATTCAATATAATTTTTTTCTGCATCTAGCTCTGAAAAACTATTTTGGCTTCTAGCAGTGTGTGGGACTTGTTCTATTAGTCCATCTATACTAACCTCCAGCAGGTTGCAAATTCAAAATAATTTTTATCTGCATCTAACCCAGCCAATACTTTTGGGCTAATACCACAGTTTGGCCACTCAGCTCTGCTCGGTTACCATCCATTGTTTTTTGGGCAAACAACTCCAGAGTTGTGAATTAGTTAACCACCAAAATGAGTGGAAAAATGCCTGCTGCTGGTGGAAAAGGGAATAGGCTTGTTGGGAAGGGAAAAAAAGGTTGTGTCCGTGGGGTAGGTGTTAAAGCAACAGTAACATCTGCAGAAGAAAGACCATCTTCCAGCCAAACTAAGATGTCTACTTCTTTTAGTGGACAATGTGATAAGATCCCTTTCTTACGACCACGCCAATCGCTACAAATTCCAAATGAGGCACAAAAACAGCAGGTGCTTCAACGGATATCAAGTGCTCCTTTAAGTGGGCTCTCCTCCACCTCAACTTCAACATCACAAATATTCCAGTCCTCAGAGGTGTCACCCCAATCGCACTTGCTTCCTCACAGCTCCCAAGTCTCCAGCTGCCCATTTGAGTATGGGGTAGAACAGATGGTTGAGTCTGCAGAGCTGTTTACTCATACTATAGCCTGGGAATCAGAGGTCGGCTCCAGAGCTTCTGTGAATCCAGATGAGGAAATGATCTGCACTGATGCCCAGGGTCTTTATGAGTCGGATCCAGGACCAGAGGCAGAAGGTTCTGACCATAATGTAGACCCTCGTTCCCAAACTGTAACTCCTGTTGGTGGAGACAATGAGGAAGACGATGGTGAGACTCAAATACCTGATTGGAGCGACAACTTTAGTTTTTTGTCAGGGCAGGAAGAGGTTGGCTCTGAGGACGACGGGTGTGATAACACACAGGGTGGTGATGACGAGGTTGGAGATCCCACTTACTGTCAACCCACAGTCAGCCAAGAGATGAGGTCAGCAGAGGAGGTGGAGGAGGATGCTAGTGACGACGAGGTCAGGTTGCGCCTTCCTGGACAGAGACGTAGTACTGGAAGCTCGTCAACAACTGCATCCTCAAACACAACTCTGCCTCTGACCACAAGTCGTGGTGGCTCTTCAGGTCGCATGGGTGCTAAGCCTTGCAAAGCCTGGGCATTTTTTCAGATCGATAAAGATGACCCAACTCGTGTTATCTGTAACATTTGTCAGCAAAAGCTAAGTAGAGGCCAAAAAATACATAGTTTGAGTGCTTCATGCATGAACCGGCACATGGATATGAAGCATAAGTTGCAGTGGGAAGCTCACTGTGCTACAATGCGGCCTAGCCGGCCGGGCCAACCACCGTCTACCACATCTTGTGCATCCGCGGCCTCTTCATCCTCTGTGACTGGGGGGACAGCAGTCACACCTGTTTTGGGACGCAGACTTGCCACCTCTTTACCTGCAGCAGCCAGCGTTTGGCAGGTCATCATTTTCTTTGGAGGTGGAAACACCAGCTGGTGTTCAGCGCTGTCCGACATCGATAGCACCACCTTTGGATCAAGGCAACCTAACATGTCCGCCTGCATCTTCCTCACAGACCGGCAGTTTGCCGGGGACACCCTTCTCAACCCCGTCTAAGCACAACAGCCAGCCCTCGGTCCCTCAGATGTGGACAAGTAAAAGACCATTTCCTCCTAGCCATGAGAATGCTAAGAGGTTGAATTTCACCATCTGCAAGCTCTTGGCTACAGAAATGCTTCCTTTCCGCCTGGTGGACACAAAGGATTTTCGAGACCTTATGTCCGTTGCAGTGCCCCAGTACCAGATGCCCAGTCGGCACTACTTCTCAAAGAAAGGTGTGCCTGCGTTCCACCAGCATGTCGCACACAACATCACCGCTTCTTTGAGAAACTCTGTGTGTGACAGGGTGCATTTCACCACAGACGCTTGGACGAGTAGGCATGGACAGGGACGTTACATGTCGCTGACTGGGCACTGGGTAACTATTTTGACAGCAGGACAAGGGGCTGCTGTCCAAGTCTTGCCGTCCCCACGAGTTGTGCGTCAATCCTCTTTATCTCAAAGCTCCTCCACTGCTTCTGCCTCCTCAACCTCCTCTCGGTCCTCCACCTGCACCCAAAGCCTGTCTGGTCACGCCACAAGCTTTCTAACTGCGCAGAAGGGATCCTGCACACCGGCTTACTATGCTGGCAGCAGGGCTCAACGTCATCAGGCGGTTTTTACTTTGAAATGTCTGGGAAATGTGAGTCACACAGCTGAGGAGTTGTGGTCAGCTCTGGAGAACCAGTTTCATGAATGGTTGTCTCCACTGACCTGAAACCAGGGAAGGCCGTGTGCGACAATGCTGCAAACCTGGGTGCGGCCCTTCGCCAGGGCAATGTCACACACGTGCCTTGTATGGCTCACGTGTTGAACCTGGTTGTCCAGCAATTTTTAGCCCACTATCCCGGACTAGATGGCCTTCTGCAGAGGGCACGGTCGCTGTGTGCTCACTTCCGCCGTTCGCATCCCGCAGCTCAGCGACTTACATCTCTACAGAAGTCGTTGGGCCTGCCACTTCACCGGCTAAAATGCGATGTGCCTACCCAGTGGAATTCAACTCTGAACATGTTGCAGCAACTGTGGCAGCACCGACAAGCCCTGGTGCAATACGTTGTGACGTATAGCCTGGGCCAACGAGATCCAGAGGTGGGGCAAATCACGCTGGAGGAGTGGTCTCAGATCTGGGACCTATGCACCCTTCTGCACAGTTTTGAAATGGTGACGAAGATGTTTAGTGCTGACGATGCCATTATCAGCATGACTATTCCGGTGATTTACATGCTGGAGCACATGTTAAACAGAATTCGCAGTCAGGTGGTGGCACAAGAGGAGGTGGAGGAAGT
This sequence comes from Phyllobates terribilis, assembly GCF_046119375.1. Lineage (NCBI taxonomy): Eukaryota > Metazoa > Chordata > Amphibia > Anura > Dendrobatidae > Phyllobates > Phyllobates terribilis. Next base: position 285,196,747 of record NW_027362769.1, on the reverse strand, counting down.
AGAGGAGGAGGAGTTGTATGCGGAAGGGCTAACATCTGCAAGGTCCAGACGGTCGGCAGCACCAAGGCGGCAGGCATGTGAGGGTGGGGGAGATAGTTTTACCAGGGTGCATGGTAGCAGCCAAACTAGTGAGGAAGGTGCAGGAGCCCTGGAAGAAGTGGAGGACAAACTGATGGAAGACTCATCAGATGAGGGAGACCTTGATCACATTTCTGTTGTGCGAGGTTGGGGGGAGAGGGCAGAGGAAGGAAGCATGATTGTTACCTTGCCACCAACACAACAGGGACTTGGTGCTCCTGGATGCGCAACACACATGAGTGCCTTCTTGCTGCACTACCTGCAACATGACCCTCGAATTGTGAGAATTAGAAATAATCCTGACTACTGGGTTGCCACACTGTTAGATCCCCGGTACAAAAGTAAATTTGCAGAAATTATTCCTGCCATAGAAAGAGATGCACGCATGCAGGAGTATCAGCAGAGACTTTTGCAGAATCTTACATGTGCTTTTCCACAAAACACTAGTGGTGCACGTAGTGAATCTCACAGTTCTAACTTGCCAACCGTGGGACCGTTGAGTGTTCAGCTCTCAAAACGTAACAGAAACACAGTATCTGCTGGTAACATCAATTTTGCGGAATCATTTCACCACTTTTTTAGCCCATCCTTTGCAAGGCCACAGGGGACAAGAAGTCTGACACATAGTCAACGCCTAGAGACAATGGTACAGGAGTATCTCCAAGTAAACATTGAAGCCATGACTATGTCACTGGACCCTTGCTCTTTTAGACACTCCTTTTGATGATGCTCCAGAGGTTCTCAATGGGGTTGAGGTCAGGGGAGCATGGGGGTCACACCATAAATTTGTCTCCTTTTATGCCCATATCAGCCAGACATGCAGATGTGTTATGTGCAGCATGAGACGGTGCATTATCATGCATGAAAATGATCTTGCTGCGGAATACACGGTTCTTCTTCTTGAACCATGGCAGGAAGTGCTGTTTGAGAAACTCCACATACATTATGGAGTTCATCTTTACCCCTTCAGGGATCCTAAAGGGGGCGACAATCTCTCTCCCCATGATTCCAGCCCAAAACATTACTCCACCTCCTCCTTGTTGGCGCCGTAGCCGTGTTTGCATGGGGTGTCCATCAACCAGCCATCCTCCACTCCATCCATCTGGACCATCGAGCGTTGCACGGCACTCATCGGTGAACAAAACAGTTTTGAAGTCAGTCTTCATGTATTGTTTGGCCCACTGGAGCCGTTTCTGCTTGTGTGCAGTGGATAGAGGAGGTCGACAGGATGGCTTACGCACAGCTGCAAACCTCTGAAGGACTCTGCATCTTGTTGTTCGGTGGACGTTGGAGGCACCAGCAGCTTCAAAAACTTGTCTGCTGCTATGACAAGGCTTTTTTGCCGCTGCTCTTTTAACCTGACATAATTGCCTGTAGGAAAAAGTCCTCAATTTTCCCTTATCAGCACGCACACGTGTGTACTGTGAATCAGCTACATACTTCTTGATTGTGCGATGATCAGGATGAAGTGTCTTGGCAATGTTGATTGTAGTCATGCCTTGACCTAAACACTCCACAATTTGTTGCTTCTCAGCAGCAAACACATCCTTTTTCTTTCCCATTTTGGCTGAAAATGTAGGCTGCTTAATAATGTGGGACAGCCTTCTTAAGTAGTCTTGCCTTTCACTGGACACACCTGCCAAACTAATTAGCACAGGTGTCTGCAATTGCTTACAGTGATATAAAGAGCCCTGACACACATCACCATCAATGAGTTTAACTGACAAACAAAAAAATTCTTCCCTTATCACTCCTAAACACTTTTGGCATAATAATTTGGAACACAGTGTACATGTGCTTTTCCACAAAACACCAGTGGTTCACGTAGAGAATCTTACAGTTCTAACTTGCCAACCGTGGTCTGTATGGAGTTGTTCAATAAAGGGCCCAAAATTAAGATAACATAGACGGGAGAGGGCTCTATGAATAGGAATTCCTAAGTATTTGATACCCTGTGAGGGCCAGGCAAAGGGAAAGTTGGACTGGATGGAATCCTGTATGGATTTGTGGAGGGAGACATTGAGGGCCTCAGACTTCGCTGCATTGATTTTAAAATTTGACCATGTAACAAAGTGATCTATTTCAGCCATAACAACAGGGATGGATATATGTGATTGAGTGATATATACTAGGACATCATCAGCAAACGCAGAGCACTTGTACTCGGTGCCTACCACCTCAATCCACCTAATATTGGGGTTATGGCGAATTGATGAGAGCAGGTGCTCCGTCACTAGGATGTATAAGAGAGGGGACAGAGGACATCCCTGCCTTGTCCCATTGGTGATTACAAAAGGTGATGAAAATGTTCCATTTATCTTCAGCGTAGGTGACGTATTGCGATACAGGGCCGTGATTTTGCCTATAAAAGGGTCCCCTAGACCCCTACCCTAAGCTTTTTAAGGGAATAATATATGGCGTGCCAGGAGACTCTATGGAGTGCTTTCTCGGCATCCAACGAGAGTATCTAATTACAAATTTTTAACTGCATCTAGCCCAGGAAATACTTTGTGCCTAGTAGCAGTGTCTGCTAGTCAGCGGATTATCCCAGCTGTTAAGCAAGCTACACCACCTGTAGTTTGGACACTTAATTTTTTCAAAGGAAATGGTTCGGGCCCCTGGGATACTCAGTGAAGAGCATCGGGGAGGCACCCCAAGGCATAGGGGCTGGGACTGGCGGTAGGACGCCTTGCGGTGGACCGTCAAGCTCAATCCTTATAAAAGCTTTTTAACTGCAGCAGCTTTAGTGGACGCTACTGGAGCTGGAATTACGCGGCTGTTGGCATGAGACTTGCCCTCCAATAGATCCTTGTAAAAGGATTTAAAGTGTATTCATTCAAATTAGAGAGACAATTTAAATTAAAAAGCTTAGACCTGCCTCCACCACTGGGGGGCTCGCTCGACCCACTAGTGGACAGGCTCCAGTATTGGGAGAGGGGGGCTGGCCGTCAGGGTCCACCGCAGCTCTGGCACAAACCCGGCGACACGGAGGTCGCACGGGCAGGAAAGGACTGGCCGTGTCAGCTTCGCACTTTTTTGGTTTTAGAAGGGCATGACATGCCTATATCTGTGTCTCCCCCTCCTTTTACTCCTCCACCTCTTTTCTTTTCGCATGACTATATGTACTTGTCACTTTTCCATGTGTTAGTTGTGTCTTCTGAGCAGTTTGTCAGCTTTTGGACACCTTTGAAGGTGGTTTCTATGTGTTTCTATGTGTTTTTGTTTGCCTGCCATTGGTTTTAACTGTGTTCGACGAACAGTTCGGCGAACATACGGGTGTTCGACGAACCGAACCGAACTCGAACACTACGGGGGTGGCTCAACACTACCTGAGACCTGGGGCTATTTCTACAAATATCTGTAAAAACACCAGCAGACAGAACTGGAATGGACCCTCTTTCTATGTACACTGCAGTCTGCTATATACCCTGCCTGCCTGCCTAGCACTGATATCTCTGCAGCTGGATTAGTTAGTTGAGATGGATATGTAGAGAATCTTGTAGAATACCTACACTAGCTAATAAACAACTGAATCTCTCCCTAGCTCAGCGGCACCTCTCCCTACACTGCCTGATTGCGGAGTAGACTGTGACGAGCATGGCGGCGCCAGGTCTGATATAGTTAATCACTGTAATGCCACAACCAACATGGCTGCGGCATTACAGTGTGTGAAAGACAATCCTTGCATGTTGATTGGAGCTCTAAAGAGCGCCAAACATGCAGGGAGGGGACCCAAGCTCCCGCCGAGCAACCCCGGAAATACTCGGCAAGCGCCGAGCATCTAGAGCAATGAGATGCTCGGGCGAGCACTGAGCAGTAGCGAGCATGCTCACTCATCACTAATTATGACATCAGTTGATTATGACAACATCAGTCGATTATGACATCATCGAACGATTATGACATCATCAGTTAATTATGACATCATTGAATGAGTATGACATTATCAGTTGATTATGACATCATTAGTTGATTGTGACATCATCGAACGATTATGAGATCAACAGTCGATTATGACATCATTGACTGATTATTACATCATCAGTTTATTATGACATCATCGAACGATTATGACATCATCAGGTGATTATAACATCATCAGTTGATTATGACATCATCGAACAATTATATCATTGAATGATTATGACATCATCCGATGATTCTGAAATCATCGAATGATTGACATCATCGAACGATGATATTATCAGTTGATTATGACATCTTCAAACGATTATGACATCAGTTGATCATCAGTTGAATATTACATCATCAGTTGATTATGACATCATCAATTTATCATGACATCATCGAACGATTATGACATAATCAGGTGATTATAACATCATTAGTTGATTATGACATCATTGAACGATTATGATATCATTGGATGATTATGACATCATCCGATGATTCTGAAATCATCGAATGATTATGACATCATCGAACGATTATGACATCATCAGTTGATTTTTACATCATCGAACGATTATGACATCATCAGTTGATTATGACATGATCATATGAATATGACATATTCGAAAGATTATGACATCATCAGTTGAATATGACATGATCGAACGATTATGACATCATTAATTGATTATTACATCATCAAATGATTATGTCATCAGTTGATTATGATATCATCGAATGGTTATGACATCATCTGTTGATTATGACCTCATCGAATGATTACAATATCATCAAACGGTTATGACATCATCAGTTGATTATGGCAAAATTGAATGATAATGACATCATCAGTTGATTATGACATCATCAGTTGATTATGACTTCATCGAATGATTATGACATTATCATTTGGTTATGACACCATCAAACGATTATGACATCATCAGTTTATTATGACATCATCAAACGATTATGACATCATCAAATGATTATGATATCATTGAATGATTATGACATCATCCGATGATTCTGAAATCATCGAATGATTATGACATCATCAAATGATGACATCATCAGTTGATTATGACATCATTGAACGATTATGACATCATCAGTTGATTATGACATCATCAAACGATCATGACATCATCAGTTGATTATGACATCATTGAACGATTATGACATCATCGAATGATTATGACATCAGATGATTCTGAAATAATCGAATGATTAATGACATCAATGAACGATGACCTTGTCAATTGATTATAACATCATCGAACGATTATAACATCATCAGTTGATTATGACATCATCAAATGATTGACATCATCAACTGATTATGACTTCATCAGTTGATTATTACATGATCAAATGAATATGACATAATAGAAAGATTATGACATCATCAGTTGAATATAACATAATCGAACGATTATGACATCATTAGTTGATTATCACATCATCAAATGATTATTATGTCATCAGTTGATTATGATATTTAATGGTTATGACATCATCTGTTCATTATAAGATCATCAAATGATTACGATATCATCAAACGGTTATGACATCATCAGTTGCTTATGACATAATTGAATAATAATGATATCATCAGTTGATTATGACATCATCAAATGATTATGACATCATCAGTTGTTTATGCCACCATCAAACAATTATGACATCATCAGGTGATTATGACATTATCAGTTTATTATGAAATCAAAAGTTGGTTATGACATCACCAAATGATTATGACATCATCAGTTGATTATGACATCACCAAACGATTATGACATCATGGCACGATTATGACATCATCGAATGATTATGATATCATCAGATGATTCTGAAATCATCGAATGGTTATGACATCATCAAACGATGACATCATCGTACGATTATGACATCATCAGTTGATTATGACACCATTGAATGATTATGATATCATCAGTTGATTATGACATCATTGAACGATTATAACATCTTCAGTAGTGATGGGCGAGCACTAAAATGCTTGGATGCTCAATGCTTGGGTTGAGCAAATTGAAATGCTCGGGTGCTCGACTCGAGCAACGAGCCCAATGTAAGTCTATGGGAAACTCGAGCATTTTTCAGGCGGCTCAACCCAGCGGTCTGCAGAGGGCCTTAAAATTGCCCAAATCGATGGTAACAGTGCTCAAATGACATGGGAACAGCATGGGGAAGACACCTGGAAGCATTTATGACTCCCAGGTCACTGCTGTCAACAACGTTGTCAGAGGTATTACGCCACTTTTACGGACTCACAATAAAACATACAAAAACGAAACTAAAACCGTATCTACTCCAGCTGTCATTTCCCCCAGGATGTCCTCTAAAGCTGCTTGCACTTGAAATGCGGCCTTTTAGGCTCATGGAGGTGGAAGTGTGGCGCCCCTGCGGGTTCAGTCGCCACAGAGGTACTGCATCTCACCTAGAGGTGTGGTATCTCACTCTCAGGTAAGGATGGAGTAGTGCCCGGGACCCTAACACCTGCATCCAACACTACACTACTCCAGACCAGCAGGAAGGGCAAGATGCGTCACTTCCCTGCTGAGCCCTGTCCTTGGCTGGAGTGGGGGGAACCAAAGTAGGGGGAACCATGTAGTGGGTGTGGGTGGAGGAAGTAGTTTAGGGGAGCGCTTCAGGAGTAGTATAAAAAGGGAAGCCATCTTGGGAGTTCAGTTCAGTTCAGTGCAGTTCAGAACAGAAAGTGTGGTCATTGAAAGGAGCAGGAGCTCTGCAGGAGCTCTGCTCAGGAGGAGCGGGCCTGAGTGAGAGAGGCCCAGGAGGTGAGACTGACTGAAGAGAGGAGAAGAGCAGGAAGGAAGGCTCCAGAAGGAAAGAGGGGATCCTAGGGGTACGGGAAGTGCTGGAGGCCACCCGTACGCCCTAATCTACCAGGAAGTGGAGGGATCAAGCCGCAGAGGGGACCGGCCCCTAACTAGTGAGAATTGCAATATTCAGCTAGAAACCGGAGGCTTCTAAATTTCCAGGGTGTAGTTGCCACAGCCGCAATTAATCGCCAAAAAGGTAGCCGCACAGGATCCAGGGAACTCCAGGTTGCCCGCCAAGATCTGAGGTTACCAGCTTGGGACACTCTTTTGCGAGGCGCAGAGCAGGAGAGTGAGAGCCAGCGCAGGAAGACGACTGAGAAAGGCACACAGAAAGGGGTCCCGTTAAGTGCTCTTGAATTACCTGAGGGATTGCTGAACCCCTGCCTCGGTGAACACCGGACGACATGGGTGGTTATAATCTGCAGTTGTAACCAGGAGCAACGTGATAATCGTGAGTAAACCCTGAAGACTGCACCCCACTGTATCTGTGAATTATTGCTGCGCCATCATCCCCTGCACCACACTTACAACAAAATCTACCTCATCTATAATCACCACAGCAATGCCCTGGAGCTTAGCTCTACCTGTGGAGAGCTGAACCAACTCTGCTGCATTAACAACAGCTCCAGAGGACCTGCTCCGCAGCGGCGTCTCCATATAGCCGCATACCACAGGTGGCGTCACGAACATTAAACATAAAAACTATAATCCTTTTCTTTAAAACCCCTTTATTTGACCGTGCTGGGTCACGGACCGGGTCACCGCCACTGTGATATCTTCCCTAGCAATGACAGGCCCGGCACCGAGTACCCCATGGCCCAGGGGGCGCGTCAGAATCTGTCGACAACCTCATGCTGACGGTGGCCGGGTGTCCATACTCGGTCCCCAGCCGCCACTATTTCTCCTGGTATCGTCTCCGCCTTCCACAAGCAAGGGTCCCTGAACATTACTGCTGGTACTTTTCTGTGGGAATCTGCTTGCCTCCTACCAGCCTGGAATATTTCCAGTGAACTATGGTACGACGCCATGGTATTAGCCCTGCCCCGAGTACCAGTAGCGAAGCCATCCCCAATTTCTTTCTCAGGAATTCTGTTTGGTAGACTGAGTGGCTTCCCAAATACATTAGTTTCTCACAAATGAGTAGATAGAGTGGCAGTAGGTGCAAGTTTCTCCAGCCTGTTAGATATCACAGGGTGAATGGCAGCACATTGGCTTAGTGGTTAGAAGCCTTGCAGCACTGGGATCCTGGGTTCAAATCCCAGCAAGAACAACATCTGCAAGGATTTTGTATGTTCTCCCCGTGTTTGCGTGGGTTTCCACCTAAGTAAAAAAGGAGCCACAGAGTGTCAGGGAACCTTCGCACACACTTTTCTTAGCCAGGGCTGCTTCTCGGCAGGGTTGGACAGTCCCACCAGAGAGTCCTCGGGTGGGCCCTGTCTTCTCCATCAGGAGAGTTCATGATAGTGACTCGCCCCCTGGGCCTTGGGGCACCCGAAACCGGGCTTCAGTGTAACGATGGGGGTAGTGGTGGCGACCCGGTCCCGTGGCTCAGGGTGGTCAGACCAGAGGTAGTCTACTGTGTGCTGTAGGTAATGTCCGACTACGCCACCCGTGGATTGCGGTCAATAAGAACCGCCGCTGCGGTTCTTATTGACTCGGGGACCGCGGGCGGCTCGGGGACCGCGGGCAGCTTGGGGGTCCTGTCGGGCTCTCCTCTTTTGCTCCACACTCCCTGCTTGGAGCTGCTCCTCCCTGATACGCCGCTCCCTCTCAAATGTCGCCAACTGCTGGCGGCAGGACTCCAGTCGACGGGCTGCGTCCGCCCGGGTTTCCTGGGTGAACCCCATCAGGTTTTCTCCAGTGGGGTCCCACTCGAACTGGGTGTCCTCCAGCAGGGGATGGGTTATTTTTCTGGGCTCCGGAGCCGGTATCAGGGGTTCACGCGGGGGCTGGTCTCTCCATGGGCGGCTGCTGGTCAGGTCGGCCGGCCATACCAGGGGCAGTCCATCCGGACCGGTGTGCTGGGCGAACAGATCCGCACCCAGGGGTAGTATGGCAGGGGGCCCCGGTCTGGGAGCAGCGCCCGGGGGCACTCGGCCTTGCGACCAAGCCGGTGGTCTTCCGATCGTGCCTAGCAGTGGCGCAGTCAAGGAAGGGGGCGCTGGTGAGGCAGTGGCCCCCGGGTGCACTAGGCCTTGCGACCAGGCCTGTGACGTCTGTCTTTCGACCGCGCCCGAGGTTAAAGGGCACGGCTCGGGGTGGGGCGTAGCCGCGGCCCTTGCCATCTGAGGCCTAGCCGGGAGTAGCGGAGGCGCGGTGGCAGGTACGGTTCCCGGGGCTTCGGGCCCCGCAACTGGAGGCGAGGGCAGGCTTGCGGCCTCAGGGCTTGGGGTGATGATGTCCCCGTTACCTGCCTCGGTCTTTGTGGCCTCCTCTGCGGCGTCGTCCTCGTCCACCTTCACCGCCCTCGGAGGCAGGCATGCTGCTCGGCCTTGGTGATGCCTCCTGCTGGTGGGTTACAGGCTGCCGGGCCAACTCCTCCTTCCACCTGGCAAACACATCCCGCTGCGCCCGAACCATCCTCCGGTCCAAATCCTCCAGCGCAGCTCGCGCACACTCCGGGTCCCTGGGGAGCTGTGCCAGCAATTCTGTTAAGCTGCATGGCGGTTCAGCCTGCAACAGGCTACGGGCCAAGGTGCTAGTAGTGTTCGATGCTCCTTCCATTCCCGGGTGCGGTCTGTCCAGACTGATCCAGACCGCACCCTGCCCCACAGTTTTCTTCTCTGTCCGCCCCCATTGGGGGTGGTCTCGGGGCCATCTGCTGACAATCACCTTCAGGGGCAGCCCCCCCCACATTGATGGACATCTCCACAGCCGCACTCATGGCTGGTAGGGGTGGGCTCCTTCTTTGGCGCCATTCTGGGACCTGGCCCACGATGGGAGGTGGCTTCCTGTTGTCTTTTGGCGCGCACATAATGGCGTCCGTTCTGCTGGGGCGGGCGCCACTTTCAACACAGTCAACTTTCAATAAAACAGTCTCTTTCTCTTCAGGCGCGCAATACCCGCTTGTGGCGGGTTGGTCACAATCCTGCCAACTACGCCAAAAAGCTGACTCGCCCACTGGGCCTTGGGGCACCCGGAACCAGGCTTCAGTGTAACGATGGGGGTAGTGGTGGCGACCCGCTCCTGTGGCTCAGGGTGGTCAGACCAGAGGTAGTCTACTATGTGCTGTAGGTAATGTCCGACTACGCCACCGGTGGATTGCGGTCAATAAGAACCGCCGCTGCTGAGCCGACCTCTGAGGCTGATGTTGTGAGGGCAGCAGATTGTAGTATAACTCCCCACGGGAAGAGTTTAGCCTCAGGGCAATGTAGAGCGATGACGGTGGTTGTGGTGCGGGGCGTCCCAGTACTAGTAGTGCTGTATGCGGTGAGAAAGCACAGAGACAAGGTGTTGCAGTTCAGGTTCTTTACTCACAGTTCTCATCCAGGTCACTTGTGCACAGGTAGGACCGCCTGAGCCGTGCTGCGTCCACCAGGCAGGGGGCTCGATCAACCCCCAGGAAATTCTGGAGTGTGGCACAGGACTCCCTTCTATCCTTTCATCAGCCGTGCCCCACCAGTGACACTACTTCTGTCCAGCTGCCTCGGGTCTTCTCCTGGGAGGGCTAGATGCCCACTTCCCTGACTCTATGTGGTGTGCCTTCCTAGTAGGTGTAGTGAGGGGTCGCACCAGTAAATGATCATGACCACGGGTTCTTGGCTAAGGATTAGTCACCTCCACCAACTTGGGATCCGGTACCCTATACTGCCAACCCGTCACCCGCAATCTCCTGGGTCCTTAGGGTTCCTTCTGCCTTCGTGTCTCTGGGCCTCTCCTGGTGTTCTGTTCCTTCTTACTTTCCTTTCTGTTCTGTTCTCTTCTCTCAGGCCCCGGCCTCTACTCTAGGCCTGGCCCTGGAGCAGAGCTCCTGCAGAGCCTCTGCCCCCTGTCACTTCTCCTCACAGACTACACTTCTTCTCTCAACAACCCACTGATCTAACATGGTGCCCACCTTTTATACCTCCCTCTCTGTGTATGAGCCCAGGTGACCTGCAACCAATGGGCTCCTACCTATGCCCAGAAACCAGCCCCTATCTGCTCCCACATCACTAGGTTTCCCCCCCTCCCCACTCCAGGCAGGGAAACAAGGTCACTCGTGCCTGCATTTATATTAATGGGAGCACCATCGAGCTGTCCCCCCCACCCTGAAGGAGGAGTGTAATGTGTGCAGCTACCTGAGCCCTGGTCCACACTCCATCCTTACCCGGAAGTGGAATATCACACCTCTGGCAGAGGTGCAATACCCCTGTAGCGGCCGAACCCTCGGGGCGCTACAATAGCGCAAACTTTGCAGCAGCTTTGGGGCTCTTGAGCGGGGGAGAAAGGTGAGCCCTCAGAATCAAATCCTCTGGTGGGCCCAATGTTTTTCAGTTTGAAGCTGCTTCTCAGTGGGAGTAGTATTTCACCACTACCATATTCTTTAGCTCAGTGAAAGGACTGGCATAGAGGGAAACCGTATCTACTCCGGCTGTCATTTCTCCAACACCAGGTTCCGCCCATTGTCACACACGACCATGCCTGGCTGTATGTTCAGCGGTGAGAGCCACAGATCAGGCTGCTGTGTTACAGCTTTCAACAACTCTGCAGCGCTGGGCGGTTTGTCACCTAAGCATTAAGCATGTTATCTTCAGCACAGCCTGTTGCCTCTTGGCCAAGGCAGCGCTGCAGTGCTGTCAGCTAGTGACTGATGTGGTCATTTCGGAGATGGAGGAGGAGGTGCAGAAGCTGAACAATGTGATTACATTGAGGTTACATTGGCGACTCTATTTTTTATACTAAAGAAAGATCCTACTGCTTTTTTTACGTTATTTTTAAGACAAATGCATTCACCGGGAAATGTCATTTTAACATTTTACAACCTTATCAGGCCATGTGGTGTGGACACATTATCAGACACATCCTGTTTCATTTACGATGGAGGGACTCTGAAAGTCACAAAGCCTATTTTTATATGGCCATCAGATGGCCCTTACTATTCTTAAAGGGCCAGCAGTCGGCCCTTGCTATTGTTAAAGAACCATCAGCCGGCTCAGCTTTGTTGTTCCCATTATTAACCAGTGGGTCTCCTGTACTGTTATTGCGTATGCAGTGACTGCAAGGGCTGCCAAAAATTCGGACGCAACCCAATACCCCTTTGAAGAGACATAGAGGAGGGTCTCAGTAAAAAAAAGTTCCCATTATAAAGGAGCAGGTCTCCTATTGTGGTAATGCCCATGCTGTGACTGCAAGGGCTGCCAAAATTTGGGAAAAACCCCACTAACAATTTAAAGACACATAGAGAAGGGCCACAGTAATGACATGTTTCAATTACAAAGGAGCGGGTGTGCTATAGAGTTATAGGGTATGCAGTGAGTCCAACGGCTGACAAAATTTAGGAAAAACCCCACTAACAATTTAAAGATGCACAGAGCAGGGCCACAGTAACGAAAAATTCCCATTAGAAAGGAGAGGGTCTCCTATACTGTTTGCCTATGCAGTAAAGCATCGGCTGCCAAAAATTTGGAGGAACTCCAATGCCCCTTGCAACAGACGTAGAGATCGGAGATCCTCCTTAAAACAATGTTCCCATTATTAGGAAGTGGGTCTCCCATAGTGTTTACCTATGCAGTAAATGCATAAGCTGTCAAAAATTTGTAGACACTCCAATTCCCCTTGGAAGAGACGTAGAGGTCGGAGAGCCTCCTAAAAACAATGTTCCCATTATTGGGAAGTGGGTCTCCCATAGTGTTGGCCTATGCAGTGAATTAAAGGGCTGCCAAAAGTTGGAAGGCACTCCAATACCCCTTGGAAGAGACGTGGAGGAGGGCCTCATAAAAAAATGTTCCCATTAGAAAGGAGCGGGTCTCCTATACTTGTATTGCCCATCCACTAAGTGTATGGGCTGACAAACATTTACCCCTGGGGGTATACATGAACATACTGTATACATTTTTTTTTACGGGCATCATAAACACCCTTTAAAAAAATTATGTGGGTGTTGCATCACGGACCATGGTCACCCTGGTGATATAGTGGTGGTGGATGAGGATGAGGAGAAGGAGAAGGACAAGAGCAAATAGCCAAAGTCAGGAAGTGTATACCCATATGTGGTGCATGGGAATACACCTCCCAAAAAAAGACACTGGATTTGAGTTTATGTTACACTGCTATGATTCGGTGGTGTTGAATAGTCTGGCCCAATCCAGCCCTTGTTCATTTTTATAAAAGTCAGCCTGTCAGCATATTCAGTTGACAGGCGGATGTGCTTATCAGTTGTAATTCCACCAGCGGCACTAAAAACCCGCTGTGATAAAACGCTGGTGGCAGGGCTGGCCAGGACCTCCAAGGCATAGAGAGCCAGTTGATTCCACGTATCCAGCTTGGATACCCAATAATTATAAGGCACAGAGGAATCAGGGAGGACGTTGGTACGGTCGGCAAGGTAGTCCCTCAGCATCTTCCCAACTTTGCACTCCTTGTGAGAGTACCCCACGCCTCAGGGCCTGTGCGATGGGAGGGGCTGAGAAAATTCTCCCAGAACTTTGACAGTGTTCCCCTGCCTCTGCTGGATTGGAGTTGCGTCTCTCTCACCTGTATTCCTTGGTTGTCCAACGAACTGTGACCTCTGCTGCCAGCGTTTTCAGATGGGAATTTTTTTTAATAGTTCCGCAACAAGGGCTTTCTAGTACTGCACCATTTTTGTTGACCTGTCCGCCTCAGGAATAAGAGATATAAAGTTCTCCTTGTAGCGTGGGTCTAGAAGTGTCACCAACCAGTAATGACTGTCACCCAAAATTTTGAGAATGCGAGGGTCATGGAACAGGCAGCGTAACATAAACTCAGCCGTGCGTGCCAGACTGCTAAAAGGCAAGACTTCCGTGTCCTCACCAAGAGGATGACTGACCATGCTCTCTTCCCCCTCCTCCTCCTTCTCCTCTCTGTCCTCAGGCCATCAATAACAGACGGTATGACAGTTGTGCAGGTAGTACCGTCTATAGCACATAAAACTAGCTCCTGTTCTTCCTCCTCCTCCTCATTGTCACCCAATCCATGTTGGTATGAGATGAGGCTGGGCTGTGTGTAATCACCCTGTTTGGTTCCTTGCTCCATCTCATCGTGCTCCGCCTGCAATGCATCCTCTTTGAATGTGAGCAGAGAGCGTTTCAGAAGACAAAGAAGCGGAATGGTGATGCTAATTATGGCGTCATCGACGCTCACCATCTTGGTGGAGTCCTCAAAGTTTTGGAGGATGGTACATATGTCTGACATCCATGTCCACTCCTGAGGTCTTATGTGTGGAGTCTGAACTGAATACCGATGGCCTCGTTGATGCTGGTACTCAACAACTGCCCTCTTCTGCTCACAAATCCTTCCCAACATCTGCAGTGTAGAGTTCCAACGTGTGGGGATATCACACACCAGTCTGTGAGCCGGAAGCTGCAAATGCTGCTGAAACACAGCAAGGGCGACGGAAGCTGTAGGTGACTCTCTAAAATGAGCACACAGGCGGCATACTTTAACAAGCAGATCTGGCAGCTCCGGGCAGGATTTGAGAAAATGCTGAATTACGAGGTTAAGCTCATGGGCCAGGCATGGTACGTGTGTGAGCTCGCCTCGCCTCAGAGCCGCCACCAGGTTCCAGCCATTGTCACACACGACCATGCCTGGCTGTAGGTTCAGCGGTGTGAGCCACATATCTGCCTGCTCTTTCAGAGCTGTCCACAACTCTTCAGCATTGTGTGGTTTGTCAAGTAAGCATATTAGCTTTAGCACAGCCTGTTGCTGCTTGGCCAAGGCAGTGCTGCAGTGCTTCTAACTTGTGACTGATATGGTCATTTCGGAGATGGAGGCTGAAGAGGAGGAGGAGGCTGAGGAGAATGAGGTGGAGGAGCTGTAGACTGTGGGGGCAACCCTGATTGACCTAGGGCCCGCAATCCTTTGCATCGGGAGGGCGTGTTCCAAGGTCCGACCGGGTCCCGGCTTCCACTATGTTAACCCAGTGTGCTATCAGCGAGATGTAACGTCATTGCCCACTAGCACTTGTCCACGTGTCCATGGTTAGGTGGACTTTCCTGGAAACTCCGTTGTTGAGGTTATGGCTAATGTTTTGGGACACGTGCTTGTGTAATGCGGGGACGGCACACCGGGAGAAATAGTGGCAGCTGGGGCCTGAGTACCGAGGGACGGCCGCCGCCATCAGGTTGCGGAATGCTTCCGTCTCCACGAGCCTAAAAGGCAACATTTCGAGCGCAAGCAGTCGCGAAATGTGGGAATTTAGTAGTGTGGCCTGTGGGGCATTGGCTGCGTATTTGCGCTTGCGTTCCAAGGACTGGGGTATGAACAACTGAATGCTGCACTGGGAAAAGGACATGGACGTGCTTCCTGATGTTGCTACTTGAGAGTATGCAACAACTGTTGCAGGGCAGGAGGCATCTTTGCATGCACTATGGACAGTTCCTGGACCCTGGGGTTCGGCCCACAAAGTCGGGTGCTTTTCTGCCATGTGCCTGATCATGCTGGTCGTGGTTTTGCTACCCCTGCTGATGTTGACCTGACAGTTAGTGCAAATGGCCTTTTTGGGGTTATCGGCAGAGTCTTTAAAAAACAACCAGAATCAGGAAGGCCTAACAGTTTTACTGGCAACTTCCGTCGTGTTGGTGTTATGGGGAACAGTTGCCCACCTTCTGTCTGCGGCCACCACACTGCTTCTTCCTGCCTGTTGGGGTGCTCTGCCTCCATCCTCCTGTGTGCTTCTGTCCTCGCTCTGCATGTCCTCCTGCCAGGTTGGGTCAGTTACTATATCATCCACCACCTCGTTTTCCACTTCCGCATCCTGGTCCTCCTCCTGACTTTCTGACAATTGTGTCTCATCATCGTCCACCTCTTGTGACACTTTCCCAACGTCGCCTTCGTGTGAACGTGGCTGCTCAAATATTTGGGCATCGCTACATGCGATATCCTCTTGCCCGCTTCAAGTGGACCGGGCGAGAGGCCCGAATCTATAAATGGAAAAATGAACAGCTATTCGGAGGATCCAAGTGTGGGATCAGTTGTCTCTGGGCACTCGGCATGGTGGGAGGAAGGAGGATCGGGATGAGCAATATGCTGTCCAGACTCACCGCTACTGAGACTTGACCGTGTCGAAGACAGGGTGGTGGTAGTGGCTAAGTGACTGGAAGCATTATCTATTATCCAACTAATGATCTTTCACACTGCTCTGTGTTCAATAGTGATGTTCTGCGGTCGACTATAAATTGGGACAGGAAGGTCGAGGGAGAAGATGTGGGTGTTTGTTGTGGCACAATTTCAGCTTGCCCACGGCCTCAGCCTCTGCATTCACCATCACCATCACGTCCAGTTCCCTGTCCCTTGCCATGTGCCTTGCCCATTTTAAATGGAGGACAATATCTTCTACGCTCACTACAAATGGCTGAATTTGGAGCGAACTTATATGTGATCCGTGTGACTGACAAACCACAGTTTTAAATAGCTGGCCTGTAGGTAACTATTTTGAACAGCAAACCGGTGTCAAAAACTTTGCTGACACACTGAAACAAATTTTTAATGGAGGTCAGAAATGGCAGTATTTTCTGAAAACGTATATGTGATCTGTGTGACGGAGAAAACACAGTTTTAAACAGCTGGCTTGTAGGAAACTATTTTGAAAAGCAAACTGGTGTCAATAGCTTCACTGACACACTGAAACAATTTTTCAGTGGAGGCCAGAAATGGCAATATTTTCAGCGCAATTATATATGATCCGTGTGACGGAAAAACCACAGTTTTAAATAGCTGGATTTTTAGTGTTCTAATATGGAAAGGACCTGGCTGTATTCTGCAGTGCCAACAAGCAAATGGCACAGAAAAACGTTGTTCTCTGGATTGCTTTTTAAGCAAATGATGAGGATTAAGATCCAAAAAAAATGATTCCTGGCCTATGTCTAAATATATCTAACAGCAGCAGCAGCAGACAAAACTGGAATGCAGCCTCTTGTGCTATATGCACTGCAGTCTGCTATATACCCTGCCTGCCTGCCTATATACACTGCCTGCCTGATATCTTTGCAGATAGATTAGTCCTCAGAAGGACTGTTTGTTGAGATGGATATGTGTAATATACTTCTGTTCTACCTACACTACCTAATAAACAAGTGAATCTCTCCCTAGCTCAGCAGCACCTCTCCCTTCACTGTCTGATTACGGAGTGACTGTGACAAGCACGGCAGCACCAAGTGTGATATAGACCTGATGACGCTGTGGGGCCAGCCAATCACTGTAATGCCACAACTAACATCGCTGCGGCATTACAGTGAGTGGCAGGCAATACCTGCATGTTCATTGGCTCTGTAAAGAGCACCAAACATGCAGGGAGGGGACCCGAGATCCCGCCGAGCAACCCCAGAAATACTCGGCGAGTGCCGAGCATCTCAAGCAGTGAGATGCTCGGGTGAGTACCGAGCAGTAGCGAGCATGCTCGCTCATCACTATTCTTCAGTTGATTATGACATCAAACGATTATGACATCATCAGTTGATTATGACACAATCAAACTATTATGACATTATCAGTTGATTATGACATGATCAAATGAATATGACATAATAGGAAGATTATGACATCATCAGTTGAATATGATATAATTGAACGATTATGACATTATCAGTTGATTATGACATGGTCAAATGAATATTACGTCATCAGTTGATTATGATATCATCGAATGGTTATGACATCATCTGTTGATTATGAAATCATCGAATGATTATGATATCATCAAACGGTTATGACATCATCAGTTGCTTATGACATAATTGAATCATAATGACATCATCAGTTGATTATGACATCATTGAACGATTATGACATCAGTAGTTGATTGACATCATCTAATGATTATGACATTATCAGTTGTTTATGACACCATCAAACGATTATGACATCATCAGTTGATTATTACATCATTAGTTGATTGTGACATCATTGAACAATTATGACATCATCAGTTGATTATGACATCATCGAACGATTATGACATCAGTTGATTATGACATCATCGAGCGATTATGACATCTTCAGTTGATTATGACATCATCAGTTGATTATGACATCATCAAATGATTATGACATCATCAGTTGATTATGACATGATCAAATGAATATGACATAATCAAAAGATTATGACATCATCAGTTGAAGATTACATAAGCGAACAATTATGACATAATCAAATGATTATTACGTCATCAGTTGATAAAGGTATCGAATGGTTATGACATCATCTGTCAATTATGAGATCATCGGATGTTTACGATATCATCAGTTGATTATGACATCATCGAATGATTATGACATCATCGACATTATCAGTTGTTTGACACCATCAGTTTATTAGGATATCATCAGTTGATTATTACATCGTTAGTTGATTGTGACATAATTGAACAATTATGACATCATCAGTTGATTATGACGTCATCGAGCGATTGTGACAGCATCAGTTTATTATGACATCATCGAACGATTATGACATCATCAGTTGATTATGACATCATCGAACGATCATGGCATCATCAGTTGATTATGACATCTTCGAGCGATTATGACATCTTCACTTGATTATGACGTGATCCAATGAATATGACATAATCGAAAGATTATGACATCATCAGTAGAATATGACATAATTGAGCGATTATGACATCATCAGTTGATTATGACATCATCAAATGATTATTACGTCATCAGTTGATTATGATATCATCGAATGGTTATGACATCATCTGTTAATTATGAGATCATCGAATAATTACGATATCAAACGGTTATGACATCATCAGTTGATGGCATAATTGAATGATAATGACATCATCAGTTGATTATGATATCATCTGTTGATTAAGACATCATCGAATGATTACAATGTCATCAAACAATTGACATCATCAGTTGATTAAGGCATAATTGAATGATAATGACATCATCAGTTGATTATGACATCATTGAACGATTGTGACATCATTAGTAGAGATGAGCGTTGTTCGACTCGAACTGTTAGCCAATCTCAAATTCGAGCTGTTTTGGGCGGTGTTCGAGCCGTTCGGCGAACACGAACGATTTGAGAAAAATTCGGCTGTTCGAGGTTATGTTCGATAACTGTTCGTGCACCAAAATCATAACTGGATTTTTTCTCAGTAATGATGAAAATTAATGTTAATACGCAGTTTGAGTGTACAGCGGGGTGGGGGGAGGGGCAGGGGATGGATCTCTGCAGGAATAATGAAGATCTCCATTTTTTTTTCTCTTTCCCGCATTTACAGTGGGGAGGTGCAATCTGTCAGCCTATCAGCAGCGCACACACGGAGCGAAGTGCTTTTTTTCACACAAGCAAGGGCATGTGTCATTGGCAGTGTATGTCACATGTCCTTGCCCTATAAGACCAAGCCATTTTCCCCGTCGCCACCATTTTCTCACTGCTGCAGCTGCGTGTTAGACGGCACCGCTGTTGCTGTGTGCGCTATACCTTGTTAATTTCAAGCCAATTTTCGCACAAATCTACAGATAGCTTGGGAGTAGGGAATAGTTATGACTGCAGTCCTTTTAAGGACTAGGTTACAGCATTTCCTACGACTTTTACCAGGCAGGTCTGTGCCAGTGCTGTGCAAGTTTTTTTCACAGCATTTGGCTGAATCTAGCAAAGCTAATCCTTTTTGGCCTATTGCAGAGTGTGTTAGTCAGTGGAGTAGCCTATCTGTGTTGCAAGATATACCACCTGTGTATAGAATACCAATTTTTTTAATGCACCTAGTGAAGTAAAATCTTTTGGGCATAGCATCATTCTATTAGTCCATCTATACTGACCTCCATCAGGTTGCAAATTGAATATAATTTTTTTCTGCATCTAGCTCTGAAAAAATATTTGGGCTTCTAGCAGTGTGTGGGACTTGTTCTATTAGTCCATCTATACTGACCTCCATCAGGTTGCAAACTGAATATAATTTTTTTCTGCATCTAGCTCTGAAAAAATATTTGGCCTTCTAGCAGTGTGTGGGACTTGTTCTATTAGTCCATCTATACTGACCTCCATCACGCTGCAAATTCAAAATATTTTTTTGTCTGCATCTAGCTCTGAAAAAATATTTGGCCTTCTAGCAGTGTGTGGGACTTTCTCTATTAGTCCATCTATACTGACCTCCATCAGGTTGCAAATTAAAAATAATTTTTATCTGCATCTACCTCTGAAAAAATATTTGGGCTTCTAGCTGTGTGTGGAACTTGTTCTATTAGTCCATCTATACTGACCTCCATCAGGTTGCAAACTGAATATAATTTTTTTCTGCATCTAGCTCTGAAAAAATATTTGGCCTTCTAGCAGTGTGTGGGACTTTCTCTATTAGTCCATCTATACTGACCTCCATCAGGTTGCAAATTAAAAATAACTTTTATCTGCATCTAGCTCTGAAAAAATATTTGGCCTTCTAGCAGTGTGTGGGACTTTCTCTATTAGTCCATCTATACTGACCTCCATCAGGTTGCAAATTAAAAATAATTTTTTGTCTGCATCTAGCTCTGAAAAAATATTTGGCCTTCTAGCAGTGTGTGGGACTTTCTCTATTAGTCCATCTATACTGACCTCCATCAGGTTGCAAATTAAAAATAATTTATATCTGCATCTAGCTCTGAAAAAATATTTGGCCTTCTAGCAGTGTGTGGGACTTTCTCTATTAGTCCATCTATACTGACCTCCATCAGGTTGCAAACTGAATATATTTTTTTTCTGCATCTACCTCTGAAAAAATATTTGGGCTTCTAGCTGTGTGTGGGACTTGTTCTATTAGTCCATCTATACTGACCTCCATCAGGTTGCAAATTGAATATAATTTTTTTCTGCATCTAACCCAGCCAATAGTTTTGGCCTAATACCACAGTTTGGCCACTCAGCTCTGCTCGGTTCCCATCCATTGTTTTTTTGTGCAAACAACTCCAGAGTTGTGAATTAGTTAACCACCAAAATGAGTGGAAAAAGGCCTGCTGCTGGTGGAAAGGGGAATAGGCATGTTGGGAAGGGGAAAAAAGGTTGTGTCCGTGGGGTAGGTGTTAAAGCAACAGTAACATCTGCAGAAGAAAGACCATCTTCCAGCCAAACTAAAATGTCTACTTCTTTTAGCGGACAATGTGATAAGATCCCTTTCTTACGGCCACGCCAATCGCTGCAAATTCCAGATGAGGCACAAAAACAGCAGGTGCTTCAACGGATATCAAGTGCTCCTTTAAGTGGGCTCTCCTCCGCATCAACTTCAACATCACAAATACTCCAGTCCTCAAAGGTGTCACCCCAATCGCACTTGCTTCCTCACAGCTCCCAAATCTCCAGCTGCCCGTCTGAGTATGAGGTAGAACAGATGGTTGAGTCTGCAGAGCTGTTTACTCATACTATAGCCTGGGAATCAGAGGTCGACTCCAGCACTTCTGTGAATCCAGACGAGGAAATGATCTGCACTGATGCCCAGAATCTTTATGAGTCGGATCCAGGACCAGACGCAGAAGGTTCTGACCATAATGTAGACCCTCATTCCCAAACTGTAACTCCTGTTGGTGGAGACAATGAGGAAGACGATGATGAGACTCAAATACCTGATTGGAGCGACAACTTTAGTTTTTGGTCAGGGCAGGAACAGGTTGGCTCTGAGGACGACGGGTGTGATAACGCACAGGGTGATGATGATGAGGTTGGAGATCCCACTTACTGTCAACCCACAGTCAGCCAAGAGATGAGGTCAGCAGTGGAGGTGGAGGAAGATGCTAGTGACGACGAGGTCAGGTTGCGCCTTCCTGGACAGAGACGTAGTACTGGAAGCACGTCAACAACTGCATCCTCAAACACAACTCTGCCTCTCACCACAAGTCGTGGTGGCTCTTCAGGTCGCATGGGTGCTAAGCCTTGCATAGCCTGGGCATTTTTTCAGATCGATAAAGATGACCCAACTCGTGTTATCTGTAACATTTGTCAGCAAAAGCTAAGTAGAGGCCAAAAAATACATAGTTTGAGTACTTCATGCATGAACCGGCACATGGACATGAAGCATAAGTTGCAGTGGGAAGCTGTCACGGGTGTGTTGCCACGAAGATCGTCACGAGTACACAGCCTGACTTCTCGCAGCTGACTTGTTGGTGCTTTGTGTTTCTCGGCAGTGAGGGAGTTAATTCTCTCTCTCTCTCTGGGCTAGATGAGGTCCAGCCTCGCCCAGCTGCAATCAATACTTCTGTAGTTAGACTCCTTCATATACCTGCTGGTCTGTTTGGGAGGGGTCGGTGAAAATGTCACGCTGTCTCTGTATACTGGAGGTAGGAGGCCTAAGCTGACCCTAAGCTGGGGCCCTGACTAATCCCTCAACCTGGAGGTACTGTTAAAGGTACAGAGGTCCAGGCCGCCAGCGTAACCCCTACCTCCTGAAGATCCCTGCACCTCAGTAATCTAGTCCTGAGAAGGACCCCGATCACAACCAAAGGGAACAAGAAATAATATGCCCAAACACAGCATTTCATTCAGACTGACAGAGCGGATCGTGGTGTTTGGAGTTGCTGAGATAAGTGTATTTGGAAGTGTTTTTTCCCTTTCCTCGCTTTATCATTTATCTCCTTTCCCGTTGGTTTTCCCTCTGTTGTAGTTGAGAAGTTGTTTGTATGCAAGGTGGTTTTGGTTTTTCCCTTGTACTGTCTCGTTCGTCTAAATACTGTGTTTGGGCATATTATTTCTTGTTCCCTTTGGTAGTGATCGGGGTCCTTCTCAGGACTAGATTACTGAGGTGCAGGGATCTTCAGGAGGTAGGGGTTACGCTGGCGGCCTGGACCTCTGTACCTTTAACAGTACCTCCAGGTTGAGGGATTAGTCAGGGCCCCAGCTTAGGGTCAGCTTAGGCCTCCTACCTCCAGTATACAGAGACAGCGTGACAGAAGCTCAGTGTGCTACAATGCGGCCTAGCCGGCCGGGCCAACCACCGTTTGCCTTATCTTGTGCATCCGCGGCCTCTTCATCCTCTGTGACTGGGGGGACAGCAGTCACACCTGTTTTGGGGCGCAGACCTGCCACCTCTTTACCCGCAACAGCCAGCGTGATTGGCAGGTCATCATTTTCTTTGGAGGTGGTAACACCAGCTGGTGTTGAGCGCTGTCCGACATCGATAGCACCACCTTTGGATCAAGGCAACCTAACATGTCCGCCTGCATCTTCCTCACAGACCGGCAGTTTGCCGGGGACACCCTTATCAACCCCGTCTAAGCACAATAGCCAGCCCTCGGTCCCTCAGATGTGGACAAGTAAAAGACCATTTCCTCCTAGCCATGAGAAAGCTAAGAGGTTGAATTTCACTATCTGCAAGCTCTTGGCTACAGAAATGCTGCCTTTCCGCCTGGTGGACACAGAGGATTTTCGAGACCTTATTTCCGTCGCAGTGCCCCAGTACCAGATGCCCAGTCGGCACTACTTCTCAAAGAAAGGTGTGCCTGCGCTCCACCCACATGTCGCACACAACATCACCGCTTCTTTGAGAAACTCTGTGTGTGACAGGGTGCATTTCACCACAGACACTTGGACGAGTAGGCATGGACAGGGGCGTTACATGTCGCTGACTGGGCACTGGGTAATTATGGTGACAGCAGGACAAGGGGCTGCTGTCCAAGTCTTGCCGTCCCCACGAGTTCTGCGTCAATCCTCTCTATGTCAAAGTTCCTCCACTGCTTCTGCCTCCTCAACCTCCTCTCGGTCTTCCACCTGCACCCAAAGCCTGTCTGGTCATGCCACAAGCTTTCTAACTGCGCAGAAGGGATCCTGCACACCTCCTTACTATGCTGGCAGTAGGGCTCAACGTCATCAGGCGGTTTTTACTTTGAAATGTCTGGGAAATGTGAGTCACACAGCTGAGGAGTTGTGGTCAGCTCTGGAGAACCAATTTCATGAATGGTTGTCTCCACTGGACCTGAAACCAGGTAAGGCCGTGTGCGACAATGCTGCAAACCTGGGTGCGGCCCTTCGCCGGGGCAATGTCACACACGTGCCTTGTATGGCTCACGTGTTGAACCTGGTTGTCCAGCAATTTTTAGCCCACTATCCCAGACTAGATGGCCTTCTGCAGAGGGCACGATCGCTGTGTGCTCACTTCCGCCATTCGCATCCCGCAGCTCAGCGACTTACATCTCTACAGAAGTCATTGGGCCTGCCACTTCACCGGCTAAAATGCGATGTGCCTACCCGGTGGAATTCAACTCTGCACATGTTGCAGCGACTGTGGCAGCACCGACAAGCCCTGGTGCAATACGTTCTGACGTATAGCCTGGGCCACCGAGATCCAGAGGTGGGGCAAATCACGCTGGAGGAGTGGTCTCAGATCAGGGACCTATGCACCCTTCTGCACAGTTTTGAAATGGCGACGAAGATGTTTAGTGCTGACGATGCCATTATCAGCATGACTATTCCGGTGATTTACATGCTGGAGCACATGTTAAACAGAATTCGGAGTCAGGTGGTGGCACAAGAGGAGGTGGAGGAAGTAGAGGAGGAGGAGTTGTATGCGGAAGGGCTAACATCTGCAAGGTCCAGACGGTCGGCAGCACCAAGGCGGCAGGCATGTGAGGGTTGGGGAGATGGTTTTACCAGGGCTCATGGTAGCAGCCAAACTAGTGAGGAAGGTGCAGGAGCCCAGGAAGAAGTGGAGGATGAACTGATGGAAGACTCATCAGATGAGGGAGACCTTGATCACATTTCTGTTGTGCGAGGTTGGGGGGAGAGGACAGAGGAAGGAAGCATGATTGTTACCTCGCCATCAACACAACAGGGACTTGGTGCTCCTGGATGTGCAACACACATGAGTGCCTTCTTGCTGCACTACCTGCAACATGACCCTCGAATTGTGAGAATTAGAAATAATCCTGACTACTGGGTTGCCACACTGTTAGATCCCCGGTACAAAAGTAAATTTGCAGAAATTATTCCTGCCATAGAAAGGGATGCACGCATGCAGGAGTATCAGCAGAGACTGTTGCAGAATCTTACATGTGCTTTTCCACAAAACACCAGTGGTGCACGTAGTGAATCTCACAGTTCCAACTTGCCAACCGTGGGACCGTCAAGTGTTCAGCACTCAAACCGTAACAGAACCACAGTATCTGCTGGTAACATCAATTTTGCGGAATCATTTCACCACTTTTTTAGCCCATCCTTTGCAAGGCCACAGGAGACAAGAAGTCTGACACATAGTCAACGCCTAGAGACGATGGTACAGGAGTATCTCCAAGTAAACACTGAAGCCATGACTGTGTCACTGGACCCTTGCTCTTTTTGGGCTTCCAATCTGGATAAATGGCCGGAGCTAGCCACTTACGCCTTGGAGATCTTGTCATGCCCCGCAGCCAGCGTTCTGTCTGAACGTGTGTTCAGCGCTGCTGGTGGTGTGCTGACAGATAAGCGCACGCGGCTCTCCACTGATAATGTAGACAGACTCACGTTCATAAAGATGAACAAATCATGGATCCGAAATGACTTTTCTACCCCTGTGTCATCCTGGGGAGAGTAAAAGATGGATGATTGGTTAAAATCACCCTACCAACCGTTTTAAGCTTTCAAATTACTAATCATGTTTATCTGTATCTTGGCTGGAAAATAATTTGGGCTTTGTAGCAGTGTGCAGCACTGATCCTATTAGGCCATCTATACTAAGCTCCACCAGATTTAAAATTAATAATAATTTTTGGCTGCATCTAGCCCGGAAAATAATTTTGGGGCTCCGAGATGCGCAAGACACATAAGTGCCTTCTTGCTGCACTACCTGCAACATGACCCTCATATTGTCAGAATTCGAAGTAATCATGACTACTGGGTTGCCACACTCTTAGATCCCCCAAACTTTTCGATCAACCTTTTCATTTTAATAAAGACCAAAAAAATGGTCATTTTTGAAATTATAAGCATTAGCAGGTTATTAGAAACTGAAATCAAACAGTTTTCAACTTAAAACTTTATTCTAGGTGATGTTACATTTTCACATAGGACCCCTTGTTCGAAAGGAGCTTCTGAACTCTCTCGTCCATTGAATTTGTCAGGTTTTGGATGGTTTCTGCTTCAATTGTTTTGCATGAGGACAGAATACCCTCCCAGAGCTGTTGCTTAGATGTGAACTGCCTCCCGCCATCATAGACACTCCTTTTCATGATGCTCCAGAGGTTCTGAATGGGGTAGAGGTCAGGGGAGCATGGGGGTCACACCATAAGTTTGTCCCCTTTTATGCCCATATCAGCCAGAGATGCAGATGTTTTATGTGCAGCATGAGATGGTGCATTATCATGCAAAAAAATGATCTTGCTGTGAAATACACGGTTCTTCTTCTTGAACCATGGCAGGAAGTGCTGTTTGAGAAAATCCACATACATTATGGAGTTCATCTTTAGCGCCTTCAGGGATCCTAAAGGGGCCGACAATCTCTCTCCCCATGATTCCAGCCCAAAACATTACTCCACCTCCTCCTTGTTGGCGCTGTAGCCGTGTTTGCGTGGGGTGTCCATCAACCAGCCATCCTCCACTCCATCCATCTGGACCATCGAGCGCTGCACGGCACTCATCCGTGAACAAAACAGTTTTGAAATCAGTCTTCATGTAATGTTTGGCCCACTGGAGCCGTTTCTGCTTGTGTGAAGTGGATAGAGGAGGTCGACAAGATGGCGTATGCACAGCTGCAAACCTCTGAAGGACCCTGCATCTTGTTGTTCGGGGGACGTTGGAGGCACCAGCAGCTTCAAAAACTTGTCTGCTGCTATGACAAGGCTTTTTTGCCGCTGCTGTTTTAACCTGACGTAATTGCCTGTAGGAAAGAGTCCTCAATTTGCCCTTATCAGCACGCACACGTGTGTACTGTGAATCAGCTACATACTTCTTGATTGCCAAGACACTTCATCCTGATCATCGCACAATGTTGATTGTAGTCATGCCTTGACCTAAACACTCCACAATTTGTTGCTTCTCAGCAGCCGACACATCCTTTTTCTTTCCCATTTTGGCAGAAAATGTAGGCTGCTTAATAATGTGAGACAGCCTTCTTAAGTAGTCTTGCCTTTCATTGGACACACCTGCCAAACTAATTAGCACAGGTGTCTGCAATTGCTTACAGTGATATAAAGAGCCCTGACACACATCACCATCAATGAGTTTAACTGACAAACAAACAAATTCTTCCCTTATCACTCCTAAACACTTTTTGCATAATAATTTGGAACGCAGTGTACATGTGCTTTTCCACAAAACACCAGTGGTTCACGTAGTGAATCTTACAGTTCTAACTTGCCAACCGTGGTCTGTATGGAGTTGTTCAATAAAGGGCCCAAAATTAAGATAACATAGATGGGAGAGGTCTCTATGAATAGGAATTCCTAAGTATTTGATACCCTGTGAGGGCCAGGCAAAGGGAAAGTTGGACTGGATGGAATCCTATATGGATTTGGGGAGGGAGACATCGAGGGCCTCAGACTTCGCTGCATTGATTTTAAAATTTGACCATGTAACAAAGTGATCTATTTCAGCCATAACAGCATGGATGGATATATGTGATTGAGTGATATATACTAGGACATCATCAGCAAATAGAGAGCACTTGTACTCGGTGCCTCCCACCTCAATCCACCTAATATTGGGGTTATGGCGAATTGATGAGAGCAGGTGCTCCGTCACTAGGATGTATAAGAGAGGGGACAGAGGACATCCCTGCCTTGTCCCATTGGTGATTGTGAAAGGTGATGAAAATGTTCTGATGCACCCCCTGGGCCTTGGGACACCCGGAGCCGGACCCTTTTTGTTGGATGCTGGTGGTTGTAGTCTTCGTGGCGGCGACCCGGTTCCGTGGCTCAGGGTGGTCAAACCAGTGGCGGAACTATTTATGTGGTTTTGATGTTTAAATATCCGACTACGCCACCCGTGGATTGCGGTCAGAGTGAACCGCCGCTGCAGGGCAGACCGCTGAGGCTGGTGTTGTGGGTGCAGCAGAGCGTAGCATAACTCCCCACGGGAGGAGTATAGCCTCAGGGCAGTGTATGCGGAGGATGGGGGTGATGGTGCAGGGCAGCAGCAGTAACGACACGGAGTCAGTGATGCAGTCCAGGGCCTTTACTCACAGTTCTTATTATCTAGACCACGTCTGCAGGTAACGGCT
The DNA here is from genome assembly GCF_046119375.1 of Phyllobates terribilis. Classification (NCBI taxonomy): domain Eukaryota; kingdom Metazoa; phylum Chordata; class Amphibia; order Anura; family Dendrobatidae; genus Phyllobates; species Phyllobates terribilis. Next base: position 285,168,627 of record NW_027362769.1, on the reverse strand, counting down.
GCCCACGTCGTACTGTGCTCACCAGGTGAGGGGCTCAGACAACTCCCAGATAACTTTGGAGCGCTTCACAGGACCCCCTTTGTGTGTCCTTTGTCTGGCCTTTCTTACCAACCCTTCTGTCCTGCTGCCTCGGGCCTCCTCTTGGTAAACTTGGCGCCAGTTTCCCTGACCCTATGTGGTGCCTTCCTAGCGGGTGTAGCGAGGGGCCACATAAAATGTCACAGCCTCCGGTTTCTAGCTGAGGGTCGTTTCCTGCCTCCACTAGTTTCGGGGACCGGTCTCCCCCTTTGGCCTGACCCCTCCACGCAGGTGGATTCGGGCGTGCGGTGGCGACTCGCCCGTCCGCACCCCTGGGATCCCTTCATTCCTCGTTCCTGGAGCCTTCTCCGCTCCTCTTCCTTCCTTCTCCCTCTTCCAGGCCTGGGCCTCTGTTACTAGGCCCGCCTCCGGAGCAGAGCTCATGCAGAGCCCCTGCTCACTGCCACTTCTGCTCAGACTTCTCTGCACTGAACTAAGATGGTGCCCACCTTTTATACTCCCTTCTCAATGCACCCAGGAACTGCTTCCTCCCTGCTCCTGCACTACAGGGTTCCCCTTCCTCAGTGTTCCCTCCCCCCACTCCAGCCAGGAACAGGGACTGTCGTGCCCATCTCAGAGGCATATTGGTCGCCCTGCCCCACGGCAATGTGGTGTAATGCATGCAGGTGTCGGGTCCTGATCCACACTCCATCCTTACCTGAGAGTGAGATATCACACCTCTGGGTGAGGTGCAATACCTCTGTAGCAACCGAGCCCTCAGGGTGCTACAGTTCCATTTATCTTCAGCCTAGGTGACGTATTGTGATACAGGGCCGTGATTTTGGCTATAAAAGGGTCCCCTAGACCCCTACCCCAAGCTTTTTAAGAGAATCATATATGGCGTGCCTTTCTCAGCATCCAACGAGAGTATCTAATTACAAATTTTTAACTGCATCTAGCCCAGGAAATACTTTGTGCCTAGTAGCAGTGTCTGCTAGTCAGCGGATTATCCCAGCCGTTAAGCAAGCTACACCACCTGTAGTTTGGACACTTAATTTTTTCAAAGGAAATGCTTCGGGACCACGGGATACTCAGTGAAGAGCATCAGGAGGCACCCCAAGGCATAGGGGCTGGGACTGGCAGTAGGATGCCTTGCGGTGGACAGTCGAGCTCGATCCTTATAAAAGCTTTTTAACTGCAGCAGCTTTAGTGGACGCTACTGGAGCTGGAATTACGCGGCTGCGGGCATGAGACTTGCCCTCCAATAGATCCTTGTAAATGGATTTAAAGTGTATTCATTCAAATTAGAGAGACAATTTAAATTAAAAAGCTTAGAGCTGCCTCCACCACAGGGGGGCTCGCTCGACCCACCAGCGGACAGGCACCAGTATTGGGAGAGGGGGGCTGGCCGTCAGGGTCCACCGCGGCTCTGGCACAAACCCGGCGACACGGAGGTGGCACGGGCAGGAGCGGACTGAACGTGTCGGCTACTCACTTTTTGGATTTTAGAAGGGCATGACATGCCTATATCTGTGTCTCCCCCTCCTTTTACTCCTCCACCTCTTTTCTTTTCGCATGACTATATGTACTTGTCACTTTTCCATGTGTTAGTTGCGTCTTCTGAGCAGTTTGTCAGCTTTTGGACACCTTTGAAGGTGTTTTCTATGTGTTTTTGTTTGCCTGCCATTGGTTTTAACGGTGTTCGAAGGTGTTCGACGAACAGTTCGACGAACAGTTCGGCGAACACACGGGTGTTCGACGAACCGAACCGAACTCGAACACTACGGGGGTGGCTCAACACTAATCATTAGTTGATTATGACATAATCTAATGATTATGAGATTATCAGTTGTTTATGACACTATCAAACAATTATGACATCATCAGTTGATTATTACATCGTTAGTTGATTGTGACATCATTGAACGATTATGACATCATCAGTTGATTATGACATCATCGAATGATTGACATCATCAGTTGATGATGACATCATCGAACGATTATGACATCATCAGTTGATTATGACATCATTAGTTGATTGTGATATCATCAAACAATTATGACAGCATCAGGTGATTATGACATCATCGAACGATTATGACATTATCAGTTGATTATGACATCATTAGTTGATTGTGATATCATTGAATGATTATGACATCATAAATTGATTGTGACGTCATCGAATGATTATGACATCAGATGATTATGACATCATGAAAAGATTACGACATCATCAATTGATTATGACACCATCGAACTATTATGACATCATCAGTTGAGTATGACATCATCAAAAGAATCATGATCATCATCAGATGATTGACATCATGAAAAGATTACGACATCATCAATTTATTATGACACCTTCAAATGATTGAGATCATCAATTAGTTCTGACATCATCAAACAATTATGACATCATTAGCTGATTGTGATATCATTGAAAGATTGACATCAGTTGATTATGACATAATTAATTGATTGTGACATCATCAAAATATTATGACATCATCAGTTGATAATGACACCATCGAAGAATTATGACATCGTCAGTTGATTATGACTGCATCAGTTGAATATGACATCATCGAATAATTATGACATCATCAGTTGATTATGACACTATTGAACTATTATGACATCATCAGTTGATTATAACATTATCAAACAATTAGGACATCATCAGTTGAATATGACATAATCAAATGATTATGACATCATTAGGTGATTATGACTCCATCGAATAATTATGACGTCATCAGTTGATTATGACTGCATCAGTTGAATATGACATCATCGAACGGTGATGGCATCATCAGTTGACTATGACACAATAAAACTATTATGACATCATCAGATGATTATGAAATTATCAATTGATTATGACATCATCGAACGATTATGACATCATCAGTTGATTATGACATCATCAGTTGATTGTGACACCATCAAACTATTATGACATCATCAGTTGATCATGACATCATCGAACGATTATGACATCATAAGTTGTTTATGACATCATCAGTTGATTGTGACACCATCAAACTATTATGACATCATAAGTTGATTATGACATCATCGAACAATTATGACATCATAAGTTGTTTATGACATCATTAGTTGATTGTGACATCATCGAACGATTATCACATCAGTTGATTATGACATCATCAATTGATTATGACATCATCAAACATTTATTACATCATTTGATTATGACATCATTAGTTGATTATGACATCATCGAACGATTATGACATCATCAGTTGATTATGACTAGAGATGAGCGGTGTTCGACTCGAACTATTCGCCAATCTCAAATTCGAGCTGTTTTGGGCGGTGTTCGAGCCGTTCGGCGAACACGAACGATTTGAAAAAAATTCGGCTGTTCGAGGTTATGTTCGATAACTGTTCATGCACCAAAATCATAACTGGATTTTTTCTCAGTAATGCTGAAAATTAATGTTAATACGCAGTTTGAGTGTACAGCGGGGCGGGGGGAGGGGCAGGGGATGGATCTTTGCATAAATAATGAAGATCTCCATTTTTTTTTTCTTTCCCGCATTTACAGTGGGGAGGTGCAAACTGTCAGCCTATCAGCAGCGCACACACGGAGCGAACTGTTTTTTTTCACACAAGCAAGGGCATGTGTCATTGGCAGTGTATGTCACATGTCCTTGCCCTATAAGACCCAGCCATTTTCCACGTAGCCACTATTTTCTCACTGCTGCAGCTGCGTGTTAGACGGCACCGCTGTTGCTGTGTGCGCTATGCTTTGAGTGTTAATTTCAAGCCAATTTTCGCACAAATCTACAGATAGCTTGGGAGTAGGGAATAGTTGTGATTGCAGTCCTTTTGAGGACTAGGTTACATCATTTCCTACGACTTTTATCAGGCAGGTTTGTGCTCTTAAATAGGTTGGGAGTAGGGACTAATTGTAATTGCAGTCCTTTTGAGGGTTAGGTTACATCAGTTCCTATCACTTTTTGCCAGGCAGGTCTGTGCCAGTGCTGTGCAAGTTTTTTTCACAGCATTTGGCTAAATCTAGCTAAGCAAATCCTTATTGGCCTCTTGCAGTGTGAGTTAGTCAGTGGAGTAGCCTATCTGTGTTGCAAGCTGCACCACTTGTGTATAGAATACAAATTTTTTTACTGCACCTAGCCAAGTAAAACCTTTTGGGCATAGCATCATTATATTAGTCCATCTATACTAATCTCCACCAGGTTGCAAATTAAAAATATTTTTTATCTGCATCTAGCTCTGAAAAAATATTTGGGCTTGTAGCAGTGTGTGGGACTTGTTCTATTAGTCCATCTATACTAACCTCCACCAGGTTGCAAATTAAAAATAATTTTTATCTGCATCTAGCTCTGAAAAAATATTTGGGCTTGTAGCAGTTTGTGGTACTCATTGTATTAGGCCATCTATACCAAGCTCCACCAGCTTTGAAATTAATAATAATTTTTAGCTGCATCTAGCCCGGAAAATAATTTTTCTACCCAATAGTGGTAGCAATAGAAATATGGGGCGCGCGCCTGGCTTACAAAAATATACGCTTCATAGCAAAAAACACCAGCCTAGCGCACTGCATTAATAAGGTGGCATCATCGTCTCTCCCAGTGCTAGGCGTACTACGCCGGCTAGCATTCCTGTGCCTAAAACACAATGTATGGGTCCATGCTAGCCACGATGCTGAGGGGTCTAAAGCTGCTGCTAACGCTTTATCACAATTCAATTGGCAGATTTTCACAGAGCTCCTCCCCAACGCCCACCCATCGGGCAACAGTTGCCCACCCTCCCTATGGCATCTAGTGGCAAATAGTTGATGCCATTAATCAGAGCATCAGTTGCCCCGTCGACGTGGCAAGCATACGGTAAGGCATGGGAAGAGTGGACACGACTAGTAGCAGGCAGACGGGTTGACCAATGTGAACAAGCCAGATCAAAAGTCACCATAGAATTTCTCCACCAGCTAATGATGAGGGACATATCAGGGGCATCAGCGCAGCGGTGTCTGACCGGAGTAGCATTTCACTTCCAACTACTGAATTGGGGAGATGTGACAAAGAGATTCATCATCAGACAATCCATAAAAGGGTGGAAAAGGGGTCAGGCAAGTCAGGAGTGTAGACGTCCCGTCCCGTGTCACTAAAACTGATTTCTCACATCATATCCCTAACACCATTAACATGACACTCACAATTTGAAGCAACACTACTGTCTACTGCATTTGCGATCGCCTTCTTCGCGGAGCTATGCATAAGCGAATTAGTCCCTCAATCCAAAATTACCACCAGTGGAGGCTTATTACACCAGGACGTAGTCATAGCCAATAATGCAATACGTCTACGCATACGCCAATCGAAAACGGTTCCAGTGGGCAGGGGCACTTGGGTACTTCTACAACCCACAAATGGTACACTGAGTGTAATCAAGGTAGGGAGAGAGGCAAGAGGTCCGGTCATCTTAGTTATACAGGCCGGGGGAAACGACCTAGGTCATCACAAAAGCGCATAACTAATGGCAATAATGAAACTAGACACTGAGCGCTTCAGAGAATTTTTCACAAAACTAACTATAGTATGGTCAGAGATTGTGCCGATAGCGGTATGGCAAGGTACGCGAGACATCACGGCCATCGAATGGACAAGGCGGGTAATAAATATTCGGATGGCAAAATTTAGAAGAGACAGAGGCGGTGTAGTGATACAACGCCGACAACTGGAAAGAGATAAAGCAGGCCTTATATGGCCCGACGGTGTTCACTTAATGGATATTGGACTGGACATATTCCTGTCAGGACTCCAGGATGGAGTGGAAGAAGCGTTAAGAGTGATGGATGGGGGTCAGAGTCCTGCATACGAGTACGCAGGATCCTCCGTGGCCTGTAAATAGAAAGGACATGTTGGAGAGTTACACTTGATGGCCAACTTGCCGGTGTGGAGACCCAGGGCATGCTGCAACAAGTGAATTATTTTAGAAATAAAATGCCTTTCTAATGGAATGAGTATAAAGAGTTAATAAAGCTGTGACCGATCGTCACCCATCCAGTTGTAAGAGTTACATTATTGTATTGTCAAGGAAAGGGGGGCGGTAGGGGGGCTGAGCGTCTGGGTTTGGTTGGGGGTCCCCACAGTCTGCCTAGGCTAGATGCATTTAAAAATTCTTATTAGATACACAGGCGGTGCAGCTTGCTTTGCAGCTGGGCTACTACACCCAAAGTATTGCTTAGGCTAGATGCAGTTAAAAATTCTACGCTGACTAGCAGACACTGAAGCTTTGGAGCAGACCTCTGAGTAAACAGCTCTTCAGACTCAACCATCTGTGTTACCCCAAGCCATAGTGTATGTAGTTTCTTACAGTTAAAAGGGGGGGGCGACCCAACCCACCAGGAAATGACGATGCCAACGTCACGTAAAACACAGCAAGGGGACTCCATTTTTTCCAAAAATTGTGGCACAGACACCACTTATGTGGCATCAATTGCCCCAGAGTTGCTTAAAATGGTTGGTGAGGTAATTTTACCAAATCCTCAAGCTTTTAGTCTCCCCAGCATGACACAGGGGTAGAAAAGTCCTTGCGGATGCATGATTTGTTCATCTTTATGAACATGAGTCTGTCTACATTCTCAGTGGACAGCCGCGTGCGCTTATCTGTCAGCACACCACCAGCAGTGCTGAACACACATTCAGAGAGAATGCTGGCTGCAGGGCATGACAAGATCTCCAAGGCGTGAGTGGCGAGCTCCGGACATTTTTCCAGATTGGAATCCCAAAATGAGCAAGGGTCCAGTGACACAGTCATGGCTTCGATGTTCACTTGGAGATACTCCTGTACCATCCTCCACTATGTGTCAGACTTCTTGTCACCTGTGGCCTTGCAAAGGATGGTCTAAAAAAGTGGTGAAACGATTCCACAAAATTGCTGTTACCAGCAGATACTGTGTTACTGTTACGGTTTGAGTGATGAAGACTCGACAGTCCCACGGTTTGCAAGTTAGAACTGTGAGATTCACTACGTGCACCACTGGTGTTTTGTGGAAAAGCACATGTAAGATTCTGCAACAGCCTCTACTGATACTCTTGCATGCGTGAATCCCTTTCTATGGCAGGAATTATTTCGGCAAATTTACCTTTGTACCGGGGATCTAAGAGTGTGGCAATCCAGTAGTCAGGATTACTTCGAATTCTGACAATCCAAGGGTCATGTTGCAGGTAGTGCAGCAAGAAGGCACTCATGTGTCTTGCGCATCCAGTAGGACCAAGTCCTTGTTGTGTTGGTAGCGAGGTAAGAATCATGCTTCCTTCCTCTGCCCTCTCCCCCCAACCTCACACAACAGAAATGTGATCAAGGTCTCCATCATCTGATGAGTCTTACATGCCCATCGCCAGTTTGTCCTCCACTTCTTCCTCGGCTCCTGCACCTTCCTCAACAGTTTGGCTGCTACCATGCGCCCTGGTTAATCCCTCTCCCCCACCCTCCCATGCCTGCCGCCTTGGTGCTGCCGACCGTCTGGACCTTGGAGATGTTATCCCTTCCGCATACGACTCCTCCTCTACTTACTCCACCTCCTCTTGTCCCACCACCTGACTCTGTTTAACGTGTGCTCCAGCATGTAAATCACAAGAATAGTCATGCTGATAATGGCATCGTCAGCACTAAACATCTTCGTCGCCATTTCAAAACTGTGCAGAAGGGTGTGTGGCGCCCCTGAGGGCTCAGTCGCCACAGAGGTACTGCATCTCACCCAGAGGTGTGGTATCTCACCCTCAGGTAAGGAAGGAGTATGGCTTGGGACCCTAACACCTGCATCCAACACATACCCGCAGTGGGGGTAGGGCGAGATTGCTCCTAAGGGAGAGCACAGTCCCAGGTCCCTAGCTGGCGGGAGGATCCTATGTAGTGGGTGTGGGTGGAGAAAGCAGCTTAGGGGAGCACATGACAGGGAGAGTATAAATAGGAAGCCATCTTAGAAAGAGCAAGCCAGTCAGAGGAGGAGAAGTGACAGGAGCAGAGGCTCTGCATGAGCTCTGCTCCGGAGGCGGGCCTAGCCTGGGAGGCCCAGGACTGAAGGAGAGAAGAGAGGATTGGGAGCAGGAAAGTTCCAGGAACCGAAGGGTCCCCTAGGGGTACGGGCCGTGCAGAAGGCCACCCGTACACCCGCTGCTACCAGGAGGTAGATGGGTCAGGCCAGATAAGGGGAACCGGTCCCTCAACTAGCGGAGAAACAGCAAGGCTCAACTAGAAACCGGAGGCTGCAGCATTTCATGTACTGCAGGTCAAAGTCCACACCAGTCTCACTAAGAAGGTAGCCACATAGGACCCAGGGGACGGAACACACGTCGCCCGCCAAGGCCTGAGGATACCGGATAGAAGTGTCACTGGGTGTGAGGTGCAGGGAGAAGGCCAGAGAAAGGACACACAGAAGGGGGTCCTGCTAAGTACTCCGGAGCTATCTGGGGGTGGACTGAGCCCCTCACTGAGTACGCACAGCACGACGGAGGAGATTGCTCTGGTACCTGTAATCTGGACAGCAACAACTGTGAGTAAAGATCTTGGGACTGCATCACATGGACTCTGTGTTCATTACTGACTCCCTGCACTACAACTACCATCATCCACCCACACTGCCCTGAAGCTACACTCTTCCTGTGGGAAGTAATAATACCATTGCTGCAAAACCACAAGCTTCAGAGGACTGTTCCGCAGCAGCGGCCCCTTTGGCCGCACTCCACAGGTGGCGTAGTTGGACATTATAAAACCCATATATACAAATTACCCTTGGATTGACCGCCCTGGGTCACGGACCGGGTCACCGGCACAGTGACTACAACCCCCAGCGTCTACCGGCCCGGCTCCGGGTACCCCACGGCCCAGGGGGTGCGTCAACTTCATAGGTCCCTGATCTGAGACCACTCCTGCAGCGTGATTTTCCCCACCTCTGGATCTCGTTGGCCCAGGCTATACGTCAGAACGTATTGCACCAGGGCTTGTCGGTGCTGCCACAGTCGCTGCAACATGTGCAGAGTTGAATTCCACTGTGTCGGCACATCGCATTTCAGCCGGTGAACTGGCAGCCCCAACGACTTCTGTAGAGATGTAAGTCGTTGAGCTGTGGGATGCGAACAGTGGAAGTGAGCACACAGTGACCGTGCCCTCTGCAGAAGGTCATCTAGTCCGGGATAGTGGGCTAAAAATAGCTGGACAACCACGTGAGCCATACAAGGCACGTGTGTGACATTGCCCCGGCGAAGGGCCGCACCCAGGTTTGCAGCATTGTCGTACACGGCCTTCCCTGGTTGCGTGTCCAGTGGAGACAACCATTCATGAAACTGGGTCTTCAGAGCTGACCACAACTTCTCAGCTGTGTGACTCACATTTCCCAGACATTTCAAAGTAAACACCGCCTGATGCCATTGAGCCCTGCTGCCAGCATAGTAAGGAGGTGTGCAGGATTCCTTCTGCGCAGTTAGAAAGCGGGTGGCATTACCAGACAGGCTTTGGGTGCAGGTGGAGGACCGAGAGGAGGTTGAGGAGGCAGAAGCAGTGGAGGAACTTCTAGATAAAGAGGATTGATGTACAACTCGTGGGGACGGCAAGACTTGGACAGCAGCCCCTTGTCCTGCTGTCACCATAGTTACCCAGTGCCCAGTCAGCGACATGTAACGCCCCTGTCCATGCCTACTCGCCCAAGTGTCTGTGGTGAAATGCACCCTGTCACACACAGAGTTCTCAAAGAAGCGGTGATGTTGTGTGCGACATGCTGGTGGAGCACAGGCACACCTTTCTTTGAGAGGTAGTGCCGACTGGGCATCTGGTACTGGGGCACTGCGACGGACATAAGGTCTCAAAAATCCTCTGTGTCCACCAGGCGGAAAGGCAGTATTTCTGTATCCAACAGCTTGCAGATGGTGAAATTCAACCTCTTAGCTTTGTCATTGCTAGGAGGAAATGGTCTTTTACTTGTCCACATCTGAGGGACCGAGGGCTGGCTGTTGTGCTTAGACGGGGTTGAGTAGGGTGTCCCCGGCAAACTTGCCGGTCTGTGAGGAAGATGCAGGCGGAAAAGTTAGGTTGCCTTGATCCAAAGGTGGTGCTTTCGATGTCGGAGAGCGCTCAACACCAGCTGGTGTTTCCACTTCCAAATGAAATGATGACCTGCCAATCACACTGGCTGTTACGGGTAAAGAGGTGGCAGGTCTGCATCCAAAAACATGTGTGACTGCTGTCTCCCCAGTCACAGAGGATGAAGAAGAGGCCGCGGATGCACAAGATGGGGCAGACGGTGGTTGGCCCGGCCCGCTAGGCCGCATTGTAGCACAGTGAGCTTCCCACTGCAACTTATGCTTCATATCCATGTGACGGTTCATGCATGAAGTACTCAAACTATGGATTTTTTGGCCTTTACTAAGCTTTTGGTGACAAAGATTACAGATAACACGAGTTGGGTCATCCTTATCGATCTGAAAAAATGCCCAGGCTATGCAAGGCTTAGAGCCCATGCGACCTGAAGAGCCACTACGACTTGTGGTCAGAGGCAGAGTTGTGGTTGAGGATGCAGTTGTTGACGTGCTTCCAGTACTCGGTCTCTGTCAAGGAAGGCTCAACCTAACCTCGTCGTCAATAGCATCTGTGACGCCAAGCTGCGCTTGGTATCACAGATCCTAGAAGAGTGCATTGATGGAATCCTTCACAAGAGGCCCCCATAAACATTGAGACATCTCCACCTTCCACCTCAGACCAGCAGAGGGAGCCCGTTAGGGATATAAATAGGGAAGGTGGAGCTAGGCAGTTCAGTTCCTCTGAAGAGTTCCTGCAGTAGAGAAGCCTAAGAGAGGTCAGTCTGCAGTGGAGCTCAGTCTAGTCTAGAGAACTCAGCTAATAGTTCAGCAGTGGAGCACGAGGCTCCTGTTAGCTAGATTCAGGGATCCCAGTTAGAGCTTAAGGTGTGCCGGCGCCATAAGATCGGTGAAGCGCGGCAAGCTGCTGTTAGTGTGTATAGCCTAGTGAGGGCCCGAGTAGGCCGAAGGCGAGTGGAGAGTTAGTACATAGGGGGCAGAGGAGCTTAACCAGCTCACCCCGAAGCATTTACCGGACACCGGATCCGAGCTTACCGGGATCTCTATGACCCAGTAAGGCATAACCGGAATCCCTGGAGAACTACAAGTCCCAGGATCGCTAAGGTGCTGATACATATCAGAGCCAGGAGACGCTTAGACCCCGCATACTGGGAGCGTGAACTCCAAGACAAGGCCCTACGACAAGGACAGAGACAAAGTTAGGCCTAGCTCCAGGCAGGTCAGAAACTTACTACGCAGAGGCAAGAAACAGGAGGCCCAACACCCGCTCATTGGGGGGGATCCTGATATGCACCCTTCACCCTACAGTGCTCCGGGATGTGCCTGAATTTCCACCAGTAAAAGCGACTGAAGTGACTACCGTGTCCGTTACTGTTCCTGCTCTGACCCAGCTGGGTCTCGTCTGTCCTGCATTCCCCCTGCATATGCTTTTCTGAGGCCTAGCTCCACCTGTGGGGAGCTATACCATCGAGCTGCCTTATCTCCGGCCTCAGTGGACTGCTGCAGCGCTGGTGCTTCGCACCAGATACCACAGTGGCGTCACGAACTCTTATAAAATTAACAATTATCCACCCTTTTAAAGAGTAACTCCGGGGTACGGGCCCGGGAGCCGACCACCGCGACATCCCAAAGGCCCGGGTACTGAGTCATCCCCATCCCCTGGGCTAGTCACATCCTCCTCCACCTCCTCTGCTGACCTCATCGACTGGCTGACTGTGGGTTGACAGTAAGTGGGATCTCCAACCTCATCATCATCACCCTGTGTGTTCTCACACCCGTCGTCCTCAGGGCTAACCTCTTCCTGCCCTGACCGAAAAGTCAAGTTGTCGCTCCAATCAGGTATTTGAGTCTCATCATCGTCTTCATCATTGTCTCCACCAACAGGAGTTACAGTTTGGGAACGAGGGTCTACATTATGCTCAGAACCTTCTTCATCTGGTCCTGGATCCGACTCATAAAGATTCTGGGCATCAGTGCAGATCATTTCCTCGTCTGGATTAACAGAAGCTCTGGAGCAGACCTCCGTTTCCCAGGCTATAATATGAGTAAACAGCTGTGCAGACTCAACCATCTGTGTTACCCCATACTCAGATGGGCAGCTGGAGACTTTGGAGCTGTGAGGAAGGAAGTGCGATTGGGGTGACACCTCTGAGGACTGGAGTATTTGTGATGTTGAAGTTGAGGTAGAGGAGAGCCCACTTGAAGGAGCATTTGATATCCATTGAAGCACCTGCTGTTTTTGTGCCTCATCTGGAATTTGTAGCGATGGGCGTGTCCGTAAGAAAAGGATCGTATCACATTGTCCACGAAAAGAAGTAGACATCTTAGTTTTGTTGGAAGATGGTCTTTCTTCTGCAGATGTTACTCCCCCCCCCCCCACCGCGGGGGGGCTCGACCCACCAGCGGACAGGCACCAGTATTGGGAGAGGGGGGCTGGCCGTCAGGGTCCACCGCGGCTCTGGCACAAACCCAGCGACACGGAGGCTGCACGAGCAGGAACGGACTGGCCGTGTCGGCTTCGCACTCCAGCGTAGTCCCTCTGCCCACTCGTGCCCGTAACCTCAAAGGGATGCGCAAGCGGCTTTTCTTCCCATGGCTGTTCCCCGCCCAGCAGGAATGTGGGGGATCTCAGGTCGGCCTTCCACTGTACTCCCTTACCTCCCTCGCCCTCTTTCCTTCTTCCGTTCTCCATCTAACCCCTCGGCTCTGTGGTGTCCGCTCTCCCTCCAGCTCTCTCCTTCTCACAGGTGGACTACCGCGTGTATTCACACTGTGGCGAATCTTTTGGGCCCAGGCATAAGAAGTTGTCGAGGTAATGGATAATATGTGCCCCCTTAGAAACGTCCATTACAACCCATTCGAGGAAGCAACTAAACGCCTCAAATAGTGAGCAGGATCTGGAGCACCCCATGGGCAAACAGCGATGTATATAGTATGCTCCTTCCCAGAAGCAGCCCAAAAGGTGGACACTATTCGGAGGCACAGGTAGTAAGTAACCGGAACGCCGCATCAATGTCTGTTTTGGCCATTAGGGTGATTCTTCCCAACTTCTTGATCCGCCTGATTGCCTTGTCAAAGAATGTACAGTATATACTACTGTACTTGGTTCTGCGTCGATGTTGTCGTTTACTGACCTGCCCCTTGGATATGACAAATGGTGGATTAGTCCGAATGTATTGGGTTCCGTTTTTGGCACAACTCACAACAGGGATACCACTGCGTCTTGTAAGGAAAGTGTTCTGAATGGAACCGCCATTCTACCTAAAGATACTTCTTTTTTTAATTTTCTTGTCACGACGTCTGGGTGTTGGTAGGTTGAGTTTAGTTTTTTACTCCAGCCTTTCTTGATTTTAGAAGGGCATGACATGCCTATATCTGTGTCTCCCCCTCCTTTTACTCCTCCACCTCTTTTCTTTTCGCATGACTATATGTACTTGTCACTTTCCCATGTGTTAGTTGTGTCTTCTGAGCAGTTTGTCAGCTTTTGGACACCTTTGAAGTGTTTTCTATGTGTTTTCTATGTGTTTCTATGTGTTTTTGTTTGCCTGCCATTGGTTTTAACGGTGTTCGACGAACAGTTCGGCGAACATACGGGTGTTCGACGAACTGAACCAAACTCGAACACTACGGGGGTGGCTCAACACTGATTGTGACATCATCAAACGATTATGACATCATCAAACGAATATGACGTCATCACACTATTATGACATCATCAGTTGATTATGTCATCATCAGTTGATTGTGACATCATCGAATGATTATGACATCATCAAATGAATATGACATCATCACACTATTATCACATCATCAGTTGATTATTATATCATCGAATAATTATGACATCATAAGTTGATTATGACATCATTAGTTGATTTTGAGATCATCGAACGATTGTCATCATTAGTTGATTATGACAGCATCAAATGATTGACATCCTCAGTTGATTATGACATCCTCAGTTGATTATGACATCATCGAATGATTATGACATCATCGAATGATTATGTCAAATGACAACTTCTGTTACTGGATGGGCTACTTCACTCCCTTTCTTTTTTTGGGCTGCGGCACAGCAATATGACTTGTTGATAAGGGCCACAAAGAGGAGGTGCTTCAGTGGAAGGCAAGTGCTGATTCAAGAGGCTTCTCCTCTTCTTCCTCCACCTCAACATCACACACGGTACAGTCCACAGAGGTGGCACCCCAATTACCTTTGCTTCCCCCAGCATCACAACTGTCCAACTGCCCAACTGACTGTAGGGAACCACAGATGGGCGAGTCTGTATAACTGTTCACCAATTCTATAACATAGGCATCAGAAGTGTACTCCAAACATTCACAGAGTCAAGAGGAGGAAAGCATCTGAACCGATGCCCAAATTTTTTCGGTTGGATTCTGGGCAGGACCCTCATCACCAGACGTTAACCATCAGGGAGGGAGGTGATTCTGATGAGACTAAGATACCTGAGGCTCATGCGGACTGTACTGTGCTGTCAGAGCAACAAGAGGAGAAGGGTCACTCTGAGGGCGAGAAATGGGATAACACATTGGATGATGACGAGGTTGAAGATCCTACTTAGTGTGAACCCAGAGTCGCGCAGCCAAATAGCTCTTCTGAGGAGGTGGAGGAGTAAGACGAGAAAGTTACCTTTCACCCTATGGTGCAGTCACGGAGTGATGCAAGCACGAGGAGCACTGCATCCTTAGCCACATCTGTGGCGGTGGCCAGGAGCGGTCGCAGATCTGCAGCTCACAGGGGCAGCAAGGGTTGCCTAGCCTGGGCCTTTTTTATCATCGCAAAGGATGAGCCAACTCACCTTATCTGCAAACTTTGCGATAAAAAACTCAGTAGAGGGAAAAACTGGAATAATTTGACTACTATATGCATGAACATTCACATGCGCAAACAATATGTGTTACGCTGGGAATCTCACCACGCTGAAATGCGGACCAGCGGACCTCAACAACCATCAGCTGCTCCATCAACTGCATCCTCTGCTTCTTCCTCCTCCTCTGTTAACGTGCCAAGTATTGTCACACAGGTCTCCCACCGCAGAACCTCCGGTTCTCTACCCGATCCAGTCAGGCTGAGTGAGAGACCTTCAACTGTAACTTAAGCGGATATGCCTGCTGTGTTTGTTTCACCGAGCACATCACATGTTTCTCAATCCACCTTAACATCTGCTACTTCACCTCACTAATGGTCCAGCAGATTGTCATTTTCACCATACTCCTCCCTTTATCAACACTGCTGCCAGCCCTTGGTCCCACAGTTGTCGTCACATAAAAGATTGTTTCATCCTACACATGACAAAGCTAAGAGGTTGAACGCCACCATCTCAAATCAGGCGGTTTCCAAAAGCTGATGGCCGTCGCAGTCCCCCAGTACCAGTTGCTCAATCGCCATTACTTCTCTAAGAAAGCTGTGCCTGAGCTACACCAGCATGTCGCAGACAACATCACCCGTTCCTTGACTAAATCTATGTCTGCCAGGGTGCAATTCACCACAGACACCTGAACGAGAAAGCATGGCCAAGGTTGTTACATCTCGCTGACTGGGCACTGGGTGACTCTGGTGGCTGTGGGGGCAGGCGAGGAAGGGGCTGCTCCACAAATCTTGGAATACCCAAGGCTTGCAGAACAAACCTCTGTATTTCACACTTCCTCCACTGCTTTTGCCTCCTCCACCTCCTCTAGGGCCTCCACCTGCGCACTCAACATCTGCCTTAATGAGACACGCATTACAACAGTGCAGAGCGAATCCACACCACCTCCGTACTGCACAGCCAGGGCTCATCGCAATCAGGCAGTCTCCAAATTAATATGCCTTGGAGATTGCAATCATACAACTGGAGAGTTGTGGACAGCTCTTCAAACTCAGATTGAGCAATGGCTGTCTCTGGTGTACCTGGAGCCAGGGAAGGCCATGTGTGATAATGGTGCAAACCGGTTGGCGGCCCTACGCCGAGGCGAGCTCACACACGTGCCTTGCATGGCTCACATCCTCAACCTGGTGGTACAGCGATTTCTCTACCACTATCCCGGCCTGAATGAGCTGCTTCAGAAAGTACAGAAGCTGTGTGCTCAGTTCTGCCATTCGCACCCCTCATGTCATTGACTTCAATCGATACAGAGGTCTTTCTCCATGCCAGTTAACAGGTTGATATTCGATGTGTCGACGCAGTAGAATTCCACTCTGAACATGTTGCAGCGACTATGTCAGCAGAAATGAGCCCTGATGCAGTATGTCATGTTATGTAGCCTGGGGCGACGCAGTACCAACGTGGGGCATATCATGTTTACGGAGTGGGAACAGATTAAGGACCTGCACCATTCTGCACAGTTTTGAAATGGCTACTAAATAGTTAGCGCTGAGGAAGCTGTCATCAGTATCACTATTCCAGTCATCTACATGCTGGAGCAGACTTTGAATAGCGTGCAGCATGAGGTGGTTGTCCCAGGAGAAGAGGAGGATGCGGAATGGATAAGAATGTCTCAAAGTTCCAGACTGTCATCACACAGGCGGATGCCAAGTGATGGTAGATTCCTGCGATTGAGGGGATACCAGACATACTGTTAGTGAAGGTACAAGAGCAGAGGAACAAATGGAGGAGGAAGAGGTGATGACCTATGAGTGCCTTCTTGATACACTATCTGCAACATGATCCCTCTATAGTTATGATTCGAAATAGAGCTGACTAATGGGTTGCCACTTTGTTACATCCACATTATAAGAGTAAATTTTTCCAAATGCTTCCCGCCCTGGAAAGGGACCTATGAATGCTGGAGTGCCGAAACATGCTTTTACACAACCTTAAGAGAGGTAGACTGTCGAGTTTCACTTGAAAGTTCTCTTTTTCTTGCCATTTTGAGAGTTTCATAGAACAAACAAATGTAATGCTCCAGATTCTCAACTAGCTCAAAGGAAGGTCAATTTTATAGCTTCTCAAATCAGTCAAACCATTTTCAGCTGGGCTAACGTACTTGTGCAAGGGTTTTCTAGGGTTTTCTAAACATCCATTAGATGCATCCATTACATCTTCTTGCACAGTTAGCAAACACAATGTACCATTAAAACACTGGAGTGGTGGTTGTTGGAAATGGGCCTCTATACACCTATGTAGTTATTGCAAAAAAAAACAGACGTTTGCAGCTAGAATAGTCATTTACCACATTAACAATGTATAGAGAGTATTTCTGATTCATTTAATGTTAGCTTCATTAAAAAGAAATGTGATTTTCTTTAAAAAATAATGACATTTCTAAATGACCCCAAACTTTTGAACAGTAGTGTATATGTATATATATATATATATATTCTGAACTAACAATCCTAACAATCCTTCTGAGGACTAATCCAGCTGTATATAATCAGTGCTAGGCAGGAGTTGGCAGGCAGGCAGTGTATGTGGCAGACTGCAGTGCATATAGCGCAAGAGGGTTCATTGAACGTTCTATCTGCTGCTGCTGTAATAATTACAGATATTTGTAGACATAGCCCCAGATATCAGGGGCCAGGTCAATTTTTTTTTATCTTAATCCTGGTTATTTGCTTAAAAAGCAATCCATATTACCCCATTTTTTTGCTCCATTTGCTTGTTAACACTGCAGAATACAGCCAGATCTGTTCCATATTTCAGCGATAAAAATCCAGAAATTTGAACTGAACGTGGAAAATATTGGCCTCCTTTTCCATTCTGTTGCAGTGTGTCGGTCAAGCTATTCACACTAGGTGTCTGTGAAGAATAGTATTAGTAAATTTCAGTCCTGCTATTTAAAACCGTGGTTCTCTGTCATACATATCACCTATAACAGTGTTCCAAAATCAGCCATTTCTGCCCTCCATTTCGTTGCAGTGTGTTGGTCAAGCTATTCACACTAGGTTTCTGTGTAGAATAATATTAGTAAATTACAGACCTGCTATTTAAAACCGTGGTTCTCTGTCAGACGTATCACATATAACTGCATTCCAAAATCAGCCATTTCTCGTGAACGTGGAAAATATTGTCCTCCATTTAAAATGGGTAAGATGCGTGGCAAGGGACGGGGAAGTGGACGTGATGGTGATGGTGCATGCAGAGGCCGAGGCCGAGGATGTGGCTGAAAATGTGCCACAACAAACGCCCACATCTTGTCGCTCGACCTTCCTGTCCCAATTAGTAGGGGACCGCAGTACACAACTATTGGGCCCAGAGCAGTGTCAAAAAGTTGTTGGTTGGATAGCAGATAATGCTTTCAGTCACTTTGCCACCACCACCACCCTTTCTTCCACATGGTCAAGTCTCAGTAGCCGTGAGTCTGGACCGCATATTCCTCCCCCTGAGCCTCCTTCCTCCCACCATACTGAGTGCCCAGAGACAACTGACTCCACATTTGGACATGCAGAAGAGCTGTTTACTTTTCCATTGTAGATTCGGGCCTCTCGCCCGGCCAGCTTCAAGCAAGTCAAGAGGAGAACGTGTGTAGCGATGCCCAAATTTTGGAGCAGCCACGGTCACACAAAGGCAACAGTGGGAAAGTCCAATTACTGTCGCAAGAGGTGGATGATGATGATGAGACACAATTGCCAGAAAGTCAGGAGGAGGACCAGGGTGCGGAAGTGGAAGACAAGGAGGTGGATAATATAGTAACTGACCCAACCTGGCAGAGGGACATATAGAGCAAAGACAGCAGCACACAGGGGGAGGGAGGAGTAGCACCACAACAGGCAGGAAGAAGCAGTGTGGTGGCCGCAGACACAAGGCGGGAAATCGTTTCTCATAAAGCCAAAACGACGGAAGTTGCCAATACAACTGTTAGGTCTTCCCAAGTCTGGTTGTTTTTAAAGACTCTGCAGATGACCCAAAAAAGGCCATTTGCACCACCTGACAGGCCAGCCTCAGCAGGGTTAGCAAAACTAGCAGCCTGACCACCACCAGCATGATCAGGCACATGGCAGCAAAGTACCCGACTAAGTGGGCCGAACTCCAGGGTCCAGAAACATAGTTTTTTTTAAGGTTGAAGGAAGACTAAGTCCATCTAGTTGAACCCATAGCTTCCAGCTCACCGACTGATCTGCGATGTCCCCACATGTTGGAACTCTACATTGCAGATGTTGGGTAGGATTTGTGAGCAGAAGAGGGCAGTTGTTGACTACCAGCATCAACAAGGCCGTCGGTATTCAGATCAGACTCCACACATAAGACCTCAGGAGTGGACATGGATGTCAGAAATATGTACCATCCTCCAAAACTTTGAGGACTCCACCAAGATGGTGAGCGGCGATGACGCCATAATTAGCGTCACTATCCCGCTCCTCTGACTTCTGAAACGCTCTCTGCTCACAATTGAAGAGGATGCATTGCAGGTGGAACACGATGAGATCGAGCAAGGAACCAAACAGGGTGATTCCACACAGCCCAGCCTCATCTTATCCCAACGTGGATGGGGTGACCATGAGGAAGAGGAGTAGGAGGAAGAACAGGAGCTAGTTTTCTGCGCTATAGACGATACTACCTGCACAACTGTCATACCGTCTGTTCAGCATGGATGGCTTGAGGACAGGGAGGAGGAGGAGAGCATGGTCAGTCGTCCTCTTGGTGAGGACACGGAAGTCTTGCCTGTTAGCAGTCTGGCACACATGGCTGAGTTTGTTACGCTGCCTTTCCCGTGACCTTCGCGTTGTCCAAAATTTGGGTGACAGTCGTTACTGGTTGGTGACACTTCTAGACCCACTTTACAATGAGAACTTTCTGTCTCTTATTCCCTTGCAGGACAGGCCTAATAAAATGGTGTAGTATGAGAAGGCCCTTGTTGCGGAATTATTTAAAAAATTCCCATCTGAAAACGCTGGTGGCAGAGGTCACAGTTCGTTGGACAACCAAGGAGTACAGGCAAGAGAGACACAAATCCAATCCAGCAGAGGCAGGGGAACACTGTCAAAGTTCTGGGACAGTTTTCTAAGACCCTCCCATCGCACAGGTACTGAGGCGCGGGGTACTCTCCCAAGGAGGGAAAAGTTTCGAAAGATGCTGCGGGAGTACCAATATCCTCCGTGATTCCTCTGTGCCTTATAATTATTGGGTATCTGTCAGGTATTTTACAGAGACGACACTGGGGAGATCACACAATATTTCACCATGCGGGCACTCGGTCAGGATTTCGTCAGGGATCTGCGACCACACGGTCCCCAGAACTCATTACGGAGGTATCGGCAAGCGACCGGTGAGTGTATGGCATCACACCTCTGGATTCCAACACATGGAATATGTGTTTACGCCCTCCGTACGGTCACTGTCAGCTTCACGATAGCCCAATTAGTAATATTATTCGCTGCCATCACCGGCCGAGTTTGAGATATAATACAAGCCTGGCCGGACACCTGCGTTCTGGTAGCGTATGGCTTTGGGGAAGGGAACAATTACAGGACAAAAGAAACAGAACTATTAAATTTTATATTTAATCCAAAAGGGAGGCAGTGTTTAGGAAAAATATACAAAAGATTTTACAAAAGGAGACAATACAATACATAAGCAGTTACACAAAATAATAAGGATTAAAGAAGAAACTTACTCTATACAGCTCGCATTTTAAGTAGGTTGTGGAACCTCTCTTGCCAGCATTTGTTTACAGGGCCTTACTCATGAGTGTGTTAATTGGGTTTTTGTGCTGAGATTTAAATGGAGACGGCTCTTGAACTGGCAAGTGGTCGATTGCTAGCTCATGTCTTGTGACAAAGGTGGATAAGGGAGGGGTGAGAGGGGCTTCAGGGGAAGAAAGAAATAATATTTTCAATATTTCTCAATATTTTCCTGACAGTATCCAAGCTGGACACATGGCATGAACTGGCTCTCTACGCCTTGGAAGTCCTGGCCTGCCCTACCGCTAGCGCTTTGTCAGAGCGTTTTTTTAGTGCCGCCGGTGGAATTATAACCAATAGGCACATCCGTCTGTCAACTGAAAATGCTGACAGGCAGACTCTTATAAAAATGAAGAAGGGCTGGATTAGGCCAGATTTCTCAACAACACCGAAAGATAGCATCGTAACATAAACTCAAATACACAGTTTTTTTGGGGAGAATTAACTCTATTCCCATGCACCTCTGTCTTCACACCCAGACATAGGTATACCCCTCCTGATTTTGTCTATTTGCTCTTGTCCTCCTCCTTCTCCTCATCCTCATCCTCCACATCTTCCTCCATATCTACCATATCACCATATCTACGTCTCTTGCAATGGGCATTGGAGTTACTCCAAATTTTTGGCAGTCGTTGCATTCACTGCATAGGCAAACAGTATGGGAGACCCACTCCTTTTTAATGGGAACATGTCATACTCATTACTGTAGCCCAGCTCCATGTGTCTTTGAATTGTTAGTAGGGTTTTGGCAGCCGTTGGAATCACTGCATACCCTATAACTGTATAGCAGACCCTCTCCTTTCTAATGGGAACATGTCATTACTGTGGCCCAGCTCTATGTGTCTTTAAATTGTTAGTGGGGTTTTTCCTAAATTTTGGCATCCGTTGGACTCACTGCATACCCTATAACTGGATAGGAGACCCTCTCCTTTCTAATGGGAACATGTCATTACTGAGGCCCAGCTCTATGTGTCTTTACATTGTTAGTGGGGTTTTTCCTAAATTTTGGCATCCGTTGGACTCACTGCATACCCTATAACTGGAAAGCAGACCCTCTCCTTTCTAATGGGAACATATCGTTACTGTGGCCCAGCTCTATGTGTCTTTAAATTGTTAGTGGGGATTTTCCTACATTTTGGCAGCCGTTGGACCCACTGCATATGACGCGCCCCCTGGGCCGTGGGGCACTCGGTGCCGGGCCAGTCGTTGCTAGGGGTGATGTCACAGTGGCGGTGACCCGGTCCGTGACCCAGGGCGGTCAGTAAAAAGGGGATTTTATAGTTTTTATGTACAAAGTTTGTGATGCCACCTGTGGTATGCGGCTAAAGGGAGCCGCCGCTGCGGAGCAGGTCTGCTGGAGCTGATGTTAGTGCAGCAAAGCTGGTGTGGCTCTCCACAGGTAGAGCTTAGCTCCAGGGCAGTGTAGATGTTATAGGTTGTGCTGGGCGTTGTAGTGCAGGGGTGATGGCGCAGGTAATAATCACAGAGACAGTGGGGTGCAGTCTTCCGAGTTTACTCACAGTTGATAAGTTCCTCAGGTTACAGGTTCCGGACTACAACCTCCCACGTCGTGCTGCGTTCACCAGGCAGGGGTTCAGCAATCCCTCAGGTAGTTCAAGAGTGCCTAACAGGACCCCTTTCTATGTGCCTTCCTCAGTCGTCTTCCTGCGCTGGCTCTCGCCCTCCTGCCCTGCGCCTCACAATCAGTGTCCCAATCCGGTAGCCTCGGGTCTTGTCGGGCGACCTGCAGTCCCCTGGACCCTCTGTGGCCACCTTCTCGGCGATATAATTGCGGATGTGTCCACTGCAACTTACAAGTACAGCAGCCTCCGGTTCCTAGCTGAGCCTTGTAGTTCTCCACTATTTTAGGGGCCGGTCCCCTCTGCGGCACAATCCCTCCACCGCCTGGAAGATTCGGCGTATGGGTGGCCTCCAGCACTTCCCGTACCCCTGGGATCCCTTCTGTTCCTGGAGCCTTTCTCCTGCTCCCTCTCCTATCTCAGTCCTGGGGCTCTCACTAGGCCCGCCTCCGAAGCAGAGCTCCTGCAGAGCCTCTGCTCCACACACTCTCCTCCTCTGACTGGCTTGTCTTTCTCAAGATGGCTCCCCACTTTATATCACTCCCTTACAAGTGCTTCCCTGATCTACGTCCACCACCCACACCCACTACATGGTTCCCCCTCACTAGGTTCCCCTCCACTCCAGCCAGGGACCAGGGACTGTGCTCTCCCGTAGGAGCAATCTCGCCCTGCCCTACTGAAGTGGACGTGTTGGATGCAGGTGTTAGGGTCCCGGGCAGCACTCTATCCTTACCTGAGAGTGGGATACCACACCTCTGGGTGAGATGCAGTACCTCTGTGGCGACTGAACCCTCAGGAGCGCCACATACCCCCTTGGTAAAACACAGCACATCCGCGGGCTGGAACAGAGTAAAAAACGGTATGTTACAGACATGCAAATTTTTGAATGCATTCACATATAAGATTAATCAGCAAAACTTTTTCTTCCCTTTATGGGAGGCACATTACTTGAACGTTACTGGTTTCTTTATCATAACATTATAAGATTTTTTTAAATAACATTTTTTCTTCACATATAAAACATTTTCCATATAAAACATTTGTCAACAGGTTAAAGCACGATCTGCAACCGGGTGTCCATTTTCGTTATCAAGGTGCAAACTAGCAAACATGAACATGATGGACCCGTCCGAAAACCCTCAACGTAGGCCCTGGGCGTGGCTGCAGGGCATAGGTGATCCAGGTGTTGGACTACGTCTTCGGCCACGCCAAACGGGTTTTTGTTCTGAGGTCATTCGTTGTTACATAAAACCAATAAGGGGCACTTTAAGAAGTGCAATTATGTACAATGGAACGTTTTTGGCTGCTCACAGTCCTCAGCCTTCAAGTTCTGGTACCCTTACCGGGTAATCAAATAAACACACACATAAATCTGTCAAACTTGCAGTGTGTCTACCATACCTTTCCAGGTAACTATATACAAGCAAATAGTTCAGCAGTGAGGTTCCCTCCGGGGAGGAAATTCCTGATTTTTACAGGCTGACCCAGCCGGGTCTTCAGCCTGGGGCTGCGGGGTCTGGTCTCCTCTTCTTGCCACCCGGTACACCTGAAGGGCGTACCACCCGCGTTCGCCCTTGTGGCCTGTAAAGGTGACGTAGTCGCCGGGGTGTAAGTCCCGGCTGGGATGCCCCTGTTGGAGGTAGGGTTCTACATCCCGCCAGTTAACAAATACATCAGTGTGGATCTCCCGTATAAAGCCCCACCCAGCGTCAAATTTGACCACTATCCCCTCCAGATGTGGACTGGATGTGGTGGACCTTACCTGGTGGGCCCGGGCCTTGGCCGCCATGTTTCAGGCCTCAATGTGCTCCCACCGCACCTGCCGGTTATATCGCTACTTTTCCAACTGCAGGAGCTCCCTCCTGCAGTGTTATTCCCTCCGGAGGGCCTGGGCCTGCATCTCCCGTGGGAACCCCATGAGGTCCCGGTCGTCCCACCTGCCTCCTGGGCAGGCGACCGGGGGTGCAGGTGTGGGGGTTAGAGAGAGTCCTCCCTGGTCGCCATTCCTGGCGGACCAGTCATAAGTGGGGCCTAAGTATGCCCACTCAGGTACAGGGGCTGGTGGATCCGGTAGGGGGCCCAGGAGCAGGTCAGCTGAGCAGACGCCCGGGTGGGGATTCCACCAGGGGGTCGAGGAGCGGATCGGCGGAGCAGGCCAGGTGGTATGGGAATTCCCCCTGGGGATGGCGGAGCTGGTCGGCGGAGCAGGCGCCCAGGTACAGAGATTCCGCCAGGGGCTCGAGGAGCTGGTCGGCGGAGCAGGCACCCGGTGTAGTGGACTCTGGGCTTGGGAGCAAGTCGGGAGCGTGCGCGCCCGGGTATGGAGGCGCCGCCAGGGGACCCAGGAGCAAGTCAGCACGGTCTGCGCCCGGGACAGGGAAACTCTTCCTACCTGCTCCCGCGGCTGCTCCTGGGCTGCTCTCCTCCTCCTGGTCCTGGTTAGGCTCCGCCGGGGCTGGAGCGCTGCCGGTGGACTCCGGTGCTTGCTGTCATCTCGCTCTCATCTATTCCAGCACCTCTCTCTTCCAGCTGGCGATGGCTGTTTGCTCGGCCTCTCCCACCCGCCGACTTAGCTCACACATTTCAGCGTGGAGGAACTCCGCATCCTCCAGGGACTGCTTACTGATCACCTCTCCCAAGGTAAGAGGTGTCTCGTCTTGCCGAAGGCCGCAGGCTGGAGTTCCAGGCTCACCTCCTTCCATCTTGCCTGCCGGGTCTGGTCTGTCTGGTCTCTTTGAGACCACACCCTGTCTCCCAGTCTTCTTTTTTTTTCCTCTCCCCTTTCGGGGGCGGTCCCATGGCTGCATGCTGTCGGCCATACCTGGGGGCAGCTCCTCCACCTTGATGGACACATCCATGTTCATGGTCACTGCTGCTTGGGGCGTGCTCCATTTTTTGGTGCCATTTTGGGACCCGGCCCACGATGGGAGGCGGTCTCTTGTTGTCTTTGGTTCGCACATAATGGCGCCTGTTCTTCTGGGGCGGGCGCCACATTCAGTAATAAACACAGTCTCTAGGCGCACAATACCCGGTGATAAAGGGTGGGTTCATATCCTGTTCGTGACGCCAAGTATGACGCGCCCCCTTGGCGTCACGAGACAAACTGTACACTAAAACCCCTTTTTAAAGAGAGACCCAGAGTACGGGCCCGGGAGCCGACTGCCGTGATCTCCTAAACAAGGTAAAAGGCCCGGGTACCGAGTCCCCTATATCCCCCTGGGCGAGACATCTCTCTTTCCTGGTGTCACGAACAGGATTTCATGCCCGTTGCCACCGGGTGCTGTGTGCCGTATTTGAACTGTGTTTTAACTGTGGTGAACATCGCTGCCATTACCGTGTCGCCGCGCGGGAAGAAGTAACCGCAGGAATCGGAGAGGCTTTACTGCTGGAAGCACGTGAAGCTCAAGCCCCGCCTCGCGCTCTGATGCAGCACCAGGAAGCGTCAGGTCCTGGAAGGAGACCGTCGTCTACGGAGCGGCGGCCTACCCGATTAAAGAAACAGGAGGTAGGCTACGGTTAACTAGGGGGGCGCAATCATGGCCGACGACCAGCAAGACGCCGGAGCACCGGATAACCCTCTCGATGCTCAACTTGCGCCCAGCAGTGCTCAGGCTGGAGCGGTCGCCCCACCAGCAGGGGTCGTGACTTCGTTGATACCCATGGCCCTGCCGTGTATCCCTGGAGTAAAATGGCTTCCCCAGTATGACGGTAAACCAGACACCCTGTCTGGATTCAAAAGGAAAATATGCGGTGTACTGGATATGTACTCAATGACTGGTCAACAGAGAGCCGCTGTTTGCTGGGACAATTGGCTGGTGCCACAGAGCGGGAAGTTGAAACCTGGCCAGCCGCTGACCAAGAATCAGTATCTATTATCTTTAAGAGACTGCAAACTGTCTTTGAAAACCGCACTGAGACAGATCTCGGGATGAGGTTCTACCACTGTACCCAGAAACCTGAGGACAGTATTCGGGACTATGCCTGGAGCTTACAGGAAGCCCTGCGGGCCCTGAAACAGGTTAGTCCAGCCAGCATACACGGTGAGGAAAAAATGCTGACAGAACAGTTCATCCGGGGGTTGAGGTTCCAGGAGGAGAGCAGAACCGTACGGAGGTGGGCCTTAGATCATCCAAATGCTACCTTTGACGCCCTGAAGGACATGGCTATTGAGGGTCTGCTGCCCCTGGAACCATCAGATACTGCTATCTAGCATTACCAGGGTGGGGCGACCACAGTGCCCGCAGCACCCACTGCTCCTTCATTAACGGCTGAAACCAAAATGCAAACAGTGCCCCCTAGCGTGCTGGACAGCCTGCGCTCTGAAGTGTGTCAGCTAAATAAAACCCTGGCCACTGTCCTGAGCACCCTGCAGCTACAGACCGAGCCCGAGCCGGAAGGAAGGATCCTACTCGCCGACAGTCCTGAGGACGTTCCCTGGATGAGGAGAAGAAGGAGGACAGCGCCACCCCATAGGAGGACAAACGCCACCCCGTGGGAGGACCAGCGACCTCCAAGAGAATTCGTCTGCTACCGTTGCCACAAGGCAGGCCATACCACCCGGACCTGTCCTTTAAACGAGCAAATCCTGGGGCCGAGGGCCGAGACCCAGGAGGAGTAGACCAACCAGGCCCACCAAGCTGGTACCAACGGTTTGTGGGAGGAAGGCCTTTCCTGTCCATCGTGCTGGATGGCATAGCAACACCTGTACTACTGGACACCGGGTCACAGGTAACCATCTTACCTGACATCCTCTACAAAAGGTACTGGTCCCTAGATGAACTCCATCTGCCAGCCCCAAATCTCTCTGTGTATGCATCCAATGGCCTTCCTCTTAACCTAGTAGGGGTTAAGGACGTGACAGTGAAGGTGGGGAGAGCGGAACTAAAGGACCAAGGACTGATTGTAGTGGAGTCTAACCCTGGTGATACAGACTTGTATATGATACTTGGTACAAATGTAGTTGGTAACTGTTTGGGAGAAGTGTTGTTCTTACTCCAACAGATGGCTGACACTGCCAAACCGGGGCAGAGGAAGGTGCTCCAGAAAGAAATTCGAGCCCTCCTGTACCAGCAGCAGGTAAAACTAACAGGTGGTGAGATTGGTAATGTACGGGTGACAGACCCGATACCCATTGTGATTCCCCCCATGAGTGAAATGCTGATTTGGTGTAGGGCAGCAATAGGTCTCAAGGGACAGAACTACCAGGCGGTAGTGGATTCCACTAGCTCAGAGCACAGACCTACACTCTTAACTGCTAGAGGGGTAGTTGATGTGCGCAATGGGAGGGTACCCCTGCGTCTCCTAAATTGTGGGGAGGAGGAAGTCAAATTGCCAAGATACGCCACTGTTGCCAGACTGTATACTGTGAATAATGATGCCATACACACAATGGAATCCTTGACCCCACCAGATACAGTGGAGGACAATGACTCCGAAGCTCAGTTGGAGGATTGGTGTCAACAGCTCCATGTTGGGACTGACGCCACTCCTGTCCATCAGAAACACGGTGTTTACAGAGTGGTTCAGGAATATGAACAAGTGTTTAGTAAACACCCACTTGATTTTGGAAGGGTTAAAGGGGTACAACACCACATACCCACCGGTAACCATCCACCCATTAAGGAGCGTTACTGACCCGTACCACCAGCACATTATCAAAAAGCCAAAGAAATGTTGCGTGACATGAAAAAGGCAGGGGTAGTAAGGGATAGCTGTAGCCCCTGGGCAGCTCCCCTGGTCCTGGTCAGGAAGAAGGATGGTAGCATGAGGATGTGTGTAGATTATAGACAAATTAATCGAATAACACATAAAGATGCATACCCTTTGCCCCGTATAGAGGAATCCCTGGCTGCACTAAAAACTGCCAATTACTTCTCTACATTGGATCTCACTAACGGGTACTGGCAAGTCTCTGTTGCTGAGGAAGACCGGGAGAAGACAGCCTTCACCACCCCGATGGGATTATGCGAGTTCAACATTATGCCGTTTGGGCTCTGCAACGCCCCCGGAACGTCCCAGAGGCTGATGGAGTGTTAGGACACCGGAACTTTGAGACAGTGCTGCTGTACCTAGATGACGTTATCATGTACTCGAGGACGTATGAAGACCATCTGAAGCACCTGGCGGAGGTATTTGAAGCATTGTCCCGGTATGGGATGAAACTAAAACCTTCTAAGTGCCACCTGCTCAAGCAGAAGGTTCAGTACCTGGGACACGTAGTCAGCTCAGAGGGAGTAGCACCAGACCCGGAGAAGGTCACTGTCATCCAGAAGTGGCCTGAACCGAGAAACATCAAGGAAGTACGTCAGTTCCTGGGACTGGTCGGGTACTACAGGAGGTTCGTAAAGGATTACACCATGAAGGCAGCACCTTTACAAGATCTCCTGGTAGGACAGTCCAAGAGAGGTAGAAGTCCCCCATTCCAGTGGGGTAAAGAACAGGCTGAATCCTTTGCAGTAATGAAGGAAGTCCTAACTGGTGAAGAAACCCTGGCTTACCCTGACTACAGCCAACCTTTTCTGTTGTACACCGATGCCGGCAACGAGGGACTGGGAGCTGTGTTGTCCCAGAAGCAAAACGACAGAGAAAAGGTGATTGCATGTGCCAGTAGGAAGCTTCGCCCTACTGAGAGGAACCCGGAGAATTACAGTTCCTTCAAGCTGGAGTTCCTGGCCTTGGTCTGGGTTATCACTGAAAGATTCAAGCATTACCTAGCCTCAACTAAGTTCACAGCCTTTACTGACAATAATCCCTTGACACACCTGGAGACAGCCAGGTTGGGAGCCATGGAACAGCGTTGGGAGGCCAGACTGTCGAATTATCAGTTCACAATCAAGTACCAGGCAGGTCACAAGAATACCAATGCTGATGCCTTGTCAAGAATGCCCCACCAGTCGGACACCGAGGATGAAGTGGATGATCTCGAAGAAATTGAACTACCTGCTTTCCACAGAAATGGAACGGTCCACAAGCAGCATGTCATGGTAGGACGCCAAACCCTCTACCTAATCACAGCTGGAAGGAGACCCAGGACAGTGACCAGGTTGTCAGCCTCATCAAAAGACTGATAACCCAAGAAGGTTCTCACCTGGAGAAGGATGCTCCCCCACAAGCCAAACACCTGTGGAATGAGAGAAGCCGGCTGTTCATCTACAGAGAGAAGCTGTGCAGAAGGCATGTCAACCCCAAGACCCATGAAATGGTGTGGCAGATTGTTGTACCCAGGACGGATATCCAGATGGTGTTGGAGGCCTACCATGATCAAGCAGGTCACTTTGGCTGGAAGAAGCTGGAAACCTTGTTGAAGGACCGGTTCTATTGGGTTGGAATGCGGAGCTCCATAGAAAGGTGGTGCCGGAATTGTGGGCCCTGTAGCCTCAGAAGGAAAGACTACGGCAGCCAGAAAGCACCCTTGCAGTCCATCAAAACAACCCAACCCCTGGAGATTGTCGCTCTGGATCACGTCAAACTGTCACCCAGCAGATCAGGTTATTCCTATGCCCTGACCATGGTGGATCACTATTCCCGGTTCCTGGTGGTAGCCCCTGTCAAGGACCTGACAGCAGAAACTGCAACAAGAACGTTCCAAGCCTACTTCTGCAGACCCCATGGATATCCGAAAAAGGTGCTCACAGATCAAGGCCCTGCTTTCGAAGCTGAGCTATTCAAGGAATTCTGCCACCTGTATAGGTGCAAGAAGATCCGGACTACGCCATATCATCCGCAAACCAACGGTATGTGGGAGAAAATGAATAACATCATCATAGACCTGCTGAAAACCTTACCTTTGGAAGAGAGGAACCAGTGGCCAGAAAAGCTACCTGATCTAGTGGACCTGTATAACCACATACCTGTGAGTTCTACAAATTGTACCCCAGCGTACCTCATGAGGTACGTTTGTCGTGGTCGAAGACGTGGTCCAGCACCTGGATCACTTATGCCCTGCAGCCACGCCCAGGGCCTTCGTTGAGGGTTTTCGGACGGGTCCGTCATGTTACTCATGTTATACCATCTTCGGTGAAATGGACACCTGGTTACGGGACATACTGTAACTTAATTATTGTTACTGTTATTATCATTATTATTGTTGTAACCTGTTACAAAATGCTTCAGTCCAGGAGTACTGAATTGTACTAGGGGGCAATGTGGCACCCTGCTGTTCACAGGTACCACAGGACCCAAAAGGGTGCATGGATGGACTTCTCCACAAGAGGCCCTCACTACAAACACCTCCACCCTTCCACCTTATACCACCAGAGGGAGCCTGAATAGGGATATATATATATATGGAGGGTGGCGTTAGGCAGTCAGATAGTCAGCTAGTTGGAAAGTGTGCTGCCACTGAGAGCAGTGAAGACGCAGCACATCTGCTGCTGAGTTGAGGGCCCCGAGTGTGGCCGGAGGCAAAGAGGAAAGAGGAGTTTAGGGGGCAGAGGAGCATTATAGGCTCACCCCAGAATACGAACCGGACACCGGGTCCACGCCTACAGGGTCCTTTATACCCAGTAGGGATCACCGGCATACCAGGAGGACTACAAGTCCCTGGTCGACCTGAAGCTAAACCCTTGACAGGACTAGGAACCACAAAGGCCCCGGCGTCCAGGGATAGTGGTTGCCAGAGAAAGGTCCTACTACCAAGTGACAGGTGAAGGAACAGCACGACACAGAAGCTAGGCCCAGTTGCAGGCTGGCCAGGAGCTTAGAGAAAGGGAGACACGGATTATACCCGCTCACTGGGGAGAAGTCCTGAAGTGCACCCTTCCTACCGAGTACCCTGGACCGTACCTGACATCCGCACCAGTAAAGGTACTGAAGTGAATCCCCAGTCTCTGTCAGTTACTCCTGCTGTGCCATCTCTCCTGCACTACAAGCCCCAGCATCACCACCATCCGCACTTACACTGCCCCGGGGGCTCGCTCCACCTGTGGGGAGCGGAAACATCCCAGCTGCCATCCCGTCACCCCCGGAGGTCTGCAGCAGCGACGGTAACCATTACCGGAAACCACAGGTGGTGTCACGAGACAAACTGTACACTAAAACCCCTTTTTAAAGAGAGACCCAGAGTACGGGCCCGGGAGCCGACTGCCGTGACCTCCTAAACAAGGTAAAAGGCCCGGGTACCGAGTCCCCTATATCCCCCTGGGCGAGACATGAGCATAGCCTTAGGTGTGAAGGAGCATTTTTGTTTTTGGTTATTTATTTTGCCTTATATACAAGTCATTACCCTGGAAAGGATGTTCATTAGCATATTTCCCAGGAAATTCCATTTTGGTTGCATTTTTGTAAGTTTTATTTTCAGCCTGTAAAAGTGCCTTAATACCTCTGATAACATTGTTGACAGCAGTGACCTGGGAGTCAGAAATGCTTCCAGGGATCTTCCCCATGCTGTTCCCATGTCATTTGAGCACTGTTCCCATCGATTTGGGCAATTTTAAGGCCCTCTGCAGGTCGCCAGGGAGAGCAGCCTGAAAAATGCTCGAGTTTCCCATAGACTTACATTGGGCTCATTACTCGGACCGAACACTCGAGCAGTCCAATTTGCTCGACTGAGCAACGAGTACCTGATCATTTTAGTGCTTGCTCATCACTACTAAGGGCACTTTACTTTGTTTGCCTGATCCGAAGGCTGTTTGTTTTTTCTTTTTCTTGCTTGTTGGTTTATGAAGCAATAAACCGACATGGACTCTTAAAGGAACATGCTCCCTGTTTTCCTCCCGTTGCACCCAAGTGAGTAAAACCCCTACAATTGGTGCAGAATGCAGGTAACGTTCCCAGCAGAGACGTGTGACTGCTACAGGAAGTACTGCTTGTCCTGGGTGAAGTCTGTCACAAGCCAGCAAGCATCGCCAGATAAAATGGGGGATCTACTGAAACACCTGGTCCAGTCGCAGCAGCAGGAGACCAACAGGCTTTTGTTACAGCAGATCCAGCAGCACCAGCAGGAACAACGGCAGCAGATGCAGGTCCTGGCAATCGCCATCCAGGGCAAGACGAGCGCCCCAACTCCAAGTACACCCACGTCCGGAAGGCGGTAAGACAGGCTTTACAGAAAATGACCCTGGGAGATGACGTTGAGGCCTTACTGACAGTGTTTGAAAAGGTCGCCGAGAGGGAGAAATTTCACCAGTGCAGTGGGCAGAGGTATTGGCACCATACTTCACGAGAGAGACACAGAAGGAATGCTATGATTTAGCATTGCAGGATGCCAAAGATTATGGCAAGCTAAAAACCGAGATTCTGGCGCTCTTGGGGGTGACAATGACTATCAGGGCGCAGCGGGTTCACCTCTGGGCTTATCCCCGGGACAAACCACCTCGCTCCCAAATGTTTGACTTGGGTTGTCCAGGGTGATCCCCAGAATGCGGATGAACTGGTCGGACTGGTCAAGAGATACCAGGGGGTTGAAGGTTCCTTGAGAAGGCCCTGATGGCCTCCATGCTGTGGGTCCCAACAAGGGGCAGTGGTCCAAAATGGGGTGGGGCATCCAAGGTCCAAAGGGGCGGGGGAGGTGGTGCCCAAGGTCCCTACGGGTTATGTTGTTTGCTGGAGGTGCCACGGCCAGGGCCGCCATCAGGGCATTACTGCCCTTATTACTGTATGGGGCCCGGTGACCACAAGCAAAAAGGGGGGACCCGCCAGCCCGGGCCACAAGCACACAGCCCCCTTTCTTTGCTTCTGCTTACCGGGACAACAGTTCGGCGCATGATGCACCCGGCGGATGGAAATGAGCACTGTACCTTTACTCCACGGTCAGGTGCATCATGGTCCTGGTCATATGACACGCTGCATTCTCATCTTCAATCTGGAGCAGAGCAGCAGAGTGCCACATGTATTACAGGGATGGTGGCAGGCGGTAAGTGTGTGCGTGCGTGTGTGTTGCGCTGTGCTGCACTGCTGAAGGAGGGGAGGCTGCTGGAGGAGGGGAGGCTGTTGAAGGAGGGGAAGCTGTGGGAGGAGGGGAGGCTGCTGAAGGAGGGGAGGCTGCTGAGGGGATGCTGGTGAGGGAGGGGAGGCTGCTGAGGGGATGCTGGTGGGGGAAGGAGGCTGCTGAGGGGAGGCTGGTGAGGGAGGGGAGGCTGCTGAAGGAAGGGAGGTTGCTGAGGGGGGAGGATGCTGGTGAGGGAGGGGAGGCTGCTGAAGGAGGAGTGGTTGCTGGAGGAGGGGAGGCTGCTGAGGGGATGCTGGTGAGGGAGGGGAGGCTGCTGAAGGGATGCTGGTGAGGGAGGGGAGGCTATTGAGTGGAGGCTGTTGAGTGGAGGCTGTTGAGTGGCTGCGGAGCCGGAGGGCCAATTTTGTTTCAAGAGGGTGCCAACCCCCACAAACAGGTAGGGATGAGTAGTTGCTAAATGGGATGGCCCCCCTTTACTCTTGACTACTTGATAATTTTTTTATATTATCACTTTGAGTTATCATGTTTTGAGATGTATTTGTATTTACAGTGCATTGTGAAAGTATTTGGCCCCCTTGAACTTTTCTACCTTTTGCCACATTTCTGGCTTCAAACATAAAGATATGAAATTCTATTTTTTTTGGGAAGAATCAACAACAAGTGGGACACAATCTTGAAGTGGAACGAAATTTATTGGATATTTTAAACTTTTTTAACAAATTAAAAACTGAAAAGTTGGTCGTGCAATATTATTCGGCCCCTTTACTTTCAGTGCAGCAAACTTACTCCAGAAGTTCAGTGAGGATCTCTGAATGATCCAATGTTGTCCTAAATGACTGGCAATGATAAATAGAATCCACCTGTGTGTAATCAAGTCTCCGTATAAATGCACCTGCTCTGTGATAGTCTCAGGGTTCTGTTTCAAGTGCATAGAGCATCATGAAGACCAAGGAACACACCAGGAAGGTCCAAGATATTGTTGTGGTGAAGTTTAAAGCCAGATTTGGATACAAAAAGATTTCCCAAGTTTTAAACATCTCAAGGAGCACTGTGCAAGTGATCATATTGAAATGGAAGGAGTACCAGACCATTGCAAATCTACCAAGGCCCGGCCGTCCCTCTAAACTTTCATCTCGAACAAGGAGAAGACTGATCAGAGATGCAGCCAAAAGGCCCATGATCACTCTGGATAAACTGCAGAGATCTACAGCTGAGGTGGGAGAGTCTGTCCATAGGACAACAATCAGTCGTACATTGCACAAATCTGGCCTTTATGGAAGAGTGGCAAGAAGAAAGCCATTTCTCCAAGATATCCATAAAAAGTCTAATTTATAATAATAATAATAGTTTATTTTTATAGCGCCAACATATTCCGCAGCACTTTACAAATTTTAGGGGGGACTTGTACAGACAATACAGAATAAGCATATCTCATATCGAAAGGAGTGAGGGCCCTGCTCGCGAGCTTACAGTCTATGAGGAAGTGGGGGAGACACAAAAGGTAAAAAGTACATATATTGTATAATGCAGCCTTGATATACTGAATAGGATAAATAATAATACATGGACTGGTCGCCAGCCAGTATGTGTGCAGTCCTGACAGAGGCTTTTATGTGCATGGTTGGTTTGAACCCGAAGTTGAAGAAGATTTTAATATGGGGGAAAGCTTGGATGGACAGAGTGTGTTTAGGTGATACGCCAGTCTAAAGAAATGTGTTTTTAGGGTTCGCTTGAAACTGTGGGTATTGGGAATTAATCGAACTGTCCTGGGTAGTGCATTCCAGAGAATTGGCGCAGCACGCGAGAAATCTTGGAGACGGGAGTGGGAAGTTCGGATTATGGAGGATTTTAGTTTCAAATCATTTGCAGAACGGAGGGCACGTGTAGGGTGGTAGACTGAGACGAGGGAGGAGATGTAGGGGGGTACTGAAGCATGGAGTGCTTTGTGGGTAAGCGTGATAAGTTTAAAATGAACTCTATATTGGATGGGCAACCAATGCAATGACTGGCACAGGGAAGAGGCATCTGAGTAGCGGTTGGCGAGGAATATGATCCTGGCTGCTGCGTTCAGGACGGATTGGAGAGGGGAGAGTTTAGTAAGAGGGAGACCGATTAGTAGAGCGTTGCAATAGTCAAGACGAGAATGAATAAGAGCTACAGTAAGAGTTTTTGCCGAGTCAAAGGTGAGAAAAGTCCTGATTCTTGAGATGTTTTTGAGGTGTAGATGACATGAACGAGCGAGTGATTTGATGTGAGGAGTGAAAGAAAGATCTGAATCAAAAATGACCCCAAGACAGCGGGCTTGTTGCTGGGGAGTAATGGTGGAGCCACAAACAGAAATGGCAATATCGGGCACAGGTAGGTTAGTGGAGGGAGGAAAGACGAGTAGTTCAGTTTTTGACAGATTCAGTTTTAGGTAGAGGGAGGACATAGTGTTAGACACAGCAGAAAGACAATCACTGGTCTTTTGTAGTAATGCAGGGGTGATGTCCGGAGCAGAGGTGTATAATTGGGTGTCATCAGCATAGAGATGGTACTGAAAACCGAATCTACTGATTGTTTGTCCAATAGGAGCGGTGTATAAGGAGAAAAGAAGGGGGCCTAGGACTGATCCTTGAGGAACCCCGACAGTAAGAGGAAGTAGGGAGGAGGAGGAGCCGGCAAAAGACACAGAGAAGGAGCGGTCAGAGAGATAGGAGGAGAACCAGGAGAGAACAGTGTCCTTGAGGCCAATAGTGCGGAGCATAGTGAGGAGGAGCTGGTGATCCACAGTGTCGAATGCTGCAGAGAGATCCAGGAGAATCAGCAGGGAGTAGTGACCATTAGATTTAGCTGTTAGTAGATCATTAGAGACTTTAGTGAGGACAGTTTCAGTAGAATGTAAAGAGCGGAAACCAGATTGTAAAGGGTCAAGAAGAGATTAGACGGGAATGGACCAGACGTTCCAGGAGTTTGGAGATAAAGGGAAGATTGGAAACAGGTCTGTAGTTGGCTGTGCAGTTCTGGTCGAGGGATGGTTTTTTAAGTAATGGTTGTATGCTGGCGTGTTTAAAAGAAGAGGGAAAGATACCAGATGAGAGGGAAAGGTTGAAAATTTTAGTTAGGTGAGTGGTGACAGCTGGAGCAAGGGACTGAAGGAGATGTGAGGGAATAGGGTCACTGGTGCAGGTGGTAGGGCGAGAAGATGTAAGGAGCCTGATCACTTCATCTTCCGTGACTGGTTCGAAGTCAGAAAATGAGCAAGATACAATGTGGCGGGGGGGAGCATGCATAACATTTGGGGATTGGGAGAAAATTTCCTGTCGGATATGGTCAATTTTTTCTTTGAAATAATTGGCCAGATTGTCAGCGCTGAGGTCGGTGGTCGGGGCCTGTGCTGTTTGATTGAGGAGAGAATGAAACGTGTCAAAGAGTCGTTTAGGATTATTGGAAAGTGAGATTATGAGGTTGTTAAAGTAGGTTTGTTTGGAGAGGTGAAGGGCAGAGTTATATGTTTTCAGCATAAATTTATAGTGGAGGAAATCTTCGGGCAGATTTGATTTTCTCCACAGCCGTTCAGCGCACCTGGAGTACCTCTGGAGAAGACGTGTTTGAGGCGTGTGCCAGGGTTGTCGCCGTCTATGCCGAATTGTTCTTTGTGTAGGAGGTGCGGCTTCATCCAGGGCGCATAGCATTATTTTGTTATAATGCTTCAATGCAGAGTCGGGACATGAGAGGGAGGAGTTTGGGGCCAATGATGATTGCAACCTTTTTATAAATTTCTGGGTGTTAATGGCGCGTAGATTTCTATAAGTGTGGACGGTGGGAGTGTCTTGAGTAGAGTCACAGTTCTTGACAGAGAATGAAAGAAGATTAATTTGAAGTTTGCCACAAGCCACCTGGGATACACACCAAACATGTGGAATAATTATCTCTGGTCAGATGAAACCAAAATCAAACTTTTTGGCCACAATGCAAAACGATATGTTTGGTGTAAAAGCAACACAGCTCATCACCCTCAAAGCACCATCCCCACTGTCAAACATGGTGGTGGCAGCATCATGGTTTGGGCCTGCTTTTCTTCATTGGGGACAGGGAAGATGGTTAAAATTGATGGGAAGAGCCAAATACAGGACCATTCTGGAAGAAAACCTGTTGGAGTCTGCAAAAGACCTGAGACTGGGACGGAGATTTATCTTCCAACAAGACAATGATCCCAAACATAAAGCAAAATCTACAATGGAATGGTTCAAAAATAAACATATCCAGGTGTTAGAATGGCCAAGTCAAAGTCCAGACCTGAATCCAATCGAGAATCTATGGAAAGAGCTGAAGACTGCTGTTCATAAACGCCCTCCATCCAACCTCAATAAGCTCGAGCTGTTTTGCAAAGAAGAATGGGCAAGAATTTCAGCCTCTCGATGTGCAAAACTCATAGAGATATACCCCAAGCGACTTGCAGCTGTAATCGCAGCAAAAGGTGGCGCTACAAATTATTAACTGAAGGGGGCCGAATAATATTGCACGCCCCACTTTTCAGTTTTTAATTTGTTAAAAAAGTTTCAAATATCCAATAAATTTCATTCCACTTCATGATTGTGTCCCACTTGTTGTTGATTCTTCCCTAAAAAATTAGAATTTTATATCTTTATGTTTGAAGCCAGAAATGTGGCAAAAGGTAGAAAAGTTCAAGGGGGCCAAATACTTCCACAATGCACTGTATTTTCTAGAATTTATAGGTTTTCAATAAATACCAATAAAGATATTTTAGTAGTGTATAATTGGTGAATATGTATGCAATAATATACCCTGTTTACATTTATTAATTCAGTGATCGCAGGCCGAGGCAGCGGTAGTGGGCAGGTGGCGGCAGTGGGCAAGGTGAAGCGACCATAAAGATTCTTCTTGACTGGGCAGAGGGTGCGGCGGTGCCACTGGCTATGTGAGTAACTAACTTAAGTCCATGTATTAATTTGTCCAACATTTCAGTACGTGATTGTATGATGCAATCATTCCCTAGCCTCCCCCTTTCCAATCCCCAACCATAATTTATAATCTACTGGATGATCATGAGCGATGCTGCAAAACCAAATGCCGAATTACATCATCAGGCGGCAGCACACAGAATTCTCGTGTAGCTTATAAATTTTGATTGGGGAGGGGAAGGGATGATTGATGGAATCTGCAATCAGAAATACTGATTATAAAAAAGATATTCACAATCTGGTTACAATTAGTTAAAAAAAAAACATATGTGACACATTCCCTTAAAGAAAAAGATATCACTAAAAAAAGCGTATTGGATATTTTTAAGAAATGTTTAATTGGTTAGAATAGAGTAGGGTCCGGCAAGAAGAGTCTCCTTGTCGTGGTGGCGGCTTAAACAATCTTTTGGCCAAAACAAAAGCTGCTGGCTATGTGATCTGGTGTTCGATGGGAACTGTTGATGTGTGATTGGTGAGGACGTGGTGCAGAAGTGGAGTTTTTCCAAGAGTGGGCAATGGGACTGTGGAAGGTTCAAGGGGTGGAGGCGGAGCTGGGGTTGAGCCTGGGCAGAGTCTCAAGGGGGCCTGGAAATTTTGACAGTATGGAGCCCCGAAATTCCTAGTGGCGGCCCAGGCCTTATAGCCGCCCGTTGTCTCTATGACTGCAGTATAGGACTCCGTTGTTCATA
This sequence comes from Phyllobates terribilis, assembly GCF_046119375.1. Classification (NCBI taxonomy): domain Eukaryota; kingdom Metazoa; phylum Chordata; class Amphibia; order Anura; family Dendrobatidae; genus Phyllobates; species Phyllobates terribilis. The sequence continues at coordinate 285,129,779 of NW_027362769.1, read as the reverse complement.
TTACTCTTATTCGGCCTGCAGTGTGAACTGTCCACCCAGCGAGGGGCCTCAAGCATGTCCCGTGAAGGTGAACGGGTGGGAGGTAATGGCACTGCTAGACTCCAGTAGTCTGGTGACCCTTGTGAGGGCCACCCTTCCTCTCCAGATGATCCCGAGGAAAAAAGTTGCCATTCGGTGCATTCATGGTGATGCTAAGGACTACCCTATGGCCAGAGTGGACATTGAAACGGCCCACAGTACTGAGTCCCACGAGGTCGGTATAGTACAGGACTTGTTGCACCATATTATTATAGGCCGGGACTTTTGTTTATTTTGGGATCTGTGGGGGAAGGGTTCTGGGTTCGCTGGCTCAGATAGGAAACCAGTTAACCCTGATGAGGTATCACCACACCCAGAGTCAGACAGGTTTCCCTTTTGTGTACTTGTGGGGGATGAGGAGGTAGTGTCCCCTGAGTCTGACATTCCGGAGTTAGGGGTGACCAGCAAGAATTTTGGGTCTGCCTAACATAGGGACCTAACTCTGAAGGAAGCCTTTAATAATGTCACCATCATAAATGGGGTTGCACAGGAGCCAGGGGCTGACACAAGGTTTCCCTATTTTATGATGAGTGGGGAGTTGTTGTACTGGGTCACAAAAGTGAGGGAAGAGTTGGTGAAACTGTTAATAGTGCCGCGTCCCTATAGACGGCAGGTGTTGGACATTGCCCATTCGCATATTTTGGAGGAACATCTAGGGGTGGAAAAAGCACAGGAACGGATTATGCAGAGGTTCTATTGGCCCAGGTGTCACCGGGAAATATTAAAGTATTGCACGTCCTGCCCTACGTGCCAGTAAACCGCCCCACCTCTCACTTCCGAAGTCCCCTCATTCCATTGCCCATTATTGAAGTGCCATTCGAGAGAATTTCTATGGACTTGGTCGGTTCCCTGGTTAAATCTTCTCGTGGGCATCAATATATCTTGGTCATTCTGGACTATGCCACATGCTATCTGGAAGCAATTCCCCTGAGAAACTCCTCCATAAAGAGTATAGCCTGTGAATTGGTTCACGTTTTCTCCCAAACAGGTTTACCAAAGGAGATCCTGACCGACCAGGAAACACCTTTTATGAGTAAGGTGATGAGGGAGTTATGCAAGGTCCTGCAAATCTCCCAACTGAGAACTTCAGTGTACCATCCTCAGACAGATAGCCTTGTCGAAAGGTTTAATAAAATGCTAAAGAATACGCTGAAGAAGGCCATAGAAAAGGATGGTAGCGACTGGGACTGTCTCCTACCATATCTGTTGTTCTCCATCCGAGAGGTTGCACAGGCCTCTACGGGGTTCTCGCCATTCGAACTTCTGTATGGCCGATATCCGTGAGGTCTCCTGGATATAGGCAAGGAAACCTAGGAAGCCAAAGTCACGCCCCACAGAAACGTAAACGAGCACATTGCATTGATGCAGCAGAGGTTAGTGAAAGGTGATAGTAAAAGGACATCTCCAAACACAAGAAGCTCAGGCCAGGGTCTACAACCGGTCAGCCAGAGTGAGGCAATTCAATCCGGGAGACCGAGCCCTTGTGCTAATTCCTACGGTGGAGAGTACATTTTTGGTCAAATGGCAAGGGCCATATGAAGCGGTGGAAAAAGTTGGTGAAGTGAACTACAAGGATCATCAACCGGGACGATGTAAGCCGTACCAGATATACCACGTGAATGTTACGCTCACGCCCGGACTGACTGTTGTGAGCGTGGTTAGGGGTCCCACTGGGCCACGAACCGAGGAGTGCCTGGAGGGGCGTGACTAGGGGCCTCGCCAGATCTGGCGGCTTAATCAACTCCGTGGTCCGAGGAGGGATGTGGGAGGTGGCCCAGGTGCTAATCCAGGTCAGACCCCGGTCACAGCTGTTGACCCACACCGGGGAATGCAGGAACGGGCAGGTTAGGCTGGTATGCAGACAGGTGGGTACTGACAGGCACGGCTGGTATGCAGACAGGTGGGTACTCGCTGGCACGGCTGGCATGCATATAGGTGGGCACTGGCAGGCACGGCAGGTATGCAGACAGGCGGGTACTGGCAGGCACGGCAGGTATGCAGACAGGCCGGTACTGGCAGGCAGGAAAGCAGGCTGGATAGGGACCAGTACAGACTGGGACAAGCAGAGCAGAACCGCAGGTGAGGAGGACAAGCAGAGCAGAACCGCAGGTGCGGAGGACAAGCAGAGCAGAACCGCAGGCGTGGAGGACAAGTGGAGCAGAGCAGAACTGCAGGCGCGGAGGACAAGCGGAGCAGAGCAGAACCACAGGCGCGGAGGACAAGCTGAGCAGAGCAGAGCAGAACCGCAGGCGCGGGGGACAAGCAGAGCAGAGCAGAACCGCAGTCACAGAGGACAAGCAGAGCAGAACTGTAGTCGTGGAGGACAAGCAGAGCAGAGCAGAACCGCAGGCGCGGAGGACAAGCAGAGCAGAACCACAGGCATGGACGACAAGCAGAGCAGAGCAGAATCGCAGGCACAGAGGACAAGCGGAGCAGAGCAGAGCGGAACCGCAGGTGCGGACAGGCAGGACAGGGCTCTGTTCACATGGAACAGACTGGGAAACACAGGAAGATAGCTAGAACACAGGAGGTAGATACGGAGGCAGGAAACGGGACAAGCAGAACCAGATACACACAAGGTACTTGCAATGAAGTAGCGAGTAGACACAAAACTCACAAACAGAAGTACAGAGACAACAAGTTGGAGATAGGTGCAGATTCAGACACTGCAGGAAAAGGAAAGGAGCGGACATAGAGACAAACAGGTAATGGGCTAGGACACAGTTCAGACAGGAACTGAACTTGGAACAAGATACAGGAACGAGCCTGAGTACTCAGCCCCCAGGTTGGTGGAAACAGACTAGAAGTCACAGATGCAGGTAACGGGCCTGGGTACTTAGCCCCCAGGGGGGCAGAAGCAGACTAGAAGTCTCAGATACAGGTAACTGGCCTGCGTACTCAGCCCCCAGGGTGGCGGAAATAGACAAGATACACGACAGAACCTGGCAACTCAGTTGCACAGAACACACTGAAAGAAAGCGTTGCTCAGGCACCTTCTACTGGGTGGAGGGGATTTAAGTATCCAGTGACTCAGCAATAGACTAGGGACGCATTAGGACTGCACACACTGTAACTTTAAGAATCAGGAAGTAACAAGGCCGCCGCCCTAAGAAATCAGACAAGAGACATGCACACAGCAAGTAATGGAGCAAAGTGTGCAGCCTGGACTGATAGGTAAGTTGGCGGTCTTGCATGGTGGGAGATGGTAAGCAATGCCAGCATGCCGCCAGGTGATGTTACAATCAACCTCATCAAGCTGTGGCAATACAGAGAGGCTAGGGAAGCTCCATGCTTGCTGGGCAAGCCAGAAGGTGACATGGGAGGAGTCGCAATAGCGGAAAAGCTATCAAAGGCCCAAAAACATCTGTGTCGGGAGTTGCTGCAGAAGAACAGGGATCTGTTCTCAGAATTGCCAGGCTGCACAAGGTTCATAAAACATGAGGTTCTGATGGAGCCACATGTGCAGGTGAACCTGAGGCCCTATCGAATTCCGGAGGCCCGACGAGAAGTGATCTCCAAGGAGGTGGAGCGTATGTTGAAACTTGGGGTCATTGAGGAATCCAAAAGCGGTTGGTCAAGCCCAATTGTCCTGGTCCCAAAACCCGATGGTGAATGGAGGTTCTGCAATGACGATCAGAAGTTGAATGAGGTCTCCAAGTTCGACGCATATCCCATGCCACGTGTCAATGAGCTTGTCAGGGAAATATTGAAAATATTCTTTCTCTCCTTGCCATCGATATTGTCCATTTCTCCTAAGCCCCCCTCCCTTATACATCTTTTGAGAGCTGACAGTCCAGAGATGACAATCTACAGTGTCTCCCTGCAAATTATCATACACAGCAAAAATAGCTTGCACAAACAAATGACAGCCGAGAAGTGTTAACTTAGTTAAAATGCAAGCATCTTGTCCCTGGCAGTCGCAGGGGGTAATTAGTGGCAGGATTGCAATAATTTGCATGTAATTGTTGAAGCTTGCTTCCCGAGCTTCAAAAAGAAGTTTATAGACACGCCGACTCCGATACAGAATATGGAATATTGTAAGTTCCATAACTCCGATAATAACGGGACCTGTACTTTTAGGGGTATGACCAGCTAGAGAATGATAGGGATATTTTTCTGTCGCTGAAAACCCCTCCGTCAAGCTGTAGCGCAAAAACACCAGAATGACGGGTCGCAAATACGCCATACGTGGTCTCGAAATGAAGGTAAAATCATAACGGAAAAAAATTCATCGTTTGCATGCTTCTGCGATCAACAAGCGATAAGTTATTGCAGAAGTTAGCATTTTTAATAAAAATGTGCAGGCTGGAGACCAGCCCACATGATGTCACCACAAGGGGTGTGTGGGCAGATCTCCCCTTAGGTATAAGAGAACCCATGGAGAATAGAGGAGCACTCATTGCCAGTGGGGTATAAGGACTATAAGCAACGGTTCGATAACGCTCAAATCAAACTGGGGGAGCCCCTGCTCCACTTAGGCTGATTCGTCCCTGAGAACTGTATAGCGTAAGTTTCCTTTTTAATCCTGTTTATTTAATGTAACTGCTTATGTATTTTAATGTCTCCTTTGTAACATCCTTGTATACATTTTTCTTAAACACTGCCTCCCTTTTGAATTAAATATAAAATGTAATAATTCTGTTTTCTTTTGTCCTGTAATTGTTCCCTCCCCCAAAGCCATATACGCTACCAAAACGCAGGCACCCGCCCAGGCCTGTATTATATTTCAAATCTGGACAGTGGTGGCAGAGAATAATACTAATAATTGGGCTATCGTCAAGCTGACAGTGACAGTATGGGGGCGTAAACATGTATTCCATGCCAGAGGTGTGACGCCCATATGCTCACTTGCCGATATCTAAGAAGTGAGTAGTCTGGATAGTGTGATCGCGGTTCCGGATGAAATACTGACAGCATAACGGCGAGATATTGCGTGATCTCCCCGATGTCGTCCCTGTGGAGTTCCTGACAGAGCTGATCAAGAGACTTGGGTCAGCAAGTTACATAACCACCTTGGATTTGACAAAAGGATATTGGCAGATCCCAATGGCACAGAAATCCAAGGAGAAGACTGCGCGTTTTCTGCACCGGATGGATGCTTCCAGTATGTGCGGATGCCATTTGGACTACAGAGGGCCCCTGCAACCTTCCAGAGAGCTATGGATCGAATCCTTGCACCCCATAAGCAATACGCCGCGGCATACCTGACAATATTGTTATCTTCAGCCCGGACTGGGAGATTCATCTGGAGAAGGTCCAGGCGGTGTTTGATGCTCTAAGGAAGGCAAGGTTTTCAATAAACCCGAAGAAATGTGCCATGGGGAAAGAAGAAGCCAAATACCTGGGTTATATAGTGGGTAGAGGCGAGATCAAACCCCAAATCAGTAAAGTGGTGGCAATCCAAACCTGGCTGAGACCACTGTAAAAAAAAAGCAGATTAGAGCCTTCCAGGGGATCGTGGGATACTACAGGAGGTTCATCCCAAGCTTCGCCATGATGTCCGCACCCCTGACTGACCTCCTTAAGGGGACAAAATCAGCTATGACCAAGTAGACTGCAGAGGCAGAGACGGCCTTTCAAGAAATGAAAGGGGCTCTGTGTAAGCAACCGGTCCTTGTTGTCCCCGACTTCAAGAAAGAATTTGTACTCCAGACAGATACCTCTGATGTCAGTTTAGGAGCAGTCCTTTTGCAGGAGATACACGGGGAGGAGCACCCTGTCCTCTAACTGAGTAGGAAGCTGTCCTCATGCGATAAGAATTATTCAGTCTTAGAGAAGGAGTGCTTGGCCATAAAGTGGGCGGTGGACACGTTACGGTACTATCTATTAGGTCAAAAATTTAGATTGGTATCCGACCATGCCCCACTATGATGGATGAAGGAAACAAGGGGGAAAAATGCCAGGGTCACCTGATGGTTTTTAGCCCTACAGGATTTCAATTTCCATGTAGAACATAGAGCAGGGAAGCTGCATGGTATTGCTGATACTCTCTCGAGAATCCCCGTCTAGTCATAGAAGGTGCCAAGCCCCACGGCTTTAGGCAGAGGGGAGAGGTATGTCAGGTAGCTAATGGTCGCGTAGTCGATGGGAGGTATGTGTCAAAGAGATGGCTGGACTCTGTGATGTAACCCCGAGTATTATGTAAGCACATAACCACTAAGAGGTTCGTTTTGTGCACCTGGGAGCCGGCTTATGGGTAGTTAGAGAGTTGGGTGGGTTTAGCTACCCACATACCTCACCTCTGGGTGTGGCTAACAACCTATATAATGAAGACTGTTGTTTGGCACATGGTCTGTGTGTTTGGAGGGAGAAGGCCTCCTGTGTGTGGTTGGATCCAGACCGAGCCAGGATACTGGACGTTACATAGCTTGTGTGCCCACAGGACTGATTAAGTAGAGACCTGCTAAGGACACTTTACTTTGTTTGCCTGAGCAAAAGGCTGTTTGTTTTTACTTATTCTTGCTTGTTGGTTGCAGATGTTAACACTAATTTTTGGAAATGTGAACACTCCTGGTTGGGTTTCCATCTGCTGTGTTGGCTATAGTGGAAGAGGTATCAGTCCCCATTATAATATTTATACTCTTGTGAAATTAATCCTTTGTTGCAGATATTGTTCTCCACACAGGGGTACACATGATAAAATCGAACTTAGTTTTCTTAGTACCGTGGTATATAAAGCAGGCTACATTTCATCTTTTAATTCTTTGGTGCAGATATTGTTCTTCATACAGGGGTACACATGATAAAATCGAAATTGGTTTTCTTATTACCTTGGTATATAAAGCAAGCTATATTTCATCTTTTAATTCTTTGATGCAAATATTGTTCTTCATACAGGAGAAAAAATACTTTCTTCTGTTACTAACATTATACAGTAGAGGAGATCTCAATTTGAAATTGCTTAGAGCATATCTCCTATGTTATACAGGCCTCATCCACACTAAAAAAAAATACTTTCTTCTGGCCATACAGCAGGCCAGAGGTCAGTTTCAAATTTTTGGGTGCTGATATTATTCACTACACAGGGGTACACATGATAAAATCAAAATTGGTTTTCTTACTACTGTGGTATATAAAGCAGGCTACATTTTATCTTTTAATTCTTTGGTGCAGATATTGTTCTTCATACAGGGGTACACATGATGAGATCGAAATTGGTTTTCTTACTACCATGGTATGTAAAGCAGGCTATATTTCATCTTTTTTTTTCAAACTTTTTTTATTGATTTTAAGCAGTACACATCAAATTAGTAACATGTCATGAGTTCTGTGTCTTTTTTTTGTCCTTTGCATTCCATTTTGATACGCATATGAAATAGTACAGCAAAAATCTTATTCAAACTTTACCAATTCTATATTCCCCTCCCCCCTCCCCTTCCCTCCCCTCTGCGTGCTCCCCCGAAAAAGAAAAAACAGTATTTATGGAATCAGAACACAGCCTTCAACACATTTAAGGAGATACCATTTGGTGTCCTTTAATTGAGATCTCAATCTATCTTTAATAGCTAGTGATAATGTGAGAATAAGGAAAGACCAAGTTGTGAGGAATCTCCCCGTTAATCTCTCTTTGTCAGTTAATGTTTCCAGCCATTCCATTTTGAATAGGAACATTATTTTAGTCTGTATAAATGATTGGGATAGTACATTAGGGTTCAACCAGTGGTGTAGTATACTTTTCCTAACCGCTGAGGCTCATATTACCAGAACTGCTTTTATATGTTTGGGCAAAGATTGTTGGGGTTCCCCTAGTATGTTAAAAATTTCCTATTGTGGTGTAAGTGGAAATGTAATATGAAGGGTATTTTGTATTTCTATGTGTGTTTCATGCCACAAATCCTGTATCTTTGAACAGCTCCACAAGTGATGAAGTATGTCCGTGTTGTGTTTCCCACATTTTGAGCATGTATACAATGTTGTAGGTGTCATTTTAGCCTGTTTGCTGGAGTTATGTATGCCCAATGGAGGATTAATAGAGCCATGTCTGTATAACTATTATAGGGAATATATTTCTTTTGTGATATTATGGCATTCAAAAAATCTCCCACTTCAAACACTGGGATATCTCTTGCCCATTTGGAAGGTCCGCCATTCTTCTCTTCCCAAGACCAGCGCTGACGTAAAATAGAATATACTGTATATTGCTAGTTGAAGCAATTTTCAGTCTCGAGGTTTTAAGAAAAACCTCCAAGTTATTTATCTCAGCAGAATTTTTCTTACCACTAATATATTTTGGGCTAGGCTGCGTGCTTGAAGAAAGAGGAAAGGCCTGTAGCGAGAAGTGTTAGTCCAGCATATCGGCCACCATGGTCAACCCTGTTTTGCCAAGGTTACATAATGTGAGGATGGACAATTATTCATAAAGTTTGGGTTGCCTAGGAATGGCTGGAAGGGAGATATATTCCCTGACCCTCCACAAATTTTTATCCCTCTCCTCCATGTCAAAATAGTTTGCCACAAGACCGGGTGTTCTCTGACATCATTAGAGATTTCATCATTGCTTAAGTGGATCAGAGCAGTTAGAGACACCCAGGGACTCAGTTGTTGCTCTAGTTGTACATTGGCAAAATGGGAGGTACCGCGGATCCAATCTACTATTTATCTAAAGTTCGTTGCCAGATTGCATCTTCCAATATCTGGAAAATTAATTCCTCCCTCTCTTTTGGTCAGCTGTAATTTGAGTAGGCCTATCTGTGTTCTACCCTTCTCGCCCCAAATGAATCTCTTAAATGTTGCATCAAGTTGTTTAATGTCTGGTTGTGTCAACAGCAATGGAAGAGTTTGGAATAAGTATAATAGCTTTGGGAAAATGACCATTTTTATCAGATAACATCTACCTGATAAGGATAGTGTAAAGTGTTTCCAAGAGTTCAGGAGGCTGATTATTGATGCAATTTGTAGTTTGAAATTAATAGAATATAATTTTGAAGGAACTGCTGGAAGTGGTATGCCTAGATATTTAATGGATTCCTCACTCCATTGGAATGGGAATGTTGCTTCTGTTATTCTTCCTGAACGAAACAATGCTAAAGCCTCCGATTTGTTGTAATTCACCTGAAAGCCTGTATTTTTCAAGTATAAGTCCAATATCTTCATTATAGCTGGAATGGCTTGAGTTGGATTAGCAATAAATAACAATATGTCATCGGCAAAAGCTAGTAGCTTAACTGATGAGTTACCCACCATGATTCCTTGGAATGCCGATAGATTTTGTAAAGTTCTTAGAAGAAGATCTACTGCTAAGTTGAATAACAGCAGGGACAGTGGGCATCCCTCTCTTGTGCCTCGTTGTATTTGAAAATGTTCAGAAAATGTGTTGTTTATGTAGAGTCGGGATGTAGGATTTTTATATATTAGTTTGACAGCCTCACAGAATCGTGGACCAAAATTGCTCACCACAATGCTTATTTTGTGTCCACGCGCTCTACCTGAGGATATCGCCCCTATGGCTGTTCTAATGTTATATGTAATGGATTTTCCATGAACAAATCCCGTTTGATGTGGTTGTGGCGCCCAGCTGCATTTGGTACCACAGATCCTAGAAGGGTGTATTGATGGAATCCTCCACAAGAGGCCCCCATAAACATTCACACATCTCCACCTTCCAACTCAGACCAGCAGAGGGAGCCCGTTAGGGATATAAATAGGGGAGGTGGAGCTAGCCAGTTTAGTTTAGTCTGGAGTGCACAGAGAGTGATTCAGCAGTTCCTCTGAAGAGTTGCTGCAGTAGAGAAGCCTGAGAGAGGTTAGTCTGCAGTGGAGCTCAGTCTAGTTTAGACAACTCAGCTAATAGTTCAGCAGTGGAGCACGAGGCTCCTGCTAGCTAGATTCAGGGAGCTCAGTTAGAGCTCAAGGTGTGCCGGCGCCATAAGATCGGTGAAGAGCGGCAAGCTGCCATTAGTGTGAGTAGCCTAGTGAGGGCCCGAGCGTGGCCAAAGGCGAGTGGAAAGTGAGTAGCAGTGGGGGCAGAGGAGCATACTCAGCTCACCCCGAAACATATACCGGACACCGGGTCCGAGCTTACCGGGATCTCTACGACCCAGTAAGGCATAACCGGAATCCCTGGAGAACTACAGGTCCCAGGTTCACCAGAGAGCTGATACGTAACAGAGCCAGGAGACACATAGGCCCCGTAAGGTGGGAGCGTGCACTCCAAGAGAAGGCCCTACCACAACGTCAGCCGGTGCAGGACAGAGATAAAGTTAGGCCTAGCTTCAGGCAGGTCAGAAACTTACCACGCTGAGGCAAGAAACAGGAGGCCCTACACACGCTCATTGGGGAGGATCCTGATATGCACCCTTCACCCTACAGTGCTCCGGGATGTGCCTGAACTACCACCGGTAAAAGGTACTGAAGTGACTACCGTGTCTGTCCCCGTTCTTGCTCTGACCCGGCTGGGTCTCGCCTGTCCTGCATCCCCCTCTCCGTATGCTGCCCTGAGGCCTAGCTCCACCTGTGGGGAGCTATACCATCGAGCTGCCTTATCACCGGCCTCAGTGGACTGCCGCAGCGCTGGTGATTCTCACCAGAAACCACAGGTGGCGTCACGAACTCTCATAAAATTGACAAACAATCCCCTTTTAAAAGCTGACCCCAGAGTACGGGCCCGGGAGCCGACCACCGCGACTTCCTCAAGGTCAGGAAAAGGCCCGGGTACCGAGTCGTCCCCATCCCCTGGGCCAGTCATCTTTCCTGGCGTCACGAACAGGATCGCGTGCCCGCTGCAACGACGGAGTGTTATACCCGTTGCCACCGGGTACTGTGCGCCTTTAATTAAAAACTGTGTACGTTAAACAGTGGTGAAGATTGCCGCCATTGTTGGGCCGCCGAGCGAGAAGAAGGGCGTAACCGCGGGAAACTGAGGGGCGTACCTGCAAAAGCGCGCGAAGCCCCGGACACGCCCCACGCCTCAACGTCAAACCAGGAAGTGCCAGGTCCTGGAAGGAGTGTCGCTGAACGCTCTGACGTAGGACGCAAGCGACGCAAGGTCCTGAAGACGACCGTCACCTGCGGAGCTGCGGCCTACCGGAAGAAAAGAAAAGAAGGTAGGCCACTGTTTGCTAGGGGGGCGTCAGAATGTCCGAGGAACAGCACGATGCCGGAATACCGGTTAACGGCCCTGATGATCAACCCACGCCCGACGCAGGGCAGGCCGAGGCGGCCGCTCCACCAGCAGAGCCTGTAACTCCTCTCATCCTCATAACTCTACCGTACATTCCTGGAGCAAAGTGGCTCCCCCAGTACAACGGCAAACCAGATACCCTGCCTGGATTCAAACGGAAGATATGCGGTATCTTGGACATGTACTCTATGACAGGCAAGCAAAGGGCCGCTGTTGTATTAGGACAACTGACTGGTGCTGCGGAACGGGAAGCGGAAACATGGTCGGCCGCAGACCAGGAGTCAGTGTCCGCAATCTTTAAAAAGCTACAGACTGTTTTTGAGGATCATACTGAGGCGGACCTCTGGATGAGGTTCTACAACTGTTCTCAACAGCCGGAGGACAATGTTCGGGACTATGCCTGGCATCTGCAAGGGGCCCTGCGGGCTCTGAAACAGGTTAGTCTGACCAGCATCGAAAATGAAAACAAAATGCTGAAGGAACAGTTTGTCCGGGGACTGAGGTCTCCTCTCCAGAGGAGAGCAGGACTGTGCATTGGTGGTCCTTAGATCATCCAGATGCCACCTTTGACAATCTTAAGGACATGGCTATAAAAGGACTGCAGCCCCTGGAAACAAATGCCATCCAATGTTACCAGGGTGGGGCTACCCCAGTGCCTGCTACACCCACCTTTTCCCCAGTGGCTGCTGAAGCCAAGGTTCCAGCAACGTCCCCTAGAGAGCTAGACAGTCTGCGCTCTGAAGTGCGCCAGTTGAGCAAAACCCTGACCACTGTGCTGAGTGCTCTGCAGCTGCGGATGGAGCCCGAGGAAGGAGGGAAAATCCTGTTAGCCGAGAGCCTGAGGATGTCCCCTGGATGCGAAGGAGGAGGAGGACAACACCACCCTCTACGAGGATCAGTGACCAGCGCCGTCCACAGAAGGACCCTACCTGCTACCACTGCCGCAAGACTGGACACACCGCCCAGAATTGTTCTTTAAACGAGAAAACCCTGGGGCCGAGGGCCGACACCCAGGGTTAACTCAGCTAGGCCCTTCAGACTGGTACAACAGGTTCGTCGGAGGAAGACCTTTCCTGTCCATTGTGCTGGACACAGGATCTCAGGTAACCATAATGCCTGACGTCCTCTACAAGAGGTTCTGGTCCATGGACGACCTAAGCCCGCCAGCTCCAAATCTTTCTGTTTATGCCTCAAATGGACTCCCCTTAACCTAATCGGGGTTAAGAATGTGACAGTAAAGGTGGGGAGAGTGGAACTGAAGGACCAGGGACTAATTGTAGTAGAGACTAATCCTGATGATACCAATCCGTATATGGTACTAGGCACTAACATTGTTGGTAACTGTTTGGGAGAAGTTGTGTTCTTGCTCCAACAGATAGCTGACACTGCCAGACCAGGACAGAGGAGGGCGCTGCAGAAGGAGTTCCGATTCCTGATGTACCAACAGCAAGTAAGGTTAACAGATGGTGAAATCGGTAATGTGCGGGTGACAGACCCCATACCCATTGTGATCCCCCCAATGAGTGAAATGCTTATCTGGTGTAGAGCCGCCATATGTCTTAGAGGACAGAGCTACCAGGCGGTAGTAGAAGCCCTTTGCTCCGAGCACAGACCCACGATCTTAACCGCCAGAGGAGTGGTAGATGTATGCAATGGGAGGGTGCCCGTCCGTCTTCTCAACTGTGGCGAAGATGAGGTGAGATTACCACGTTATGCCACTGTTGCCAAATTACATGCTGTAAATAACAACTGCATTCACAAGGCGGAGTCCTTAACCTCACCAGACAAAGTGGAGGATGATGACCCTGCAACCCAGGTGGAGGATTGGTGTCAACAGCTCCATGTTGGGACAGACACCACTCCTACCCATCAGAAACAGGGTGTACACCGGGTGGTTCAAGAATACGTGCAGGTGTTCAGTAAACATCCACTTGACTTCGGGAGGATTAAGGGGGTTCAACACCATATCCCCACAGGTGACAATCCACCCATCAAAGAACGTTACAGGCCTATACCACCAGCTCACTACCAGAAGGCAAAAGAGATGCTGCACGACATGAGAAAGGCGGGGGTGGTAAGGGATAGTTGTAGTCCCTGGGCAGCTCCCCTAGTGCTAGTTAGGAAAAAGGATGGGAGCATGAGAATGTGTGTAGATTACCGACAAGTAAATCACATTACACATAAAGATGCATATCCTTTACCACACATAGAGGAGTCACTCCCTAGCTGCCTTAAAGTCTGCAAATTACTTTTCCACCCTTGACCTCACTAGTGGGTACTGGCAAGTAGCTGTGGATCGGGAGAAGACAGCCTTCACTACCCCGATGGGACTCTGCGAGTTCAACAGTATGCCGTTTGGACTCTGCAATGCCCCTGGAACGTTCCAGAGATTGATGGAGTGCTGCCTGGGACACCGTAACTTCGAGACTGTGTTACTATACCTGGATGACGTGATAGTGTATTCCAAAACGTATGAGGACCACTTGAAGCACCTGGCAGAGGTATTTGAGTCACTGTCCCGGTACGGGATGAAGTTGAAGCCCTCAAAATTCCACCTGCTCAAGAGAAAGGTACAGTACCTGGGGCACATTGTCAGTCCAGAAGGGGTAGCACCAGACCCGGAGAAGGTCACTGCCATCCAGAAGTGGCTGGAGCCGAAGAACCTCAAGGAGGTGCGTCAGTTTTTGGGACTAGTAGGATACTACCAGAGGTTTGTAAAAGACTACACCAAGAAAGCAGCTCCTCTGCAAGACCTCCTGTTAGGGCAGTCCCCCAAAGGCAGAAATCCCCCATTCCACTGGGGTAAGGAGCAAGCCGAGTCGTTTCAGAAGATGAAGGAGATCCTGACAGGCGATGAGATCCTGGCCTACCCTGACTACAGCCAACCGTTCCTGCTGTATACAGATGCCAGCAACGAAGGACTGGGATCTGTCCTAAGTCAGAAGCAAAATGGCCAAGAGAAAGTGATCGCATACGCAAGCAGGAAGCTCCGCCCGACCGAGAGGAACCCAGAGAAATATAGCAGCTTTAAGTTGGAGTTCCTGGCCTTGGTCTGGGCCATCACTGAAAGGTTCAAGCACTATCTAGCCTCCAGTAAGTTCACTGCCTTCACTGATAACAACCGCTTGACCCATCTTGAAACAGCTAAGCTAGGAGCACTGGAACAACGATGGATGGCTCGGCTGTCAAATTATCAATTCACAATTAAATACCAGTCGGGCCGCAAGAACGCCAACGCCGATGCCCTGTCCAGGATGCCTCACCAGTCAGACTCAGAAGAAGAAATGGATGACCTGGAAGAGATTGAGCTACCTGCCTTAAACCAGAATGGGATGATCCACGAGCAATGAGCCTCCAGGAGGCAACGTGGAAAGACGTTAAACCCCCTGCCTCACCACAGCTGGAAAGAGACCCAGAACAGTGACCCGGTTGTCAGCCGCATCAAGGAGCTGATAATCCAAGAAGGTTCCTCCCTGGAAAAAGAAGCATCTCTGCAAGCAAAGCAGCTGTGGAACGAGAGAAGCCGGCTGTTTATCTACCGTGAGAAGCTGTGCCGGAAGTACGTCAATCCAAAAACCCATGAGATGGTATGGCAGATAGTGGTCCCCAAGACAGACATCCAAATGGTGTTGGAGGCCTACCACGATCAGGCGGGGCACTTTGGCTGGAAAAAGCTAGAGACCCTGCTGAAGTGTCGATTCTACTGGGTAGGAATGCGCAACTCCATTGAGCGGTGGGGCAGGGACAGTGGACCCTGTGGCCTAAGAAGAAAAGACTACAGCAGCCAGAAGGCACCCCTGCAACCCATAAAGATGACCCGACCCCTGGAGATCGTGGCCCTGGACCATGTCAAGCTGTCCCCCAGCAGGTCAGGGTACTCTTATGCTCTGACCATGGTGGATCACTACTCACGCTTCCTGGTGGTCGCCCCCGTCAAAGACCCGACGGCAGAGACAGCAGCAAAGACGTTCCAAGCGTATTTCTGTAGACCCCATGGTTATCCTGAGCAGGTGCTGATAGACCAAGGCCCAGCCTTTGAGGCTGAGTTGTTCAAGGAGTTGTTCAAGGAGTTCTGCCATCTATATGGGTGTAAGAAGATAAGAACTACACCGTACCACCCACAAACCAATGGTCTCTGTGAGAAGATGAATAACATCATCATCGACCTGCTAAAGACCATACCACTTGAGTTCCACCAACTGTACTCCAGCATATCTCATGCGAGCAAGGCCAGGAAAGCTGCCCATGGACCTGGAGCTTGGTGTTGTAGAACCAGAAGCGGATGTGACCACTGAGGACTGGGACACGGCCAGACAGGAGAGGTACAGAAGAGTACAAGCCTGTGTTGAAGCTGTCCCCCAGCAGGTCAGGGTACTTTTATGCTCTGACCATGGTGGATCACTACTCACGTTTCCTGGTGGTCGCCCCCGTCAAAGACCTGACGGCAGAGACAGCAGCAAAAGACGTTCCAAGCGTATTTCTGTAGACCCCATGGCTATCCTGAGCAGGTGCTGATGGACCAAGGCCCAGCCATTGAGGCTGAGTTGTTCAAGGAGTTCTGCCATCTATACGGGTGTAAGAAGATAAGAACTACACCATACCACCCACAAACTAATGGTCTCTGTGAGAAGATGAATAACATCATCATCGACCTGCTAAAGACCATACCACTTGAGGAGAGAAATCAGTGGCCAGACCTACTACCTGACCTAGTAGATCTGTACAATCACATACCAGTAAGTTCCACCAACTGTACTCCAGCATATCTCATGCAAGCAAGGCCAGGAAAGCTGCCCATGGACCTGGAGCTTGGTGTTGTAGAACCAGAAGAAGATGTGACCACTGAGGACTGGGACACGGCCAGACAGGAGCAGTACAGAAGAGTACAAGCCTGTGTTGAAGAGAGTCTCACTCGGGTGAGGGACAAGCCGGAAGCTCAATACAACAGAGGTGCCCAAGCAGAACCCTTCACACCTGGTGAAGTAGTACTAAAAAGGAAAAGAAGAAACCACAAACTTGATGACCAGTGGGAGAGGGAACCCTACACTTTGTTGAATTCAAGATTTGATAAGAAGACCTGCATAATTAGTAGAGACGGAGGAAGGACGACTGCAACAGTATCCAGGGATCACCTAAAGTTGTGTCCAGTTCTGCTAAAACCCCAAGAGGAAGTGCCTCTTGTTATTCCGGAGGAGCCTAAAGAAGCAGTAATACACACCGACTTAGGAGATTTCCCGGCAGATTGGCCCCAACTAGGAGGAGCAGTAATCATCCCTGTAATCACCTTCTACCCACAGCAAGAAGAGCCTGTAAGTGCTGAAGAGGAGCCAGATCAAGAAGAATCCCCGGACGAAGGATCCCAGGTAGGAGAAGAGCAAGAAGGCCCAGCCAATGGTGAACTTGTCAGTCCTGTAGAGAGGTCAATGCAGCCTTGTAGCCCCTCCACACCTAGTACTGACACATTGGGATGTAGAGCACCTATTAGTGCCTCACGCATTCCAGTACCACGCAGTTCCATGCGCAGTACTAAAGGTCAATCCCCTGTCAGGTATAATCAGTAAGATAGCTAAACTGTTATGATCTGCTACAAGCACTAAGGAAAGACAGGAGATCTGTCCCTACAATAGAACTAAGCTTGATCCCTACGATGTAACGGGGAACCTGATCCTGCGATCAGACCCGCTAAAGTCCTCAGCTAGTCTGTACGAAGACCTATAGATGTGAGGGAGGGATCCCTACAAGAACTAGGGACTGGGAGTAAGATGGACACCTCCTAGCAGAAATTGTAGCAGAAAAGGACAAACAAACAACATAGAAAATAGAGGTCAAGAGACCTAGCTAAACTGACGGAGTAAGGTAACAAAGCACCAAGCTAGCTTAAGAGTTGAAATTACAATGCAGTCCAGCAAGGCCAGAAGGGCGGAGCAGGATTAAATAGGCAAAAAAGGTCATGTGACCAGCAAACTAGAAAAAACCTAACAGGAGAGTTCTAACATAAACTCTGTAAAGTATAGATAGTTACCCTTGGGGTATTAAATTGTATTTCCGTGTGTTTTCATGCATATGTATATTATTTTGTGCTTTGCTTTATTACTGAACAGTTCAAGTTATATGGACACTTTGCCTAATGACTTCCTTATTTATCTAAGAACTCCATGGCTGAGGACTGTGTGTAGCCCATAAACTATTTATTGTATATAATTGCGCTCCCTGGAGTGCCCTTTTAGGTGACCTCAGAAGTAAAACCTGTCTGGAGTGGCTCTACTGGAGGTCCAACTCGGGATCTTCATGCCCTGCAGCCACCCCAGGGCCTACATTGAGGGTTTGGGACAGGTCCCTCAAACCACCAAGTACTCTACCCTTTGAGATGGACATCCTGTCTGGGAACCTCACCATAAGAGAGGACGCTTTGTACCTGTTTATGTTATTATGCAACGTTTAACAAATGTGCCTCCCATAAAGGGAAGAGTTATTGCATTGTTAATGTTTACTATTGTTGTTTTAAAATGTACTTCAGCCCGGGAGTGTTGCGCTTTGCTAGGGGAGAATGTGGCGCCCAGCTGCACTTGGTACCACAGATCCTAGAAGGGTGTATTGATGGAATCCTCCACAAGAGGCCCCCATAAACATTCACACGTCTCCACCTTCCACCTCAGACCAGCAGAGGGAGCCTGTTAGGGATATAAATAGGGGAGGTGGAGCTAGGCAGTTTAGTTTAGTCTGGAGTGCACAGAGAGTGATTCAGCAGTTCCTCTGAAGAGTTCCTGCAGTAGAGAAGCCTGAGAGAGGTTAGTCTGCAGTGGAGCTCAGTCTAGTTTAGACAACTCAGCTAATAGTTCAGCCGTGGAGCACGAGGCTCCTGCTAGCTAGATTCAGGGAGTTCAGTTAGAGCTCAAGGTGTGCCGGCGCCATAAGATCGGTGAAGAGCGGCAAGCTGCCAGTAGTGTGAGTAGCCTAGTGAGGGCCCGAGCAGGGCCGAAGGCGAGTGGAAAGTGAGTAGCAGTGGGGGCAGTGGAGCTTACCCAGCTCACCCCGAAACATATACCGGACACCGGGTCCGAGCTTACCGGGATCTCTACGACCCAGTAAGGCATAACCAGAATCCCTGGAGAACTACAGGTCCCAGGTTCACCAGAGAGCTGATACGTAACAGAGCCAGGAGACACATAGGCCCCGTAAGCTGGGAGCGTGCACTCCAAGAGAAGGCCCTACCACAATGTCAGCCGGTGCAGGACAGAGATAAAGTTAGGCCTAGCTTCAGGCAGGTCAGAAACTTACCACGCTGAGGCAAGAAACAGGAGGCCCTACACCCGCTCATTGGGGAGGATCCTGATATGCACCCTTCACCCTACAGTGCTCCGGGATGTGCCTGAACTACCACCGGTAAAAGGTACTGAAGTGACTACCGTGTCCGTCCCCGTTCTTGCTCTGACCCGGCTGGGTCTCGCCTGTCCTGCATCCCCCTCTCCGTATGCTGCCCTGAGGCCTAGCTCCACCTGTGGGGAGCTATACCATCGAGTTGCCTTATCACCGGCCTCAGCGGACTGCCGCAGCGCTGGTGATTCTCACCAGAAACCACAGGTGGCGTCACGAACTCTCATAAAATTGACATACAATCCCCTTTTAAAAGCTGACCCCAGAGTATGGGCCCGGGAGCCGACCACCGCGACATCCTCAAGACCAGGCAAAGGCCCGGGTACCGAGTCGTCCCCATCCCCTGGGCGGGTCATCTTTCCTGGCATCACGAACAGGATTGCGTGCCCGCTGCAACGACGGAGTGTTATGCCCGTTGCCACCGGGTACTGTGCGCCTTTAATTAAAAACTGTATACGTTAAACAGTGGTGAAGATTGCCGCCATTGTTGGGCCGCCGAGCGAGAAGAAGGGCGTAACCGCGGGAAACTGAGGGGTGTACCTGCAAAAGCGCGCGAAGACCCCGGACATGCCCCATGCCTCAACGTCAAGCCAGGAAGCGCCAGGTCCTGGAAGGAGCGTCGCTGAACGCTCTGACGTAGGACGCAAGCCACGCAAGGTCCTGAAGATGACCGTCACCTGCGGAGCTGCGGCCTACCGGAAGAAAAGAAAAGAAGGTAGGCCACGGTTCGTTAGGGGGGTGTCAGAATGTCCGAGGAACAGCACGATGCCGGAATACTGGTTAACTGCCCTGATGTTCAACCCGCGCCCGACGCAGGGCAGGCCGAGACGGCCGCTCCACCAGCAGCGCCTGTAACTTCTGTCATCCCCATAACTCTACCGTACATTCCTGGAGCAAAGTGGCTCCCCCAGTACAACGGCAAACCAGATACCCTGCCTGGATTCAAACGGAAAATATGCGGCATCTAGGACATGTACTCTATGACAGGCAAGCAAAGGGCCGCTGTTGTATTAGGACAACTGACTGGTGCTGCGGAACGGGAAGTGGAAACATGATCGGCCGCAGACCAGGAGTCAGTGTCCGCAATCTTTAAAAAGCTACAGACTGTTTTTGAGGATCATACTGAGGCGGACCTCTGGATGAGGTTCTACAACTGTTCTCAACAGCCGGAGGACAATGTTCGGGACTATGTCTGGCGTCTGCAAGGGGCCCTGCGGGCTCTGAAACAGGTTAGTCCGACCAGCATCGAAAATGAAAACAAAATGCTGAAGGAACAGTTTGTCCAGGGACTGAGGTCTCCAGAGGAGTGCAAGACTGTGCGTTGGTGGTCCTTAGATCATCCAGATGCCACCTTTGACAATCTTAAGGACATGGCTATAAAAGGACTGCAGCCCCTGGAAACAAATGCCATCCAATGTTACCAGGGTGGGTCTACCCCAGTGCCTGCTACACCCACCTTTTCCCCAGTGGCTGCTGAAGCCAAGGTTCCAGCAACGTCCCCTAGAGAGCTAGACAGTCTGCGCTCTGAAGTGCGCCAGTTGAGCAAAACCCTGACCACTGTGCTGAGTGCTCTGCAGCTGCGGACGGAGCCAGATGAAGGAGGGAAAATCCTGTTAGCCGATAGCCCTGAGGATGTTCCCTGGATGCAAAGGAGGAGGAGGACAACACCACCCTCTACGAGGATCAGTGACCAGCGCCGTCCACAGAAGAACCCTACCTGCTACCACTGCCGCAAGACCGGACACACCGCCCAGAATTGTCCTTTAAACGAGAAAACCCTGGGGCCGAGGGCCGACACCGAGGGGTAACTCAGCTAGGCCCTTTAGACTGGTACAACAGGTTCGTCGGAGGAAGACCTTTCCTGTCCATTGTGCTGGACGGCATCCCGACGCACGCTCTGCTGGACACAGGATCTCAGGTTACCATAATGCCTAACGTCCTCTACAAGAGGTTCTGGTCCATGGACGACCTAAGCCCGCCAGCTCCAAATCTTTCTGTTTATGCCTCAAATGGACTCCCCCTTAACCTAATCGGGGTTAAGAATGTGACAGTAAAGGTGGGGAGAGTGGAGCTGAAGGACCAGGGACTAATTGTAGTAGAGACTAATCCTGATGATACCAATCCGTATATGGTACTAGGCACTAACATTGTTGGTAACTGTTTGGGAGAAGTTGTGTTCTTGCTCCAACAGATAGCTGACACTGCCAGACCAGGACAGAGGAGGGCGCTGCAGAAGGAGATCCGAGTCCCGATGTACCAACAGCAAGTAAGGTTAACAGATGGTGAAATCGGTAATGTGCGGGTGACAGACCCCATACCCATTGTGATCCCCCCAATAAGTGAAATGCTTATCTGGTGTAGAGCCGCCATATGTCTTAGAGGACAGAGCTACCAGGCGGTAGTAGAACCCCTTTTCTCCGAGTACAGACCCACGCTCTTAACCGCCAGAGGAGTGGTAGATGTACGCAATGGGAGGGTGCCCGTCCGTCTTCTCAACTGTGGGGAAGATGAGGTGAGATTACCACGTTATGCCACTGTTGCCAAATTACATGCTGTAAATAACAACTGCATTCACAAGGCGGAGTCCTTAACCTCACCAGACGAAGTGGAGGATGATGACCCTGCAACCCAGGTGGAGGATTGGTGTCAACAGCTCCATGTTGGGACAGACACCACTCCTGCCCATCAGAAATAGGGTGTACACTGGGTGGTTCAAGAATACGTGCAGGTGTTCAGTAAACATCCACTTGACTTCGGGAGGATTAAGGGGGTTCAACACCATATCCCCACAGTTGACCATCCACGCATCAAAGAACGTTACAGGCCTATACCACCAGCTCACTACCAGAAGGCAAAGGAGATGCTGCATGACATGAGAAAGGCGGGGGTGGTAAGGGATAGTTGTAGTCCCTGGGCAGCTCCCCTAGTGCTAGTTAGGAAAAAGGATGGGAGCATGAGAATGTGTGTAGATTGCCGACAAGTAAATCGCATTACACATAAAGATGCATACCCTTTACCACGTATAGAGGAGTCCCTAGCTGCCTTAAAGTCTGCAAATTACTTTTCCACCCTTGACCTCACTAGTGGGTACTGGCAAGTAGCTGTGGATCGGGAGAAGACAGCCTTCACTACCCCGATGGGACACTGCGAGTTCAACAGTATGCCGTTTGGACTCTGCAATGCCCCTGGAACGTTCCAGAGATTGATGGAGTGCTGCCTGGGACACCGCAACTTCGATACTGTGTTACTATACCTGGATGACGTGATAGTGTACTCCAAAACGTATGAGGACCACTTGAAGCACCTGGCAGAGGTATTTGAGTCACTGTCCCGGTACGGGATGAAGTTGAAGCCCTCAAAGTGCCACCTGCTCAAGAGAAAGGTACAGTACCTGGGGCACATTGTAAGTCCGGAAGGGGTAGCACCAGACCCGGAGAAGGTCACTGCAATCCAGAAGTGGCCGGAGCCAAAGAAACTCAAGGAGGTGCGTCAGTTCTTGGGACTAGTAGGATACTACCGGAGGCTTGTAAAAGACTACACCAAGAAAGCAGCTCCTCTGCAGAAATCCCCCATTCCACTGGGGTAAGGAGCAAGCCGAGTCGTTTCAGGAGATGAATGAGATCCTGACAGGCGACGAGATCCTGGCCTACCCTGACTAGAGCCAACCGTTCCTGCTGTATACAGATGCCAGCAACGAAGGACTGGGATATGTCCTAAGTCAGAATCAAAATGGCCAAGAGAAAGTGATTGCATACACAAGCAGGAAGCTCCGCCCGACCAAGAGGAACCCAGAGAACTATAGCAGCTTTAAGTTGGAGTTCCTGGCCTTGGTCTGGGCCATCACTGAAAGGTTCAAGCACTATCTAGCCTCCAGTAAGTTCACTGCCTTTACTGATAACAAGCCCTTGACCCATCTTGAAACAGCTAAGCTAGGAGCACTGGAACAACGATGGATGGCTCGGCTGTCAAATTATCAATTCACAATTAAATACCGTGCGGGCCGCAAGAACGCCAATGCCGATGCCCTGTCCAGGATGCCTCACCAGTCAGACACAGAAGAAGAACAAGACAGTGACCGGGTTGTCAGCCGCATAAAGGAGCTGATAATCCAAGAAGGTTCCTCCCTGGAAAAAGAAGCGTCTCTGCAAGCAAAGCAGCTGTGGAGCGAGAGAAGCCGGCTGTTTATCTACCGTGAGAAGCTGTGCCGGAGGTACGTCAATCCAAAAACCCATGAGATGGTATGGCAGATAGTGGTCCCCAAGACAGACATCCAAATGGTGTTGGAGGCCTACCACGATCAGGCGGGGCACTTTGGCTGGAAAAAGCTAGAGACCCTGCTGAAGTGTCGATTCTACTGGGTAGGAATGCACAGCTCCATTGAGCGGTGGTGCCTGGACAGTGGACCCTGTGGCCTAAAAAGAAAAGACTACAGCAGCCAGAAGGCACCCCTGCAACCCATAAAGACGACCCAACCCCTGGAGATCGTGGCCCTGGACCATGTCAAGCTGTCCCCCAGCAGGTCAGGGTACTTTTATGCTCTGACCATGGTGGATCACTACTCACGTTTCCTGGTGGTCGCCCCCGTCAAAGACCTGACGGCAGAGACAGCAGCAAAAGACGTTCCAAGCGTATTTCTGTAGACCCCATGGCTATCCTGAGCAGTTGCAGATGGACCAAGGCCCAGCCATTGAGGCTGAGTTGTTCAAGGAGTTCTGCCATCTATACGGGTGTAAGAAGATAAGAACTACACCGTACCACCCACAAACTAATGGTCTCTGTGAGAAGATGAATAACATCATCATCGACCTGCTAAAGACCATACCACTTGAGGAGAGAAATCAGTGGCCAGACCTACTACCTGACCTAGTAGATCTGTACAATCACATACCAGTAAGTTCCACCAACTGTACTCCGGCATATCTCATGCAAGCAAGGCCAGGAAAGCTGCCCATGGACCTGGAGCTTGGTGTTGTAGAACCAGAAGAAGATGTGACCACTGAGGACTGGGACACGGCCAGACAGGAGCAGTACAGAAGAGTACAAGCCTGTGTTGAAGAGAGTCTCACTCGGGTGAGGGACAAGCCGGAAGCTCAATACAACAGAGGTGCCCAAGCAGAACCCTTCATACCTGGGGAAGTAGTACTAAAAAGGAAAAGAAGAAACCACAAACTTGATGACCAGTGGGAGAGGGAACCCTACACTTTGTTGAATTCAAGATTTTATAATAAGAAGACCTGCATAATTAGTAGAGACGGAGGAAGGACGACTGCAACAGTATCCAGGGATCACCTAAAGTTGTGTCCAGATCTGCTAAAACCCCAAGAGGAAGTGCCTCTCGTTATTCCGGAGGAGCCTAAAGAAGCAGTAACACACACTGACTTAGGAGATTTCCCGGCAGATTGGCCCCAACTAGGAGGAGCAGTAATCATCCCTGTAATCACCTTCTACCCACAGCAAGAAGAGCCTGTAAGTGCTGAAGAGGAGCCAGCTCAAGAAGAATCCCCGGACGAAGGATCCCTGGTAGGAGAAGAGCTAGAAGGCCCTGCCAATGGTGAACTTGTCAGTCCTGTAGAGAGGTCAATGCAGCCTTGTAGCCCCTCCACACCTAGTACTGACACATTGGGAGGTAGAGCACCTATTAGTGCCTCACGCATTCCAGTACCACGCAGGTCCACGTGTAGTACTAAAGGTCAATCCCCTGTCATCTATAATCAGTAAGATAGCTAAACTCTGAAAAGTGTAGATAGTTACCCTTGGGGTATTAAATTGTATTTCTGTGTGTTTTCATGCATATGTATATTATTTTGTGCTTTGCTTTATTACTGAACAGTTCAAGTTATATGGACACTTTGCCTAATGACTTCCTTATTTATCTAAGAACTCCGTGGCTGAGGACTGTGTGTAGCCCAAAAACTATTTATTGTATATAATTGCGCTCCCTGGAGTGCCCCTTTAGGTGACCTCAGAAGTAAAACCTGTCTGGAGTGGCTCTACTGGAGGTCCAACTCGGGATCTTCATGCCCTGCAGCCACCCCATGGCCTACGTTGAGGGTTTGGGACAGGTCCCTCAAACCACCAAGTACTCTACCCTGTAAGATGGACATCCTGTCTGGGAACCTCACCATAAGAGACTTGGAATCTGAGGACGCTTTGTACCTGTTTATGTTATTATGCAACGTTTAAGAAATGTGCCTCCCATAAAGGGAAGAGTTATTGCATTGTTAATGTTTACTATTGTTGTTTTAAAATGTACTTCAGCCCGGGAGTGCTGAGCTTTGCTAGGGGGGAATGTGGCACCCAGCTGCGCTTGGTACCACAGATCCTAGAAGTGTGTATTGATGGAATCATCCACAAGAGGCCCCCATAAACATTCACACATCTCCAACTTCCACCTCAGACCAGCAGAGGGAGCCCGTTAGGGATATAAATAGGGGAGGTGGAGCTAGGCAGTTTAGTTTAGTCTGGAGTGCACGGAGAGTGATTCAGCAGTTCCTCTGAAGAGTTCCTGCAGTAGAAAAGCCTGAGAGAGGTTAGTCTGCAGTGGAGCTCAGTCTAGTTTAGACAACTCAGCTAATAGTTCAGCAGTGGAGCACGAGGCTCCTGCTAGCTAGATTCAGGGAGTTCAGTTAGAGCTCAAGGTGTGCCGGTGCCATAAGATCGGTGAAGAGCAGCAAGCTGCCATTAGTGTGAGTAGCCTAGTGAGGGCCCGAGCGTGGCCGAAGGCGAGTGGAAAGTGAGTAGCAGTGGGGGCAGAGGAGCTTACCCAGCTCTCCCCGAACATATACCGGACACCGGGTCCGAGTTTACCGGGATATCTACGACCCATTAAAGTATAACCGGAATCCCTGGAGAACTACAGGTCCCAGGTTCACCAGAGAGCTGATACGTAACAGAGCCAGGAGACACATAGGCTCCCGTAAGCTGGGAGCGTGCACTCCAAGAGAAGGCCCTACCACAACGTCAGCCGGTGCAGGACAGAGATAAAGTTAGGCCTAGCTTCAGGCAGGTCAGAAACTTACTACGCAGAGGCAAGAAACAGGAGGCCCTACACCCGCTCATTGGGGAGGATCCTGATATGCACCCTTCACCCTACAGTGCTCCGGGATGTGCGTGAACTACCACCAGTAAAAGGTACTGAAGTGACTACCATGTCCGTTCCCGTTCTTGCTCTGACCCGGCTGGGTCTCGCCTGTCCTGCATCCCCCTCTCCGTACGCTGCTCTGAGGTCTAGCTCCACCTGTGGGGAGCTATACCATCGAACTGCCTTATCACCGGCCTCAGTGGACTGCCGCAGCGCTGGTGATTCTCACCAGAAACCACAGGTGGCATCACGAACTCTCATAAAATTGACAAACAATCCCCTTTTAAAAGCTGACCCCAGAGTACGGGCCCGGGAGCCGACCACCGTGACATCCTCAAGGCCAGGCAAAGGACCGGGTACCGAGTTGTCCCCATCCCTTGGTGTTATTAGATCAGGAATTATCTGATGTACTCTGTTTGCTAGGATTTTTGTAAAGATTTTAAAATCAGAGTTGGTCTATATCCATTAACCTGTGAGGGGTCTTTGTCCGGTTTGGGCAATACAATGATATTAGCCTCATTAAACTGGTCAGATAGTTGACCATCTTTCACTATTCCATTAAATACCTCGCAAAGGTGTGAACTAACTGCAGTTCTTAGTATTTTGTAATGCTCATTTCCGAAACCATCCGGTCCTAGAGCTTTAGATATGTTTAGAGTGTTGATGGTTTGCAACAATTATGTTGAGGTGATGGGTTTGTTAAGTATTGTTCTTTGTTCTTCTGTAAGTGTAGGGATAACATTGTTCTGGAGAAAGCACGAGTTTTCGGCAATTTACCCCCTCCCTCTTTGTACAAGGAGCTAAAGAATGTCCTAAACTCATGCACTATCTCTTCATTTTTAGACGCTAGCTGGCCATTTTTTGGGGGGATCTTATTTATTCTAGTTTGTGTTCTGAAGGGTTCGGTGAGGGAAGCTAGTAGGCGTCCTGTTTTTTGCCCCATTTAAAATATTTGTGCTTCTGGTAGTCTAAGTTGTGCATTGCTCTTTCATGCGCCAAAGTGTCCGCTATTTCTTTTGCCTCCAAGAATTTTTTTTTTTTTGATGGATTTAAAGTTTTTGTATGTTTGTGTTAATAGCTTCTGTGTTTCCATGGTTTTTCTCCATTAATTTCTTCCCTTTCTTACTTATACAGTGCTGGCCAAAAGTATTGGCACCCCTTCAATTCTGTCAGATAATACTCAGTTTCTTCCTGAAAATGATTGCAGTCACAAATTCTTTGGTATTATTATCTTCATTTAATTTGCTTGCAAGGAAAAAACACAAAAGAGAATGAAGCAAAAATCAAATCATTGATCATTTCACACAAAACTCCAAAAAAGGGCCAGACAAAAGTATTGGCACCCTCAGCCTAATACTTGGTTGCACAACCTTTAGCCAAAATAACTGCGAACAACCGCTTCCAGTAACCATCAATGAGTTTCTTACAATGCTCTGCTGGAATTGTAGACCATTCTTCTTTGGCAAACTGCTCCAGGTCCCTGATATTTGAAGGGTGCCTTCTCCAAACTGCCATTTTGAGATCTCTCCACAGGTGTTCCATGGGATTCAGGTCTGGACTCATTGCTGGCCACCTTAGAAGTCTCCAGTGCTTTCTCTCAAACCATTTTTATAGTGCTTTTGGAAGTGTGTTTTGGGTCATTGTCCTGCTGGAAGACCCATGACCTCTGAGGGAGACCCAGCTTTCTCACACTACATTATGCTGCAAAATTTGTTGGTAGTCTTCAGACTTCATAATGCCATGCACACGGTCAAGCAGTCCAGTGCCAGAGGCAGCAAAGCAACCCCAAAACATCAGGGAACCTCCTCCATGTTTGACTGTAGGGACCGTGTTCTTTTCTTTGAATGCCTCTTTTTTTTTCCTGTACACTCTATGTTGATGCTTTTTGCCAAAAAGCTCTACGTTTGTCTCATCTGACCAGAGAACATTCTTCCAAAACATTTTAGGCTTTCTCAGGTAAGTTTTGGCAAACTCCAGCCTGGCTTTTTTATGTCTCGGGGCAAGAAGTGGGGTCTTGCTGGGTATCCTACCATACAGTCCCTTTTCATTCAGACGCCGACAGATAGTACGGGTTGACACTGTTGTACCCTCGGACTGCAGGGCAGCTTGAACTTGTTTGGATGTTAGTCGAGGTTCTTTATCCACCATCCGCACAATCTTGCGTTGAAATCTCTCTTCAATTTTTCTTTTCCATCCACATCTAGGGAGGCTAGCCACAGTGCCATGGGCTTTAAACTTCTTGATGACACTGCGCACAGAAGACACAGGAACATTCAGGTCTTTGGAGATGGACTTGTAGCCTTGAGATTGCTCATGCTTCCTCACAATTGGGTTTCTCATGTTCTCAGACAGTTCTTTGGTCTTCTCTCTTTTCTCCATGCTCAATGTGGTACACACAAGGACACAGGACAGAGGTTGAGTCAACTTTAATCCATGTTAACTGGCTGCCAGTGTGATTTAGTTATTGCCAACACCTGTTAGGTGCCACAGGTAAATTACAGGTGCTGTTAATTACACGAATTAGAGAAGCATCACATGATTTTTCAAAGGGTGCCAATACTTTTGTCCACCCCCTTTTTTAGGTTTGGTGTGGAATTATATCCAATTTGGCTTTAGGACAATTCTTTTTGTGTTTTTTTCATTGAAGACAAATTAAATGAAGAGAATAATACCAAAGAATTTGTGATTGCAATCATTTTCAGGAAGAAACTGAGTATTATCTGACAGAATTGCAGGGGTGCCAATACTTTTGGCCAGCACTGTATATGAGATGATTTGTCCCCTTATCACAGCCTTGGAGGCTGCCCAGAATAAGGAAGCGTTTTGGCTCTGCTCCTGATTATTATTCTTATAAATGTCCCAAGAGGATTGTAAAAATGCCCTGAAGTCTTCTGATTTATGTAAGCAGGCAGGAAATCTCCAACTTCTCTCTTTTTTTTTGGGCTGACTAAA